>NC_084533.1:11545537-12220537 GCF_024500275.1 Phycodurus eques | reverse complement strand
CCGGTTTCCTCCCACATCCCAAAAACATGCATGGTAGGTTGATTGAAGACTCTAAATTGCCCATAGGTGTGAATGTGAGTGCGACTGGTTGTTTGTTTCTATGTGCCCTGCGATTGGCTGGCGACCGGTTCAGGATGTACCCCGACCCAGCAGCCCACGACCTTAGTGAGGATAAGCGGTAAAGAAGATGGATGATTACTCTGGGATATCTCTCCTGTGTCCTCATGCCAAGTTTGTGTTTGCCATCTGGGACTGGTTTGAGAACAGAGATGGCTTGTTTTACTTCAACTACAACTGAGAGGGGTCTGACATGTTTGGCACAACAGCAGTGAGCGATGACTATTGAAACAGGAGGTTCCCAGTGTGCGTGAGTATGTGTGTTTGGCGCAATTTGACAACTCTCATTTTCTTGCAATTGTTGGCCTGAAAATACAAACAAGGTTTGCTGCACCTTTAATCCAATATAGAATTCTACCATAGTTTAAAAAACAAATAAAAAACTGTCAATACTAACTTCACTATACCAAAGCCATTCTATTGCAGCATTCACAGCACAAATTTAGCCCTTGCTCATGTATTGCATTCTGCAATCCTGATGGTGCATTGCATATTTTTTTTATACACACATTTGGTACACGTCTACAATTTAGTAAGATCCACCCAAATAACTGTTTCAGAAATGTGTTTTGCATAGTTGGCAAGTTTAAAATATCCAAATCGCCTCTCAGTATAATGCAGTGCAATTCAACACCACAATAATAAACCTATTGTTAAATTAATACAACTATCAATGTCATTATTTTTGTGATGGTAGACATTCTTATCCCGCTCATGTTTGGAACCACATTAGATGGGAGCGGGGGGAAATACAGGCAAAAAAAATAAATAATTAAATCATTTAATCTTCAATTAAAAAAAGAGTTGAGTACCTCTAAGATTCAGTACTGTTTACCTAATGACAGCTTTGAAAATGCTTTGAAATCGTTTTATTGAAGGAGTAAGCTACGAAGTGCGTGACAGCTGTCATCGTCATACCTGTGATGATCAAAATGGAACGCTGGCTCATGAAAAGAAAATTTAGAGAATGAAGTGTTGGGAGTGATGAGAGGATCAAATATTGTGTTACAGTCAGCACATCAGACCTTTCACATTCCTGATCCTTCAAGAGAAAGAAAATGTTTGTAAAATACATTTATTTGTAGAGGGAAGCTTTATTATATAATGTTGATGATAGCGTGCACCATCAGCCTGATTTAAAGTATTGCCTACTGCTGCAGCTAACCAGGCATTATGCTTGCTACTAACAACATTGCGTGCATTTGTAGCAGACAAGGACATTTAGGTGGTCATTCTGCTTTGCAAGGTTAGCATCAAACCACAACGCCCGTGCTCTTGACATCTGTGCCAGTTTGTTCTTGCAGGGATACCAGACAAGCAAAACACCTGGGCCAAACCTTTTATATGGCCAACTTCAGCATCTTCAATCTCTACCAATACCAAAAAATCTGTTGCCCCAAAAAAAATAAAAAAAATAAATAATGTTTTTTGGTTTATTTTAGTTATTTTCTGTAAGATCTATGACTAGGCAACAATTGTGATATCATGTCATCACCTCAAAGCAGCAGTGACTAAGCACCCAATCAGATTGCCTTGATGTCAGCGATATTACTCACAGCCATTTATTGTGGTTTTCGTTCTAAATGGTGCAGCTTTCAAAATATTGGAAAGGTTTCTATTATTTTGCCCGTCTCATACATAGCACAATATCATGACAAGAAACCGCTACTTCTGTCACTTTGCTACTTCTACTGGACAAAATTTGACCTTTCAGCCCACTCCAAGCTTAAGAAAACATCTTCCGGTAAGCGGCAGAAAACATCTTCCGGTAAGCGGCAGATGTTTTTGTTTTGGCTGTGCGTATTTTAGCTTTATTTTATTGTCAAAAGTAACTGTTGCTGTGGTGTCATCTTGGTGATCGTGTGGTACACTCTAGAATTTCGAAGATGTGAAATTGTGAATGACATAGATTGTCACCAGACTCTCTCTTTCTCGCTCTCGCTCGCACACGTACACAGACACACACACACGCACCCACACACTACAGTTGAAGTGCAAGTACCATAAAACAGATCGGGTAATAAATATGGTCAACAAACATCTTATTCATTCAGCCATTCTAGTTAATAAAGTAAATAACGTTTCTGTAAGGCCCTATGCATGTGTTGTTGTTTTTTGGCACTTGAAGTGGTGGCGGATGCGTGTGCATTCTCGATGAACATGACTTTGAATTTGATTGGTTTATTCTAAACACAGCCGCATGCCACTCATAAGAGAGTGCGCCCACTTGTGCACCTAACCAGGTAAAAGCCCAGTTGAGACAGAACATCTGTTTTGCAATGGTGACTAGGCTAAGAAGGCAGCAAGTTAAACCCTAAGTCCAGGGCAATCACATACAAGAATATTTCATTTTATTTTCACCTACCCTCTCAAAAAGATACAAAAATAAATCAATTGAGTTGTACAAATTGTAGGTCACATGAATGGTGGAATATTTTTAAGTGGGTGTGTAGACTTTTTATATTACTGCAGCTATAATCTCTGCCTGGTGATCCTATTGTGCTGTTTAACAAGTGGAAACAAAATACTATTGGATCATTTTTTTAGAGGTGTATTTGCCTTAATTTGTTATTTTATATATTCCTTTTTATGTTTTAGATTAACTAATATTGTTCAGCAATATCTGAATTTGCACATGCATATTTTACTTAGTTATTTTTATTTTATTTGACATTCAAGCTCTTTTAAAAAAAAAAAAAAAAAAAAATCTGAAGTTACTCAATACTTGAGTAGTTTTTTCACTGAGTACTTTCTTACTCTTACTCAAGTAATTATTTTGAGGACTACTTTTTACTTTCATCATTTCAGTCTTATTATTCCATATTAACAGTACTCTTACTTGAGTACAATGTTTGACTACTCTACCCACCTCTGCTGGGTCAGGAGATGGGAATGACACGATGTGATCGTGGGCGATTCGTGGATGAAGAAGGCAACACTGGCAGAAGGATCGACACACTGCAGCGCTTCACATTTTTATGCCAATTTCAATTAAGCTTGTGGAAGTACACATCTAACTGTGAGACATTTGTTTCTTGTGACTAAACACTATCTTGTTGTAGTCGAATAAACAGAGCATCGTGCACATAACAATGACCAAAAAGTTGGAATTAGGATTCTCCAAAACATCAAATAACCAATGGGACTTTGCAGTGTTAGGAGGAGAAATGTGCTTTGGAAGGCACCTTGAAAAATACTCAGAATGCTCCTCGATTGACAACTTTTTATTGTTGTTATTTGCGAGCTTGCCTATGTCTGGCACATATCGCACAAGACTGTTTGTCTGTAATACACCCCAGCAAATATGAGCAATTAGTCATTCTCAGTAGTAAACAGCTTAAGACAGTTGATCGCAGCTTTCAAAAAGATGACAAAATGGTTTACAGACACACAAGTAATCAAGATATTATCGGCTAGTTTAACCCAAACAATATACTTTATGCTTATAGGTCAAGTTGATCTCAAGTTGGGCACGGTGGCTGACTGGTTAGCGCGTCTGCCTCACAGTTCTGAGGACCGGGGTTGAATCCCCGCCTGTGTGGAGTTTGCATGTTCTCCCCGTGCCTGCGTGTGTTTTCTCCGGGCACTCCGGTTTCCTCCCACATCCCCAAAAACATGTGTGGCAGGTTAATTGACAACTCTAAATTGCCTGTAGGTGTGAATGTGAGTGCGAATGGTTGTTTGTTTGTATGTGCCCTGCGATTGGCTGGCAACCAGTTCAGGGTGTACCCCGCCTCCTGCCCGATGACAGCTGGGATAGGCTCCAGCACGCCCGCAACCCTAGTGAGGAGAAGCGGCTCAGAAAATGGATGGATGGATGGATCTCAAGTTGAAGATGATCCCACCCTGTAAACGGTCTTTAGCCTACATATAGAGAACCACGTTTTACAGTGAAGACATCCTTCCACTGAAATGTTTGCAGGCATATACGCCAACATGCTGCGAGAACATCCTCTTTGTGTAGTGTTCCCTTGCCACACCCCCTCAGCCGCCTGCCTGTTATGCAGTGCTGTGATCCAGTCCATTGATTGCAAAATCTAAACAAATTGGATTTTCGTGGAACCTTTTACTGCTGTACACACAGATCTGTAACTACTAGGGATCTCATTGGGGTCAGTAAGCATCGCAATACCAACAACGTTACGACACATCTACAATACTGAATCATAGTGTCTTGAGATATGAGTTTAATTCGTTGTGTGTCCACACTCAGTATCTCAAATCATTTTCCTCATTGAATGTATGGAAATGCCATACATTTTTGGATAATCTTTTTTTTTAATAAGAAAATATCACTCTCTGTGACTGGTTGGCGACCAGTTCATGGTGTACCCCGCCACTCACCTAAAGATAGCTGGAATAGGCTCCAGCACGCCTGCGACCCCAGTGAGGAAAAGCGGTACATAAAATTGATGGATGGATGGAAAAAAGCACTCTATATGATGGTACTTTTGAAAAACATACAGTAATGACAAAGAAAATGTAGAGAATTAAACTGTTTGGCCACGTTTCGTTTCGATTCATTGGATATTGTGCTCCTTCTTTTTGCCTAGTGTGTGCGCCTTGGACACTTGGGGGCAGTATTATACAGATATATGGATACACATAGAGGCGGTCAAAACTTCTCAGTAAGCTACAGTCGTATTAGTTTTTCATCCCAGAGAATAAAGAATATATGCCTGTGAGTTTTGTTATATTATCTGTCTACATGTGTTGCACCATCATTTGTGTTCAAATATCCACTGCTTAAAGGGTTTTTAACACCGCAACACTGATGCCATTCATTAGCTCGTCTATGGGATTTTGCATTGTTTGTTAGCATTAAGTTAAATGGACATATCTAAAGCAAACCTATGTGGTTTTAAATACACAGCATGTAAGTATCGTTGTTTTACTGTCATTTAACAGTATGCTCCAACTGGGAGTGGCAAGAAACAGCTTGAGGACTTTTTAAAAAGATTTGTCCACTAGCTGCCATACTGCTGCTTGTTATGAAGTGATTTGAGTTTACCGCCACCATATGGCGCTTGTATCTCAAATTTGTGCTCACAAGTCAAACTGCTGCTCTTAAAGTGAGTGTACATACAACATATTGTATCAACATTATGAATATTTCCTGTTTTTTTTCTCTGCTGACCAGCATATTGCACAGTAAAAATTTGCCGCATTGTTGGGGCATCTCGCTGAAAGAATGCTAAGTATGGCCGTCCTTGTAAAGAAAAGTGGCGAGGATTAGCATAGTTTAGATGCCATTCTGTCTTCACAGTCTCAAGTGGCCAACGCAGCTCCACACGGACTTCAATGGGCAGCTTCAAAGAACATTTCACACACGTGCGCGCACGCACACACACACACGCACACACACACACACACACACTAACAAGTGAACACACTAGCTGTCAGGATAATGATACATAGAAGGAAAAATGTAAAGGGAGTAACAGAAATCTGACAGCTCCAGCGCCAGGCAACCAGTAATTAAATGCCTTCATTAGGTCAAATACTTGATTAAGAGGAACCTGAGGGGAACTCCAGTTATGACCATCTTTGCTGAAATTCAAAGGTGGAGAGGAAGGGAGGAGGTGTAATGGGAAAATGAAACGTCGTAAAGGTTGCTGGAGAGAAATCAGGCACACTGGCAGACTAGAACAAAAAAAAAAAGACATCTACAGTATCTGACGCAGTCACCGACGATGTTCGTTAACACCTCCTCCCTGCTTGTCCCTCAGTGTCCAGATAGCGACTGTGTGTTCTTGAAACAAGTCACAAAGGCTGGCCGCAGCATATTGCTAATGTGTTGATGAAGGCAGGCCAGGACAGTGCAATCATGCTCTTGTGGACACACAGTGTGCGTGTTCTACAGACGACTGAACATCTCTGGCCTCTACATCAACCCACTTTAGGAAGCTGCTCACTCGACCCTGCGTGAGTTTGTCTTTGAGTCCTTGTATTGAAACCACACAAAACAGAAGGGTATTATTCACCTTAAAAAAGGAGAGAAATAAGTTTTCTATTTTGCCATAAATCTTGGTAGTAACACAGCTAATTTCAAGTGAGGAAAATCGACCTCTTACAGATATCAGATTATGAAATGTTATGCACTGCAGTTAGTAAATAATGTCGTGGAAAATACCAAGTTATTTTATTCATGATTCAATGATTTGACAAACAACCATTCACACCTACGGACAATTTGTATTTCTGCAATTAGTCGACTTATCGCATCGTGTGTATATACAGTATACTATATATATCCATCCATTTTCTGTCCCGCTTATCCGCATTAGGGTCGCGGGCATGCTGGAGCCTATCCCAGCTATCTTCGGGCGAGAGGCGGGGTACACACTGAACTGGTTGCCAGCCAGTCGCATGGCACATAGAAACAAACAACCATTCGCACTCACATTCACACCCACGGGCAGTCTTCTAGCTACCTTCCATGCATGTTTTTGGGATGTGGGGGGGAAACCGGAGAAAACCCACGCAGCGAAAATGCACACTCCACACAGGCGGGGCCGGGATTTGAACCCCAGTCCTCAGAAATGTGAGGCAGATGTGCTAATTAGTCATCCACTGTGCTGCTCTATATATATATTTTTGTTTTTTGTTTGTTCAGTTTATTGTTTGAGTTTAATTTTGTTTAGTGTTCATGTACAATTGCAACAAGGGAACTGGGAATAACCTTTTATTTTGTCAAATGTTCTGAACTAATAGCACATTCTTTGACATTGACAAAAAAGTAAACATCATGAAATTCGATTGAGAAATTAACCAGTTCTAATTCATTTTCAATGTACATGCGTTGCCTTTAAAGGAACATTGCATGGCATGGCCATCACGTAGGCACGTGTCGATCTGGTTATAACGTTATATCAAACACATAACCTGTGTGATAAGGCTAAAGAAATTGTTTCTCGCGGATTTTCACTATTCACGGTCAGGCCCAGGACCTATCCTCCATGAATAGTGGGTGTCCACTGTACACAACATATTGTTGAATAACTACTTTTGAAAACAACTAAAATAGTTTGCTCAAATATTGATTTTAAAAAAGGGTTCGGTAACAAAGAAACTGCCTGCAATATCTCAACATTATTAAAAGTGAACAAAATTTGCAATAATAGTAAAGATTTTAGCAAGAAAACATGAAGTACAGGATTTGCTTTAGCAGGCCACATAAAATGATGTGGCAGGCCGGATCTGGCCTCTCGGCCTTGTGTTTGACACATATGATTTACAGTCTTCAGTTAACTTAAGAAATATGTTTTTGGAATGTGGGAAGAAGCCAAAGCACCTTAGAAAACCAATGCAAGCACCGGAAGAACAACTCCACACAGCGAGGCCGGAGCCCGAATTTTTTTAACCCCCAATCTCAGAGCTGTGAGGCTAATGTGCCAAATACTTGCCTAAATAGCAAGAAAATAGATTGTACATAATTTTTAAAACATTGTGTTTACTGAAGATTTTCAGGGATAATAATTTTCAAAATGTAAAAGACAAAGAAAATCCCCCTCAACAAATATAATTTCACTTTAACTCAAAATTTGGCCAGGGTAAGAATAATTTTGGCCATAACTATACATTTGACTATTTTTTACACGTACTGTAGATATAATTTCATTAAATTGACAAATTCAGGAGTTGCCTTGTTATGAGATGATCATTTGAGTCTGTGACATCATAATAAAATGATAAATTATCGAGACTATTTCAAAATAACAAGCCTGTGAATGTGTACTGTATCATATACAAACCACTGCAAACCCCAATAATATGAATGTATTATATATTATAACATACTATTAAATGAATTCTTTATCTTTGTCAAGGCAACATTTTCAATCCAGCTCTTTTGATTCTCATTAAATACCAGATGAGTGTAAATTAAAAAATTCAACATGATAGAAAATCTTGTCACTTAAGACAATGCCTAATTCATTCACAAAACAGGTGGACAACTGGTGCACACATCATTTTTGTGATGTATACTTCACAATGCTTATTATCTTATTGAAATTGCACCTAAAGTTGGCCTGTAAATAGATGTGTATGCAGCACTGGCAGTGTTGCCGTGTATAGTTCCGAGAATACATTTGCTGTTGATGAAGCACAATTATTTGGAAATAAATCTCACAGAGTAGAGGTCCAGCTTCTGTGGCCTCACAGGCCCACAGGGACATCTACTGTAGTTCATACAGCAAACCTATGGAAAGAAAGCTCGTCTTAAATGAGCTAGTGGCTTACTTTTAATTAATTGTTTATACATGCAGGTACCGTCACCTTAATGCTCCAGTTTTGCATTACGCAGCTTTGCCACCACCTTAGGTGTGTGTGTGTGTGTGCGTGTGTGTGTACGTCCGTACGTGCGTGCATGTGTTCGAATGTCAATGCCGTCATCAAAGGATACGTCAAACTGAAGGCTCAAGCAGCGGCTGCTATCGGGATCTCAGACATACACAACACTATGCTTTCATATCACGCCCTGGCAACGCCCACTGACTGCAGCATATCTCCGCCAGTATCACCAAGGTTACCAGCGGTAGCCAGGGATACCATCGGAGCCGCCTGTGAAAATTTAGAGAATGGGTGTGGCATGGCTACGTCTTTGTGTTACAAACACCGCAGTTACGTAAATTGGACAAATTCACTGTACATTCTAGCTTTTGTTTTGAGGTATTTTTAGTTTGGGTGTCAAAAAACTAAATATTTAGCAAATAAAGGTAAAAAGTAAACAAAAATAACTTAACACTCAACCCCGAACGACACTCACAAACTTATGTGTTAAATGTGCAAAACTACATGTTCATGTCTCCACATTTTACCTTATTATCAGGGTGGGCTTTATATTTCCACAATCTTTATGCTGTGCATGTTAAAGGTGAAGCTATTGACAATCAAGGTGTTGGCGCCTCTCATTCCACCTCTTTGAACACATCTGGCACAAATCTAAGGTGTCTGTTCATGCGTTAGTCTCGGAGTCAGTTAGCTACTAGAAGAGGATTGGATTCATTAGTTGTTTTAAAAAAAAAAAAAAAAAAAAAAAATTAAAGACTGGCGTTTCCATGACAAAGGAGGGCTTCGGCCAGCGCCTGTGCATCCAGAGCCTCTGTGCACAAATTCAGAAAAAATATTCGTCGGCATGCTCCACATACTTCAATCTCTCAGCCTGGCGATGTGTATTCGTGTGTGCGCGTGTGTGTTTACGACCACAGATGAGAGATTGTTGCCCTGTTTGGGTTTCTTAAACACTTGGAATATTTGGATCCATCCAGTTGAGTGTTTGGAGCAAACACAAACAGTAGATGAACAAGGGAAGATTTTTTTTTTTTCTCAGTAAACCATCAGTCATGCAGTGTGGGGTATTTAGGAGCCACTATTTTTTTTCCTCTTCTCTCAATTTTAACATGAGCTATCCGCGTCTGAGTACTGAACTTACACTGTCTATTTTTAATTTCACAGGCTATGTTTATAACTATGGGTCTAGTTTACAGTGGTGTCAAAATAAATAGAATTGCATCGTGGGGTGGAGGGGCAACTGGGAAATGTTGTTTTCCAAATGCGGTGCTGGGTGAAGCCGGCATCACAGCTGTACCAGTAGACAGTCTTTTCTGTTTTCCCAGTATAGTATGCGGGTAACTAAACAATAAATGAAAAAAAAGCAGGGTCCTATTTTCACTGTAGCAGACCACAGCCTGCCCTTTCCCAGATGAAAGGGGTGGGGATGCGAAGCCATAACCATAACTGTAGCCAGCAAGATGTCTTCCGCGTTATTTTTCCTTTCGAAGTTTGCATTTCAGTTAGATGTGGTCGTAGTGGACCACAGAATATAATATAAAATAGCATGCACCAAGCAGCTGTTCAATGTGGACGTGGGGGTCATGTCAGACGCTGGATTTTTTTTTTTTTTTTTCAATATCCGGAACAATCAGTGTTACGGCCGAGTCAACGTTCAACAATTTTCGTAACAAAATCCGAACGTTCCGTAACATTTGGAAGGTCTCCTATTCATATCTTTGGCTGGTGTTTACTGGAGCGTTCATCATGTCTCGTCTGTCGAACATTATATAATGATTTTTTGGTAAAGTATACTGTACAGTTGTTTTTCGTCAAGCCCTTCTCTATGGCATCCAATCGTAACAAAGGTGGGAAAAGGTAGCGCACTAACCTCGCAGCTTATGAACGCGACCCTCGACTCACCACCACAACTTTCTCCTACCAGCTGCACGCCATTATCACCCCTCCCAAACACCAGCGATCACGGCACTTTCACAGCAATGATTAAAGGTAAGTTTTGATGAACTTTGTAAACATGTTCAGGCTTTTTAACATTTACAGTAATTTTGTGCTATACTGGGTGTTTTTAGGCCACAAAAAAAAGTGCTTCAGATTAACATACAAACATCTTTAACGGATGACCCCTCCCCCCTATCAGTCCGTTAAATGGAGGTTCCACTGTAGATAAAGTACTGGAAACAAAATTTTCCCACAAAAATGGGAAAAAAAAAAAAAAAACGTGTTCGGACATTTTTTGCCGTTTCATAGAAAATCGCGAGTAGTCCAGGATCCACATAAGGATGAATTTGCGACTGCCGAACGCAAATGTGCAGAGGTCAACTGTGGCCTGTCAGTACAAATAATTATACAATGAGAATCATTATTGGCATGCAGTACGGGACAAATGTCAGAGTAGGTTGTTGAATGATTGGTCTCTTTATAAATGGTTAAATAGCATTTTCCATGTTGCATTTTGCAATATGTGCGACACAGTGTGCATACATAATGAAGAAAACCTATGATTTAAGTCAGGATAACATACAAGTAGGGGTGAGGAATTAATCAGACTTTAATCGTGATTTAGATTTTTGGCTTCTCATGATCATAAAACATTTATAATCAAAGAAAAACCATAAGTGTGCCGTGGCACAAGTTGTACATGCAAGTTCCTGCTGAAGGGCAACCGGAACGCACCCTATGGTGGCTTGCAGCAAGCGTGTGATGTACAGTATGCTATTCTGACGCATGCACCAGTTGGAGAGTACTGTAAAACTAAATGAACAACAACAAAGACCGCCAGCTTAATGTTAACACTCAATGGAAAACTCAATTGACAAGATAGCTAAAAATTAGCATTAGCTCACGCGAGGGATATACCTTCAAAACAAATTCAACTATTAAAGTTCTAGCGCGACTTACTTATTGTAAATTTTTTTTCAAGTTTAATGTAAGTGTGTAGTTCCATGCATGCACCATACCACACTGCCCCTAAGAGGCAAAGTCACGCTGAGCAGGAAGAGTAGATACAGTAATGACTAAATGACTATTAATTTTTCTTTATGGTTTTTTTTTTTCTTTTTTTTTTTTTAAATATTATTTTAATATATTATTATTTTACTTGTTACTATTTCATTTTCTGGTTGTTCTTTTAACTTATATTTGAAGTTGAGCTTTGGTAGATGAATAAATACTACATTTTGAAATGAATGAATAAGTGTGTTTATTAATCGTTGTTATTATTTCAATATCAATCAAAATAATTAGGATCATTATTTTTTTCCATAAACACCAAGCCCTACATACAAGTGTGAGAAAGGTCCTCGTTGTCTCATTCCACATATACCTGGAGAGAACAAGAAAAGAGAACTGCAACTGTAGCTCACTGACGAAGGTCAAATTTTCTAACAGACTGTAGAAGAATGTAATGTCAATCCACAGCAGTCTAACTGGGCCAAGAGTATGCAGTCATCCCTGGAGGCCCTTGTCAAAAGAAGTGCCAATGCTCAGATACAGTATATGGGTCGACATACTTGAACGTGGAATATAGATGGCAGTCAAGAAAACAGAGGGATTTGAAAGAAACAAGAAAGTAGGAGTCATTCCTGTAGCTTAAACGTTGTCATCAGTTCTCTTCAAATATGGCAATGCAGGAATTCAGTGTCACATTTGTCATGACCTGTTATTTTTTTAAGTTTCCCAAGTAGTGGAAAACATGTGTTCCCAATCTGGAAATATAATTATTACATCTGTATCTGCAGCACTGAAACTGAGGGAAATGCTGGATAAACACTCATTGTGCATATTGCCACTGACCGTGGACCGTACTCTGCATACAGTATGTGGTCTGACAGGTGTAATTACACTAACCTATATATTTAACTAATGAGACAGTAGTTAAGGATTTCATGTGAGCATGTTAAAAATACAGGCGATCCAGAGCAACCAAGCAAGATATAAAACACAGTGTTAGTAATAATAATACAAGTGTGCATGCATCTATTCGGAAATGATTAAGATCAGTTTAAATTTTTATTTTGTTGGGTGTCATGGCAACGTGAGCTTACCCACAGGCACGTTTGAAGGTGTTTTTCTTTTTTTAAAGATAGATAAAAGCCTCCATATCTGCATGAGCTTTCACCATTATTGTAAAGTCATGTGCAAGGTATACATCAGCTTAACAAAGTTAAAAATCATAACCTTATTTTGTGGATGAATTAGTATACACTGCACTGTATCAATAATTGTGCCTTTTAAAAATGAGTGGACCAGCACTATCAGAGAACCATATCATAACACTGTCTAATACTTACATTTAACACTTCTATGCCACTGCAAACTACAAATATATTAACAAACATATTGGTGAATTATTACTGAGTCAATTGTTGATTTAATTCCTACAAAACTGAGTATCATTAAATGTATAAACTGTCTCTGCATTAGAAATAATGGACACTGAATAACGTCCTACAGGGGAAAAAAATAAAGGGTAATATTTACAGTAGTCTGATGTTCTGTCAACACACGCGTATATTTTTGCGGTGAATCTAACTGAATGTGTCAATTAAATCAGATGGACATGGTGCCTTTACAACAGGATCAGCCGCTATAACTGATCATAGACTAGGAAGAATGTCCGAAGCCCCTCGGCGCTATGCTGCCTACACTCTGCTACACATAAGAACTAGATTTATACTGTGTGTCCTTAGAGGAAACGCAGCAACAGAAAAATAAAAGAGGAGCTATCAAACTGTCATTCACTGGGGAGTTCCTACACTTTCTAACAAATAAATATGGGCTAGTGCACCCATAACGCCCTGAGACATGTTCTGATTCCAAACACACACACACAAACACACACGCAGAACATGTAAACATGAAGGCTATCTTTTAAGCATATTAAAGCAAACTTAACCCCTTTCCTCAATGAAAGTATTAGATGTTAAATGGCACAAAATCCCTTTTCACAAATAGCTTGAGTCATTTTCACTCTCTTGCAGTTTAAGTGGCTTTTGCCGAAGTCCGCTTGGCGGTATAGCGGTGAAAGCAGAGGCGAAAAGTCTCTGATTTCCTCCGAGATGATGTGATTATATTAAACTGTGGCCATTGACTTTGCTTCCAATGCCTAGTAATTGGTGGCAATAGAGGGAGCCTGGTGTTTCCCCTCTAGATGAAATCTCTGGTCCAGCATGAATGGGTGGGAATTAAGGTGTTCTCCTGCATGCTTGGTGCTAGTGTGTGTGTGTGTGTGTGTGTGTGTGTGTGTGTGTTGTTCATGCCGGCAATTTTCTCTGTGCTCACATGCATTGCCATTATACATCACAGGCTATCGCCAGCGCATGGCTGTGTCAAAAAGCCTGCCTTCCCTTCCACCATAACTCATAGTTACCTCCTGTAACCAAATTATCCCCCGGCCCCCACCTCAGCCATCCCGGGTCTCATAGACACTGAAGAATGAGCCCCAGCAATGTGAGAAGAGATGGTCACATGTGGAACACACTCAAGTCTTCTCTGGCAAACATTTATAAATTTTTATACTGCTCATCGTACTGTATGTATCACACAAATGTTGGGTGTAAAAACTGTGGAGCTCTTTTGGTTAAAATCAGAAAAGAAAATCAACTGCATAATTGAAAGATATGTGCAAAACCATCAGGATTCACACAAAAAAACTGAAAAACTAATTCTGGGACAGTCACATTTGAGTTACATCACCCCATCTGATCTTTTGAAATCTTTTTTTATTAACCATGTCGTTTTACCAAATTCTCGCAAATGATGACATCGTCCGCCTTGCAAATATATTAAATCACTGACTGTTCAAAAGTGGCCAGTCAAACTGCAACAACAACAGAGAGAAAAATGTTCCTTTTCCACACGCCATTTGTCTTTTCGAACAATGCAGCCCTATGGGGGGCACAAGCCAGTGCAAACTGTAGGCCGGTCCCAAGCCCAGATAAATGCAGAGGGTTGCATCAGGAAGGGCATCCGGCTTAAAACTCTGCCAAACAAATATGAGCGTTCATCCAAAGAATTCCATACCGGATCGGGCATGGACCGGGTTAACCACAGGCACCGTCAACCTGCAGGGCACCGTTGGAAAGTCAGCTACTGTGGGTCAAAGACGAAGGAAAGCTGGAAAGCAGGTTCTTAGGCAGAAAGAGAAGAGGAAAGCACAGAGCCTAAAACTCAATGTGAGGACTTTGAATGTTGAGACAATGACAGGAAAATCTCAGGAGTTGGCTGACACAATGATTAGCAGAAAGGTTGATATATTGTGTGTCCAGGAGAGCAGGTGGAAAGGCAGTAAGGCTACAAGTTTAGGGGCAGGGTTTAAATTATTTTACCATGGTGTAGACGGGAAGAGAAAGGGAATCGGGTCTATTTTAAAGGAAGAGTTAGCTAAGAATGTCTTGGAGGTGAAACGAGTATCAGATCAAGTGATGAGGCTGAAACTTGAAATTGAGGGTGTTATGTATAATGTGTATTAGTGGCTATGCCCCACAGGTAGAATGCAATCTTGAGGTGAAAGAGAAATTCTGGCAGGAGCTAGATGAAGTAGTTCTGAGCATTCCAGACAGAGAGAGAGTATTAATTGGTGCAGATTGTAATGGACATGTTGGTAAAGGAAACAGGGGTGATGAAGAAGTGATGGGTAAGTATGTAAGTATGGCATCCAGGAAAGGAACTTGGAGGGACAGATGGTGGTAGACTTTGCCAAAAGGATGGAAATCGCTGTAGTGAACACTTTTTTCCAGAAAAGGAAGGAGCAAAAAGTGACCTACAAGAGTGGAGGTAGAAGCAAGCAGGTAGATTACATCTTGTGCAGACGATGTAATCTGAAGGAAGTTACTGACTGTAAGGTAGTGGTAGGGGAGAGTGTGGCTCGACAGCATAGGATGACTCTGGTGGTGGGGAGGAAGATTAAGAAGACAAAGACAGAGCAGAGAACCATGTGGTGGAAGCTGAGAAAGGAAGAGTGTTGTGCGGCTTTTCAGGAAGAGGTGAGACAGGCTCTCGGTGGACAGGAGGAGCTTTCAGAAGACTGGACCACGACAGCCAAGGTGATCAGAGAGACAAGCAGGAGAGTACTTGGTGTATCTTCTGTTCGGAAAGGGGAGAACGAGACTTGGTGTTGAAACCTCAAAGTACAGGAAATCATACAAAATACTGGCCACTCATGCCAGAGTAGCATCTGCACCACTTGCACACTGACTGAGGAGTATCTGCAATATTTGCACAATCAACATTGTCCCAGATTATCACACTACTAGTCACTTTAAACTGCATACATTCCTTGAAGTTCAGTGACTGTTTTTGTCAATGTCTTTATGTCTCAAGAGTCCTCTCTGTCAATCGACTGTCTGTTGTCGTACTAGAGCGGCTCCAACTACCGGAGACAAATTCCTTGTGTGTTTTTTGGACATACTTGGCAAATAAAGAGGATTCTGATTCTGATGATACAAGGAAAGAGGTTAGCTAAGAAGAAGTGGGATATTTAGAGGACCGAGGAGAGGAGAAAGGAATACATTGAGATGCGACGTAGGGCAAAGTTAGAGGTGGCAAAGGCCAAACAAGAGGCATATGATAACATATATGCCTCGTTGGACACTAAAGAATGAAAAAAGGATCTATACAGGTTTGCCAGACAGATAGATAGAGATGGGAAGGATGTGCAGCAGGTTAAGGTAATTAAGGATAGCGATGGAAATGTGTTGACTGGTGCCACTAGTGTGCTGTATAGATGGAAAGAATACTTTGAGGAGTTGATTAATGAGGAAAATGAGAAAGAAGGAAGAGTAGAAGGAAGAGTGTGGTGGACCAGGAAGTGGCAATGATTAGTAAGGGGGAAGTTAGAAAGGCATTTAAGAGGATGAAAAATGGAAAGGCAGTTGGTCCTGATGACATACTTGTGGATGTATGGAACCATCTCGGAGAAGTCAGTGGCTGTGGAGTTTGTGACCAGCTTGTTCAACAGAATTGTAGCGGGTAGAAGATGCTTGAGGATGAACACTGTGCCGATGCCCATTTTTAAGAACAAGGGTGATTTGCAGAGCTGTGGGAACTATAGAGGAATAAAGTTGATGAGCCACACAATGAAATTATGGGAAAGAGTCGTGGAAGCTCGACTCAGGACAGAAGTGAATATTTGCGAACAACAGTATGATTTTATGCCTAGAAATAGTACCAGAGATGCATTACTTGCCTTGAGGGTGTTGATGGAAAAGTACAGAGAAGGTCAGAAGGGGCAACATTGTGTCTTTTTAGATCTAGAGAAAGCGTATGACAGATTACCCAGAGAGCAACTGTGGTACTGCATGCGGAAGTCTGCAGTGGCAGAGAAGTATGTTAGAATAATACAGGACATGTATGAGGGCAGCAGAACAGTGGTGAGGTGTGCTGTACGTGTGGCAGAGGAATTTAAGGCGGAGGTAGGACTGCATCAGGGATCAGCCCTGAGCCCCTTCCTGTTTGCAGTGGTGATGGATAGGCTAACAAATGAGGTTAGACTGGAATCCCCGTGGACTATGATGTTTGCGGATGACATTGTGCTCTGCAGTGAAAGCAGGGAGCAGGTGGCAAAACAGTTGGAAAGATGGAGGTATGCACTGGAAAGCAGAGGAATGAAGATTAGCCGAAGAAAGACAGAATATATGTGCATGAATGAGAGGGGTGGTGGGGGAAGAGTGAGACTACAGGGAGAAGAGATAGCAAGGGTGGAGGACTTTAAATACTTGGGGTCAAAAGTCCGGCGCAATGGTGAGTGTGGTAAGGAAGTGAAGAAACGGGTCCAAGCAGGTTAGAACGAGTGGCAGAAGGGGTCAGGTGTATTATGAGACAGAAGAGTCTCTGTAAGTAACAGGACCTTAAAATCGTTGTTTTAGTTCTCTGGTTTCATCTGTGAACCAAAGAGTACATTTCTTAGGACACATTTTAGGTCTTAATGACTCTATGGTGTCAAGAGCATTAGAGAGAGCAACATTAAATTAATTTGTGAGATTATCAATAGGACCCACATAAGAAGGACATGAGGCAACTGCTGAGGGTAAAAGCTTAGCAAGTGCAGTAGTCGTTGAAGAACTAATATTATGGCAGCTTTGGTTGTGAACAGAATGATGGCAATGGGCCAAGACTTCAAATTTTATGAGGTAATGGTCAGACATAGGGAAGTACCCAGTATAGGGAAGTACCATTACATTGGAGGTCGCAATGCCCCGGGTTAAAACCAAATCTAAAGTATTACCATTATAATGAGTCAGTTCATGTATTAATTAATTATTATATATAATTATTAATAAATAAGTATTAATTATTTTCTGAAACACTGCACTGAAAGGTTCCGACGGGGAATACATATGAATATTAAAGTCACCCATGATTAATATATTGTCTCCATGGGTCACCCAGATAGCAATAAATTCTGAGAATTCATCTAAAAAGCCAGAGTAAGGGCCGGGGGGTCGAGGGGTCGGGGGCGGGTGGTTAGGTGGGTAGATAACTGCAAGATAGAACGGCAATGGTGTCGTGTATCGCATAACGACAGCATCAAATGTTTTAAAGTCAATGATTGGCTAGTGCTAAGATTGAAATTGGATTCGGACATGAGGGCGACACCCTCTCCCTTCTTATTAGGATGCGCAACGTGAACTCACAAAGTTTTGGAAAAAACGCCTGATTAAGTGGTAAGAACTCATTTGGTTTTAACCACGTCTGGCAAAGACCAATCATATTAAGATGACGGTCTCTGATCAGATCATTGACGAGCAAAGCTTTTGAGGAAAGTCATCTAATATTCATAAGACTGATTTTCAATAAAGTGGGCTGATTGGTGCTATTTGCCCCCATAGTATTCATAGTAGTGATATTAATAAGATTGTGCCGTCTAGAAACCGTATTATATTTTGAGTAGCTGTGGGCGCAGTGAGAGATTAATACTGCAGGAATCTGGTAATTGCCGCCACGGTGGGCGACTGGTTATCACATCTGCCTCACAGTTCTGGGGTCCGGGGTTCAAATCCCGGCCCTCCCCGTGCCTGGATGGATTTTCTCCGGGCACTCCGGTTTCCTCCCAGATCCTTAAAACATACGTGGTAGGTTGATTGAAGACTCTAAATTGCCCGTAGGTGTGAATGTGAGTGTGAATGGTTGTTTGTCTATGTGCGCCCTGCGATTGGCTGCCAACCGGTTCTGGGTGTACCCCGCCTCCCGAGCTGGAACCCCGCCTCCCTAGCTGGGATAGGCTCCGGTAGCCGGCAACCCTAGTGAGGATAAGCAGTAAAGACGATGGATGGATGGAATCTGGTAGTTATTTCTCGAGGCCGTCTGCCCTCATCAAGCCGGGAGTCCTCCAGAACGAAGGCCAATTATCTACAAACTGCAGTCCCTATTCGTTACAGAAGCGAGCAGCCACCGGTTAAGCGAGAATAATCTGCTAAACCTCTCATCATTGCCTCTCGCAGGCGAGGAGTCAGAGACAATTACTCGATGCCGACACATCTTTCTGGCGAGATTACAGTTCCTGGCTATGTTCCTCTTTGTAATCTCTGATTACCTCATCTTTGTATCATTGGAGCCGACATGTATCACTATATCCAAGTAGTAAGGGTTGTTAGCTCCACTCTGGTGTCTCGGCCTAATGCGGGTCAGCACTCTAAGGCTAGCTTCAATGTCTGGTGCTCTGGCCCCAGGAATACACATTAATGTGGCTGGGTTTTTAAACTTGATGTTATGAGTGATGGAGACACCAGTAGACTGAGCAGGTATGGGACTAGGTAAAGGTGTGAATCGATTGTGCGCCTGAAAGGACTCACCGCAGTTAGCTAGCTTCATGTGGGTAATGCTAACAGGGCTAGTGGGTCGGCTACAACCGACACCATCAAGTGTGCCCGCCACAGCTGCAGTTACAAAACTATTCTGCTCTAGTTGGCAGCCACATCCCTCAAGGAGAAAGGTGCACAAGTCCATACTCACATTTATTTGGTTGGAGTTTTGGAGGTGAAGTCTGTGGGCTAGCCGAAGAGGCTTGTCAGTGTCAGTGGTGCGGCTTGAGCTAGTAGCCTCGAAAACAGGGCTACACTGCTCTCAAAAATTCAAAACAGTCTTAAAAAGTAAAACATAAAAATGTAAGTAACGTAAAAATTTTACAATTTATTTTGTGTATGCCTGAGTCATATATTATTTTAATACTTCAGTTTTCAAAAATACTGCTGTACACTTCTGAGGACCGGGATTCGATCCCGTCCCTGCCTGTGTGGAGTTTGCATGTTCTCCCCGTGTCTGCGTGGGTTTTCTCCGGGCACTCCGGTTTCCTCCCACATCCCAAAAACATGCATGTTAGGTTAATCAAAGACTCTAAATTGCCCATAGGTGTGAATGTGAGTGCGAATGGTTGTTTGTTTATATGTGCCCTGCGAATGGCTGGCAACCAGTTAAGGGTGTACCCCGCCTCCTGCCCGATGATAGCTGGGATAGGCTCCAGCACACCTGCGACCCTAGTGAGGATAAGCAGGATGGAAGATGGATGGATATACTATGATCAAAAGTGTCAAATGTTTGTTTTTAGATCGAAAAAAATAACAACTGCAAATTCTTTATTAACTATGCTAGTACAGTACATATCCCTTCCACAAATTAAATTACTGCCATAAAGCCATGTTGATTTGCACTTAGAAGATTGTGTTTCTTGATAAATTGATCGTCTGTGTGCGAACAATTTTTCAAAACATTTTGAGAACTGGGGTTGTAGGGATATTGGTATATAGTTAGTAAATTTGTCTTACTCCACTTTTATAGATAGACATTGCTTTAGCCGTTTTCATTTTTTAAGGGAAAATACCAGTGTGAAAAGATGTACTGTATGTGAATGGTTGTACTATGTTCTCTATAATACCTTTTACAAATACCATAACAATATCAAAGCAATCAGTGGATTTAAAAAAAATAATAATTGTAAGAGTTTTTTTCAATATCTAGTTGTTAATTAACAATTAATTAACATACCACAAAAAGTAAGCAAATGTTTGTTGGTAGATTATTTCTTTGTTGTAACACACTGGAAAGTATGTTTGTCATGATCTGTGTTTTTGTTGACTTGGTTTTCATTAGAATTAGTTCGTTTCATGTTTTGTCAAGTTGTGTCCCATGTTGGTCTTCTTTGCTTTGGTTTTCGTCTCATCTGTTCTCGTTAGCCCTCTACCTTGTGTCAACCAATCAGCTCCATCGAGCCACTAGTTTCTTCTCCTGGTGTGCCTCGTTGTTTTGTCAATTTGTTTGTATTTAGTTCCCTGGGATTGTTCAGCCTGGGTCGGATCATTGTTGTCGCTGTAAACCACGTTTCCCTTGTCATGTTATGTTTTTATTTGTGGTGAATGTATCCCGAGTATTTATTTGTTACTTCGAACCATGCTTTTTGGACTTTGTTAATTTAGTATTTCTGATAAATCCACGTCTTTTTGCTTTTGCGTTTTTTTCAAAATAAATACTTTCTTTTGAGATTGTTACAACATAGCAATAATCTAGCAAGGACAAATTTCCTTACTTTTTGTGCTATGTTTAGTAGCATAAGCAGCATTTGGATGTTTCTTGCCAAGTATATGGTGTGTTCATGTTTAGTGAATAGGAAGATACACACAATGTATAAAAAAAAAAATTGCCCACCCAACTAGTTCGTAAAATGAATACATAGGATGAAGAGATATAAGAAAATAAGGGAGACATTGACTTCATGCTGTCACACAGCAGAAAAAAATAGAGACGGGGTTATGTCAGATCACATCAAACTCACACTCAACCTGTGAGTAGAGGAGAATACAGCAAAGCATGAACAAGAGCATTTATTGTCACCCTATGGATTATAATGGCGAACGGATGCTCTGTTCTATTCCTCAATGAGTAATTCCTCTCCAGTGTGTCTCATTTCAATTGTGTCTCATTCCTCATCTCTCACATCTGCCACTCTCGTCTCACTATGGTGCCACTCTCCTGATTGGGCCACAACAGGGACGCATGTCATGTATCCCTGTATGGGTTGCATTCCACTAGACTACGGCCAAGGTGCTGGGAGGAGCGGAGATATACGTAGGTGCAGGTGGGGAAGCAAAGGATTAAAGATGAGCTGTGGAGCAACATGACAATAAATCTGTGTCTGAATGTCAGTGTGTGTGGAAAGAGAAGCACAGGATTATCCACAGAAAAAAATTTGTTTCCCTTATTTGAGCTTCAAGTGATGCTGTCTGTCATAACACAATGTGTATGTGCGTGTGTGCCAGAGAGAGAGAGAGAGAGAGAGAGAGAGAGAGAGAGAGAGAGAGAGAGAGAGAGAGAGAGAGAGAGAATACAAATATACGCAGCGCAAGTCAGTGTTAATGTACCTTACGAACATAACATTAGCCCTGTGGAGGGCTAAGTCTCTGTTAATTATGACTGCGGTCAGATTTTTGCCTTATTTCGATGGTAGCAACAGTCGGTCCACCACCATAACGTTACTTCATAAAGGGTGCTTATAGGTTTTGTCAGCCACTATGTGACATATGATGTACTGCAATCTGATGTGTAAGTGGATACATTTTGATTCATATACAGTAAATGAAAAACTTGGCAAAGGTGATTAGAGAGGATGTAAGAGTAAAATGACTCATGTACCCCAACGGAGGAGGGTTTTGGAGAAGTCAAACGAAGGAAACATTTGTGTTTCCTCTCAATGTGTCTTAATTTTATTTTGAACACTTCCAAAGCTTTCTGCCCCCCCCCCTCCCTTCTATACATTATAGACAAGTCATTACTAAACCATTATATAATAGTAAGACTTCATTGTATACTGGCAGACAATCAGTTACCATCATCATGAAAGCATAAGAGATGTGTTTGTTTCTGCTGCTTCACTCAAACACCCACAGAGTCACTTATTAAAATCCAATATATTATATAATATATTACATATTTTGGTTCCTTGTGTATCGGTACTGGTATAAAAAAAAAAAAAAGTCAAACATACAGTATTACAGGGGAAGAGACAATTTGATTGCTTAACAAGCAGTGTTAGTAACAAGTAAGGTGTGATTTTTTTTTTTTTTAGGACGTGCAATTCTGAACTGTGTTCCTCTTACATACCCTACTCCATTAAGGAACTTGCAGGCACAACATACAAGAAACACAGAACTCATTACATCGGGCATGGCACTTCTGTTTTCTAAGTTCAATGGGTTCAAGTATGCACTTATGGAGTATAAGTGACTGGCTGTCGTGAAATATGTATAGTCAGTCCGAGAGGTGCCTGAGCTTCGCAGAATCAGGAAGTGACCCTAGGTCGGAGAAGACAATTAAAAGATAAATGCTGAAATTTCACTGCTACAGTAATAAACATCCATCATCTTTCTTGCGCCTGTGAAGATTCCACTATGTTGTATATATCACTCTCCATCTGGATTAACAAATATTTTCACTCTACAGTGTTTTATTTCTGAGGATGAAAACATTGCGATGAGTCAAAGCTCAGGGAATACGATGGCTGCAAGGTAGAATGATGTCACGGGATTTAAAGAATAGTAGGCAGGAATTGTATCACTGGGAGAATGTTTGTAAGATTCTGCAGCTTCAGGCCCTATTCGTAAGAGAAATGCTGTTGGCGAGCATTAATCAGCTCCTGCATGGCCCTGCAGCCTGAGGGACCGACTGACTGGCTGGCACATCGGTGTCTGTGAGACTACTATTCTTGTTTAAATCATAAATGAGGTCTTTTTCAGTACCATACTAAAATTACATCAGACGTATTCCCCTATAATTATTGGGTGCTTTATTTTCTCAAGTGAAACCTGTTATTTACACCACTCAAACAATCTGAGCCATCATGATTTTCATTGACAGAGCACTAGAGGAAACAGAGGTGAGGGGGGCTGGTTAAGTGCACAGAGTAAGCGGCAGTAATCATAGCTCTGGTAAAAGCACTCCTTCGGTCTATTCAGCGCTCCTCGGAATGGGTCAGCTCTCTTTCCCTCTCTTCCTGTGTTTCTGTCTGTCTGATAATAGCTCTAGATTGAATAATTGTGCGTTTGAGTGAGCTACACTGCAGGGTGGAACCTGCAATCAGATACCAAGAACACTAATCGCTCTCTCGCAGTCATGCGTCAGCAGCCCGATCTCTCAGAACCCCGCTCTCCCTACAGCACCAGGCAACCTGCAGGTACTCCTCTGCCCTGGCCCCACCACTCTGTTTTCATACACAACCGACTATACGCAGCCAGCAGGTCTAGGGTCAATAACGTCTGTGCGCTGTGCTGTAATTGATGTCATCATTTCAATATGAGCTGATTACAATTGAGAGCTTCTTTTCGTCTGACCCGGGGTGGAATAACACACTGCAGGGCCCAGTGAGCTGCCACGCTTGACCGAGCATAACTGCCAGGCCTGCTGGATGGATGGAGGGATAGATGGGTTGGCTCCGCTAAGGGATGTCTTGTAGTTTGACTCCTAATGCTGCGGCAATGACTGAGAGTATTCCCGGGGCATAAGTGTCTGTGTCACTGTCATTCCGTGCATTCTTGTGATATTATTGTGATTGGTCTGCCCCTCAACACACATGATTAAACTCTCTGCTTCCATTGCGGCTGTGTGTGCACGTTCACGGTAAATGATAAAGATGAAACGCGTTTGATTTGTATTCAGCTAAACCAGCTGTCTGCAACCCACGGTTCCAGAGCTGCATGTAGGTCTTTTATCCTTCTGCTGTGGCTCTCTGTGGCTTTGGAAAATAAAGAATTTTTTTATGAAATTAGTTGTTTCATTTTTCAAATGTACTTCTAAATTTGAAGATTATGGTGCTCTTATAACATTAAAATGAACCGTTTTTATTTATTTTGTCGCTCAAAACATGCATCACATGTGGCAACGTGCGACACCTAGGGCCAAGATTTATTGAGCTATTCGACCCCGGTAGGCAAACTATGGATCAATCCTAGAAAAGAAAAGTTTCTGAAGAGAGCAGAACATTTAATGCTAGGTGCTAAATGAACTATATTAAAAACAAACATCATTCACACTTCACAGTGGCCAGTTTACGATCGAGTGTGAAAATGATGGTGACGTCTACAGACTGATGTGCCGATGCTGTACGCTGAGCGTCAGGGGTAAAAATCACATTCGCCAGTTAAAATAAATATTTTAATTGGCTATTATTTTAAATATATATATTTTACGTGTTAAGTGAATTAGTCCTTTTTAATTTAAGTTGACAGCTGACTGCATGGTCCTTATGTGATAAAATTATGAAGGAAGACAGAAGCAGACGGCATTTTTGGTTTGCTGCAGTTCAAAATGTTTTTGTTACACGTAGAAATATTGTGTTGTCTGTAACAGTTCATTGATTTTATAAATGCAACACACCAGTTTTTTTTATACATACAAGTAAAAAAAAAATAATAATAACAATAAAAAATATATATATATACACAATGTTATTAGCAACGTGACAAGTGGCCACCAACTTTTAACACGTCATCATTTTCCAAAGGTGCTATTGACATGAAAATGTCACCAATGTTGGAAACAACCCAAGAAATCCATACATACAAAGAAAGTAGAACAAATAAGATCAGAAATTAAGTTGTGTGTAATAATGTGAAATGACACAGGGAAAAACACGCCAAGTGGTATTTATTTAATACTTTGTACAAAAGCCTTTGTTTGCAATGACAGCTTCAAGATGCCTCCTGTATGGAGAAACTAGTCGCATGCATTGCTCTGGTGTGATTTTGGCCCATTCCTCCACACAAGAAGTCTTCAAATCTTGAAGGTTCCATGGGCTTCTTTTATGGACCGTGGGTTTCAGTTCTTTCCATAGAGTTTCGATTGGATTCAAGTCAGGTGATTGGCTGGGTCATTCTAGCAGCTTTATTTTTTTTTCTTTGAAACCAATTGAGTTTCCTTGGCAGTATGTTTGGATCATTATCCTGTTGGAATGTCCACCCTCATTTCATTTTCATCATCCTCGTAGATGGGAGCATATTTTTGTCAAGAATATCTTGGTACATTTGCCCATTCATCCTTCCTTCAATAATGTGAAGTTTACCAGTACCATTTGCTCAAAAGCAGCCCCACACCATCATGTTCCCACCTCCGAACTTCACTGTTGGTATGGTGTTTTTAGGGTGATTTCTCTTCCAAATGTGATGTGCATTGTGGCTTCCAAACAGTTAAATTTTGGTCTCATCAGACCAGACTATATTCTCCCGGTATTTAACTGGCTTGTCCAAATTTTGTTCAGCAAACTTTAAATGAGCTTTGACATGCTTTTTTTTCAGCAATGGGGTTCTTGCGTGGTGAGCGTGCATACAGGCCATGGCGGCAGAGTGCATTACTCACTGTTTTCCTTGTGACAACAGTACCTGCTAAATCCAGGTCTTTTTTAAGCTCTCCACAGGTGGTCGTTGGCTCTTGGACAACTCTTCTGATTATTCTTTGCACTCATGCGTCACATATCTTGCGAGGAGCACCTGATCGAGGTAAATCTTTGGTGGATTGCTGTTTGATCAAGGCAAATCTCTGGATTGCTGTTTGATTATTGATAGATTGTAGGTGTTTTCTTGGCTTTCCATGCATTTTTGCACCTCCATTCATGTGTTCAATACTTTTTCCCTGTGTCATTTCACATTATTACACACAACTTAATTTCTGATCTTATTTTTCTACTTTCTTTGTTTGTATCGATTACTTGGGTTGTTCCCAGCATCTGGTGATAATTTAATGTCAGTAGCACCTTTGGAAATATATTTAGTGAGAAAAATGGTTAAATCCGTGTTTCAGCCGCTATATACCTGTGAATATTGTTTTATTATCCTTCCACGTTGCTGCACCATTCCTTTTCAAATATCCATTCCTTAAAGCGTTATAACACCACCACATACATGCTATTTGTTAGCCCGTCTATGGCCTTTCCCATTATGTGTAACATAAAAGCAAAGTTGTGTGGGTTTTTTTTTTTTTTTAAACACATCTAAATATCTTTTTTTACTGTTTAGTTTGACAGTAAACTTTGACTAGGAGTGGCATTAAACTGCTTGAAGCCTATTTTATGATTTATTTATTCACTATAAAAAACTGCAGCTTATTGAAGTTGTTGTTGTTGAAGTGAACTGAGTTGAGTTCACTGCCATCATACAGCGCTAGAATGGCAAATGATCGTCAATATATATAGTCAAAGCAAAAATTTATCCAAATTGTATCTCAAAAACCTTAAGTGGGGTCACTTGTATCTCAAGGCCCCTACTGCATCATAAAAAAAATATTTTGGAGAGTGATAAATATAATACATAGATATCATCTAAAATTTACTTTATTATTTTACATAGTAAAGGAATTATAAAATCAAGACTAAATTATACCTACACTACCTATTTTACAAAAGTAAGTGTTACAGAGAAAAATGTTGCTTTGCCACTGTTGGTGCAATAATACGTCAGCACACCTGATTTACGCTTTAACAGTAGCTATTAGATGTGTATGTTCTGAAGGTGTTCATCATAGATGTAAAAATGTTTGTCATCCAGGTGTGCATCCACCTGGATGTTGGGTCTCGAGCTCGGAAATTACAGGTACCCCGCTTCATCTGAGACGTGAGGATCCCTTCTCACCCAACTGGACCTCATTAGCAGCTGCCTGCATGCTGCTCAGCTCAACCTACATGACCCCCTGTTCCCTCACTGACATGGCTACCATAACATTTGTGAGAGCCCAATGATTATCTCAGGAGCTGGGGCAGCAGTAGCACTAACAAATGTGTGTGTGTGTGTGTGTGTGTGTGTGTGTGTGTGTGTGTGTGTGTGTGTGTATATATATATATATAAATATTCACACCCCTTCACTTTTTCCACATTGTCCATTATCCAATAATTATTTTTGTTTGTTTGATTGGCTGGATCAAAAAAGATGATAATCCAATTGTTTTTCTAAAATGAACACACTCTTCTCGAGAATTTGATACATTTTTACCATCGTAATTACTTGGGACTCTTTGTTGTTATTTGTTTCGTCAGGAAAAACTAATGTATACTAATAAGGAAGTAAATGCTTCAATCACAAAGTCCCAATTACAGTACAGTACATACAGTGTCACCAGAAAGTATTCACACCCCTTCATGATTTCCACATTTTGCTATGTTACAGACTTATTCTGAAGCTGATTTGAATATAGTTTTCTTAAAAAAAGAAAAAAAAAAGAAAAATATATATATATATATATATATATATCCCACAATGACAAAGTAAAAAGATATTTTCAGACATTGGTGTAAATTTATTTAAAAAAATTTAAACATTCTAACATAATAGGTACATAAGTATTCACACCCTTTGCTATGACACTCAAACTTAAACTCAGGTGCATCTGATTAATTGTTGGTCCTAATTACAATTAATAATAATAACATATTGATCACACTGTGCTTTGAGTTAAAATCAAGTTTTTCTGGTGTGGGACATCAGTTAGAATCATCGCACATGCAATTATAATGACAGCGAGCAAAAACTGTGATTCGGATTCTCAAGCCCACCCACAGAATAAGAAAGACATTGCAGCACACAATTTAAAGAAAGCCCACTTCTAAAACCACACAAACATAAATTCTTGCCATGTGGCTGCAATATTTGTTTTCTATTTTTTTTTTTTAGTGCTTGTATTGCATATCTCTGCATATGCGCACAAACCATGTTTTAATTTTAATGCCCCACACCAATGACTGAAGTGGACACACGCACAAACACACACAGACACACAAACACACACACACACACACACACACACACATACACAACACATAACCCAGTTCCAAAACTGCACAATGTTTTGACTCCTCTCAACCAACCAGCTGAACACAGCCTCACATCACATAAATCCAATTCCCTCCAAGGGTCACGACCTTCCAAAGATTTTCCCTTGTGCCCGTCTTGGCTCCTCATCTCAAAGTTGTGGATGTAAACCAAGAGGGCACAGGGAATCCAGGTGGCTGAAGAAAGAGACACAGTTGGTCAGATTACGGCCATGTGGCTCCACTTGGTTTAAAAAGCAAGATCTGCCTGACATACAGTAGCTTAGCTGTACTTCTTTGCATGCCTGCAGAGGCTGGAAGAACTAATGGGTGATGACATAAATTGCTCAGGGACACAGAGGGACAAATGAAATACAAGTAGACAGCACTCTGGATTATTACTATAGTTGGGGTTATATTGTGTGGATAATGCAGCAGCAGCTTTGATTAAACATCCTTAAAATGACAGCAACAAAATTATTTTATTTTCCTTTGAACATATCCCATTTGTAAAGTAATTTAATACTGTGGTTTGCAAGGATACGTCTGCCCCTTCAAAATCTTATTTGCAGCTATTTATTATTACCGTAAATGTGATCACATATTTTATTTTAGTCTTAAGTGATGTCAAAGCTTTCAAGATGTCAATATGAGGATATGAATATGAGATTACTGCATGGGCAATGGCATATCAACAATTGCCAAACTATGCTTTAAACGTGTCTTTCTAAAGCAGGGAAGTCAGCCGCTTGACAAGTCACCCGTTATCCCAATCGAATCGCACTTTGACAGTAGCATTTCCTCCAAATTGCCGACAGGCCCCGCGATAGCAGGCCAGAGCAAGCAGCATCAATGAGCTGCCGCTGGCTGGTGTCATGCTGAATGGGCATGTCAGGTCTGTGTTGTCCTGGCTCCCTGCCTGCTCCCTCAGATGCTATCTCACTCCCCAGCGACCTCAGACCTAAACGGATCCAGTTGCCTCTGCTCAGCTCTGGTGGTGGGTTGGTCTGTCTGACTAATGAGCAGTCTCCTGGTGAGGGGGAGCTCCTCCTCACAAGCTCATATTTACTCAACACATTACTAGGCATTTACTGTATTATAGAAAGTACAAACACTCAACGGCTTCAACTACAAACATAATAATAAACATTGTTAATTCAACACCTTTCTGAGAGTGTAAATCAAAACTGAACAATATTATATACATACATAACATTGTTGGACTGGATTTGATAAGATTGAGCAGGTGTACCTAATGTTAACATAAAAAAACATGCATTGTCCCACAGCTGGACAATCCACAATGACACATCAGGAGCAAATGGGGTCTTAGTATATTCCTTATGGTTACTTTTAACTGCAGGACAGCCACACTGCCAATCAGCCAGGCAAATAATCATTAACTTAGAATGTTATGCGTGCAACACATTCCAAAAAAGCTGGGACAGGTGGCAAAAAAGACTGAGAAAGTTGAGGAATGCTCATCAAATACCTGTTTGGAACATCCCAGAGATGAACAGATGGATTCCATTATTGGGTATAAAAGGATCTTCCCTGAATTGCTCAGTCCTTCACAAGCAAAGATGGGGCGAGGTTCACCTCTTTGTGAACAAGTGCGTGAGAAAATAGTCGAACACTTTAAGGACAATGTTCCTCAACGTACAATTGCAAGGAATTTAGGGATTTCATCATTTACGGTCCATAATATCATCAAAAGGTTCAGAGAATCTGGAGAAATCACTGCATGTAAGTGCCAAGGCCAAAAACCAACATTGATTGCCCGTGACCTTCGATCCCTCAGGCGGCACTGCATCAAAAACCGACATCAATGTGTCAAGGATATCACCAAATGGGTTCAGGAACACTTCAGAAAACCAATGTCAGTAAATACAGTTCGGCGATACATCCGTAAGTGCAACTTGAAACGCTACTATGCAAAGCAAAAGCCATTTATCAACAACACCCGGAAACGCCGACGGCTTCTCTGGGCCCGAGCTCATCTAAGATGGACTGATGCAAAGTGGAAAAGTGTTCTGTGGTCCGATGAGTCCGCATTTCAAATTGTTTTTGGAAATTGTGGACGCTGTGTCCTCTGGGCCAAAGAGGAAAAGAACCATCCAGACTGTTATGGACGCAAAGTTCAAAAGCCAGCATCTGTGATGGTATGGGGCTGTGTTAGTGCTAATGGCATTGGTAACTTACACATCTGAGAAGGCACCATTAATTCTGAAAGGTACATACAGGTTTTGGAGAAACATATGCTGCCATCCAAGCAATGTCTTTTTCATGCTTATATGCTGCTTATTTGAGCAAAACAATGCCAAACCACATTCTGAACGTGTTACAACGTAGTAAAAGAGTGCGGGTACTAGACTGGTCTGCCTGCAGTCCAGACCTGTCTCCCACTGAAAATGTGTGGCGCATTATGAAGCGTAAAATACGGCAACGGCGACCCCGGACCGTTGAACAGCTGAAGCTGTACATCAAGCAAGAATGGGAAAGAATTCTACCTATAAAGCTTCAACAATTAGTGTTCTCAGTTCCCAAACGTTTATTGAATGTTGTTAAAAGAAAAGGTGATGTTAACACAGTGGTAAACATGACCCTGTCCGAGCTTTTTTGGAACGTGTTGCAGCCATAAAATTCTAAGTTAATGATTTTTGGCTAAAACAATAAAGTTTATCAGTTTGAACATTAACTATCTTGTCTTTGTAGTGTATTCAATTAAATATAGGTTGAACATGATTTGCATATCATTGTATTCTGTTTTTATTTATGTTTAACACAACGTCCCAACTTCATTGGAATTATATTATTGGGGTTATACATTTGGAGCAGACGTTTTGGAGCCCATACATCCGGAAGCAGTTGAACTTGACGGTCCCCTCCTCTCGATGTCGCTAATCAAGTTTTTTACATAATTAGATAATTGTAGGCACGTTTCCGAATTAATACAAGATGTACTAGTGGATCAGAGTCGAACTCGTAGTCTCGTGCACGAAATAGTTGATAAATAAAAGTAGCGAGTGACATTTAGATCATTGTCACGGAGTAAAAGTACCGTTACTTCTTAACAGCAGAAGCGGCGGAAGTGTTTTTTCTGGTCTCGTCAACTCCTGTGACTTATCCGAAGCAGGTCCCGAGCGCACAGACGGAAGCTCAGGCCGATGCGCTCGCATTTTAGTCCGCCGCGGAGAAAGATTCAGAAATTACATCTGTGTGTGGATGGTGGATGTGTGTAATGGATCTAGCTGCCAGCTTTCAAGGAGTACGAAACAGCCTATGACGACAGCGACGGCGACCCCCCACCCAGGAAAAAAATCATCAGATCTATACGATTCACGGAAATGGCCTGCTTTGAGTTCAAAACAGCGAATTTCGCCGCAAGGCAACTGATTTGCATGTATATGCATTTAAAACCACATACAATACCAAATGCCTGTGAATATTCTCCTTTATCCAGGTCATTTCATTCTCAGGGCTATGAATCGATCGCAACTGGACTGTTCTAGCTTTCTTAGAAGACATTTTACATCTCAGCCAAGCAGGTATAATCAGTTCATGCACCAAGATAGGGCAGCTCTAGCCTGAGTGTTCGTGTGGAAACCAAAGTATTTATGTAAGTTACATGCCCCAACCAAAAATGGTTTCATGCTTTTGGAATGCAAAATACCAGTATTGAAGACCCATTGGAGATATGTTCCATTCAGTTTTAACAATGGTCCTGAAGGGCAAAATGTTTGCAATTTGTAAGAGGCCAAAAATTTGGAGTCTCTTTTGGAAGGGCTTAAAGGATGGCATTGCGTGTGGGAGCTGTAAACCAACTCCTCTGTTTATAGATGATTTCTAAAGCATGTAGTAGATGGCTTCCCTCACTTCAAACCATATGTTTTCTCTGTCCAGAATATGTAAATGTTTTTGCTCAAAAGAGTGCTGTTTCTTTTTCAAACGCAAGTAGACAGCTGAATCCTTAACTGAAGTGTAAGTGGCAGTTAGCCCGTCTGTGTTGTGACATGCACCTGCTCAGTGGCTACTTGGTTTCCCCAATATATAACACAACAGTGTATCCCTCACTGAACTGGACAGCAAACACCAGATTGTTTTCCTGGTTATGGTGTGTGCCGTCTTTGGTGTGTACTGGCCCTTGTCTCAGGGTGTTACCAGGTTTGAAGTGTACAGCTGTCCTATCTAGCCTTGGTGCATGAACTGATGAAACATGCTTGCTTGAGAGACAAAACCAGAACAATCCTGTTGCGATTGAGTCAAAACCCTGAGAACACCATGTGGTTTGCTGTTCAGACATCCCAAAATCAAGTTGGATACAAGCTACATATGAAAAAAAAATGAGATATGAGTCTTGCAGTGTGAACAAAGCCTGAGTCTTAACCTATGACCTTTTCAGACTACCCCCTTATCAGCCTAATACCTAACTTTCATCTCATTGGCGAACCTCAAGAAGCCTGCCAAGTGTCAGCCAGAAAAAAAGCTCTATCCAAGTAGCATGTAAATATTATGAAGGGAGGTTAATTGTCTACGGCAGTGATTGGTTGTTTTGTTTTCAGAAAGATCATGTTTGCAGAGAAGCAGAAAGACACCTCACGATCAGTGTCAACTACAAATATTTTCCATTCCTCTTCATACTGCACATGCACATCCACATACAGTACACCATTAAAATAGCAAGAGCGCAGGAAGTCCACTCACCAAGCCATCACAGTTGCTGATCGCCACAGTGGCTCCTGGCGTGTCTGTGATGTCACCCACATACAAGCAGTCGTCTTGCAATGTCTCAATGTGCCGTGTGCTATCGTTGTCGTCGCGCCACTCCATCTTGGCTCCGGGGGCTACCAGCTTGGCATTATGGTGCAGGCGCAGGTGGAACTCCCGGCCAAAGACGGTGACGTTGTAGTAGAGCCTTTGCTGGCGGGCCACCGGCTCACGGTCCTCGTCGACTCCTCTCGGTCCTTCCCACTCTTCATTGCCTCCTCCTAGCTCCCTCTTCTGGCGCCTACGGGGCTGCCCTCCTGCCATACGGCCTGCCGAGACAGCGTGCGACAGGAAGAGGCCCTCTGCATCCACACTCATTGGCCTCACCAGTCCATACTCCCCCAGGACATGCTGCAGGGAGTCTGAGAAAAGGACAGCAGGCAAAGAGGTGAGCGTGATTGAGGTAGTCAGAATGCACATGAAAAGATTAGAATGATCATGACAGATGAGAAAAACAAAAAAGGAAAAGGTGCATAAACAGTGGAGTGGGTTGAGATGGGAAAAAAAAAGAGATGGAAGGAAAAATAAGGGATTAAAGAAATGTCAAGCATACCGAGGAATGCTTTCTTCCATCCAAGATGTCTCACGTGGTGAGCTATAATAAATAAAGGGAATAAAAGGTGCGGGCCTTACATGCACACACACACACAGGCACACCCATGAACCCAGAGGCAAACCCGTGCAAGGAGACAGGCTACATGTTTGGAAACGGCAGCCTCAGCAGAGCGCACTGAGCTCCTGACACCTTCTATGCCCTTCCACCATCAACAGGGATGCCAGTGCGAGATCAAGGTGCTAACTACGGCTCTCTGGCGCCGCTTTCTCACTGTCAGGCACCTCGAGCTGAGAAAATATCTTTCTAAAAGCCTCACAAACATGAAACAGAAATAAAGTGAAACCATCTGTCAAATAATTCCCTTATTGCTTAATATTCTTGTCGACACATCATCATGAATATGCATTGCCGCATTGTAACCATGACGAGAGAGGTTCACTAATAACATGCACATTTTTGCATGATGCATTATTTTTATTTTCCATGAGAATGTGACAGTGACATGCAAGTTTGGGGATGCGGGAAACACACACACACATATATATATATATATATACATACACAAACGCTTGCACATACACGCTGCACACGCAAGCGCAGCAGCATTTTAAGTGATCCTCAGGTGCCCTTGCTTTGACTGTCAATCATCACCATGCACAATCTTTAAAAAGTTTGCAGGTTGGCAATACACCAACAACGCACAATAATATCTTCACCCTCGTGTTAGAGAATGATTTTATAATAGTGTGGTCAATATGATAACATGCGACTCCAGCGTCCTGTGACAGATCGATAGATGCGATGAACATAATTTCATAAATTGTTGTCGTCGCCCCCCCCCGGTAGTGTCGCGATGCTTTCGGTGGCCCATGTACAAATCAACAAACGCTCGGGGACCTCCGGAAAGTCTCCGCAAACACCACAAGCAGGACACGTAGAAGTTGTTTGCAGAAATTGCATGGCGCAAATCACACAAGCACGCCCGCGTTGGAGCTTCCACACTCCACCGGGGGAGTTCCCATGTGTGCAGATAAGAGATGAGCAGATAGGACAGAAAACAACGTAAACACCGGCCACGTTTCCACCCGCGCTGCTGTACGTACCAACGCTACTGGCGATGTAAAGGCCGCGGATGTGCAGCAGAGAGGCCGATAGAATGATTAGGACAGCAAATCCAGGCGAGAGACCCATGGCAGCTCCGAACTGCGCAGGTGAGAGAGTGGGACTCCGGGCTCCAGTGTGGTGAAGTTCCCCCGCCTGGCGCGACCAGCCACGCCACGACAGCAACAGCACAGCAGCCCGCAACAAGACTGCCAAGTGCACCGGGAGAGACGGAGCCCTCCTCCCGTCTCGCTCTCTCTCTCTCTCTCTCTCTCTCTCTCTCTCTTGCTCTCCTCCCTATCAACTTCTCTCGATCTTCGCGAGTAGTCCCTCCACTCCACTCCACTCATAGACACAAGTAGGCAAAAGAAACACTTCAAGGTGTGTTCAGACGTCTGTGCTGGGGCATCATCGAGAACATTTGAACAACATCATTTGTCGCAACTCCAGTGAAACGTCGAAACCTGATCTTGAATCCTACACTTGTTTTTGCCACTCTTCCCAGCAAAACATTCAAGTGCCGATTGGCAAACTATACGTAGACGTCGCCGCCGCCATATTGAATGTGGAAGGTGGCGCAATCAGCGAAGATAACTTACTTCTTATATATATATATATATATAGAGAGAGAGAGAGAGAGAGAGAGAGAGAGAGAGAGACAGACAGAGAGAGAGAGACAGAGAGAGAGACAGACAGAGAGAGAGAGACAGGTCGATAGATAGATTTTGTGCCTTATTTTTAAAAGCTGCTACATGGAAACCGCACACAAACGAAATATCTAAGCTCAAAGTTTGCAGCACACATTCATTTATTTTCATAACTCCAGATAATTAAATAGTATAACCTGCATTTCCCTTTTAGCATTACCCTGCTTGACTTTATGTACGTTTGTATGGCAACACGGCGCGCTAGTGGTTACCACAACCACCTCACAGTTCTGTGGTTTGGTGTTTGAGTCTTGCTTGTTCTCCCTGTGCTCGCCTCGCAGTTCTGAGGTTAGGTGTGTGGAGTTTGCGTGGGTTTTCTCTGGGTCCTTTGACTTCTTAGTGCACTCTATAAAGTTAACCAAAGGAATATGTGTCAGTGTTTCCTACTGATTGGCTGGCAACCACTCAGACCAGTCCAGGGGTTATCCCTCCTTATACAAAATGTCTGCGAGGATAGGCTCCAGCTCACCTGCGACCCTAATGAGAACAAAAAATGGATCAGACGGATGATACTAGATGATTACATTTTGATTTTCACTATCCAGGACAACATTGACATGATGTTGACATCTTCAGTTATCTGTGTCATTCTCAGCACTCTCAATTTGCATTGCGTGAACTTCAAAATACTAGATTATTTATAGCCTTTGGTCTGTATTTTTACTTTTGTACTGTGATTTTCAAAATCATTCCAGATTTACTCCTGGTCCCAGGCTGCTGGGGACCAGGAGTAATATCAATTTGGCTTTTAAAATTAAACACAGGCAATTTCTTTGCCAGCCTCCTGAGCCATCACTTTATCATGGTGGAGGGGTATGTGTGTCCCAATGATCCAAGGAGTGAAGTTGAATGGGGTTCATGCCTCTGGCAGGGTCACCAAAGGCAAACAAGTCCCAGGTGAGGGACAAGACAAAGCATGGTTCAAGAACTCCTATGATGCACAACCACTGTGGATTATGTTTTCCCTCGCCTGGACGCTGGTCCCCCCCCACCCCCCTCCCCCCTCCCTCCCTCCCTCTGGAGCCAAGCCTGAAGGTGGGGCTCGATGACAAGCGCCTGGTGGCCAGGTCTGCAACCATAGGGCCTAGCCAGCCACAGACCGAAGAGGTAACGTGGGTCGGCCTTCCCATGTGCTTACCACCTGTCGGAGCGGCCACAGTGTGAGCTGGGCGGTGGCCGAAGGCAGGGACCTTGGCGATCCAATCGCCAGCTACACCACCTCTGGGAGGGACTAAAGGGGTCATCTGCATAGTGAGCTGGGTGGTGGCAGTGGGACTTTGGCAGTCAGATCCCCAGCCACAGAAGCGGTCTCAAGGGACTTGAATGTCACCTCTCACCTCTTTGCCAGGGAAGGAGCCTGAGCTGGTGTGCGAGATTGAAAAGTTGCAACTAGATATAGTTAGGCTCACCGCTTCCATAGCTTGGGCTCTGGTACCCGTCTTCTTAAGAGGGGCTGGACCCTCTTCCACACCAGAGTTTCTGATGAGAGTCACCGAGAAGGTGTGAGCACACTTATTGTATCTACAGTATACTCGTCATGATTTGTCCATAATGAACACCATGTTTAAACAGAAGGGTGACCATATGTGCACCTGGCACCAGGAAAGTCGGCAGTGTTCTGTGCCTCCATTGTTGAGGCAGCAAGACAGGATATGTGGCCGGAAGGCGCTTGTCATGGCTGGAGTCCCCAAACATGTTGGTGGACACCGGTAGTGAGGGATGCCGTTAAGCTAAAAAAGAAGTTTTATCGGACCATTTTGGCCTATGGGACCCCAGGGGCAGCTTATGGTTTCCAGCAGGCCAAGCAGAATGCAGCTTTGGTGGTCGCTGTGAGAGGAGTTCGGTGAGCCCCTGAAGAGCGACGTCCAGACGACTTCAAGGCAACTCCGGCCAACCATCCATCATCTCATAAGAGGGAATCAGTGCGCCATCAATACTGTGTATAGTGGGGTCTCGTTCGCCCAAACAGTCTACATGTTTCATTCATTCATTCATCTTCCGTTCCGCTTATCCTAACTAGGGTCACGGGCATGCCGGAGCATTTCGCAGCAATCTTCGGGCGAGAGGCGGGGTACACCCTGAACTGGTCGCCAGCCAATCGCAGCAGTCTACATGTGTTTTGTCGATATGGAAAAGGGGTTCAACCGTATCCCATGAGGAGTTCTGTGGGGGTGCTTCAGGAGTATGGGGTACCTCCCATGACTCCCTAATACGATCTTTTCCATCCCTGTATGACTGATGTCTGATGTATTTTCCTTTGCGGGTTGGACTGTGCCAAAGCTGTCAACGATTCTGTTCATAGCCTTTATGGACAGAATTTCTAGGCACAGCCGAGGTGTTGAGGGGGACCGGTTTCATGACCCCTCAATTATGTCTGTGCTTTGTGCAGATCATGTCGATCTCTAGCTGGACGAAGTGCCTGGGGAGAGGAAAGCCTGTGCTTCCCTGCTAAAACTGTTACCCAATTGATGAGCATTCCTCAACTTTCTCAGTCTTTTTTGCCACCTGTCCCAGCTTTTTTGGAATGTGTTGCAGCCATAAAATTTAAAGTTAATGATTATTTGCTAAAAACAATAAAGTTTATCAGTTTGAACATTAAATATCTTGTCTTTGTAGTGCATTCAATTAAATATAGGTTGAACATGATTTGCAAATCATTGTATTCTGTTTTTATTTATGTTTAACACAACGTACCAACTTCATTGGACATCCTGGACCGTCATTGTTTTGATTTATTTGTTTGAGAACAAAGAGGAAGACTTTCTTACTTTAAGGCATTTAAAATAATACAACAAATAATTGCACAGCTGGAATTAATTTGAAATGTGGTTTAATACAGGAGTGGATATACCTGGACCAGCATGGATACACACACTTGTAAACACTTTTTTTTTTTTCCCAATGTAAGACAGACATTGAACCTCCAGTGTGTGTGTGTGAGTGCTATTAGAGGTCATAGTTCACAGAGTCAAGATCACACCTGATCGATAACAATATGGCTGTTCGAGTTCATGCTCAGATGGACAGATAATGCCACACAAACACAAGCACACACCTCTAGAAGAATGAAACACCCTTTTTGTCCCCTCAATCACGACTGAAGAAAATGTCACCATGTTCCTTGTCAACGTACCCTGCATGCCTATGTGGCCCTTCTCCACCCACAGCCACCCCATCGGCCTCCTACTGATCCTGGTCGCTAAGCTGTTGCTATGGAGATACCAAGCCCTGCACCTTGAAAAGTGCACTTTGGAGGAGCAAGGGAGAGAGAGACAATAATATCCCGTTTGCCCCGGACAAACACACACACATGGGATCATGTATTTGTGGAGGTTATTATAGCTGTGTTTGGCAGGTTGGATATGTGGGTGCAGGCACACGGTTGGGTATTTTTGGGGCCGTTCCGATGTCCACTGTTGGTGCATGTCGAGACATATTGTTTGTGAAGAAAACGAGCTAGATGGTCAGAAAAGAAAAGCAGATAAAATCTTGTTGTCTCCTCATTTTAGGGTACAGTTTGCGATGATATGAGTTGAAGTGCTACTGGTCTAAATAGGTGAATGCTTGAAGTGGTAAGTTTTGATCCCTGTCCTTGAAAGTCAATGTTTGTATGAATCTGTGCATCAAATATTCTCTCCATTTTCAAGGGCTTTCAAAAATCAAAAAATGAAAGTGTTAGAAGTGTTAAATATTTTGTTGTGTGTTTTTTAATGTAATACAAAAAAATAGAAAAATGACAGATTCTTGATAATTACATTTTAATCTCAGATCAAAAATATGGAATTGAAAAACAGGCCACAGGAATGAAATTGTTTTTCATATTTAATTGGTCCTCTTTAAATGATCCAAAAGTTTAACAAGGAGCATCAGTTTGTGAATGTTTTCCTTCCGCTCGGTCTATTTGCACCATACTGTGCTGATATTCTGCGACCACGGCTAGCAAACCAAATCATACTGTACACCAGTGATTTCCAACCTTTATGGAGCCAAGGCACATATTTTACAATTGAAAAATCTCATGGCACACCAACAAACAAAAATGTCGCAAAAAGTGGATACATTAATTACTGTTTGTACCTCCTGCCATCTAATAGAAGAACATGAATTTCTTCTGTCTGGCACTATGCCTCACTGGCATAAATAGATGAACAAATATACATTATTGCTTGTAAATAGATATTTTTTGAGCAATTAAGTAAAATTTTATAATTTCCCAAGGCACACATGAAGAGCGCTTACGGCACACTAATGTGCCCCGGCACACTGGTTGAGAATCACTGCTGTACACAGTAATCTCTCGTTTAAAGCGGGGGTCCTGTTCCCGACCACTCCCACAATAGGTGAAATTCGCAAGGCAGTGATCACATATTTTTTGGATTATGTATACATACTTTAAAATTGTATGTCCCTCTCCAGATTCTTACTAATCTCCCCCACACTCCTATTAATAGCTACCATATTGTTATCAACACTTTGTATACTCTTAAATTCCTTTTAAACTCAAACATATAGAAATGGACAGTGGTAATGTAATTTGTTTTTCACCGTTTTTCTTTTTGCCGTTTTAAGCGAGGAAGTGTTAATTTTACCACAAAAAAAACATACAAAATCCTGCGATATGGCGAATTATGCGCGATATGAATCTGAAAAAAAAATAAAATCCACAATGCACTGAATCCGCAACAGGCGAATCGCGATAAAATTGTTGAAAATAATGGTGTTGTTGAAGTGAATTGCCCCAAGTCTTTTCATCCGCATTTCACGTTGTATGTGGACATTTGATGTTATATTTTGAAAACAATGCTATCAGACAGACAAACAGCGGTGAAAGCGATTGTCATGTTGTCATGCAATGACTCCTTGAGAAACGCATTTTGTTCCTCTCACCCAGGGTCACCAATTCAGTGCCCGGGGACACCATGTAGCACCCAAAGACCACATGAGTAGCCCACATAAGTAGCCATCCAAGGAATATTGAAGCTGCATGAGATCATTTGAAAAGGTAAACACTTGCAGAGATTTATAGAAAAGTGGCTTTTTTGTTTCCTGCCTTGTTAAATCAATGTGATAATTATTGTGAGAAATCATTAACATGATCAGTGTCTTCTCATCGATGAAGAGCATGAGTCATTATTAATAATATGTAATTAAAGGTAATTAGAGCAAATTTGTTATTTCAGATGTGTGTATATAACTCTTAGACCTTCACATTAATCATGACCCAAGTAGCAGCTCTCAGCTTCAAAAAGGGTTGGTGACCCTTGCTCTAAACAATATATAATTGTCCATTTAGGGCTTTTGGATCATGGTCGATTGCGAAAGTTAACACGCTTACGCATCTTTACTGATGCCTATTACCAAACTCCTCGGTCACATAAAACGCGACCAATTAAATATTACATTCAGATTCAGACCTGTGGCCTGTTTTTTTTTTTCATTTTTAAACCAAGCCTAAATTTTAAATATGAAAAATCATTTTTAAAATTTTTTGTTAAATTAAAAAAAACAATAACTAAATAATTGCTAGTTGAAAATGGAATGCACGAATGATACATGGATTTGTATGCATCAGAATATTTAGTTCATTTAAAATAGAAAAAAACATTAGAATTAGTTGTGGAACAAAGCTAACAAAGACATAAAGACACATATGTTTTTGTTTTTGTTTGCTTTGACTAGCTGCTCTCAGTGCTGTGGTACACCTGAGATTTACGTACAAATTTAATCAGCAATTTGACGTTGCATGTGTTAAGGGCTTTACCAAGTGAGCATATGCCGTATTGTGCCCTGCAGAGTGGCCATGGCCTGTCTCCAAAGACCCCCGCCGTCCTAGCAAGGTCAGGCAGCAGGCCATCATGTGTCTGCATGCATTAGCATGCCTTATGAGTGCAAAGACAGGTGTTGCCAGTGTCTTCCTGAGGTTACATGACAAAGCATCAAAGCTCGATGACAGCACATCAGGCAAAAGCTATGAACCTTGATGAAGGTGCCTGATGAATGTCAATTATTCTAACTTCATAGAGAAGCCTTATGTGTTTTATGATTTATTGTCAAATACGTGTCGGTTTGTTAAAATGCTACCAACAATGTAGATGTGTACAATATGAAGAAGACACAATAAGTGAATAAAAATCACTCGTGTCACATCAATAGGAAATGGGAATGTGCATTTAAAAATCAAGTGGCCAGTTCTTGTCAAATAAAATTGCATATGACGATAAAAGAGATTTAATGTCCTGGTGTAGTCTGAAAATTAAAAAAATAATAATAATAGAATATAATGGAATGGAATACTGAAGAACAGCCTTTCCAACTTCACAGCAGTTGATAGTAGCAGGACACAATAATAATAAAAAAAATAATAATAATATCAGAGAAAAATGAATAAGAAGAATAATGACACTGAGTAGAATGGGAGGAGCAGAATGAGTCAACTGTACATGAATAATATATAATATTATAAAGATGTGAATGGAATACATGGGCACTCCAAGCTCTGTTCTGAAATGTTACAAATCAACTTTGACCCCCAATTTACACTCATAAAAAAAAAAATATTTTCCCAGTCTGAACATTCATTCATTTTCCGTATCGCTGATCCTCAATCGGCTCATGGGCGTGGTGGAGCCTATCCCAGCGATCTTCTGGCGAGAGTACACCCTTAACTGGTTGCCAGCCAATCGCAGGACACGTATAGACAAACAACCAAACGCACAGGCAAGGCCGGATTTTAATTTTAATTTTAAACCGCTTCCGAGGAGATGCCGAGGCGTTCCCAGGCCAGGCGAGAGACGTCGCCTCGCCAGCGTGTCCTGGGTCGTGTCCGGGTTCTCCTCCCGGTGGGACACGCCCGGAACACGTCACCGGGGAGGCATCCAGGAGGCATCCTAATCAGAATCCTAATCAGATGCTCAAGCCACCTCATCTGGCTCCTCTCAATGTGGAGGAGCAGCGGTTCTACTCTGAGCCCCTCCCGGATGATCGCTTCTCACCCTCTCTCTAAGGGAGAGCCCGGACACCCTGCGGAGGAAACTAATTTCAGCCGCTTGTAAACGGGATCTTGTTCTTTTGGTCACGACCCACAGCTTGTGACCATAGGTGAGGGTAGGAACGTAGATCGACCGGTAAATTGAGAGCTTCGCTTTCTGAAGCCGGGGATCGGATGGCCAAGGTCCCTGCCTTCGGCCATCGCCCAGCTCACACTGCACCCGACCCCTATGGCCGCTCCGACAGGTGGTAAGCACACGGGATGGGGGACCCACGTTCCCTTTCGGGCTGTGCCCGGCCGGGCCCCATGGGTGCAGGCCTGGCCACCATGCGCTCGCCTTCGAGCGCCACTTCCAGGCCTGGGCAAGGGAAACTTCCATCCATTAATTTTATTCGTCATAGGGTTTTTGGAGCCGTGCTTTGTCTGGTCCCTCACCTAGGACCCGTTTCCCATGGATGACCCTACCAGGGGCGTGAAGCCCCAGACAACTTAGCTCCTAGGATCATTGGGACACACAAAGCCCTCCACCATGATAAGGTGACGGCTCATGGAGGGGCAGTCTGAACAACAAACAAACAAAATAATAGAGTATGCACACAAGAATAATCAGCATTATTCCATTTAGGTAAAAAGCTTTACACATTTACTTTACAAATGTTTCATATACATCCGTTTTCTTTACCGCTTTTCCTCACAAGGGTGACAGGCTGCTGGAGCCTAACCCAGCTATAGTCGGGCGGGGTACACCCTGAACCGGTTGCCAGCCAATCGCAGGGCACATGGAAACAAACAACCATTCGTACTCACATTCACACCTACAGGCAATTTAGAGTCTTCAATCAACCTACCACGCATGTTTTTGGGATGTGGGAGGAAACCGGAGCGGCCGGAGAAAGCCCACCCAGGCACAGGGAGAACATGCAAACTCCACACAGGCGGGGCCAGGATTTGAACCCCAGTCCCCAGAACTATGAGGCAGATGTGCTAACCAGTCTTCCACCGTGCCACCGTTTTATATACATGCAGTTGAAAATTAAATATTAGTGTGAATTATTGCAGCAGTGTACTGGTTAGCGCCTCTGCCTCACAGTTCTGGGTTCAAATATCAGCTCTTGCCTTCCTTTGTGGAGTTTGTTGTTCTCTTGCATGAATTTTCTCAAAACCATTCCGCATTCCAAAACAATTGCATGTTAGATTAATTGATGACTCTATATTGTCCTTATGGGTGAATTTGAGTGTAAATCGTTGTCCCTCTATATGTGCCCTGCGATTGGCTGTCGACCAGTCCGAGGTGTGCTTAGCCTCCCCCCTAAATCAGCTGGGAGAGGACCATGCTCTCTCCCGTGACCCTAATGTTGAAAAACACTCCGCAGCACACAGCAGAGCTCATGATGTCACTCGGGAAAATTTACCTTTGTATTTTATTCTTCGGTGTCTCCAAATTAAAACAAATTAAAGCTATGACTGCTGTGGTAAATATCGGAAGAATTCTTTCTCCAGGAGACAAAAAACAACAACAACAACTTGCTGGTCTGCACCCTCACCAGGTATTGACCAACACAAACAATAGCTGGAAGGATGAGGAAGCAAAATAATGACTGTGGTATTGATTTACGATGAAAAAGCAATACCTTCGATAGACTACTGCGAAGGGCAAGCATGGCTAGAGACGTGGTCAAGAATATTGAGGGATACAGTCAACAACACCGCGCATTGTCACCAACTCATTTTTTTTCCTTTCTGATATTATGCCTTCGCAGTAAGATTTACGGCATGGTTTTGTCAATACCTTTAATTGAGTGAAGAACTATGAAATCCCGCAGAGCTTGACCCGTAGGTCAATAGTACCTTTACTTTTTGCCTAGCGATGCCAATATGCCGCCATGCACTTCAGGACCACCCTTGGGTGTTTACTTAACCGCTCAAAGGCCCACACATACAGAAACCCACAGACTCTCCAGTGTTGCATCGACTGTTCAAGCACACATATATGTTATGTAAGATCTCAGTAGGTGCCTGTGACCTATTTATCCCTAATGCCCTCCTCTGATTTGTTTGGCCCATGTGCCAGTTCAGATAATTGATGGCCGGGGAGTTGGAGCATGTAGGTGTATACTTCTAAATCTTTGCAATATCATTCAAATAAGTGTGGCTTACTTACCGTTTTTTTTTTTTTTGTTTTTTTTATATAAACAGCCCAACACCAACACTCATTTGTTCAGCATTTGATTCTTATTTCTTCGTCCTTCTGTCTCACTGTGTTTAGTATTCCGTTTATTTTTCTCATGTTGATCTTTGGCCAGTGCAAGTGACCTGGCAACGGGCGAGAGGATTTCTCACAGTTTGCTGCAGGGCAAATGGGCAGCCTGGATGGCCGATGTCGCATCTCAGAGGCAGAACGCTATACCAGCAGAGGGATTCTGAGACTTCAGAGGCACAATGGCCGCTGAATTTAACCTGACCACAGGAAGCTCAAGGTCTTGAAAGAGTAGTCACAGCACTATAATCATCTGTGGGAAAGAATGTTTTTGTGAGCAAGAACGGAAGTAAAATGGGGAGTTTAAACTAAAAACAGGCTATTTTGAAATGCCTCATGTCACTGGGTCAGAGCGTGTGTAACCAAGGCATAGTGGCCAACTGACTTTTGTTGTGCTTCAACGCGCTATCAATATCATAATATCACTAACAGTTGATGGCATTTTCTGCATGAGCAGCTTAGCTGTGGGTCTGTATTGTAGCTAGGCTTTCCATTGTCTATTAGTAAGTTCATGTACATACAGTGGGTACGGAAAGTATTCAGACAGTTTTTCACTTTTTTATATTGCAGCCATTTGCTAAAACCATTTAAGTTCATTTTTTCCACATTAATTTACACACAGCACCCCATATTGACAGAAAGAAAACAGAATTGTTGAAATTTTTGCAGATTTATTCAAAAAGAAAAACTGAAATATCACACAGCCATAAGTATTCAGACCCTTTGCTCAGTATTTAGTAGAAGCACCCTTTTGAGCTAATACAGCCTGGAGTCTTTTGGGGAATGATGCAACAATTTGGACACCTGGATTTGGGGGTCTTCTGCACATTCCTCCTTGCAGATCCTCTCCAGTTCTGTCAGGTTGGATGGTGAACATTGATGGGCAGCCATTTTCAGGGCTTTCCGGAGATGCTCAATTGGGTTTAAGTCAGGCCTCTGGCTGGGCCATTCAAGAACAGTCACAGAGTTGTTCTGAAGCCAATCCATCATTATTGTAGCTGTGTGCTTAGGGTCATTGTATTTTTTCAGTTTCAGTTTATTTTTGAAAGGGGACAATGCATTTTCATAAAACACATGAAGTACACATGGTTAAAAAAGCCAGAATTAGCCAGAAGGCTAGTTTTGAAGGTGAACCTTCAGCCCACTCTGAGGTTCTGAGCACTCTGGAGAAGGTTTTCGTCCACAATATCCCGGTACTTGGCCGCATTCATCTTTCCTTCGATTGCAACCAGTCTCTGTCTCTGCAGCTGATATACACCCCCACAGCATGATGGTGCCACCACCATGCTTCACTATTGGGACTGTATTGGACAGGTGATGTGCAGTGCCTGGTTTTCTCCACACATGCCACTTAGAATTAAGGCCAACAATTTCCATCTTGGTCTCATCAGACCTGAGAATCTTATTTCTCACCATCTCGGAGTACGTCAGGTGTTTTTTTTTTAGCAAACTCCATGCGGGCTTTCATGTGTCTTGCATGACTGGTGGAGGGCTGCAGTGATGGTTGACTTTCTAGAAATTTCGCCCATCTCCCGACTGCATCTCTGGAGCTCAGCCATAGTGATCTTTGGGTTTTTCTTTACCTCTCTCACCAAGGCTCTTCTCCCCCAATTGCTCAGTTTGGCCGGACGGCCAGCTCTAGGAAGGGTTCTGGTCGTCCCAATGTCTTCCATTTAAGGATTATGGAGGCTGCTGTGCTCTTAGGAACCTTAAGTACAGCAGAAATTGTTTTGTAAGCTTGGCCAGATCTGCCACAATTCTGTCTCTGAGCTCTTCAGGCAGTTCCTTTGACCTCCTGATTCTCATTTGTTCTGACATGCTCTGTGAGCTGTAAGATCTTATATAGACAGGTGTGTGGCTTTTCTAATCAAGTCTAATCAGTATAATCAAACACAACTGGACTCCAATGAAGGTGTGGAACCATTTTAAAGATGATCAGAAGAAACGGACAGCATCCGAGTTAAATATATGAGTGTCACAGAAAAGGGTCTGAACACTTACGGCTGTGTGATATTTATGTTTTTCTTTTTTAATAAATCAGCAAAAATTTCAACAATTCTGTTTTTTTAATGTCAATACAGGGTGCTGTGTGTACATTGAGGGAAAAAAAATACTTAAATGATTTTAACAAATGGCTCCAAAATAACGAAGAGTGACAAATTTAAGGGGGTCTGAAAACTTTCCGTACCTACTGTAAGTCATTGCCGATATCATTTTTGGGGGAGTGACTGTAATCACAAATATAACTATTAAAAAAAGTTGTGTGTTTAATTACACTGATTAGTACAGAATTCCCTACTGTATTGATGTTCACCTAACCTATCGCAGTCCCGCTATATCAGGGATTTTTTTCTGCTAAACCTTCAAATGTTTTTGTGTGTGTTTCAATGCATCTACAATGTGTTTAATCAGTATCAGAATCAGCTTTATTGGCCAAGTATGTTACAAGACACAGAAGGAATTTGTCTGTGGGAGTTGGAGCCACTCTAGTATAACAGCAAACAGCCACCATGACGAAATATACATTTAGGACAACAACAACAACAAAAACCCGAGTGTGGTGAGTCACTGAGCAATGAAGGTGTACCACTAGTGTGATGATACGGATATAATGGAAATGGTGCAAATGATGCAGTCCTCAAGCAATTTAGAGCAATATAAAGTGACTAACAGCACAATGATCTGATACAGTGATGATTGTGCAAATGGTGCAGAGATCACGAGTGGCCAGTAGTAATCAACAACAGTATGCAAACTGTGCAGTGTGATAAGACAGTGAGTGCACAAATAATGTAGAAATGTCCCAAAACAGATAAGCAAAATTGGCAGCATGTTGCAATGAAATTGGAATGGGAATTTTTTCGGCAGCCTTGACTTGTCGGTGGCAGTCTGATTTTGTCCTTCTTTGTGGCAGCACCAAACCAGACTGTGATGGATGAACAAAGAATAAATTCAATGACTGCTGTGGAGAACTGCCTCAACAGCTCTTGTGGCAGGCTGTGCTTCCTCAGAAGCCGCAGGAAGTACAGTACATCCTCTGCTGGGCCTTTTTGAGGATGGAGTTGATGTTGGTCATCCACTTCAGGTCCTGAGAAACTGTAATTCCCAGGAAGGTCTTGATGGTTGACACAGGGCAGTTGGACAGCGTGAGGGGCAGCTGTAGTGAAGGATGTTTCCTTAAGTCCACGATCATCTCTACAGTCTTGAGTGTGTTCAGCTCCAGGTTTTGTTGGCCACACCAAAGCGCCAGCCGCACCACTTCCAGATTTGTCACAGTCTTTGATGAGCCCGCTGACTGTGGTGCGGTTTTGGTGGTGCGTGTAGATGAGGTTGTGTTCCCCCACCTCACCTGCTGTGTGCTGCCCGTAAGAAACATGCAGATCCACTGACAGATGGCTAGTGAGACGATCTGGAGAAGCTGGAGGAGAGGAGTTCAGGGATGATGGTGTTGAACACAGAGCTGAAGTCCGCGAACATGTCCCTGCGCCGTCGAGGAGTTCCAGGATGGAGTGCAGTCCCATATTGACAGCATCATCCACAGACCTGTTTGCTCGATAGGCAAACTGTAGGGGGTCCAGCAGGGGTCCTGTGACTAAAGAACAGTGTTTAAAGTTCCATTGATTTTACAACATGTGGGAGGGGGATTTTGGGGCTTAAAATCTTTTTGAAAAAATTTTTCTTTTTCCATGGTCTCTCTATAATCACATATTTTCAACAATCACAGGTGGGTCTGGAAGAATGCAATAGAGCATTGTAGAATACGATGAACAACATTAGTGCTTTTCATTGAGCTCTCGCTCTCGTCAGACGCTTTTTTGCTCGCTCTGCTTGCTTCGCCTCTGTTTACATTTCTTCTTGTTGATAAGCTTGTTTTTCTTCTAAAAAAAAAAAATAAATTATAAGCAGCGACTCCTGAATATTTTTAAACCTGTGGGACTGTACTTTTCTTTTTTGTATATACAGTCAGTTGTTGCCATATTCCAATATTTTCTGATACCCTCTCACCATTATGTGAGCATGGCCTGCTAATTAGCACAAGCATGCTATTAGCAACAATACCAGCAATCAAGATGCCTCGCTTTTCCACTGAGGACTATCACAGACTGGTCCAGAGGATGTCAATGTTGGAAAAGAAAATCCACCGTCTTGAAGTGTATGTGGATCTAAATGGGCAATCGGGGAATGAAACCACTCTACCCATTTCTCAAAACGGTGAGCAGAAGTGTGCTAACATACAGCCACTGAGCTCAACAAAGACGATGGATGTGGACTGTGGAAACGGTCATGGATCATCCAGCAGTTCTCCCTGGAATCTACTGGGAGCAAATCCCAAAGATATGGGACAACATCTAAAAAGGAGGACACAACACCAGGAGAAAACCAAGGAATTCGGCTGGTTTAGGAGTGCATTATTGGAATGGTCTTCTGACTGGACTCCCCAAAAAGAGCATTTGCTAGCTGCAGCTCATTCAGAATGCTGCAGCTCGGGTTCTGACCAGAACAAAGAGGTCAGAGCATATTACTCCAATTGTAAAGTTTTTACACTGGCTTCCAGTCAGCTTTAGAATATATTTTAAAGTTCTGCTACTGGTCTATAAATCACTAAATGGTTTAGGGCCTGAATACATGAAAGAAATGCTTTTAGAATATAAACCCAGTAGGGCTCTGATATCGACAGACTCAGCTTAAGTAGTGGAGCACAGAGTCCAAAGAAAACCTGGTGAAGCAGCATTTAGCTATTATGCTGCATACAAATGGAATAAGTTGCCAAAAGAAGTGACATGAGTCCCAAGTGTGAATGTTTGTAAGTCCAGGTTAAAAAAGTTTCTTTTTTCTCATGCTTTTTAGAGCATTTCCATTTCAAATGATATTTCTTGCACTGTACGCTGTTGTAATTGTATTTTTTTCCCCTCTTTGTTTTAAATGTTTATAAGCTGTTTTTTTCTTTGTTTTTAAAGGTTTTTTTAATCATGTAAAGAATATTGCTACCTTGTGTATGAAATGTGCTATATAAATAAATTTGCTTTGCTTTGCTTTCCTCGTCCAAAAATGTGTGCATGGCTAATTATTGCCAGTTCATAGATAAGTGTACTTTGACATTTAGCTTTCCACTCTTAGTAGACACGCAATTGATCAACAGGATCAGTTTTAAAAAGAAATATGAATCTGTTTAACACACACAAACACGCGCACGCACACACGGACACACATTGCTGCATAGACATCTGTTCTGCAGAAGATGAGGAGGCAAGAGGGGCTTGAAAAGGATGCCGTTCTTCAACTCTCCTGAACGGTGTTGGTACAGGGCTTTGGTTAGCTGATGTAGTCTCTCATGAACTGTTCAGTTCTGAAAAGATTGGTTTGACATTGGTGTTAGTCACACACAAGTAGAAAGGGGTTTTATGCAGCACAAATGTATCAGCACGAGTGCAGTATGAGCATTATCCCTGGTGGAGTGGAGTCTATTAATTTCTATTTCTGTTTAATTGTCTGTTAATCAGATATACAATTCGTAACAACATACAGATACGGGCCAGTGTTAATCATTACATGGAAGCAGATCGTGTGAAGATATTGCCTAATGAGGAGCAGTGGATGCTGTCGTGGAAGTAATCACATTGTGTACAAATAGCGGATTTTCTCGTTTTGGCCATCAAATGGCCAAACTCACTCAAAAACTCACAAAAATACTGTCGTGCAATATGCACACTGAATTCACTCTGTATATTTTTGCCCGACTCCAACAGCAACAAAAAGTATTTGTGTCGGTATCAGCAATGATGCTGAAACCTGATTTGTGTGATTTTTATTTGTATTCTTACAATCATCTGACTGGCTGCTGGTTGTGACAAACACTGCAGCTGCATGAGTGGAAATATGACATATGGTATGATGGTCAGCATCCTGTTTATGTTAGACAGAGAACAGTGGAATGCTGATGTTAGCACTGTTGCCTCACAGCTAGATGGTTGTAACTTAATCCATTCTGGCCTTAATGTATGGAGGGCACAGGGCGAGGGCCACATGAACAATCGTGTGGGTGGTGGTCTCCAAGTGCCCTCTTCACAGTGCAAATATTTGTAATCTCCTTTATATCATCCGCCCATGGAGGTCTTTGGAGTTCCGTATAAACATACTTTGCACGCTAAGACCTCCCTGACTCGAGCAAATCAGCTTCTTCTTCCACCATGTGAAAAACTGTCAGTGCGCTGCATTTAAAGGGAATAAGAGGAGAAGCTTTAATTGGACAAGATTGAAGTTGGCTGTGATCACACCTACAAGAGCGCAGACATCCCTCTTTTAGATGTGGTGGAACATGAAATTACCAACACCAGGTCAAACCCATCTCCGTGCGGAGTTACACCATGCATCGCTGCGGATTTAAACCAGTCATGAAAATAGACCCCTAAATGTTATCGGTTTGAGGTTTTATTTTTTGGGGGATTGTACAATCAATTACAAATCAAAAAGAGGTGCTAAATTTACCTGTCGAGCGGAAATGTTGCTAATTCTGCATTGCTTCTGAATCCTCACAGCTGCCTGAGTTCCCTCCACTTCTAAAAGACAACCCCTTTGTTCATTCTTGAATGTCTCGAGAGCTGTCAAATTACGACGTTTCAGCTTTTGCTGCTTCTTCACTCTGCTTCCGTTTGCTAGTCTTATGCCCAATTGTTGGCAAATGAGATATGGGCTTTCTTTTCCCAGGGGTGGATATTCTGCCTTAGTTTCAGCAAAACTCCTAAAACCCAAGGTAACAATGTCAGCGTGTGGCCATGGGGAGGAGCTGCAATGAGTGTGCCCGCGAGTGCACAAGAAATGATTGACACCTCAACAATCATGCCTTCTGTCTCTGATTGTTGGCTGTTCTTCAGGCATGGTGGTTTCTTGCAAATCAAATTAGAGGCACAAGATGTGGCAGAGAGGGCTGATCTTATCACCGATTCTTTTACTCATGTACTACTGTCAGGTCTTACTAATAAATATGACAAACTGTGATTTTTAAACTTTTTTTTTTTTTTTTTTAAATCACAAATTTCACCTTTAACAGTCATGGGAAATAAGTACTCCTGATCAGATTAATCGGATTTATGAATGATATGCATACCTGATAGTTTTCTGTGTTGAAGAGAACAGAAACACAACAAACAAAACAGTGTCTTGTAAAATGGTATAATACAAAATATGAAAAAAAAAAAATCCAGCTGTAACCAATGACGAGAGTACTATGCACATACAGTGGGTACGGAAAGTATTGGAGCTGGAGAGGATCTGCAAGGTGGAATGGCAGGAGGTTTTTCTTTTTTTTTTAATAAATCTGCAAAAACTTTAACAATTCAGTTTTTTACTGTCAATATGGGGTGCTGTGTGTACATTGAGGAGGAATAAAATTAACTTAAATGATTTTAGCAAATGGCTGCAATATAACAAAGACTGAAAGATTTAAAGGGGTCTGAATACTTTCCATGTCCACTGTACTTATTGTTAGTATCGACAAGTAGCAAATCAACTGGCACAGTTGACTAGTGGTCAGTATGACACTTGGAACAGTTATTTTTTAAAACAGTAGCAAATGTTTTTAAAGTCTTACAGCATGACAATTATTTGCAGCGTACGCATGATGTGGGCAGCCATTGCATCGGTTTGCTCGCTAATGTTAGTTGAGATTATGATCAAGGTTATTTTAAAAATCGATTAAACAACATTTTTATCAAAGTATTATAAAAGCCATGTACAGTATACAGTGGTGCCTTGAGATACAGTATATGTTAAATTTGTTCCGGGACTACGCTCGTAACTCAAAACGCTGGAATCTCAAATCATATTTTCCCACTGAATTGACTGGAAATTTGAACCATTTCAGTACCTGAACACTAACTTAATGGTTTAATGTAGCCTAGCAAATGGTAGCAAACTAGACGAGGGGGTAACTAAAATATTTACCCCAAAATTTATATATATATATATATATATATACAAATACAAATGCTGCCAAAACAAAGATATAATGTTCCACAACGTGATGCCCTGATCAGTTCATCATCAGATGTGTACTTGTCTTCTCTCACGTCACCAATCAATAAATCATTGTGCCAGCATCACCAACCACTTTGAAGGATGGAAACAATACAGCCTCTCTGTTTAAATGGGTTTAAAGGGGGAAAATAAATATGAAAACTGATCCCATTCTTCTGGCTTGTTACTGTTCACTTAAATGTTTGCAAAGATGACCCAGAAGCCTCAGTGTGGGCATAGGTCAATTTTACAAGCAAATAACATAAAAGTTAGCCTATGAGGCGAAGTCCAGTGTTGTATCTGAACAAGTTCAATGAACGAAAGTTCATGAACTACTTCATATTTTGGGCGAATGCGCACTGAACGTAGTTCATTTCTGCCTGATTGTGATTGCTGTATATATACCATGACACGCAGAGGTGGGTAGAATAGCCAAATATTCTTATACTCAAGTAAGAGTACTGTTACTTTAGATTAATATGACGCAAGTAAAAAAAAAGTAGTGCTCCAAGTATTTACAGTACTTGAGTAAGAAAGTATTCAGTGAAAAAACTACTCGAGTAACCAGTGAGTAAGTTCTGATTGAAGAAAAAAATAATAATAATAAAAAAAAAGAATCAGAACATGAACGTCAAATAATTTTTTTTTTTTAATAATATATGGGAGTCCAGACACACCTGCCACCATTTGAAATTTTTAAGCGCCCAAAACCAACCACCCATGGAATGGGCCCTACAGAAACATTATTTGCTTTGTTCACTTAAATAACTGAATGAAGAACCTGTTTGCTGACCAGACTTATCCTTTGTATGCATGTGTGTGTGTGTGTGTGTGTGTGTGTGAGATGGAGAGAGTGAGAGAGCGCGATTACAGCATGGTACGCATCCACAAAATGCATGTTTTACAGTGACTTATGACCATAAAATAGGGTGAATGTTGCCATTTGCACTGCCAAAACAATAGAAACATCTGCAACTTACCCGATGCGGAAGCCGAACATTAAGTCTAAAAATAGATCGCACACGCAATAATGGAAAAAATAAGAGTAGCGAGCGCCATATTGATCAACGTAACGGAGTAAAAGTATCGATTCTTCTCAACATAAATACTCAAGCAAAAGTAAAAAAAAAAGCATGGTGCATTCAAACTATTCTGATAAGTACAATTTATCCAAAATATTACTTTAGTAAATGTAACAGAGTAAACGTAGTGCGTCACTACACACCTCTGATGACATTCTTATGAAATGATTCTGACATATCTATGTTTGACTCGCTCACAATCGGATTAATTTAGCCAAATGTAAAAATGTGTCACTCTATTATGGCTATGATAAAGAAACATAATCATTCCTCTAATCCTAATTAAGCCCATGGCATGTTTCAAAATCGTGGGATGTTTACACGGCAGCATATTTTGAATGCTACAATACATGAAAGTAAACCCAATATAGACCAAACCTGGCATCAATGGGAGATTTCATTACAAAAAAAAAAACATTGCGCTCCATTTATTTACCAAACACTAATCCCAATAAAATTTGGAGTCAAATGCAATGATTAAAGGAGGAAAACATCTGATATGAAAAGGTACTCTGAGAAGATGAACTCAATCTGCCCAATATACTGTATCACACCCTTTAATATTAAAAGAAATACAGAGAATCTATAGAGATAAAAATCATGGTAATGCTAGCGATAGGCCTCAGGTAAAATTGTACAGGAATAATTATTTTGACCCCATATAAGTCAGGTATTTGGGGTCAGAGATAGTTGAATTGTTAAAAATCCAGTTTTTACTTTGACAGAAAATCTTAAAATTTAATCGAGATAATTTGAAAAATGACACGAGCTGAAATGGAACACCTTATTAAAGTGACTCTAGACTTCAGCTACCATGACCATTATGTATCAGATAATACCAATCGCCCTGCAGCTGTCATTAACAAAAGCAATGCAGTGGAATCTCCAAGGTCAACTTCCACCCAAATTTTATGAATATAACTCAAACTTCACACCAAAACATTTAAGAGGTAAAATCATCAACATGCGAGATGTAAGCAAATCTCCTGAGACTGATGAGCATCTCAAGGAATAACTGTGTTTTTCTTTTGTGAATTCAGTACATAAGGGTATGAGTGATGGCAAAGAGGAAAATGTGATCATGACCACTGAACCACAAATGGAACTTACTGCAACTCTGGCTTGATTTACACTCCCGGTCCAAATGTTAATACCAATACTTTATACATAGTGTTTTTCTAGGGACCCGAGGACACTGATAGCACTCATTCAGGAACTTTTATGGTTTGAAACCTGTATAGATACTGTAGAGGCCTAATCTGGTGGTCATATCACCATTAAATACAAATTAAATTCACTATTTATACCATAACAGAGAAAAACAGTGCACTTCCAGCAGAGGCAAGAAGCACTGATCTTCCATCAATCTTTGGTGATGTAATCCTGTGTTTAGGATTTCTCATATTTGGTCAAATAATCAGTCCTTACTTTTGTTTGAGACAGCAAAGAAAACAAAATGACAAGCAGACAGACATATCAGATAACATGGTCATTTTCAGCAAAAACAAACATCTCAGCCACATATAATTCAGCCGAAGCTCTTGAAACCGCAGAGCTGTCTTCTACGCCCGTGTGTCAGTTTGGCATATGTGTTTGTGTGTGTGCGTGTGCGCGCGTTTGTGTGTGCGCGCTCACATGTACTCCGCAACCCAGAAACATTTTATGCACACCGACACAATTTAATTTAGTTTAATCTCAGCTTTCCCACCGGGAATGTAACATATAATTAAACTTTATAGAACTTCCCTCCAGCTCGCGTGGAGAACGAGACTGGTCTGACACATACACAACGCCAACACACAAAGACTGAGCATGCAAAATAATTAGTGTCGGTGAATCATAAAATCATTATGTAACTTTTGATTTAAAATTCATCACCTAAAAATAAATATTGATAAATCCCGAGTACACAGCAATGCATAATTGAAAGAACAGTACAGATAACCATGTTAACCGTAATACATCTTTTCTATTATATGAGAGTGGATGGATTTCATTGATTTGATCCTATGGTGTGTTATTTCTTCGTATGGGTAAATGCTGTGCTTGCAATAACAACTGTTATTAGGGATGATATGACAAAATTGGTTCTGTAGAGATTTGATTCAACATCGCAGTGTTTTGTTTAAAGCTGGGAAGCCTTACGTGATGCATTATTGGGTTCGTGAGGCGGTAACACGGTCATCTGTTGACGTGATGGAGCTTGCTTCGTGAACTGGATTTGTCCTTTCGTGGAAAAGAAGCTGGAAGGATGGTAATGCCTCAGTTACGCTGGGCTCAGGGTCTCAAGACATCACTTGGGAAACTGTTGTGTAACAACCGGGTGCATACACTTTCGGATATACTGTACTTGTAGGCACCAGCAAACATGAGAGAGGTGATGCGTGTTGCGTGTAGCTGTGTTCTTGCATCACACGCAGACATGAACTGGCGACCTGATGGACCTTGGAGCTCGGCTACATCCAGTGGAGTGTAAAGGTGTGCTGCTGCCCAGGGCCAAATAGCCGAAGGTGATGCGCCTTGAAAACTGATCGTCGACTGGGTGCAGCCCCCCCTTGCACACCACTGGCTCCATCCACCTCTGATGAGAAACAAAGACCTGTTCCTCTGAGGCCCCCAGCATCTCCCTCTCCTTGCCTCCCCTGACCCAGTTTAGCTGATTGATTACCACCCAGCTAGTCGCTTGTATAAGACTGAACAAGCTCTTGTGAGTGTGCAAGTACACACAAAGGTCAGGATTAACTTGACCATTACAACTTATTCGTAAGCACCTCTCCTATTGCTCTCTCAGAAGCCCTCTCTGATTCCGTTTCTTTTACTTTCTCCTCAAATTTTTACTTTACTATGACCTGAATGTCACAGCAAATAGAATTTGGAAGCGCACAATGCGGTACAAATATTGCGCAGTACATCAAGTGCTTTTCTAGCGGGATACAATAAATTCAACAGTGTTTTTTTTTTTTAGGCAAGGCCATTACCTCAACAGCATCCATCTGGGTCCCACATAGACACACAATAACAGAGTGTACTGCCAGTACTGCTCCTCACACCCCTTTCCCTTCCCTTTGGTCTTGCAAAGTCTGTGTCTCGCACAGCTACACGATTGGCTACACTTTTCCTACACTCGCTCTCATTAGCTCCACCCTTGATTGCAAAGCGATTTACCAAATAATGAACCATTCCAGGTGATCTTCATTCATGTTTGATGCGCAAGGCAGAAATACCAATTTCTACTATAAGATGAATTTTAAATATGTCTGACTGACCTATTACTGTAGCTGCAACACAATAAACTATTATTTGATGCATCTCCATCTTCGAATTGGCAGCATGGTGGATCTAGTGGTTAGCATGTCTGCCTTGTCTGCCAGTTCTTACATTAGGGGTTTCGAATATCAGTTCTGGCCTTCGTAAGAGTGGAGTTTTCATGTTCTTCCCGTGCTTGATTAAGTTTTCTCCGGGTAAAATATATATCCATCCATCCATCTATTTTCTATAGCGCTTCTCCTCATTAGGGTCATGAGAAAGCTTGAGCGCATCATAATTGACTTATATACCTTGGATAAGGTCCAGCTAAGCTGCGACTCTAATCGGGACAAGCGCTATAGAAAATGGCTAGATAGATGATATTCCTGGGAGTTTCTGAACATGTACTGAATGCAATGAAGTTGGAAGAATACATTGGTCTTTGGTGCAACACAGTGATTTCTGGGCATAGTAACTCAGATTAAGCCACAGGCTGTGAGTCGCTGGATCAGGAGGACGAAATCTCAGTTAAACCAGCGAAGACCACCGGCCAAGTTAGCCCATTCCCCATGCAGGCCCACATGGACATGAGCTAGCACGCACGTGCACACAATCATGTACAGATATTGTGTGAGCTTTGCACAGCCTCATAAAAGTCCTTTTGACCACTGTTCATTCAAGGATATTTTTTTCTGTCAGTCTGCTTTGATAAATATCCATATTTTATCTTTCTGTCTTCTTCTTGTTTTCTGTTTAGAGGTTGTCCTAATCCTCTTCACACGTTATTCTGCAGTATCGTTTTAACAGATAAAATCTTGTATCGTTCGAACAAGTGCTTCAAGTTAGTTCACACAAGAAGTACAAGCACAATGGAGGAGGGCTGTAGAGTTGCCTGACTTTCATTGCAACACTTTCACCACCAGCCGTGGAGCAGGGCAAAGAGTACATTCATCACACGCACCATTTTATTGCTGCTCGCTCTGGCCTTTGTTTTCCAGTCTACTGACAACATAAACACTGGCCATTTATAAAGACGGATTAGGAGATACGACCACCACACATAAAGTCTTGCTGTGCCCCTAAGGGTAACAATCCAGCTAACACCGCAAGCACTTTATCCCACAGGAAGGAGAAGGCTGAATTGTGATGAAAGATCCCAGACAGGAGGCCTGAGGAATTACCGAGTTACGCTCAATACTTACAAATGCCCATCAAATATTCTTCCTACACAAAATCACGAATGCTAAGGTTTGATTGACATTTAGATACAGTATCAGATGGATCATAATTTAAAAAAAAAAAAATAAGGTTTTTGCTTTTATTGTCTGTTTCATCTTCATACTCCCAGACAAGTAGAAGCCACTCTAGTTCAACACAGTTGTCATGATAATAAAAACTGGACTTGCTATTGGCCGAGCAGTAGATGGATTGGGGTATACAAATTCAGTTGACGGTGGTCAACTGTTTAGCAGATCTGCCTCACAGTTCTGGGGACCGGGATTCAAATCCGGGCCCCGCCTATGTGGAGTTTGCATGTTCTCCCTGTGCCTGCGTGGGTTTTCCCCGGGTGTGAATGTGAGTGCGAGTGGTTGTTTGTTTCTATGTGCCCTGCGATTGGCTGGCGACCATTTCAGGCTGTATCCCGCCTCTCGCCCGAAGATTGCTGAGATAGGCTCCAACACACCCGCAACCCTTGTGAGGATAAGCGGAATGGTAGATGAATGAATGAAGGAACAAATAGAACATGGCAACAAAAAAACAGGCATCAAGTCTTGTTGAAAAACAAGACATGATGCCTGTTTTTTTGTTTTTTTTTGTTTTGTAATGGGTGAAACGCATGTAAGTCAGTCAGTCAATCTTATTCATATAAGTTGTGCCTTGAGATAAGAGTTGAATTCGTTCCGTGACCATGCTCATAACTCCAAACACTTGTATCTCAAATCATCTTTCCTCACTGAAATTAATGGAAATGCCTTTAATCCATTCCAGCACCCCCACCCCCAAAAAAACATTTTTGTGTTTGTGTTTTTAATACTTTACAATATATTAATTTACAAAACACAGATTAAATAAATATAACAAAGAATTAAACAGTTTGTATATCATGATTTAATGCTGCAATCTAATTAATTGTGCTGTTTCTTCTGGTGTGCCCACCTTTGCGACTGGAACGCACAAAAATTCCGTACAGTCATGCAGACACAAACAAAAAACAGACTTTTTCTTCTACTACTACTGGAAATGACTCAGTAAGATACTGTAATGTTAGTCATTTTGTATATAAATAATAGATAATAAAAAGTAATCTAAACAAATAATACAATAATAATAATAAAATGTAATATATAACAATAATAAAATATATAAATATATGCCTGTGAGTATTGTTAAATTATTGTTCTAAATGTTTTGCGCCACCATTTGTATTCAAATAGCCGTTTCTTCTAAAACCGCAACCATCTCTGCTAACCGTTAGAATCTCAGCGCCGTTTAGCAATATTTCTTAGCATTAAGCTAAAATGACTTTTTCATCAGGCAATAGCTGTGTTGTTTAAAATACAGAAGGTGTACTTCTCTCTCTTTTATGTTTAGTGTCCTAGTAAACTTCAACTGGGAGTGGCATTAAACAGCGTGGAGCCTCCTTTTTGATGGATTTTTCAATATTTGGTAAATTGCTGGCTGCTTATTGTGAAATGAATTGAACTGAATTCACTGCCACCATACAGCACTCGTATGTCACGTTTGCGCTTACAAAAGAAAGCAAAATCTTGCCCAAATGACGGCTCGTATCTCAAAAACTTCGAAGTAGAGTCGATCGTATCTCAAGGTATCGCTGTATAGCACTATAGTCCTTTACTTTGCTAAAAAACATAAAGACAAACATTTTAAAGTTAATGAGTATACAGTTAATCCATCCGTTTTCAGCCTATCCCAGGTGACTTTGAATGAGAGGTGGGGTACACCCTAAACTGGTTGTCACACAATCGCAGGGAAAAACAATTCACACTCACACCTTTGAACAAGTCAGTCTTCGATTTACATAATTAAGAAGCAGGTTTTTGCGGTGTGGGTGGAAACCCGGACCTGGAGAAAACCCACACAAGCACAGGGAGAACATGCAAACTCTACCCAGGAAAGCCAGAGCCCGGATTTGAACCCCTGACCTCAGAACTGTGAAAAGGATGTGCTAAACACTCGTCCATGATGCCACCAAAGTTAATCCATCCATCCATTTTCTGAACCACTTATCCTCACTAGGGTCGCGGGAGTCCTGGAGCCAATCCCAGCTATCTTCGGGCGAGAGGCTGAACTAGTCGCCAGCCAATCGCAGGGCACATAGAAACAAACAACCATTCACACTCACATTCACTCCTACGGACAATTTAGAGTCTTCAATCAACCTACCACGCATGTTTTTGGGATGTGGGAAGAAACCGGAGTGCCCGGAGAAAACCCACACAGGCACAGGGAGAACATGCAAACTCCACACAGGCGGGGCCGGGAATTGAACCCCGGTCCTCAGAACTGTGAGACAGACGCTCTAACCAGTCGCTCACCGTGCCGTCCAAAGTTAATACAATAAAAATAAAAACAATCAAGTCCTGAAATGTCCTAAATTGTGGTAGATTTATGTTAGAGATAAATGGCAGGAGAATAAGACTCATTTTAAAATGGGTTGCAATGATGAATCAACCGGAGTACAATTAAATGTTGCCATTTTTGTTTTTACAGTGGGTGGTTTGCAGTGGTGAAACAGCATTAGTGTCATTGTGGAGGACATTTTAATTGGAGCCGATGAGACTGCTCACACTTTGGCAATCCGGGAGAGAATGTTGCCCCCAGTGTATGAATTGAAGTGCGGAATGAGGAATAATTCTTAAAAATAAAATACACACTGTTGTGTTTATATTTACTTTCCCTGACATGGGTGCAGCATGCTTTCATTATTCCTTGCTGCTGACAAGAGTAACACAAAAATCTTTTGACTCAATTTAACAAGTGGGTTGAAGACATCAGCCAGCCATCTGATGCCAGATTAAGTTTCCCCAACGAGCAACACTAAATAAAGATGTCAAATAACAGCTATTGTCCTTATTATTTTGCAGTTCTCTAATTTCCCATATGAGGGCGTGGTATAAAACTGTGACAGCAGAGAACAAGATGCTGGCATTGCTGACATTATAAAAGATCAAAGAGATCTGAAAGGTCGCCGTTGCCATATTGCCTTTCTCTGTGGTATTGACACTTGGTATTTCTGTGATCTTTTGCTCTAATTAAAAAAAAAGAAGAAAACAGTTGCCAAGACTGCAACTCAGTTGTTTGTGCGGTGGCTGTATTCATGTTGTCTTCTTAGATGACAGCATAGGCTGTAAAGTCCCAAGAGTGACTAAAAGCACCCCAAGAATTTGAGAGCTCTGTAGATTTTTATTTTACTGACCTGTTTCAACAAGCGAGAAAAGAGCTTTAAAAAAAAAAAAAAAAAAAATTAAATACTTGATTGAAATGTAATATTTTGACAACAAAAATACAGTACACCTCCCCTTGCCTCAAAAACGGTTTGATTTCTTAACTTCTACCACTCAATACCGACACATTGTTACCACTACCAAGCCTCATTATTGGTGCATTTACCCGTAGGTCTCGGTTTCCGTTGTTAGGTAGGAGTTAGCTGACATTATTGTCAGCTAAATTTGTTTTCTTTCATATCAAAGAAAACAATTTTGCAATCTGTTAAAGTTGAGACTCACGTACTGTACTGCATGTGTTTAATATAGGGGTTTACCATGTAATGAAACCTAACTTTGTTTGCTTCAGAACTAATGGGGGCCAAATCTGCAGTAGAGTAATACGTCCCCTCTGAGCTTTCCTTTTTGTCCATTTCAATTTGCCTTGTGCTTCATAATGTTTGCGTTGCAATTTAAATGGTCATTTAAAATTCAGCCATTAATATCAACTTGATCTTAAATCTACTACAGAAACGTAAACGCATTGCCTGTATGTACAGTACATGGGTCTTTTCAGTGATCATAAAACGTCAACAGTATTGTGCAGTAATATCCACATCACCCATGGGTAAGTCGGCAAAGTTATCGTGACAAAGGCAAAAAGTAAGCAGAGCTGCAATTAGTTCTGTTGGATGAATAGATTAATGTTAGCTAATAGTGGGAGCTTCTGATAACAGGCACATGCTTGATTGCTTGGGGAAGTTGTCAGCGCGGTGGGCTGAGGGGGCATATTTGTGTTTGGTGATGTGTCCGTGCACCACACACAAACACAGTCTAGTGTATGTACTCTTGCCTTCCATGAATAAAAATGTTTTAATTGTCTTTACGGGTAATTGCCTTTTTAAACACTCTTGGCTCTGCTTCCATAAGTAGAAGTCACTGTAGTCCAGAGGTTTGCAGTAACAGTCTAATTCTGCTCTGCAATAAAATATGACGTCGCGTAATTGACGCGCCTCACAAAACAATCCTATGCATGGCTGAATTATTAACAGCACTACTATTAACTCCGTTATATTGACCCAAGTAACATTTTGAATCAATTGTACTTGTCAGAGTAGTTGTATTGAAGCAAACTTTTTACTTTTAGTCGAGTATTTATGTTAAGAAAAAACTGTACTTTTACTCAGTTTGCGTGCGCGATCTATTTTCAGACTTTGGTTTTCAACTTCCGCATCGGGTGCCGTTGCTCAAATCCGCCGTGATGACCACAGTGATGTTTGACTCAAGCTCACCAATCAAACTACACAAGAAACACAATGTCCTCTACTGGGCTTTATGGGCCATTCAGTCGTGACAGGCCCGCACCAATCGTGTTTACATTACAGACTACGAGACTACAGCTTTAACATGCATTATAGTTTTGTTACTGCCCAAACTTGGATATTTCAGCCCATTTCTAACTTGAGAAAACACTAGAGGTGGGACCAAGTCATTGCTTTGCAAGTCATAAGTCTTAAGTCTTTGCCTTCAAGTTCTGTGTCAAGACCCAAGTCGAGACATGCAAGTCCTGAGTTAAGGCGCAAGTCCTAGACTTTGAGTTTCAAGTTCTTTCGAGTCATTTTCCAACCTAATAAAAATATACAGCTGCTGTAATAAGTATTTAACACGTCACCATTTTTCTCACTATATATATACTTCCAAAGGTGCAATTGACCTGAAAATTTCCCCAGACGTTGGGAACAACCCAAGTAATCCATACATACAAGGAAAGTAGAAAAAAATAAGATCAGAAATTAAATTGTGTGTAAAAATGTGCAATGACACAGGGGAAAATGTTGTTGGAAGGCCCTATGCATGTGGTGGTGTTTTTTGTGTGTTTTTTAAATTTTTTTTTGGTGGCAAGTGTGTGTGGACTCCCATTGAACATGAGTCCGAATGTGATCTGTAACATCTGAACACAGCCACAAGCCAGTTATAAGAGGGAGTGCAACAAGATTTATTTTTATTTATTTTATTTAAACTTGGCGACACGGTGGGCAATGTGTGCGCGAATGGATGTTTGTTTATATGTGCCCTGCAATTGGCTGGCGACCAGTTCGGGTGTACCCCGCTTCTCACCCGGGGATAGCTGGGATAGGCTCCAGTGCCCCCCCCCGCCCCCGTAACCCTTGTGAGGATAAAGCGGTACAGACAGTGGATGGATGGATGGATGGATGGTTGATTTTAACTTTATTTAACCATGCAAAAGACCAATTAAAACATATCTCTTTTGCAATTGTGACCTGGCCACGAAGGTAGCAAGTTAAACGACAAGTCCAAGTCAATCAAATTCAAGTTTATTACAGTTCCGTTGTTATTTTATAAAGATTTAATGTGTTATTGTTTTAGTTATAGTTGCACATTCCCCCCCCCCCCATATTCTCCATTAAAAAATTGTAAATCAGAACTTACGCACCAGTTACTCAGTACTTGAGTAGTTTTACACGGAGTTATTCTAAACTCCAGTAACAGTACTCTCACTTCAGTTACATTTTTGGCTGCTCTATCCACGTCTGCTCTAGTCCAATGCTCAGTGAGGCTTCGCCCCAGTCATTGTGGGGCTTGTAAAAAAAAATTCAATAATAATAAATAATACGATCAAAGAAATAAAGAGACACACAGACATGTTATTATAACAACACCGGGAACTTGTTTAAATTGTGAAAAAAAGCACAATAGGCCTCCTTTAAGACAAAGTTGTCCGTTTGCCTAACCCAGACATGTGCTGTAATTGTAGGAGGTTGACGCCAGAAATAAATGGCAGGTTTGGGAAGACTGAAGTAAAGAATGAAGATGAGTTTTAAAATGGGCCAAAGTGGCAACTCAATGTGTCCCAGTGAACGTGAACTATGAATTCAGTCAGAGTTTAATCCTACTGAAAACAGCTTGACAGCTTATGAATCGTAAACCTTCCCTTTCTAACATCCCATCTCACCGCTTAGGCCACATGTTGCTGTTTTCCTTCTGTCGGGAGCACTTCTCCTGGACCAAATCATTTTAAGCAAATGAAACAGAGAGGGCTTGTCCAGATAATACACATATAAGTTGTTAAATTCACTTTGAAAATTGTGCGGCACGGTTTGTGGGCCAACATGATGTACATATATAATGTTATGTAGGCCTACACAGTATGCACTGGCCTGACATATCTCTCCCCCCTCCAGTAAACGCGTGATAGGCTGTTGCAGATTAGGTTCCCGTAAATCATAAATAATCACACCATTGTTTCTTTACATTTTTAATGCCTTATAAAGAATTGAACTTTAGCATTTCTGAACACAAACTAATAGCTACTATGATAAAATAAAATACAAATGAACAAATTTTAGTTTTTAGAGATCTGTGTCTCAAGGGGTGGGGCACAAGCATCTTGGTGGGCGGGTACGGCCCCCTATGGGCCGCCCATGGCGACGGTTGTGCAGTACGAGCCACAGAGTGTCAAATATAACTTCCCCTGAATGGAATCAGCAGTATCTATTTGTATAATGAAGACAAACTAGGTCTGGATGTTTTATTTAACTGGTGCTCATTGTGAGATGCAATACAATCCAGCTGTAAAAACATCAACTCAATCTTGATGCTCCTTCATCATCATCCAACGGTTGCCGAGATACACAAAATAGAATCTAAAAACACAAGCTGTACACAAGTTCATATTTGGAATTCATATCATTATATGCGTGTGCTGACAGCTAGCTAGCTGCCAATTAGCACAAGTTATATTTTGATTGAGATGAATTGAATCAAAAGACATCTTGAGGCTCTATGGATTTTTTCTTTTCCACCATCTGGTCGGCTCATGATTTCCTGGAACTATAAAACAATACTGACCAGCTAGTCTCGTCTTGGTTATTTTGACGATATTGTCAGTCACAAAATATATACATGTGGTACATAGTGAGAGAATTATCACTGACTAAATTAATAAATAAATGACAAATAACGAATCGTTATCATTTGGTAGATTGGCGTTGCTGATCTCCACTAATGTGAGATTAGCCAGCTGTGCTTTGTGTAAAAAAACAAAAAACAAATGTAGGTACATTTCTCAAGGAAGTTGGTGCCATATTAACCACTAAGTGCTAGTTGGACAATAGGCAATCTACACAGATTAAATTGAGCAGAGGTGCTGTTTTTGGGATAGTGTTGCTCGTTAAACCTAAACCTTAGTCAAAGGTGCTGGTTCCATTATTAATCCCGCGATCAGAGTCTAGAAAATATGATTAAAATATACTACTCAATAAGATGTTGCTGAGTCCTTTTCTGGCTCAAACATGACACATGGATAACAAATGTGAACATGAGAGAAGGAGGAAATGTTTTGGAGCAGCCCATGAACATTCCCGAGAATCAAATATTTCAAAACAAATGTGCCTCGTATTAAATACAGATAAGTGTTATTACTACTAAGACTATCCATCCATCCATCCATTTTCTGAGCCGCTTATCCTCACTAGGGTCGCGGGCGTGCTGGAGCCTATCCCAGCTGTCATCGGGCAGGAGGCGGGGTACACCCTGAACTGGTTGCCAGCCAATCGCATGGCACATACAAACAGACAACCATTCGCACTCACAGTCATGCCTACGGGCAATTTAGAGTCTCCAATTAATGCATGTTTTTGGGATGTGGGAGGAAACCGGAGTGCCCGGAGAAAACCCACGCAGGCACGGGGAGAACATGCAAACTCCACACAGTCGGGCCCGGGGATTGAACCCGGGTCCTCAGAACTGTGAGGCTGACGCTCTAACCAGTCGGCCACCGTGCCGCCTATTAAGACTACATAATGGAAAATTCCTGAAGATTGCTCATGGAAAAACGCTGCCAGAACTGAGACAAGAGCATGCAAAATGGGACCCTTGGACCCTCCAAAACCTGGTCACCACCAGGCTGGGGGACACCACCTCATCCACACGCACCATCAGCACCGGGGCACCCAAAGGATTTGTCCTCTCTTCTCTGCTCTTTTCTCTCTACACGAACGACTGCATCTCAATGCATCAGACTGTCAAACTCCTGAAGTTTGCAGATAACGACTCAACAATCACCCAGTAAAGGATGTAATTTCTGCGGCTTCTGAGGAAGAACAGCCTGCCACAGAAGCTGTTGCGGAAGTTCTACGAAGCAGTCATTGAATCAGTTCTGTGTTCATCCATCACAGTCTGGTTTGGTGCTGCCACAAAAAAAGGACAAACTCCGATTGCTACGGACAATCACAACTGCCAGAAAAATCATCTGTACCCCCCCAACCTACCCTTGAGGACTTGCACGGTGCCAGAACTAAGACAATAGCATGCAAAATCCTCTTGGAGCCTCCACATCCTAGTCACCACCTCTTCCAGCTCGTTCCCTCAGGTAGGAACTACCTATCAATGCAAACTAAAACAAGCAGACATTCCAACATCTTCTTCCCTCTTGCCAGTAAATTGCTAGAGGACTGCAACATTGGCACAACTGTAATTGTATCAGCATTACCACAATTACCAGTAACCTCTCATTGGTCAGTGACTCTCCGTAGTGTGTTTTTATGTCGCAAAAGTATTTTTTGTCAAAATGACTGTCTATTGTCATACTAGAGCATCTCCAACTATCGGACACAAATTCCTTGTGTTTTTTTTTTTTTTTTTACATACTTGGCAATTAAAGAGGACTCTGATATCTGTGGATGTGAGCGAGGCATACATCTTAAACCCTTCTATAAATTGCTGCTTAGTGGAGGATTTAACAAGACAATATACGACTCTGATGCTTAGTTTAGGCAAGTCCTGTAAACACCATGTGTAGAATAAAGCAACCGGAAAAACGGAAGAGTCATTCTACCGCAACCTGGGAGATTTTGCGCAACCATTTCTTGATGTCTCCGGGAACTACCCTGAGAATGCCCGTTCTTGTTCAATCTCAGAAGCTAAGCAGGGTCAGTCCTGGCTAGTACTTGGATGGGATATCACCTAGGAATACCAGGTGCTGGGGTTGGGCAGTAGGCAAATCACCTGCTCCTGTAAAAACTATAGATTACAGAAAGTGCGATTGCAGCCTAATTTGCCTCATGGCACTGAGAGCTTTGTAAAAAATAAATACACACACACACACACACACACACACACACACATATATATAAAATTTGATGTTGTTGACTCCAAGAATGATTCATTCCAGCCCAAAAATAAAAATTTTGATAGTAATGAAAGCAAGGAAAACTATTTTCACTGTCGATATTTTTATTTTCTTCAATGTGTGTTCAAAATGGGCATTCTATGTATTTGAGAGTACCTGGGAATCGATACCAATATGCAACGGTATCAATTTTCGGTAACTTTGTGCATTTATGTGGCAATACATATTAATTTGTTCAAATGGTAAAATCTAAACATTTTTCAATTCATTGAGTTTTCAATATATACATAAATATAACAAAACAACATGCTAAGTTTAAAACAAATGAGCAGACGAGGATGGAGTAAAAGATGAATTCAGTAAAGGTATAATATATTACAAATCATAATAATGTCGAAATAACACGAACAATAAATAAAGCATTACACAAAGTATGGAGCAATGCACTGCAGAAGAAACGAGAAACAGTCATTATATTACGATGAATGCAGTGTTGGGTAGATTACTTGGTGACTTTAGCTTTCTGCAATCGTCACTTGTTAGCCCAAAGCTAGCTTCGCCGTTGGGGCTCACCTTTACTGTGGGACACACGTGTGTCTACCCTCCGTGCTCTGTGGCAGGACAGCCTTCTGGCCGCTTTGTTACTCGTTGCGGAGATGTTTCGTTTCTGTACCTTTTTCAAGCAGTACCCCTCCACGTTTCCACCATATTTTTGAGCATGTTCGAGCCATACTTGTTTGTTGTGAGTGACATCATTATGCTTTTGTGCAGCACTGATGCGTTCAAATGCGCCATGGAAATTGCCCACTTTTCCACTGCCGCTGCCCACACAGTCGAAATATGACTGTACTTACGATTTCAATCGGTACAAAAAAAAAAGTACCGATTTCGTTATCCATGTTTGACAGGTAAAATTCATTTCAAAATCAGAGCTTGTATTTTTTTATTTTTTTTTTATTTTACTTGTATCTGTACTTCTACTGAAATATAGAGTATGAGTACTTTGGTCACTTCTGTATTGCAATAGTAGTTAATGTTGTGTTTTGCCCATTCTCTACAATGCATTTGTCCTTTCCCTCTTGTGTTCATGCTCTCCTTTTGTTTGCTCACATGGTTGAATTCACTGACAAGCGATTTTTGAGATTCAGAGATTTGCCCTGAAGTCGAACTCAAGCCTCACTAATTATATGCTGTGACGGCTTCTAGTGTCCTTAGTTGTCCTTCTACTTTAGCCATTTGTTCAAATCGTGAACTGCAATTGGCTGGCAGCCATTCCACGGTGTACCCCGCCTATCACCCAAAGTCAGTGATAGGCTCCAGCACACCTGTGACCTTAGTGAGGATAAGCGTTATAGAAAATGGATGGATGGATGAAATTGTGTATTTCTTTTATTGTTTTTATTTTTTTTATTACTTATTTCATTTAAGTCCAACAGTGGTTAAGGTGAAACACACAAACAGTGTAAAGGTAAATTAGCTCATTGCAATGGCACAAGTGCCTCACTGACCAGTTAAATGAAGATACTGTATTTGTTTTATAGGATACGATGTTTTCATTTGAAACCTGGAAATCTAAATCTAAATAGTTAGACATTTGTATGTATGCTCACACAATCTCTCCTTGGATGCTTCCAATTATTAAATTGCATCTGTTAATTAGATGTCAGAGTGAACCACGTCGTTCCGGTTGCCAATCAGGAGGCAACTCATGCGTGAATGAGGGATCAGTGTCGCGTGGTTAGAGTTCCTCTTGCCGTGTGATTGGTTACCTCCCCTCACAGATGAACAGGCAGCCCCGCAGAGGGGAGACAGGATGGGAAAAATGGAAAAGATGGTTAGATAAGTACCCGACCTGAAGTTACGTAACCCTCATCGATTGAGAACATACAACAGAAGTCACTTACCCTGCTCCTGAAGTTTGTGTTTTCTCGGCTTGCTACCCTCGCCAAGGGAACTCCTCCTCCTCTCCAGACAGCTTTAATGATTCAGAGAGCAAATGATCTGCAATAAAGTGGCTTTGGGATTATTCGGCACACAGTTTACTTTACAATAGATGGCTCCCTTAATCAGTAATCATCTCAATCAAATTTCTTTTTAGTTTGCTAATCTCGAGCATATGCCAGGTACAAGGCCCGTTTCGCAGCAGACATATTACAGTTCAAAAGTGGGAGAAGCAGAGACTGGAAAAAGAAATATTAACATTGGCTTATTTTCATTAGGTCTGAATCCAAAACGCTAAACTGACACTCAAGGATCTCATGAAATACTTTTTCATCCAAGAAGCTCATTCAGTGCAAAATGTTGCTGGATTTGCCACACTGGAAAGTTGGGAAGATCCACAGGGAGAGTGACCAAAAACCTGACATAGTTTTGGGGGAAATTCTGCTTACATCTTAAAAGAAGAATGCCATGGTTTTGCATACTTAGGTCATCAGTGAGGAAAATAATGAAGAAGTGCCTCCGTGGGGGAAAGGACTAACTCTTTAAACTGCTGTTGTTGGAACTGAGCATAAGCACAATATTTGTGTATTTTAATTTTTTTACCAAAAGGCGCATTAGATAATGCTTCTACATTGCGGTACTTATCCTCAGACAGAACTCACAGAGATTAATCCAATTCAATTTAGAGAATTAAAAACACATTTAAAACCGTAAACTACCTGTAATCTTTGCAGTCTTCTTACAGCTGGATAGGCTGAAGCCATCATGTAACTCCACAGCAACCCAGGCGGAAGGGATTTTCTATGCCGAGTATGTATGTACCTGCACCTAAACTACTACTAATCTAGGATCGTCCCTGGCCAAAATTCACAAGGGAGATTGCAGTGAAGCAATTTATGCTACTTAAGTATCTTGCGATCGCTAAAGCTGTGTTCTCGCACTCCGGACCAGAGTTTGAAAAAATATATCAACATGGGACCAAACAAATGCGTTTGACACATTTGGTTTAAATTAGGAAACCTACATGATGACGTAAGATATCAAAGTGATGTACTCAGTTTTCCCCCCTCTTTTCTGCAGGCTGTCCAAGGAGAAATCTGGTTTTTGAGACATTATCAGTTGATTTTTGTTCATATTTCTCATCTGATTTACTGTAGGTTTTGAAGAGAGAAAAAAATCATTATCTACCACAGTTTATTAATCAAGTGGCACAAACTTCGCTTACTGTTTAATATTGAATTGAATATTATTGATTTAATTATTAATTGAATTATTATTTTATGGAAAACTGGGACTAAAACTATACTAAAATCTTTTTGAATTTTCGTTGACTAAAATTGGACTAAACTACAGTATCTTATACCGAAATGACTAAAATGTGACTAAGACTAATAAGTATTTTCATCCAAGAAAACTAAAATTAACACTAAAATTAAAATGGCTCCCAAGAACAACACTGTTCAGAAGGTGACTAGCTGGTCTGTTCTGGATTGCAGTCCTGCTGCAGAACCCAAGTGCGCTTCAGGTTGAGGTCATGAACTGATGGCCAAACATTCTCCTTCAGGATATTCTGCTAAATAGCAGAATTCATGGTTCCATCAATGGCCGACTGGTTAGAGCGTCAGCCTCACAGTTCTGAGGACCCGGGTTCAATCCCCGGCCCCGCCTGTGTGGAGTTTGCATGTTCTCCCCGTGCCTGCGTGGGTTTTCTCCGGGCACTCCGGTTTCCTCCCACATCCCAAAAACATGCATTAATTGGAGACTCTAAATTGCCCGTAGGCATGACTGTGAGTGCGAATGGTTGTTTGTTTCTATGTGCCCTGCGATTGGCTGGCAACCAGTTCAGGATGTACCCCGCCTCTTGCCCGATGACAGCTGGGATAGGCTCCAGCACGCCCGCGACCCAAGTGAGGAGAAGCGGCTCAGATAATGGATGGTTCCATCAATTACAGCAAGTTGTCCGGGTCCTGATGGAGGAAGCAGTCCCACACCATCATACTAACAACACATTTGACAGTTGATGTTATACAACCCCAATTCCAATGAAGTTGGAACGTCGTGTTAAACATAAATAAAAACAGAATACAATGATTTGCAAATAATGTTTGACCTATATTTAATTCAATACACTACAAAGACAAGTTATTTAATGTTCAAACTGATAAACGTTATAGTTTTTAGCAAATAATCATTAACTTAGAATTTTATGGCTGCAAAAAAGCTGGGCCAGGGTCATGTTTACCACTTTCATCACCTTTTCTTTTAACAACATTCAATAAACGTTTGGGAACTGAGGACACTAATTGTTGAAGCTTTGTAGGTGGAATTCTTTCCCATTCTTGCTTGATGTACAGCTTCAGCTGTTCAACAGTCCGGGGTCTCCTTTGTCATATTTTAGGCTTCATAATGCACCACACATATTCAATGGGAGACAGGTCTGGACTGCAGGCAGGCAAGTCTCGTACCCGCACTCTATTACTACGAAGCCACGCTGTTGTAACACATGCAGAATATGGTTTGGCATTGTCTTGGTGAAATAAGCAGAGGCGTCCGTTAAAAAGACGTCACTTGGATGGCAACATATGTTTCTCCAAAAACTGTATGTACCTTTCAGCATTAATGCTGTCTTCACAGATGTGTAAGTTACCCATGCCATTGGCACGAACACAGCCCCATACCATCACAGATGCTGGATTTTGAACTTTGCATCCATAACAGTCCGGATGGCTCTTTTCCTCTTTGGCCTGGAGGACACGACGTCCACAATTTCCAAAAACAATTTGAAATGTGGACTCGTTGGACCACAGAACACTTTTCCACTTAGCATCAGTCCATCTTAGATGAGCTCGGGCCCACAGAAGCTGGCAGCGTTTCTGGGTGTTGTTGATAAATGGCTTTTGCTTTGCATAGTAGAGCTTCAAGTTGTACTTACGGATGTAGCGCCGCACTGTACTTACTGACATTGGTTTTCTGAAGTGTTCCTGAGCCCATGTGGTGATATCCTTTACACATTGATGTCGGTTTTTGATGCAGTGCCGCCTGAGGGAACTAAGGTCACGGGCATTCAATGTTGGTTTTCGCACTTGCCGCTTACATGCGGTGATTTCTCCAGATTCTCTGAATCTTTTGAGGATATTATGGACCGTAGATTAATTAAATATCTTGTCGTTGTAGTGTATTCTATTAAATATAGGTCGAACATGATTTACAAATCATTGTATTCTGTTTTTATTTATGTTTTACACAACGTCACAACTTCATTGGAATTGGGGTTGTATTTCTGAAATGCTGTTGAAATGCTGCAGATGTAGCGAGATGCACACCTTCCATATAAACCTTCGTCACGTCAATCCATGGAAGAATCCCACAAGTCTTGGGAATCATTAATATGTTTTATTTATTTATTTATGTATTTTTGCAAAAGCAAGACAAGCCTTTTTGTTCTTTTTGGTCAGCAGTGGTTTTCACTTTGGAACACTGCCATCGATGCCAATTTTTTCCTCTCTATTGTTGAGTCATGAACAGTGACCTTAACCGAGGCAAGGGAAGCGTGCAGTTCTTTAGATGTTGTCCTGGGTTTCTTTGTGACCTCCTGGATGAGTCGTTGCAGTGCTCTTGTGGTAATTTTTGTCGGGCAGCAACTCCTTGGAAAAGGTCACATGGAACTTTCTCCATTTGAGGATAATGGCTCTCACCATGTTTCACTGGACTCCCAAAGCTTTAGAAATGGTTGAGTGAGTTGGGGGTGTTTTTTTGTGATGACAAACGGGGCGGCTGTTGTAGGGCGTGGGGCGGGGGGGGGGGGAATCTCCCTCGCATGTAGAAAAATTGCATATCTTGCCTTTAAGCCCATGGATACATACGTTAAAAGAAAACATGTCAACTTGCACGCAATGGCCCCAAGCCGTGATGTGAGGCAGGTCCAAGCAAGAGTTTCAATGTTATTGGAATGTCATTTCACTGTTCTTGGAGAGAATCATATGTACACTTCCGCTTAACCTCACTTCACTGTTCCTCCCCTCAGGCTGCACCTAAAATGAGAAGGGTCGCCATGGTAAAACAGCCCGCACCGAATGGTTAAGCGGCCCCGGGCGCCCTCGAGGCGAAGCCAATCTAATATACGTAAAGCCAGGTTTGTAATACACAGCACAAATCTCTGCCTAGTTTAGTTTGCCACCGGTAGATACGTGAAGATTTATAGCATTTCATCACAGGCAGGAACATTTAAGAACGTTTGGACTGTGCTGCATTTGAGGATTGGGGAAGCAGCGAGAGATGAGTTCATGGTATAGCTGTGAAGTCTCTCGCATTCGTGTTTTGTGTGAAATTGTCTCATTTTTTTCAGCACCTTCTCCCAGCACCTCCATTCACACATTGACCCCGTTTTCGAACTATCGTCGAAGACTACAAAACCTATAATAAATGATGTCAGGAGCAATCAGCAGACTTTGCTCTTTGGAACCCTCAGATACAAGTATGATACAATATATTCGACAGCACAGCCATGTAGGAACTTATCGTCTCTGCTCGTCTTATTACACCATTTCCAATTTTTTTCTTTACAGCAATGTATTCGGTGGACAATCAATTTTGCTTAGTTTAAGGGCAATCACCACTGTGTTTATCAACTTAGTCAAATATAAACAAGTTCTATCACAATCACCATCTGAGAGTGTTTTAAAGTGCTTGTCATTGTCTTTTAGTGAGCTGTTTGTTTTTAAACAGTTTTAGTTACAATTTCTATTATTATTTATTTTTTTATTTACTATTTTATGGGAAATGCATTTAAATTGAATCCTTATTTTATATTTTAAGTAAAGGTTTGTTGTTTTTTGGGGGGAATAAACCTCTTTCTCAAAGGGTTGCAGCTTCATAAAATGACAGAGGTCTTTATTTTTAAGTTAAAACAATTGTTGAAATTCTAATAAATAAAAATCAACACAAATGTATAGGAATGTATTATTTCTATGTAGCGTATTTGTGAGCAAACATTGGTAAATGACAACTGCTACAGTTGTACATCTGTTCTTGTATTGTACTTTACATTCTTCTTCCTTATTATTGCCATTGACTTATTGTTTATATTGCTTAAGCCATACTGGACTTAGCAGCCAGGACAGAGAGTTAAAAATGTGTTGTTGTCGTTGTTGTTTTATTTGTCATTGATTGTGAGTCCTGGAATTAAAATCAATGTTGGGCTTAAAGTCACCATGAAATATTAACCTTTAAACTTCCATATATGCATTGATTTTTAGAAACACCTTTTTCAATAAAGTTAAACATTTCTAACCATTTCTGACTCTCTCTGACCTTTTTATTGCATACTTTCCCCTCACTGCTCCCTATATCTGAAGTATTACATTTGCACTAGTTGCATTAGCTTGTCTTTTTAAATAAAAAAATTTCTTTTCTAATAAGTTTCTTAAGAATATTCGAAGAAAAGATAATGGCATTCTCATTGATGTACAGGGTGCCAGGAGTCTGCAGACTTTGAAGTTTTTTTGTTCGTTTGTTTTCATCAAAAGACTGTATCATGGTTTCCCCGAATGTAAAAGTCTAAATCAGTGGAAAGCTGTCCCATGCCAGCACATACATTTTCCTTTTCCATGTTTTTCATGTGGTATATTATGTAATGCTGAATTAAAGAGAGTCGCAGTGGGTCCGAGCCCCTCCTTTAATTAATAACTGTCTCTGTTTTTATCAAAGCCACGCTTTAGTAGAGAGGAAGGAGCAAATGCGCCCTGCGTCATGCATTAAAAAAATACAAATAAAACAGAGCGTGGCAAAACAGATGTTTGATGTCTGCATTAAAATTAAGTAAAATACAGGACAGAGGAGGAATAATAGCAAGTAAGTCTGGATTCCAGTCAATGCTATATCTCATGAGGAGGTGCATGCATGTGTTTCTTTGTGGTAGAAGAAGCAGAAGATATGAATCTCAGTATTCTCCTCCATGGACTGACAGCACTGCACAACTAAACCACCAAGGAGAACATATACCTTATTGCACCATCCTTTGGCTGTTCTACTCTTGCATTTCTTTTAATCAAAAAAAGTGGTGATAACCTTGGATAACACAGGTAAATGCATTCTCCATTGAACAATTAATTACTATACATTACATACACTGTAAAATATAGAGGCAATGTGACATCAACTTTGTCTTAATCTTGTTATAACATGTTTGCAAACTTCATCTCACGTACACGTACAGTATATTTTCATAAATTGTCCCACTCCAGTGAGAAATGCGCAAGCAAGTTGCTTTTTGCTTATTTTATGACTATTTAAAATACATGATTGAACCGAATTACAAGTTTTTCAAGTAATATGGATTTTTTTAGGCCAATTCCGATATTTGACAGAAAAATAATTGTGGTAACCAATTAATCGGCCTATTGATGATTGATTTACAGTAAAACAGAAAATGGAGTGCACTTTATAGCACTTCATCAACAGCATTATGGCACTCACATTTATCCATTCACTCACAGGCTGCAGAAAAAAGGTATGGGAACCCTGAGCAAGAGGACAATGCATTTCACAGTTTCTAGTGAAGGTATGCTCCATTTGTTTTCACAGACGTCCAAGTTTTTCATGGGGATGATATTAAACCTACAGATCAGCATTTTGTGCACATTTTATGCCTATTCTGTGGGCTCAAATTAGCATTTTGTGCCACAATGTAATTATTTTTCCTTTGTCACGTATGGGGCTCCTTTTACTCAGGTACCCTGAAATAAAATCCAGTACAACCAATTGGCTTCTGGAGTCACTACTGACCGAAGGCCATATTCTCCATGTGTAGAAGAGGGAAAAGGCACGCTATTCCATACTTTTTTGGGGGCTGCACAGATTCTCCAATCCACTTACAGTACGTAAATCTGTCATCTAAGCAGCTTCATGCCAGATACACACTCTGGGTTAAATGTGGGCGTTCCCTGTCAAATCTAGCCTTGCGCAGATTCTCCCGTCGACTTAAGCACTTTTCCTTAAACGTGCTTCAAAGACTGTAGTAAATCATGCGCCCCGGAAAGGTGCAACATCATTTTGCACTAGAGGTTTGGATGCGGATACAATGTACATCACAAAGAAGGAAAAAAAGAAAAAAAAAAGGTAAAACTTTTGTGACTGTGGCAGTTTAAATGCAGTTTAAATAAAATACAGTTGAATTTATTAATTTAATTAATTTAAATAAATCTTTTGGGAAGTCTCCTTTATAATATTGTAAAGGAGACTTCCAGCTAACACTTTTTGTGCCACGGACCGGTTTCATATATACGGACCGGTTTCATATATATGTTGACACATATTTTGACAAGCCGATATTGTAAAGGAGACTTCCAGAAAACGTCAATGTATTTTGGATGTTTTCAGTTTTTATTTAGTTTCTGTCCTTCTTTACAACACTCTTAGGCAGTATACAGAATGCAAAGCTCGGCTCTCCAGCAAGGCCAATCATCCACTGACCAGTGCTTATGATTTCAAAAATCTACCGTAGAGCAAGGGTCCCTAACCACCATGTGTGGCCTGATAGAGAGACTGAACAAAAATTATTTCACTGAGTTGATCGAAGAGGCTCTGTGATGTTGCCGATTATAGCATTTGAATGTGGTGCATTGACATGGCGGAGATGTGATGATGGTTACTGTATATCTATTGTCTTTTGTGCTGGCAGAGGGTGCAGCGCACAGAGAGAGCGCGGCATGACTGCTGTGTTAACTGAGGCATACAAAACAAGTCTCTGGAGTCTGGAACATGCTATTTTTGGTACAGTAACAGGTTTTTTTTTTTTTTTTGGGTCAAGTCATTCGCTTTTGGCAACGGATTTGGAAGTAAGAAGCAGACTAATTCCTCGCAGCTCATGAAAGCGATTCACCTATGATGACCACTGTACGTCCACAATGTCACCATACCAAAGCACACTGGTGTGGTAAGTTTGGATAAAATGTGTGTGTGTGCGTGCATGTGTGCGTGTGTGCGTGTAGACGTCCCTGAGTGTGTGTATGTGAGAGAAAGAAAAAGAGAAAGAGAGAACAGAATGTATCCCAGAAGATTAATGTTTTGCAGTTACTTATGACCATAAAATAGGGCTAATATTGCCTTATGCACAGCCAAAACAGCAGTAAAAACATCTGCAACTTACTGCATGGTCTTTTTTCAAGTTACAAGTGGGCTGAAATATCCAAGTCTGGGCAGTAACAAAACGACGCTGCATGTTAAAGCTGTTGTGTTTCGTAGTCTGTAATGTAAACACGAGTCGCGCGCAGCTGTCACGTCTCACTTTGATTGCCCCACGAAGCCCAGTAGATGACTTTGTGAGCGGACATGTGACTTTCTTGTGTCGTGCGATTGGTGAACTTGAGTCAAACATCGCTGTGGTAATCACGGTGGATTGGAGCAACGGCGCCCGATGCGGAAGTCGAAAATGAAAGTCTAAAAATAGATTGCGCACTAAATAATTGATACAGAATAAAAATACCATTTCTGAACATAAATACTCAAATAAAAGTAAAAGGTATGCTGCATTAAAACTACTCTGACAAGTACAATTCACCCAAAATGTTATTTATGAAAATGTAATGGAGGTTAGGGTTAGTAACGCGTTCCTACACACATCTGATAACAACTATTTCTGTTCAACAAGGTATGAAAGGAAACATTGAAATAATGATCTGTGGTAATCCAAAAACAGGATATTTAAAGACAACTTAGAGCGTTGAATCATAGAATCAACAGTTTTCAAAAGACAGAAAAAATTAAATCTCGGGATTTTGGAGTCATGTTCTGCATTAGAAGTGTAGTGTGGCGTGAATGTTATGTACACTAAATAGTTCAAATAAAAGGCTTAATGTAACCTCTGTCTGGGATCCCGAGCCCTATATTTCTAAGCATGTTTTTGTGACTTTTGTTGATTCTGCATATAGACTTTAACTCTCGTGCCATGTCCGCTAGATGTGTGTCAGCATTATTGGGACTTTGGTCTAATAACAACTATGATACTGTTCTCACACAGGCCTCTGAAGTTGCCTCCACTCCATCAAGTCAGTGTGCGGTTGCCTGGCAACCAAGGGTCCGGTGTTCCAGAGCGGCACTGTTTGTTCCTGACGAATGATCTGCCAGAGACAGGGAAGATGGGCGGAGGTGAGGATGAGAGAGGGAAAGACACAAATTGGTAAATGGAAGACGCAGCCTCGAGAGGCCCTGAATCAATGCCCGAGCAAACAAGCTATGTCTGTCTCTCTCAGATGCCATCTTTCTCTTTCTGTTGGATCGTGTCTTTTCTTCAGCCTTTTCCTGCTCTCGCTGACCTCCCTTCTCTCACAGTCTCACAGAGTCAGTCTGACTGTTTATCATGTACTTTGCCAGTTAATTAGCACTTTTTTTTCCCCTTCCCAAATGTGCTTAATTTAATTTAAATAGGTCCGATTTCTAACTCACCGTGGAGGCTATTGTCTTTCGTATACAGAGGAGCTTCCAAAGTCTAAATTTTTTGGCATTGAAAGAAAAGATGGGCCTCTAAGTCAAACAAAGCTTGGCTTTCAAACCATCATCGTCATGTGAGACATCACCGAATCTCAATTGTGTGAAACAGCAACAAGGGTGTCAAACTCATTTTCGTAGGCTGCGGCGGTCCCAGCTTGAATGCCGCCCTATACGAGAAATCCCTTTGGTGACACCCCCCGCACACACACACACACACACACACACACACACACACACACACCTCCCTCAACAATCAATAACGAGACGTACGTTGCTGGTTAGCATGCGTGTTTAATTAATCATTCGGCAAAGCAAGAGCATATACATGGAACATTTACTTTGTACCAGCCAACAACAAGCTACCCTTAGCTCCTCCCCCAAATACAAAGATCTTTGAACTAAAGATGTCCTACGTCCTTGACATCAATAACCTTTCACTTAAACATTTATTATGAAAAGCCTCGAAGACCCCTTATAATTTCTCCACAAGTGGGAGAAAATTCCCCATACAAACAGCAAAGATTTACGTGTCATGATGCCATTGGATTTTGGGGTAGACAAGTGTGTTGCTGCAACCATCCTAAAGCAACTCGCACTTTATAAAAGTGTACATTATAAAAACATTCAGTAATGAAAATTCAGTGTCAAGACTAATACAGTTCATTCCACATTTTTTTTTTTGGTAGAATTCAGTGGGTATTGTGCCGCTCCTTGTGTGCAAACCTTGGCCACCTTGGCGCAGTATAATACAGACATGCGAATGAATATACGGTCACAACTCCTGAGTAAGCTGCAGTAATATTAGTCGTTCTTCGCAGGAGATAAGAAATATATGCCTGTGAGTATTGGTATATTATGTCTACATGTATTATCACACCATTTATGTTAAAATATCTGTTGCTCAAAGGGTTATAACACGGCATCATTGATGCTTTCGATTAGCCCTTCTGTAGCCTTTTTTTTTTTTTTTTTTTGATAGCAAGCGTAAGGCAAAGCTATGTGTTTGTTTGAAATACAAAATGTGTAATTCTCTTTGTTTTATATTTTGTTTGACAGTAAACTTTAAGTGGGAGTGGCATTAAACAGGTTGAAGCCTTTTTCGCAATCGGCCAAACCGCCGATTGTTGTGATAGTGAATTGAGTTTAATGCCACGATACAGCCCTCGTATGTCAAATTTTTGCTCACAAGTGATAGCAAAAAATCGTCTCAACGGCAGCTCGTGTATCGAAAAACTTGTAAGTCGGGTCACTCATATCACAAGGCACCACGGTATGAGATACAACAATCTTAAATAATGAATGTGTTCAATATTTACGACCAAAACTGTGTGGGGGAGTGTCAACTTCTCCTGAGTGATGACGCTGGGAATGGTGACGTGGAACGGAATGTAGCCAATCAAAGAAGCACCCAAGACTGACGAATCTGACTGACTGATCTGACTGACTGAACCGACGAAGCGACCGTAATGAAAACAAAAATGTCTTACCCGATGTTGTTTTATGTGGAAAAGTGGGTTCCCCAGACATCAAAAAGTATTTTCCAAAGCAAGTAGTTCATTTGAGAACATCGTCATTTTACTTCAGCAGCCTTCGGGAACACTCGAGAAACATACGTGCGTGTCTGGAAATGTTTCTTCTTCTTCGATTTTGTGAGATTATGTGTGATCACGCAAGACTTCAAGATCGGCGGCTGAACAGAATCTTAATGTGTGTGGTGTTGTATGTTGAGATTATCGGCGCACATCACACACATGAAGGCCAAAACTGTTGAATGCCCTATTTTTTCATCTTTATGTTTGGGTTCTGTAGCAGATAAAAAATCTTTAAAGAGTGGGAAACTCTTTGTGTGTGTACTAGGCCTAACTGACAATTCTGAAATCTTATGGTTGTGGAGAGGAAATGTGGATGTTGTTGTTTGAAAGTGTTCACTTTGCTCCTTTTGCCCATAGAATAAGTCCCTGAGCGTCACCATTACGCAAGCAGTTCGAGTGCGAACAGCGTGAATATGTCACACTTTGCTTGCCATCACAACTTAGAGGCCACAACACACATGCACCGAGCTCCAGACCATCTTCTCCCCGTTCCCCCTTTTTTCCACCCTTTTCCCCTTCCTTAACCTTCTGTAATTTTATGCATCCTCATCCTTTTCTCTCCTCCCTCGCACTGCAGCGCTGGTGTTCATGCTGCCACTAATAACTCTGTGCGATCTCCGCCGAGTGCAGAGCCAGTGTGCTCGGGTCACATATGTTATATATCATCTCCTGAACATTTCCATATGGAAGCGTGCCACTCTGCCAAGACCCGACACATGCCTCCGCAGGAAAAAGCAGAGAGAAGCTACCATAGTAGGGGGAAAATAGGAGAAAATAGGAGAAATATGGAGTGCAGACACAAGCAGAAAGCAAACATCTAATTAATTTTAAATCACGGAGAGAAGGGAACACATACCAGGACTTGTTTTTCTTTTCTGACTGTTGACATAGGCAGACAAAAGTAGTCATAAACAGGAAAGCCCAAAGTGATGAAGCACCACACAGCTCCTGCATGTCTCCAGCTCCCCTACCCGCTGTTAGACGTGTTCCTCTCATTCTAGTTTGCTCTTCATTACTCTCGTAGACATTCAGTGCTCTTTGTGCTGCCAGCTTTGAACACATTTCAGTCACAAATATTTTGATTTCTTAGACCTGTCTTCTGGCAGGAGTTGTCATTCAGTAAGAATTTGTACCAAAGGTTATGTATTGTAATTAGCAGAAAACTAGCATGGTTTTGGGGTTATTCGAGTCTTTCTTTTTGTTAATTATGAATGTTAAGAAAATGACAGTACATGACTGACTCAAACTGCTTTGAAATGATGGCCAAAAAAGGTTTGGACTCCCCCCCCCCCCCTCCCCCCCCCCCCCCCCCCCCCACAAAAAAAAGACATAACAGAATGTCCACCTTTTTGTGGGAGGTGTTACAAGTGAAGTTGCAAGACTGTTTTTGGTTGTTGTTGTTGTTGTATGTTGTTTTTGCAAACTGTCTTGCAGGAACATACATGCAAGATGCTGGAAAATCTTCAACAGTGTATTTTTGCAAGTCAAACGCAATTTATTCCACGAAGCTGCTTGACCTTGAACTTTCAATCTGAAAATGAAGAAAAAAAATAACTCAACCACTGTATAATACGCTGCATCTTGGGTTCTGACCAGAGCAAAGAGATCAGAGCATATCACTGGCTCCTAGTCAGCTATAGAACTTTAAAGTTCTGCTCCTGGTCTATAACTCACTGAGGTTTAGGTCCTGAATAGATTAAAGAATTGCTAATGTAATAAAAAAACCTAGCAAGGCTCTGAGATCTGCAGACACAGGTCAGACAGTGGAGCACAGAGTCAAAAATCCAAACCAAACATTGGTGAAGCAGCATTTACCTGTTATGCTGCACACATATGGAAGAGTTGACAACAAGTGAAGTCAACCCCAAGTGTGAATGATTTTAAGTCCAGGTTTGCTGGACTTGAAATGCTTATGATTGAGCATTTTAGAGCATTTTCATCCTTTTATAAAAATATGTCTTTCTTGCACTGTATGTTCTTTTAGTAATTTTAGTGAGCTGTCTTTTATTTTTTTGTACTTTTGTTTTTAAATGTATTTTTGCTCTTTTTTAAAAAAAAATGCTTTTCATTATGTAAAGCATATTGAGTTACCTTGTGGATGAAATACGCTATACACTGTATATCCAAAAATGAAGTTCCCTTGCCTTGCCTAATAAAACTGAAATAAAGGAAAACGATGAAAATGGAGAAGGAACATGGTTTTAGATGCCACCCAAGCCATATGAAGGATAGTCTGGACAGTGGCAAGCTGCTACCAATATGGCGCCCACGCATGTGACTGTCCAGTCTTTTGAGTAGAACAAATACGGTTTGTGAATCACGCAGTGAGAGTAACCACACACACACACGCACACACACACGCTCACACACACGCATACACCTACGCCACGGGAAGACTGACAAAACCAAAACCGGATAAGGCGGTTCCTTGAGATATGACTTTAATTCATCCCGTGAACATGCTCGTAACTCAAAACACTCGCATCTCAAATTGTCTTTCCCCATTGATATGGATGGAAATGTCATTACTCCGTTCCAGCCCCCCCCCCCCCCCTCCATCACCCGCACTTCCCCCAAAAATTAACAAACATTTCTGTAATGTTTTTTCAATAAGAAAAACATGTCATATTTAAAGCTTGTAGGTCCTAAATTAAATTGAGATAGGAGCTGAAACAGATAAGACCAAACACTTTTCGGCATCAAGAGAGATTGCAATGGCAGGATGTGGAAGAGATGCAGCCTATGACATTACATGTAAAAGTCTCAGCATATTATGAGCAGAATGACATCCTGCAATAAATCCCACTTGGTCTAAATGAATTAATGAAGAGATTACGTATAGCAACAATTTGAGCAAAAATGTCGTAATTATTATTTAGCAAACTGAAGGGACTGAAATGGTCCATTTCTATTTTCCCGCCTTGATCAACAGGGAGCTGACGGCTATATTCATGCTATGAGGCATGGATTGTGCGGTAGTCATGTCAAAAATTGAGACTTTCTGGAAACATTTATAGAAGTCTGCATTAAAAAGCATCCTGACCTAGTTCCCTGTACAAGTTTTGTTTCTAACACCTCCTTGAACCATTCTCAAGCCATTCCTGGTACCACTTGTGTTCCTTATATGTCAGCTCCTGATTGCATGGACAGGATCCCTTTTTGAAAGCATGTACTGTCTTTGTTGACATATTGTTCATAGCAGACCCGTTCCTGATTGGTCAGGACGATGAGCCCCTATTGTTTTGACAGACCACTCATACATTATCTCAGCTAAATCCTGTTCCTGTCGTCGCAGACAGGCCCAATTTAAAGAACACGATCCAGTTTGGGGCACAGATGTACCCACCGATCACAAGGTTTAGAGAGCAGGTACCAAGGTTTAATACTCTCTATTTCCTCAAATTGGGGTGGGGAAATTGATGTTACGATATGAAACTCTAACTTATAATTATTATTATTATTATTTTTATATATAAAAACACTATCCTGACCATTCTTGAGGCTTCACATGTGGAAATTAATGCAATTCGTGAAGTAGCCCTCCAAAACCGCCTGCCACTTGATGTGCAATTGGTTTCTCAGGGCGGTGTTTGTACTCTCTTGAACGATACAGGCGTCATAGCCAGTGGCATTAAAAACCTCACTCCACTCTACGATGTCATTGACCGCGAGGAGGTGCTCGATTCGAGTTCGTTCACTGTTCACTGGACTTGGATGGCAGGCTTGGCTGTATCGCTTTGCACTTATGGTTTGTATTGCTTTGCTTGTTCTCTTCTTCATGTCGTGTTGCCTGTTCCCTTTGGTGAAATCTTTAGTCTCTTGCATGGTTGACACAGCATTTGTCCACTATTAACAATTTCACTATTCAGTCTCTGATGAACGTTTTCCAAACCATTTTCCTCAATTCGACTGTTTGGATGACAACGACGACTTAAATGATGACCATGATTCATATTCCTCAGTCTAACTTTGTTGCATGACTGACTTACAGCCCGCATATGAAGGATTTTCTTAAACCTGAGGTGTGAATTTGTGGATGACTGTAGGGTTGTTTTGTTAATACATATTATACTGCTATATCATTTTGATTGTTTAATGTTTTTGATTAACCTTTCATTTTTTTGATTAACTTTTAATGTTTGTGATCACTTAGTGTTTAGCAATATTTAGTTTGATTAACTTTTGTTTTGATTACTTAGTGTTAACTTTTAGGTACTTAGGATGTAATAATGTTTAGTAATTTTCCTTTTGTATGTGATTAATGGTAGATTGTGTGATATAATCAAAAGGGGAGCTGAGTTGGAAAATGTTTCATATATACCAAATATTACTTCGATTATTTTCTACAACCTTCACATGCTTTATTGTTCCATGTTGTGACTACTAGCTGTTTTCTGGCCATGCTGTGCGTATTAGTTGTTCCGAGCCATGTTGTGACTACTAGCTGTTTTTCGACAAAGATAAGTTGAGTGCAGTTGGACAAAGATAATTGTTTTGCTTTCCTTTTCTTCTATGTCTATGTCTCGCTCACTTCTGTATAACGGAGGTGATTGTTTGCTTGGACTTCAGTAAGGGGTGACAACTCGCGACAACTTGTACCTTTTCCTCTCTTTGCAAAGACTTTTCTTTCTTTTTTGCAAGAAAAACTCACAAAGACAAGATTGCTTCCTTACTTATTCTGTCAGAAAAAGATTTGCCAAAACACCCCACTTTGGAGTTTTTCAAGATACCAGTTGTCATTTTTGCCAGATTGTTTGCTTTGACCTCCAAACATATATTGTAATTTAGATACAAGCACTGACTGAGCAGTGAACTCAACTCATTTCCCAACAAGCAGCAGTTTGCCTGTGGATAGTGAACAATTCTTCCAAAAAGAGACCTGAACCTGTTTAATGTCTCACTCAGTCAAGTTTGATGTCAAACTAAACATAAAACAATAATAATGACAGGTTGTGTATTTAAAACAACCACATAACGTTGCCTTCCACTAATTTAATGCTTGCATACAATGCTAACAAATAGCATCCATAGTTATTATACCCTTTTAAGCAATGAATAACTGAACACAAAAGGTGCATCAACACATGCAGACAGACAATATAACGAGACTTCTTTATCCTTTGCAAACAAATGATTAATATTACTGAGGTTTGAGTCACTTATAGTAGTTGTAAAATTCTTCATGCCGATTATACTAACCCTCTGTGGTCAAGTTGAGCACAACAGAAATTGCAATTAACGAAGTGTAATTCTTTAACATTTAATTATGTTATTACTGTTTTATGAAGGCTAAATATAGTGCTATTTTCATTCTTAGAAAACATTACAGAAATATGTAGGTTTTAGCGGGGAGACTGAACAGATTGGCAGTTCCATTCATTTCAAAGGGCAAAAATGATTTTAGATATGATTGTTTTGAGTTATGATTGTTTTGAGTCATGCGCATGGTCACGGAAAGAATTTAACTTGTATCTCAAGGCACCACTACATTTGTATGCAAAAGTCAGTTTTCCATGATTTGTTCCCCTTTAAGCCTCATATTTTCCTCTCAGCTCCTTCTGTTCTCTGTCACAACTCATGAAAGTGCTTGGGAGTCACCCTGCAGATAGCACAAGCAGCTGCCATTAGGAGTGGCACTGACATACCGTTTCTCGCAGCTACTCTAAAACTAATATAGATACACTTTGTACATTCTACCGTTTGTGAAACCAATAAAACATTTCAAGGTAAAACTAAAAAAGAGTAATACTATTCGCCTTCTGAAGAAGCCTGAGCCACCTGTAATGGAGCAGGATCAGAAAAGTCATGAGTATATCATTCCAGTGAATCCCCGCATCTTTGCAATTTGGCATTCGCGATTTCACCCATGCACAGATTTTTTTCCCCCCTGAAACCTATTTTCCTATTATTCGCTGAAAAACATAGTCAAGGCAAAGCAGTAAATGTATCGCATCTTCTGGCATCTTGGTGCCAAGGAACTGTTAAAGTGAGTTGAGGAACTTCATTTCGACGAAAGCAGTGTTTTGCGGCCCCCTTGCGGCATCTTCGTGCCAAGGAAATATTTTGAAGTGGGTTGTGGTGCTTTATTTAGACAGAAGTAGTTGTCAGTAGCTGCCATCTTGTCAAAGGCTTATTTTGTCTGTTGAGGCATAATTTTCCATAGCATTTTGGTTGACCGCATTTGAATTGTGACGTACCACTATACATGGAAATATACACAAATCATATGTTTGCTGCATGATCTGGTGATTGCCTGCAGAGTGTAAATCAAAAGCAGAGCTAATTCTTTTTTTAGGGTTGACATATGGTATAGAGTGCTATAGGGGGCCGAACAGCCTGTTCAGCGTGTACGTGTGGAGTCATGTACTTAAGTACTCACAATCACACAAACTGTGCACACCCATTCAGAGATTAAGGATGAGACATATTGATGGACACACAAAAAGAGCATGTAAAACGTGAGGGAACACAGCAAAAAAAAAAAGTACAACAAAGGAGGATATCGACAGAACGTCTACTTGATACAAATAAATAAACAGGTAATGGACAGAGCAGCAACCACCCAGGAAACTGCAGAACATAACACAAACAAAAACAACAACAAACAAAACAAGAAGACGGGGAGAAGGGTGTGGTAGACGGGACGAGCTTGGGATTGACTAATCACGATCGTCTTTGCATCTGCAACATTGTAAATAGAAACAGTGTTGATTATACTTGACTTTAATGTCATCCCACGTAATATATAAAGCATAAAGTGGACATTTGTGGTAATAGTAATAACAGCCGTGCAGACGATTCATTTGTGACACGTGTCAATCACGTGACGTCATGCTTAGTAGACGTCTCCATGAAACGACGTCATCGAGGAACGATTGTCTTATTTCCCCCAAGAATTTATACCTCCTCCAAACCTCCTCCTGCCTTACTGCTCTGTCAATGTCCTTGCTCCTTGATGGAATTTCTGGGGGGAGAAGGTAGCATGTAAATAGCGGAGTAAGGAGCAAGGACCTAGGAAGTTCCAAATATCGACATGAGATCCACACAAGGAACATGAAAGTAGGACCAACATAATGCAGCGAACCTCCATTTTTCCAGACCCACCCTTCTTCTTCTTCTTCTTCTTCTTTTCCTTTTGGCTTGTCCCGTTAGGGGTCGCCACAGCGTGTCACCCTTTTCCATATAAGCCTATCTCCTGCATCCTTCTCTCTAACACCAACTGCCCTCATGTCTTCCCTCAGGACATCCATCAACCTTCTCTTTGGTCTTCCTCTAGCTCTCTTGCTTGGCAGCTCCATCCTCATCTCCCTTCTACTCACTATCTCTCCTCTGGACGTGTCCAAAACATCAAAGTCTGCTCTCTCTGTCTCCAAAACATCTAACATTGGCTGATGAGCTCATCTCTAATTCTATCCAACCTAGTCACTCCTGGAGCAAACCTCAACATATTCATTTCCGCCACGCACAGCTCTGCTTCCTGTTGTCTCTTCAGTGCCACTGTCTCTAATCCATACATCATGGCTGGCCTCACCACTGTCTTGTAAACTTTGCCCTTCATCCAAGGTTTTCTTTTCTGTCACATAACACACCTGACACCTTCCTCCATGCATTCCAACCTGCTTGGACCCGTTTCTTCACTTCCTTACCACAATGACCGGTACTCTGAACTGTTGATCCCAAGTATTTTAAGTCCTCCACCCTTGCTATCTCTTCTCCCTGTAGCCTCACTCTTGACCCTCCACTGTGGTACTTTCTAGGCATGAAACCATACTGTTGCTCGCAAATACTCACTTCTGTCCTGAGTCTAGCCTCCACTACTCTTTCCCATAACTTCATCATGTGGCTCATCAATGTTATTCCTCTGTAGTTACCACAGCTCTGCACATAAGCCTAAATGGGCACCAGCACACTTTTACTCTATTCCTCAGGCATCTTCGCACCCGTTAGAATTTTATTGAAAAAGCTGGTCAACAACTCCACAGCCAGCTCTCCTAGATGCTTCCATACCTCCACAGGAATGTCATTAAGACCAACTGCCTTTCCATTTTTCATCCTCTTTAATGTCTTTCTAATTTCCCCTTTACTAATCATTGCCACTTCCTGGTCCACCACACTTGGCTCCTCTACTCTTCCTTCTCTCTCATTTTCCTCATTCATCAACTCCTCAAAGTATTCTTTCCATCTATCCAGCACACTACTGGCACCGGTCAACACATTTCCATCTCTATCCTTAATTGCCCGAACCTGCTGCACATCCTCTATCCCTCTGTCGGGCCAACCTATAGAGATCTTTTTCTCCTTCTTTAGTGTCCAACCTGGCATACATGTCATCATATGCCTCTTGGTTGGCGTTTGCCAACTCTACCTTTGGCCTACGTCATATCTCAATGTATTTCTCCTCCTTTTTCCTCTCCTCAGTCATCTCAGTGTCGTGTCGATAAGATACATCAAGTTTAAAGGTGATTTCGCCTTACAGAGTTCACTGCTTTATATATTTTATGGTTTCAAATGGGTGTAACCATAATAAAATCAATAGAATAGTCTTTATTGTCATGAACATGCATGCATGCACATGAAATTTGTTCTCTGCATTTTACCCATCACAGTGAACACATACACTTGTTAGTGGAACACACTGAAGCAGGGGGCAACTTAAGCACCTGGGGAGCGGTTCGAGGTATCAGTGTCTTGCTCAAGGACACCACAGCCGTGGGTCCGGGAGATGTTGGTGGATGGTCCATTCGGGGTGTTGAACCTATTCCCCCACGGTGGCAGGCGATGAGTTTAACCATTGGGCCACGGCAAAAATATAATACATACAATATCAAGCGATATCTGGTAATTAGTTAAATGTGTTTCGGGCTCAACCCTTCTAAGGATAACTTTACCCAACTAAGTATTTAACACCAATGTCACATATTAAGCACAAGGAGCCTTAATCAACGTCTGCAATACCAATGATTCATTTACATGCGACAGAAGTGAGGTTACTGTGAATTCTTAATGGATGCTCTTTTTGAAAATTTTAACCGACCCAAATTGATTCATGATTTTCTAATCGGGCCTGCTGATGCTTCCACATTTCCTGAACAGCAGGCCAGTAGAAATCACAAGGTCCTGACTCATGACCAGTTTATTTATTTAGATTTTCATAACATGCACTTTTGGATGATGAATGCATTGCTTGTAATTGAAGGATGGTGAGTGAAGCTCTGCGAAGTCTTTCATTTGTACGTGCGAAGTAATCGAGCTAACTAAAACGAGCTCACTAAAACAAAAACACTTTTATCACCAACAATGATTATTCCTTGTGAGCTCTTGTTTTAATAATTAGTAGATGGGAGAAATGTTTCATTGTCTTCCATAAAAGAGAGCAGATGTTCCTGATCAGAGGTGGGTAGGCACATCTGCAACTTACCGCAAGCTGTTTTCTCAAGTTAGAAGTGGGCTGCAATATCCACATTTGGGCAGTCATAATTTGCATGACAAAGCTGTTTTTCATTTTGATTGGCCCACAAAGGGTTTGTGTGCGGTCATGTGATTGCCTTGTGCCGTCTGGTTGGTGAATTGGAGTCAAATGACACGAGTGATCACGTTGGATTGGCGCAACGTCACCCTATGCGGAGGTTGACGATAAAGTCTAAAAATGGATCGCGCACGCAATAACGGATAAATAAAAGTAGCGAGTGGCATGTCGATCATTGTAACGGCGTAAAAGTATCGATTCTTCTTCACATAAATACTCAAGTAAAAGTAAAAAGTATGTTGCATTCAAAAATGCAATGACAGTCTCCTTGGCGACATCTCTGTGCGGAAGAGGTCGATGAGTAATCGAAGCGATCTGTTTGTCAGTGGAGCTTTTTCTCATAATTATATGCCCCTACCCCTGTGATTAAATACAGAAAGAGCTGGTAATAATTGCTGGCGATTTAAATATGTCGGTGGACCTCGGTATCTGAACGCCTTTGCCCGAATCAAATTCACCAAAATCGCGTTGGACCAGCGGTCTACCTTGTGCCAAGATTTAGATGTGATCTGAGCAGGTGTGAGTTTAGACCGACCTTCCTGCCACCAAATTGTCACTCCAGCTGGCTTATTTCCAAGGACACACCCTTGCTACACTGAACGCTCAGCTTGGTGCAGAGTGGTCTGCTAAATTGGCAATCACAAGCAGTGAGCATTGCGCTTGCATGAAAATCAGAATCCTCGGGCACTTGCGCCCCGCCGCAGATGCGCTGCGTATGAAAATGGATCCCTTCATCTTTAAGAACTTTTTGTTTTTAACATTTAAGGTATAATTTGTATCAAACTATTATGTGAAATACATTTTGATAGAATAATTGTTTAAGTAATTTTTTCCCCCAATATTTATGTGGAGTGTAAACGTTCATACTGTGCATAGTATTACGGTGCCTTACAATAATACTAAATAGACTTTTGGGAATGAAACCTCTGTCTTGTTCCTGATGAGCACTTAGGCCTACTACGCTACTGTGTTTTATGTTGGTCTTTTATGGCTAAGTATTTTTTTTATGTGGTAGTCGGTGTAAAAAGCTTGAGAACCACTGCTGTAACCAAACCCTAACTGAACCTGATCCCTTACCTAAAAACTAACAACCAAACCTTACATAAACTCTTAATCTGAATCCGAGCACTGTTTTAACCCTAATTGTATCCTAACACAAACAAGCTAAATTTACACGAATCCTACCCCCAATCTAAATCCCACAAAATCTGGCCCCAAATCCTAAACGTTACTACCATCAATCTACACTACCCTGAAACCCAAGCATTAAACTTAACCTTACCCCAACACAAACTCGATCACCACACCTTAGCCCAGATCATATCCCCAACCTGAATCTAACCTTACTCCTAACCTAAACTCTGACACTATCTAAATATGAAGCTAAACCCAGATCTTATCCTGACCCACATCCCAACCTCATCCCAATTGTAACTCGAACCGAATCCCTAACCCAAACCCTAACTCCCAACCCTTACATTAACCGTTACTCAATACCCAAAGCCAAATCCTTACCCGACACCAAGACCTAACCCTGATTGAAATTCAAGTGTCCAAAAGTGACATTTGATGCCATTTCCCCCCCAGCCTCCCTGACTAGAAAGGGGACCATCAACCCAATGACAAAAACAGCATACCGTCAAAAAGACTGATGTATTCAGCTGTCAGGATTTACTGCTTTTCTTGTAAACAGAAAATTTGCTTGTTTAAAAGTGGTCAATGACAGGTCACCATGAGAGAACTTGAGGCTGCAGAACTTGCCTTCCAGGTGAAATAAATCACTAGCCAGGAAAGTCAGTGTGCAGATATTGCCTCATGAAAGATGTTCAGGTGTCCATCCTCTCTCCTTTCCTGCATGCCTGCTCTAAATTTATATTACGGGCATAAAGCCGTCGCCCCTCAGCTAAAGGTCATCTCAAAGACCTCGGGAGCCACGGCCCGCCCTGCACGTAATTATTAATGAACAACGTAAGCAGGCTTTGGAGTGTAGAGAAGAAGATTGCATGTAACCATACAGGAAAATTATATATTAAATATTTTAGAGAGTATCTGAATGTCCTTCATCGCAGCTCTAGAAAAAAAGCTTTTGAATAAATGTAGATTTATAATGTGAAAACAATACTGAACCTACAAGAAGTTAGGCAGGGGGCAAAGGATGTTAAAAGTGGTGCCACACTTTTAACATCCTTCAACTGCAGTCATTTCCGACTGACTGACAGCTCCCCCGTGACGTTAGACAACTTTTAGGAAAGTCTCTTTGTCGAATTGAACTTACATTAACAATCATTTTTGATGGATGAACTGATTAAAAAGAAATTGAACAAATCATGAAAAGTGGAAAGTTTGTGCTTGGTATAGTAATAACAATAAAGCCATTGGACTTCCTTCACTAACTGTGCGTAAGCACCAAATTGTGCTTAAATAGTGCATAAAATCAAAACAGTATAAATATGTTCGTTTCTCTGCTAACAAATTTCGAACCTCCTCAGACCATGCGTACGTGCAAATAATAAAGGAACAGCTTTGGAAAAAAAACTCAAGATGCACAACGTGCTCATACTATTGTCATTCATATAAAAAAAAAAATAATAATTTTAACAAAAATAAATTAAATCGGGAATTTAAATCTACTCGAAATCTAAATAATATCTAATATAATCTAAATAACTGTTAAAATCCTTCCATCCGTTTTCTGTACCGTTTCTCCTCACTCGGGTCGCGGGCGTGCTGGAGCCTGTCCCAGCAATCTTCGGGCGAGAGGCGGGATACACGCTCAACTGGTCGCCAGCCAATCGCAGGGCACATAGAAACAAACAACCATTCGCACTCACATTCACATCTTCGGGCAATTTAGAGTTTTCAATTAACTTACCACGCATGTTCTTGGGATGTGGGAGGAAACCGGAGTACCTGGAGAAAACCCATGCAGGCACGGTGGGGGAGAACATTCAAACTCCACACAGGCGAGGCCGGGATTTGAACCCCGGTCCTCAGAACTGTGAGGCAGATTTGCTAACCGTGCCGCCAACCAAATCATCAATCAGAATCATTTTTCCCCTTGTTCACTTCAAGTGCTTGTATAAGTGCTGGGTGTATGTATGTGCTGTCTGTGTGTCAGCAGTTGTCAACCAGAAAATCCATCGAATCGCTCGCATTAATCCAAAGTTTCAGAGTTTTTGTATCGATCAAGTACACATGCACGCTACAATTCTCTTTAACAACATTTCCCGATATTCATGGTTGACAAACGACTGTCAAAAATATCAGAGGCACACATGTCGCCTCCAACCCTAATTTCATGAATTTTATCAACTACCAATGCCTCTTTGCTGTGCTATATTATCCCTTACTATCTATTCTAATTATCTCTCTCTCTCTATCTCTTCTAATTCTATTCTATTGGCTCTTCTCGTGCTCAAAACAAAGCCATGACTAATATTAAAATATTGCTTTGGGGCCTTCGTGTGGCATCTTCGTGACAAAGGCATTATGTTGAAGTGAGAGCTTCATTTGTTCAAGCTGTAGCCTTGTCGAATAGCAAAAAAGTGTTTTTCCGCCATCTTGTTGCAATTGCAAACCTTTTCGGAGGCGCGTCAATTACTCATGGATTTTTGCTCTTCACGGCATAGCTATCCTATCCCCTGGGAATAGTGGGGCTTCACTGTATTTGTGGTTTAAAATAGGGGTTCTCAAAATTTTTTCACCAAGTACTGCCTCAAAAAATATTTACCACCAAGTACCACCATACTGACCTACTTTAAAACACAGTATCACAGTAGTAAGTGATTTTTATTCCTTAAAAGTGCATTTAATACAACCCCGATTCCAATGAAGTTAGGACATTGTGTTAAACATAAATAAAAACAGAATACAATGATTTGCAAATCATGTTCAACCTATTTTTGATTGAATACACTACAAAGACAATATATTTAATGTTCAAACTGATCTACTTTATTGTTTTTAGCAAATAATCATTGACTTAGAATTTTATGGCTGCAACATGTTCCAAAAAAGCTGGGACAGGGTCATGTTTACCACTGTGTTACATCACCTTTTCTTTTAACAACATTCAATAAACGTTTGGGAACTGAGGACACTAATTGTTGAAGCTTTGTAGGTGGAATTCTTTCCCATTCTTGCTTGATGTACAGCTTCAGCTGTTCAACAGTCCGGAGTCTCCGTTGTTGTATTTTATGCTTCATAATGCGCCGCACATTTTCAATGGGAGACAGGTCTGGACTGCAGGCAGGCCAGTCTAGTACCCGCACTCTTTTACTACGAAGCCACGCTGTTGTAACACATGCAGAATATGGTTTGGCATTGTCTTGCTGAAATAAGCAGGGGTATCCATGAAAAAGACGTTGCTTGGATGGCAGCATATGTTTCTCCAAAACCTGTATGTACCTTTCAGCATTAATGGTGCCTTCACAGATGTGTAAGTGACCCATGCCATTGGCACTAATACAGCCCCATACCATCACAGATGTTGGCTTTTGAACTTTCCGTCCATAACAGTCCGGATGGTTCTTTTCCTCTTTGGCCAGGAGGACACGACGACCACAATTTCCAAAAACAATTTAAAATGTGGACTCGTCGTACCACAGAACACTTTTCCACTTTGCATCAGTCCATCTTAGATGAGCTCGGGCCCAGAGAAGCCGGCGGCGTTTTTGGGTGTTGTTGATAAATGGCTTTTGCTTTGCATAGTAGAGTTTCAAGTTGCACTTACGGATGTAGCGCCGAACTGTATTTACTGTCATTGGTTTTCTGAAGTGTTCCTGAGCACATGTGGTGATATCCTTTACACATTGATATCGGTTTTTGATGCAGTGCCGCCTGAGGGATCGAAGGTCACGGGCAACCAATGTTGGTTTTTGGCCTTGCCGCTTACATGCAGTGATTTCTCCAGATTCTCTGAACCTTTTGATGATATTATGGACCGTAGATGATGAAATCCCTAAATTCCTTGCAATTGTACGTTGAGGAACATTGTCCTTAAACTGTTCGACTATTTTCTCACGTACTTGTTCACAAAGAGGTGAACCTCGCCCCAGCTTTGCTTGTTAATGACTGAGCAATTCAGGGAAGCTCCTTTTATACCCAATGATGGCACCCACCTGTTCCCAATTAGCCTGTTCACCTGTGGGATGTTCCAAACATGTGTTTGATGAGCACTCCTCATCTTTCTCAGTCTTTTGACCACCTGTCCGAGCTTTTTTGGAACATGTTGCAGCCATAAGATTCTAAGTTAATCATTATTTTCTAAAAACAATAAAGTTTATCAGTTCGAACATTAAATATCTTGTCTTTGTAGTGTATTCAATTAAATGTAGGTTGAACATGATTTGCAAATCACATTGTCGTAATTTCAGTGGTATTGGGGTTACATCATTGTAAACCTCTGTAACATTATGCAGTTTTAACATTAACACTGTGAGTAAATATATATATATATATATAATACACCTAAATAACAAATAAACACACCTACACACACCTAAATAATAAATAAACACACCTAATAAAATACACCTAAATAAATGATTAAAACCAAAGAATTATCCATCCATCCATTTTCTGAGCCGCTTCTCCTCACGAGGGTCGCGGGCGCGGTGGAGCCTATCCAGCTATCATCGGGCAGGAGGCGGGGTACACCCTGAAATGGTTGCCAGCCAATCGCAGGGCACATGCAAACAAACAACCATTCACACCTACGGGCAATTTAGAGTCTCCAATTAATGCATGTTTTTGGGATGTGGGAGGAAACCAGAGTTCCCGGAGAAAATCCACGCAGGCACAGGGAGAACATGCAAACTCCACACAGGCGGGGCCGGGGATTGAACCCCGGACCTCAGAACTGTGAGGCAGACGCTCTAACCAATCGCCCACCAAACAATTATTAAAGATTAAAGTCAAATGTACTGCACTTAAAGTTGAAAACAACTAAACTCCTTAACAAAAGTACCGTATTGGATAAAAAAAATGCAACATTTGAACATTTAATTAAGTGATTCTTTTGCATACCACTAGCGGGAGACAATCTATCACCAGTTTTACACATACTATACTACACTTTAACAATCACTGGTTCATACAATTAATTATACAAAATTATAATGTTTTTTAGGGGGCATGTCAATGACTCACCTTTTTTTCTCATAATTATATGTCCCTACTCCTGTGAAAAGCTGGTCTTTACTCTATTTGTGCATCTCGGTCTGTGGATTGTCTTTTGAAACATAGCCCTGAACATCACATGGAGGCTTGAAACAGTTCTGGGCGCCATTGCTGCCCCATGACATAACCTGCCCAGAGGACCAGTCAATGTGGGGGTTATGTAATTTCAACCATGGGTTCCATAAAATAAGGTCATGATTCATGGCGTCAAAAACATGAAAACTAATGCTTTCCGACTGAGAATGAGGAAATGTCAATGTTTTGGTTCTGATTCTGATTCTGATTGGTGAGTGTTTGGGTGCGGTGAGTGATCTTGCCCATAAAACCGCCGTCTGCAGCATAGGTGTTGCGGTGGCTTTTTATTTGAAAGGTTCTAAGGTGCATCCATCTAACGAGGAGGGAGTTGAGGAAGTTTGCGTCAGAACCAGAGTCAATTAATACAGGTGTATGAATTACTTGATCAGGAGAGCATAGTGTCACTTTAGTAAGAACCCGATAGGGTCTTCCTGAATGAAATTTAGACTCACCGCTCCCGTGCCCTTGCTACCGGCACCGGCAACCTTGACGTCACAGTTGCTCACGGAATGACCCAACTGCCCGCAGTAGAAGCACCGCCCTTCCCTCAGCGGGTGTTGACGTTCCTCAGGGGAAAGACGGAACCTGCCCAGTTGCATGGGTTCATCCGTGGCGACGCTAGCCAGTGGATTGAGACCGGTAACAGGGGCTCTGCCTTGGTTTGGCTGGTCGCCGAGGCTCGTCCTCCAAGTGCGCGGTGACGCAGCCCTCCGCCAAACTCCATCCAGCTCGCGATCCAAAAGCCTCGTGGATTTTTACGGCGAGAGCAATGAGAGTGTCCAAGTCGGTCCGAAGGTCTAGCGGGACCAAATGATCTTTGACGGTGGGGGATAGTCCTTGAAAAAAATGCATCGAACAGTGCCCTATTATTCCACTGACTCTCAGCTGCTAGAATGCGAAACACAATCACGTAATCTGAAACCCTGCGCTTGCCTTGGTGTCAGGTGATAAGGGAGCGAGCTGCCTCACGATCTGGTGTGGAAAACTGAAAAATTTGCTCCATAGTCTTTACGAAAAAATCCCACGAATGCGGCTCCATTCAGCAGTAGCCCATGCCTCCGCATGACCAGTCATGTGGGAAATGACAAAAGCGATTTTTGCCTGCTCAGTGGGGAAGGCAGCTGCCTGCCGCTCAAAGTGGAGTTCGCACTGAGTGATGAAAAGCTTAATATTCCCATAATCTCGAGAGAACCTCTCCGGTCGAGAGAGCTGTGGGCAGACAGCAGTGGAGGTGGCAGGTGGTTGCATGGTAACTGCTTCACATGAACATTGGTACCGTGGCGGTATCGGGTGTTGTGCCAACTAGTTCCTTCTTCTGAATCATTTTCATAAGAACTTCAAACTGTGAGGCCACCTGTCTCATCAATTTGTCCTGATGCTCTGACAATGCCTCTCGTTGAAGGTGGAGGGCAGCAAGCTGCTCATCCTGCTTTGAGAGGCGTTGACCCTGCGCTTGAAGGGCTTTGCGCACCGGATCGGAGTCTGCTGGGTCCATGTTATGGCCAGTTCGTTCTGTCATGAACGGAACGAGGATAGGACCCAAAAATGCACTACTCCAAAACAAATGGACAGTTTCAAAAAAGAGAGGTTTAATATACGGACAGAGGTCGGTACACAGGCAGGCAATCCAAAAAAGGCAACAGTATCCAAAAACGTGAGACAAAAAGGCGAGGTCGATAATCGGAATAGGGTCTAGTCTTACTGTGAGTCTGTGACGTGGAAACAAGGAATGCTGGAACGCGACGACAAGGTACAACGAACTAGCGACTAGAAAGAATAAGACACGAGGTTAAATGCAAGGGGTAATTAGGGTGAACGAGGCACAGGTGGTGAAGATGCTTTCAGGAGCAGGTGTGTAGGAGACAGGGGGAAGACAACAACCGGAACACACACCCATGACAGAACAGAGAGTAAAAGAACCACTGTGATTGTGTAACAAAAAAGTGCTGTTTATTGCCATTCACTGTTATTGATGCATGGAAATGTGTCGTTTTGTAAGACTACATACAACTTACTCTCCACTGGCCTTGTGAAATGGATGGTGCATTCACCTGAGAGAAAATTGCATTGTATTGTATTTTAGCTGCTCAAGTCAATTTCACCATGAGTGCAACCAGCTAAAGCAACAACTGACACTGGGAACATTTGAGGTCCATTACAAAATTGGCATTACTTCCCAAGGAAGCCATTACGTGTCCGTCTGTGTGTCTGCTGCCTTCAAAGAAGTCCAAACATGTGGAAAATTTTGAACAGCTGCCATGAATGCAACTCACACTTAAAAGATACAAGGAAAGTAGAGTTGAGTAAGTTGGGGCTTATAGTCTGTCTGTCTGTCTGTCTATCTATCTATCTATCTATCTATATATTTGGTTTTTTTTAAGTCATGAAATGAGGAATCCAGTGAATTCTCACACATTTGTGGTTCTGTATTCCCAAATTGGCTATTCGTTGATTCCTTTGGAACATTTCCACTTGCGTTCTGTTTTTTATGATGAAGCCAGAGTCATGTCCAATACAAAAATATTGCTTTGCCGCCTTTCTTGAGGCCAAGCAAATATGTTGACTTGAGGGGAGTGGCTTCATCTAGTCAGACCATAGCCATTGTCTAATAGAAAAAGTGCTTTGCCGTCTTCTTTTGCCATCTACAAACCTTTTTAAGTGGGTACTTTTAAATTTAAAATTCGCAGCAAGGCTCGGTCCAAAGCAATTTCCCCTATCTATTCATTATATATCACTTTAGCTAAGAAAAATTATCTGCCGATGCAACAGGCAAATTTGCCATGGCAAGATTTCTTCAAACAAGGAAAACATAGCTCCCAGTCGTGAGTCACGGCTGGGGGCTATACAAAAGCCTGGGGGTAAAAAATGGGTGGGTTGTGTCAGGAAAGACATCGGGTATAAACTGCTACTAATTTGATCGAGTCACTTGCTGTGGCAACCCCTAATGGGACAAGCTGAAAATCACAACATACTACCAATATCTTTAGAATTATAGTCCAGTGGTGCCCAGGGATATGAATGACCTGACATCCGAGTTTTTCAAGATACAAGTCATTAAGTCGGCCTATTTTTCCTTTGACATACTGAAATACGAGCACTGTATGATGGCAGTGAACTCAACTCACTTCAAAGTAAACAAATTATACATTGTGTATTTAAAACAACCACCAAGCCTTTTGTCCGCTAGCTTTATATTAACAGGTAACAGGAAACAAATTGAACACAAATTTTACTGTATGTTTTCATAAAGTACAATTGTACAGTCTTATTTTTCACATTACAAACATATTACAAATTTGTTTTTCTGGGAGAGTGGAACAGATTATTGGCATTTCCATTCATTTCAATGGGGAAAGATGATTTGGGATATAGGTGATTTGAGTTCCGAGCTTGATAATGGAACGAATTAAACTTCTATCCCGAGGCACCACTGTATTTTTTACTTGAAGCTAAGCCTACTCCTAGCCACTAATAACATTTCAATAGATTTTTTTAGGCAAAAGATGCTTTGAGCAAATGTAATGCTCTCAAAAACTGTCTGTTAAGAAATATCTTAGCAGACAAAGAACAAGAATAGTTTGCCTTGATTTGAGATTTTTAATGTTCGTTATTTTTTACATCCATCCATCCATCCATTTTCTGAGCCTCTTTTCCTCACTAGGGTCGCAGCACTGTTGGTTTATTTGCACTCCAGTGGTCCATGAGGACCGCAGGTTCTAAAAATACCCTCCAAGGGGCTCAATAAAATGCTGCCAGTCTGCATCGGTTGCTTAAGGGCTAAATAATAATCAAGAAGTCTAATATTTGCAGCTGAAATCTATTCGGCAAAATGACGAAATGAAGGTAATCTGGAAGTTCTTTCCAAAATCAGTTTAATGTTTCTTGGAGAAGTGAACCAACATTCTTGGCTAGTTCGAGCGTGACTGAGCTGCTTTAGCAACATAAAAATAGCATTGAAAAGTTCATGTTTTTGTCGGCATTACAACTTACTCCATACTGAAATATCTAATGCACATCAGGCTTTCTCTCTGAATAATGAATTGATAGATCAGGAAATTGCATGGATCTAGGGGTGAAACGACTACTCGAGTTTTCTGAGTACTTTATTACAAAAAAAATGTTCTCTGCCTCGGAGAACCTCCTGTTTAATTGTGAAGCTCAAGGGACGCACGGGCACAATGCGGTCACGTCACCTACAAGAGGGAAGGAGGTCGAAGCAAAACGCACCTACTGTATTTGATTCAGAGCGGGAAGATGGTGCTCATGTTATGACTACCGTCGTATTTATGGCCAGTTTATTACGATGGTGACAAGTACAGTATGCCCGCAACTATAACGTGACTTCATTCAGGGTGCTTGTCATATTAGTTAAGAGGGACAGTTTTGCTAAGTGTAGGTCAATAGTTAGGGACTGTGGCACATATGGCCAGTGTACTATCATCTGATCTGCAAGCGGCTACTTTGAGTCATGTATTGTAGGTGAAAAAAATTATTGCGAGTGATGTGTTTGGCACCCGCACGTCTTAAGAGAAGGTTGTAAAATGTGGCAAAGGTAGTCAGATAGGACTTTAAAGTAAAATGGGTCATGTTCCCAAACTAAATGAAGGTAATATTTATGTTTCCTCTCGAGGTGTCTTCATTTTAGCTCAGTTACAGGGTGTACCCCGCCTCTCGCCCAGAGTCAGCTGGGATAGGCTCCAGCACGCACGCGACCATAGTGTGCATAAACGGTACGGAAAGTCGATGGATGGATGGATGGATGGATGGATGGATGGAATTGTCTATGCTCATAAACACACAGCCATGAACCTACTATATCATGCCGCATGCTAAAATGCTAGCTACTCAAGTGAAGTTGCATAACATAAAGGCTGTTTATGCCTTTTTTAATAAATGCTTTTCCGTTTTTATTTTGTATACTTACAAGAAATTTTAAGTTTCAACTGAAATGTTGTATTTGTGTTTTATTTATTTTTATTTGTTTGAAATTGCCTGTCTGAAAATGTTTCTACACAAGAAAATAGTTTGCTGCCATGTACAAAGTGAAATTAAGAAATAAAAACAGTTCATTATCTGAAAAAGGAAACCAATGGGTCATGTCTTATATTCTCTTGTGTATTGTATACTTGTGTGTGGACTCATAATTGTTCTTTAACCAAGCAAAAATATAGTTAATCCAAATATGTGATAGAATTTTTAGTAGGGAACTCGAATACTAAAATATTTGATAGCTGCAGCCCTATGTGGATCAACTACAAGAAGAGGGTAGTGGCCACAGAGACTCTGATTCCAATCAAGCCGGCATCACCCGAGAGCCTTTGAATGGCCGGAAGCTGCTCAACTGACCTGGTCAGTGATTCAAGCACAGAACACAGTCTGTTTGTTGTTTCTCAGACAATTTACTGTAGATTGTGAAGTTTCAATCTCATCAATACTGACGGACCCTCCATAGCGGGGATCTCACGACAACAAAGTCATGATGTGATCTGCGCCACAGGACTTTCCCAGAATCCTCGGGGGCACACACGCCAGCTGCATCATTATCTATTCTCACCTCTCAGCTCTTTTCTTGTCTGCCATAATAGCTGCCCTTCTAAGCAAATTATTTTTGATTCCCCCCTCGACAAAGTTGGCTTAACATATTGATGTGGGGAAAAACAGCACAACAATATGCAACTAACTATCTAAGACCTGCACTCTTAAACTCAACTGTGCATACTGCTGGACTCAAGACCACACAAACTGAGATCAAGTAAACACTGAGGTCAGGTTAAGGCTTGCATGATAGAAATCTACTAACTGTAGGGAAAATAGAATAAATAAACAAGATATTTGTATATGTAAATATGTAAATCCAAACTTGATTGGGGAGTTGCCAAACAACAAGATTTGGTTCAGGACAAGGCAAATGATCTTGAAGGAGTGTTTGGCTGTATTACAGAAACTGCAACATTCTGCAACCCAGGGGTGCCGCCAGAGATTTGAGGCCCAGTCAAAAGATTTCACTTTGAACCCGACCACTTCAATGCCCCAAGAACGAGGGGGCTATCTTCAGCACTTGCTGTGGCATAAACACAATGAGGTCTCACTATCATATTATAAAATAACAGCTGATCATATCACCATTTTGCATATCATCTCCCTTTGCTTCACTGGTGCTGAGCTCTCAGTGTCACACATGGAGAGCATCAAACTATTTGCTGATGCTCATTTTCCCAATCTGTGTAATTGTATCCACAAACAAATAATACAGTTCATAGGTGAAGTTTTGGTCCACTGTAGCAGGGGTTCTCAGACTGGGGTCTGGAGAACCCCAGGGGTCTGCACACTGTAACACCTATGGGGACCGGCAGCCAGTAAAACAAAAACATCCATTCATCCATCCATTTTCTATACCGCTTATCCTCACTAGGGTCGCGGGTGTGCTGGAGTCCATCCCGGCTATCCTCAGGTGAGAGGCGGGGCACACCCTGAAATGGTCACCAGCCAATCGCAGGGTACATATAAATAGGGCAATTTATACACAGTACACAATTTATATACAAATAAGTTATGTGCAATTTTTCATTTTTAGATGTTTTATTGCTTAAAAAATGTGATGTGACATAAGACATATTTTTACATGACATGAATAAATGTATTAAATACATTTTTAAAAATTACTCTTAATTATGTGTATTTTTACTTCTTACTCAATTGATATTGGAATATTTATATCAATATCGAATCAAATCGAATTGCAACCGTAAAAATTTTTAAATTGAATCGCAACCTTAAGATTCATAATGGAATCGAATGCTGAGGTTCTTAACAATGCCCAGCCCTAGTAAAAGTTAATTTGACAGGGTTTTTCAGCGCGCCACCTGCTGGATTTCGCAGGGCCCTAATAAAAAGTCTCCACTCCACAAGGTGAGGCAGGCACGCACACATCCACTTACTTGCATTGAGGACTGCTGCAGGACATAATGAGCCAAGTGGGATGAGAATAAAGCACCGCAGACTGCATAATGAAATGTAAGAAATGGAAGCAGCGACCAGCAGCTGTCATTAGCGCGCTTCTCAGATGGCTCTGCTCAATCGAGATCGATATTCCAATACACTCCCCGAGTCTCTGAGGCCCTGTTCAGCATTAAAATTATTCCTGGCTGATCTGAGGGCACACGGACAAGGCTTCACACCTGGCATGAGAATGAATCTTTGCCTGTGTGTCCTCTGACCGCTGATTGGCTCTCATTAGCCTGCTCTGTATGCAGACAACCATATACTATTTGTGTCTGCAATGTACACATTTATTATTACAGAAGCCACACTATAGACTAGGCCAACATTCCACATGGACAAAATCGCTACTGATACACTTCAAATACATCTTTCAGAGTTTTTTCTTTTTTTTTTAACATTTGTCCATTCATCCATCCATCTATTTTCTATATTGCTTACCCTATTCAGGGTCACAGAAAGCTGTAGCCAGTTTACTTTAGGTGAAAGGCAGACTGCACTCCGGGCAGGACTGGTCTCCAGCCAATCACAGGGCACATTAGGAGACACACAACCTTTCACACTCACATCACCACTAAGAGGAAATTGAACCCACACTGTCTGCACGTAAGTCATGTGACTGAACCGTTATACCATCGGTGACTTATAACAGTTGTCAAAGGTGTAATAAAATGAAATAGTGTCAAAGCTTTTTGAACAATAGAAGTAAGAAATAGTGTTTTACTAGTTGGAGGCTGGAGGGGGGTGCAGCCTCCTCCGAGTGGCCGGTTGTCGTGGCGCCTCTGTGGGGCCGGTGGAGCGCCCTGGGTCCCTTTGTGTAGGACGTGTCCCGTCCGCTGGGCTGCTCTCAATATCAGGAATTTAAGATTGTTAACGTAGGCAAGTGGTAATGATAGTGTTTAGGTAAGCAGTGAAGACCTTGCTGGCTCACCACACCACATTCACATTGACACTTGAATGACAATTGAACACACGCTGCCTGTATAGAACTCAGGTGAGCACGTTTGCCTTCCAGTTCTGAGAATCGGGGTTTAAATCTCAGCTTCAGCCTCTCTGTGTGGAGTTGACATCTTCTCCCCTGTGCTTGAGTGTTATTGCTTTTTCTGGTTACTCTGGCTTGCTCCTACATTCCAAAAACATGCATGTTAGCTTGATGGATGACTCAAAATTGTCCATAGGTGTGATTATGAGTGTGAACAGTTGTTTGTGGAGAGGTGCCCTGCGATTGACTAGCAATCAGTTCAAGGTATACAAAGTCAGTTGGGATTGGCTCCCGCTCACCCGTGACTTTAAACAGGGTAAGTGGTTAAGATTAGATGGATGTATGGATGAATGTTCTGTAATTTGAAACGCTTTCACATACTGTACAAACCATTTGCATTCACACAGCAATGCTATCCATAAAATTTGTGTCAGTTATTCACAGTTATTTAGGGAGAAATTGGAAATGAGCTATTACTTGGCTACCATGTTATTTTAAATTTGCCAGATATTCTACAACAACTCACTTCAGTTCCCATTTTCCCCCCAAATCCAAATGTGTATATAAACATGGGGGCCTCGTGAGGTGGGAGTAAGACACGATAAGTTGTGCGCAGCTGACAACAGATTGTTTTTCTCCTGTCAAACTCCAGTGACCCGTCCAGCACACTTTCAAGCAGTGCATAGTTTTTCGAAAACGTGTCACCAGCCGTTCCAAACTATGCACACAACATCCGCAGTCCACATGTGCCTTGTGTTTATCTTGATGTGGCGTGAATTATATTTCAGGCCTCGCTCAATGAGTTCTCCATATTCTTTTGTGCTGGCGGCACTCCAGAAATCTTTCTTGCTTACACGCAAAAGCAAGGTGACACAACATAGACATCAGTTTCTTTTAGAGACGCGTCAATACAGCATAGTCAACTGCAGCTGTCTTGTCCCTGTTCACCTCAGGCAGCTGCAAGCCCAAAACATGAAAAACATTCCTGAGAATGTGAATAATTTTATTGGAAAACTGTGACGGACATGCACTTGCAATCTTAGGACCCTCAATCTCAAATATTGTAAATTTAGCACTTTCCTCCGGCGCTGTACCTGCAGCTTTCAAGACAGCCATTTTTCGACCCTGACTCAAAATAACCAACCTCGACCCTTACAGTCTTTTCAATTATAGGCCAGTGTCAAATCTCCAATTTATTTTAAAAATTCTTAAAATAAATTGTAGCACAACAGCTTAATGATAAGATGGCCTCTAGCAATTTACAGTATTTGAACTTCTTCAGTCTGGATTCAGGCCAGACCACTCTACTGAAACGGCCCTTGCAAAAGTGACCAATGATCTTTTACTAGCTATGGATTGCAACACCTCATTAATACTATTATTACTTGACCTCAGCGCTCCCTTTGATACCATTGCTCACCTATATATTACTAGATCGCCTTGAAACGCGTATCGGTATTACAGGCCCAGCACTTTCTTGGTTTAGATCTTATCTCTGGGATCGGACACACTGTGTAATTCATGGTAATGTGACCTCTGAGTTTCATAATGTCACTTGTGGAGTCCCGCAGGGATCGGTACCCGGTCCTCTTTCTTCAGTATTTATAAGCTTTCGCTTGGCCATATCATAAGCAAATATAAGATTAGTTTTCACAGCTATGCTGACGATACTCAGCTATACAGGCCATTAGAACTAACTAGCCCATGCAATTGCTCTAATAATGAGTCATGTCTCGCTGAGATTAAACAGTGGATGTCCTGTAAACCTTTGCTCTTTAACCCTGAGAAAACTGAGCTGTTGGTTATTGGCCCTGATAAATATAGCCACTTGTTTCAGGACACCACTCTGAGTTTTGACAAAAGCGCCATTAGCCAAAGTGAGTCAGCAAATCTCGGCATTATGATTGACTCAACTCTCTCCTTTCAAAAGAACGTTAAGAATATTCCCAAAACTGCAGTTGTTTTTTTTCATATTCGCAATGTTGCTAAGATACGGACCATCCTATCCGCTAGTGACGCAGAGATTGTTCGGGGTAAAAGAACAAAGGAAAGCTGCAGCCCGGGTTTAGCCTGGTGGCCGTGCGAACCTCTACCACCCGGTTCTTTTATTCTGGTCGAGGTGATTCTTCAATGATCAGGCCGGATGAAAAGTTTAACAATTTATTTGAGACAACTATACAGAGTTAAGATGGTGAAGGTTCAGCGCCGAGGTCTCCCCCACGCAACTCGAGCAGCTCAGGGTGAAAAGACCCCGGAGGTCCACAGCCATAGTCTTTTCTCGTGGAGCTGTGACATCATGGACACATCCTAGCTTCACCTCAGTGTGTGTGTTGCTATATTTGTGCGAGTGTTGTTTCTGCGCAACTAAGTGTAATATCTGTCCAAGTGTATTACAGTATATGTTTGTGAGAAGAGCTGGGCGTGTATCTGCAATGGAATGTGGCAAACACAACGTGTATGCAGTGTTGTGTAAGCGTGCAGCCAGTACTTTCTATCAAGATCATAGACCACACATTTTTTATGTCTCGCCTCGACTATTGCAACGTGCTGCTTTCTGGTCTATGGTCTGGTATTAAAAGTCTGCAGTTCGTAGAAAATGCTGCAGAAAGACTTTTGACGAGGACGAGAAAGTACGACTATATTATTCCCATTCTGGCTAACTTGCATTGGCTCCTGGTCTACTTCAGATGCGATTTTAAGGTCCTGTTACTTACTCATAACATATTACACGGGTTAGCACCCTCTTATCTCGCTGACTGAGTTGTACCGTATGTTCCGTCCCGAAACATACGTTCACTACTAAAGTGAGGCTACATTCACATTTTACTAGCACTTTTAACACTGAAAACTACCCCTTTAAGTAGAATAGTAAAACATCCTTAGAAAAATAAATCTATGTAAAGATATGTACCTGAAAATCTACTTCAGTACAGTAACAAAGTGTTTGTACTTAGTTACTTCCCACCAAGGGTTCATTGCAACATAAAAGGCATCCTGCTGGCAGGACATTGACATGTGGGAGTGCAGACAAGAAGCTCGTAATGAATGTTGCATCACCGACGTTTAAGTTAGTATTGTGCAGGAAGCTCACACCCTCCGCAACCCTCACTGTCTGAATAAACCTCAGTGAACCTTTCAATCAGTAGGCTGGATTAACAAGAACCTGTGAGCAGCCGCTTCAGGGAAGCTATAATGAAGTTTGATTAAAGAACATTCCTGGGGTCTCCCTCTGCATGTTAAATAGGCTACGGAGGAGAGCTCGGCCCCTGTCAGGTGCACTATTAAATGGCAAGGAATGAAATATGAAACACCGTCACGAGGTGACATCCCAAAGGGATCACTGCACTGTAAATAAACTGGGGCGTCCATGCACTTGGGATACAAATGCATGCATAAAAAAGTGGACTCTTCCAAAGTGACTGGGAAAGAAAGCAGGTCAAACTCTTTGGAAAGCCAGCCAATGATTGCATCAATCATCTTTATGGTGGCCACAAGATGTTTAGCAAAACTAGGCAGCACTGCACCTATAAATACAAGAGACTAAACAAGAGTTAAGGAAGAGAAAACAACACCCAACCAGCCGGCTCGCAGATGAAGCTGTTCACTCCTTCTCATCGGCTGACAGCACAGGCATCAACTCCAAGTGTGACAGCAGCAACAACTCTGCAATCACAACCACAACAGTCTTTCTTCACTATAGTCTACATTACCACCCAAATAGGACACACTATGCTACAATGTACGTACACTGCTATAGTCTACACTACTATACCATAGTACTTACTGAACTATACAGTTCTGTATCAGAAGTAGGCCACTATAATGTATTACTATTCTATACTATACTATACTATACTATACTAAATAATCTAACCATTTTCTTCTCTGGAACTATAAAGGATTGTGCTTTTCACTGAAAGTTGAAATAATTCCAACTCAAATATGGTCAACTGTCTTTGTCTTTTATGCCAGGATGAACTGCAGTTGATCATCGGTGAGGCAAATACTATGTGATGGTTTATTAATTTTCATCAGAGCTTCTCACGCAGACGTGCTACCAAAGATAAACAGCATTCGAGGTTGCATGTACATAGTTAGCTACGCTATTTAGCAAATGTTTCTGCAGGCCGGATGTAATTACATACCAGGCTGGGTGTGTCCCACGGGCCGAGTGTTTGACTTATACAGTACATAATGTACTATAATTTGCTGTACTGTACTACTGTACAGTACTGTACTGTTCATTCATGAACGAATCGTGCATAGTCCCACAATTAACCATAGGTGTTTTTCATCCGTCCATCCATCCCACCCACCCAATGTGTATGTCTGTCTGTCATAGATTATGACTGTCACACAAATCTCAAAGTCCACTTGGGAAGTTTGCAATTTAGCAGCAAGGGAGAGGAATCATGCAAATAAGTAGTTGAATGTCTTTTTTACAATAATGAACAGAGGGCTATTGAAGTCAAAAATATTAAAAACATTTTTAAAAAGGCCATACTACAGCATGTCTCATGAATGGTTTTATGTACGTTATGATGCATCTACTCTAACCTTAGAAGCACGGCACTTATTGTACTTAAAATTTTGTGGACTGTTTTACAGTACCTTTATTTGATTTGTGGATGATTACTCATCTGTTAGTAAGTTAACACATGTAAAATTGTATTTTTTGTTGAGTTTCTTTTATACCTCACACTCGACAGATATCCTGTATGAAAAAAACTTAAATAAATAAAAACTTAACTAAAACGAAGCATTTTTTTAAAAAATGAAAAAAATAACAAACCTGCTCTAAAAACTTATTTAAACTAACTGAATTGGGAAAAACATCTAAACAAAATAAAAACTAACTATAATTACTAAACTATTACAACTCTGATGCAGAGAAGTCAATTTATTATTATATAATATGACTCGCATAACGGACACATATGGTCAAGCCACAAACTTGAGTGCACATGAACTTGGCCTAATCTGATCAAGTGAGCAGGAAGCGGTTCAGGCGAACTGAGATTTGAGTGTCATCATTATCATCTAAGTCAACTGATAGCTGTCCTTCGGTGTCATTACAGTGTAACATTAGATTTTAACAGGCACAGTTGGCTCCGCAGCATTAAGCACCAATGCAGGTGGATGACGGAGGCCATTGTTTACTGAGGTCGGGAGAGGAACGAATAGCTTGACGGACAAGTGATCCACCACTGTTCAGAGTCCTCATGCGTTCTTGATGTTGAGGAACGTGATCAGGGATGTTACCTTCAGTTTCTGAATACGTGTCTGTCTCAGTTGATGTCGATGAAATATGTTCCATGAGGGCTGAGGCTTCCAGATTTTCACAAAACACCATCTGGCATTTGTTGCAACCGCAGTGGAAAGGTGTGCCGAACCACAACTGAGAATAATCGCATTTCAATCTCCTCTTCAGTTGATCTGGGCTGTGGAGAAGTAAAAAGTATTTGAGTTGGCACAGAATGTGGTGGAGAATGCTGAAACTGAAAGCATACCATGGTGTTATATTAGCAAGTTATCAAAAGTCCATGTTTACACATGTAGTTTACATATGTAAGTACTGTATAGCTATCAATCAATCAAACTTCATTTGTAAGTGCTTTTCATACAAAAAAATGCAACTCAAAAGGCTTTACAAGAAATAAAAATATAAAAATAAATCAATCCCACCCAATGCTTGTCCACACTGGACAAGACACACTGAATGCTCTTGATATTGATCTTTTAAGAAACCTGCATTAAAATACATTTGAATCTCCAAAAATTACTCACCGTGGTTCATTTCTTTTGATTAGAAAACAAATGAAGTTCAGTCGCTGCACAATCCTGACCTTGAGTGTGTAATAAGATATTCTTCCCAACAGCATCATTCTTCATCTTAGCAGCTTGAATCAGATGACCAGAAAATGTTTTAATAGCAACTAATATCATAAAAATAATCTAAGAAAACGTTCCTGTTTACTTCCTGGTATGCTGTTACATCAGCACTTCCAAATTTGGGCATGCTGGGGTGTCTTGCAGTCCTTTCACATTGAGTGCGGTGCGGTGTGAAAAAGCCTTTAGTGTAATTTCCTATTCAATAATAATGATTTTACTGTACTGTATACTGTACTATACTGTACAATATTATATGATCAGGTTACAACTTTCCCGTGATAACACCAAAATGGCTGAACACTCTCCTGCTCTGAGAACAATTAGCCTAGCTAAATACAGAGACAGAGAAAAAGAGAAAAGAATTCCCACAACAAGATGATGGGTCGTGACCCTGCTCAGGCCTTACATGATGAGCCATGCTACCAGACTTTATGGCCAGGAAGGAGACAACCAGAAAGGAAGAGAGAGACTCAGAGAAACATTTCTAACCTGTTATTTCACTGTATGGTTCAGCAGCTTTGGGTCTTGACGAACAACCTGTCACCTTGTTCCACCGAGGCTCCATTAGATCAGCTTGTTTTTATATGCTAACTTTGATGGTTACGTGTATGTGGAAAACCACTCTCCAAGTAGTGCATGTAATAATTTTCCATGACTAAGTGCAGCTTTGATGTAGTCCAACATAGCACGCACCCAGGCGAGTTACTGTGACTGCTCACACCTCCATTCCAAATAAATGCAGGAAACACGGAACATTGCTTTGTTTTGAGAAAAATCAGTGAACACTTTTTTTTGGTCTCACTCCTTTACACAAAATGCCGCAAATTCTTGGCTCGACTTTACAGGCAAGTTGCCCTGTTTCCTTTCTGACTATTGGTGCATAATAAACTCTCTCTGGTCACAACATTAGGTACATGTGCACAATCTAATGGGTAGAATAGGAATTAATGGGAACAAACTGAAAATGCAACTCAATTAAAAATTAATACATTAAATGAAAGAAAAGGGTGTATTTGTGTCTACCCTGCCCGAAAGGCAGCTGGGACAGGTTCCATCTCAGCAGTGACCCTAAAGAGGACAAGCTCTGTATAAAATAGATGGATGTGTAAATAAAGTTTATTTATCTTGTTGTGTCTTGAAAATATGAAAGGTCAAATTCAGCTTATCTCCTAACCTGTGTTCTGCAACCTGTAATTTGTTAATTTTTCTCTAAAGTGGGGCTATTTTCTTTCTTGACGTTATTTTTACCAGAAAGGCTTTGGGCATGACTCTTCATTATTTTTCTGGTTTATCTCATAGCTGTGGTCACATTGCCTCTGTGATTTGTCAGTACACAGAAGCTGTGTGCTATGTTCAATACACAGCACAGACAGTGTGGATCAAAGCAGGACACATCCTTACATTGAAAGTCCTTCCATTTGCACACATTTTATTGTTTTTCAAGTTTTTCAGCATGTGGCATCCTAAAATATGCTCGATGAGACTCATACCAGATCATCACAATAAAAAGGAGAGTAATGGGAAACATGCCTTCAGTGGCTTTGGGGGGGGGGAAAAAACAAGAGATTAAATACAGCCTTGTCATTGCAAGTGGCCCTGTGCACATGTTAAATGTGTCTAACGTTGCTGCACCCTGACATGCATGGGGTGACACTGGTTATTTCTTTTTACATCTGGCCATGATAACAGCTGACCACCCTGCTCTCACATGCTAAGAAGCACGTGCGCAAATCGTTAAATCAGAGTCTGGCCTGCCTTAAATGTCCTCCTCTTCCCACAATCACTGAGTAAAATCTGTTTGAAAAGTTTTAATGTAAAGACAACTGTGTTGTTAAGATGATCCGTGTTCACAACGAACAGCAAAACAGGTATTGGCTATTTTGAATTTGTGGACATTTTGAACATTTACACAGTTAATCGAGCACTTCCTGTAATATGCTCTTATACTGAAAGACAACTTGGACCACTTCCAGTAGCGGAAGTAGCTGACTTAGCGATTGATAGGTGCTAATTAACATCGCGTAAAACACTCTAATAACGCATTCTGGTGCAACAAGTAAATGCAGCCCTATGGGGGCACAAGCCAGTGCAAACTGTAGGCCGGTCCCAAACCCGGATAAATGCAGAGGGTTGCGTCAGGAAGGGCATCCGGCTCAAAACTTTGCCAAAGAACTATGAGCGTTCATCTAAAGAATTACATACCGGATCGGTCGTGGCCCGTGTTAACAACGTCTGGTCTGCCACCGGCGCCATCAACCTGCAGGGCGCCGTTGGAAATTCAGATACTGTGGGTCGAAGTGTTATGTGACAGAAGGGTCTCTGCTAGGATGAAGGGCAAAGTTTTTAAAACAGTGGTGATGCCAGCCATGACGTACGGATTAGAGACAGTGGCACTGAAGAGACAACAGGAAGCAGAGGTGAAGTTGGCAGAAATGAAGATGTTGAGGTTCTCTCTAGGAGTGACCAGGTTGGATAGGATTAGAAATCAGCTCATCAGAGGGAGACCCCAGGTTCGATATTTTAGACACAAAGTTTGAGAGAGCAGACTTGGATGGTTCGGACACATCCAGAGGAGAGTAGAATGTATTTGGTTCGAAGGATGATGAGGATGAAGCTGCCAGGCATGAGAGCTAGAGGAAGACCAAAGAGAAAGTTGAGAGATGTCGTGAGGGAAGACATGAGGGCAGTTAGTGTTAGAGAAGAGGATGCAGGAGATAAACTTACATGGAAAAGGATGACACGCTGTGGCGACCCCTTACGGGACAAGCCAAAAGGAAAAGAAGAAGAGGTGCAAAAAGTAATGGCTATTGCAAACAAGGCACTGACAGTATACTTATGTGTAGCTGCCAGGGATGAAGGTAACACGTTCCTCCAAAAATCCACCATTTTGCGTAACGAGCAAAGTGTTAGTTTTCCCGGGAAAGTAATTAGACTACAGTTACTTCTTCAATCCAACAATAGTTACTTTTGCATCATCAGTGTCTCAAACACTAATCTGTAGCAGGTGATTCAAATAAAGAGCAGTCCAAATATGCAGAAGCATTTGACCAAGACTGCCCTTTTTTCCAACGAATGGAAGAAAGCGATTGGGAAGTGATTGTTTATTACACAATGCACAGTGACGGTGCAGTGCCATAAAAGTGCAAAATAATGCACGATTTAACTGTCGCCACACTATTTTTGGCACGCATACGCACTCACACACAGCTGCCTTCATGGACCACAATCAGCAGTGTACTGAGAAGGGTGTGCTTGTTCACATTGAGGTACTTACTGTACTGTCTTGGTATGTCAAGTCTGCACTAAGTTACTGATTTAATGTGGCTTCGACGACACTAATATTTAAGTTATTGCTTCATGTTGATGACATGATTCTGTAACTTGTGTAGCGTACAAAAAAAATGGGTACGTTTAAGCTAATGCTTTTTTTGTACTGTACTGTGTAAATGATATTCATGCCACTTTTCAGCTGCTGAAAGTAACTAAAACGTTACTTTTTTCTAACTTAGTTACTTTTGAAATCAAGTAATCAGTAAAGTAACTAAGTTACTTTCAAGCTCAAGTAATCAGTGAAGTAACTAAGTTACTTTTTCAAGGTAACTGTGGCAACACTGGTCACTACTCACTTCGTCATTGACGCACACAGCCGAAAGAATGAATAATCCGGCACACACGCTACTGACTGAGTTGCAACCATTTGCTTCCAGCCAGTCACCATGATGTCACTGCGCATGCACAGGCCACGTGAATTGGTCCGCTTGAATAATAAAAATACAAATGAACCTGAAAGTAGTTATTTAGGTGCCATGTACTCTTCATGACCAAGACTTGTGTGTTATGGTTTTTGTCTCTTTTGGTTGAGTGGCATTCTGACTTGTTGACTTCCCCTCAACAGGACTCAAAAGGAACATTTGATGGCCTGCTCTTTCTGTTCTAGCTGTGTCTAGTCTGATAGCTTCAATTAGAAAGACACACATGCCGGAGTTATATTTCAAATGGCTCATTTCTGGATCCCCACAACTTTAATTCACAAGCAAGAATGCCAAAGAAGCATGTTAGCGGGAGTTGGCAGAGCATCACTCAGTGAAATGGCCCCATGCATGCACACATAGACACAAGTGGGAATTTCAGGGGGATAGTTTTTTTTTTTTTTTTTTAAAGGTGGTTTAGTGGGGAGTCGACGAGGATGAAAACAAGTTAGAGGCGATTGGAAGTGTGCATGTGCGAGAGGACTTCACAGGCTTTCCAATGTCTCTGCCACGTCAACACAACAGACGTCGTCTGCCAACTTTGAAGAAGAGGAAAAAGGAGGAGTGTGTCTGTCTCACAACAACATTCAAGGTTCACACACAAACACGGACATGTTCATAGGGCTCAGGATTTCAAATATGTCCTTTAAAAACATTGGTGATCATCATTTTTTGGCGCTGTCCACGTCTAAGCTCCCAGTTGCAGCATCACCCGACAGTTCAGCCAATACAAATGAAAGACGACAGTTAACGCAACACTGTCCAAAGCAATGAAAAGTGACGTCAGACACAAATGCAACCCTCTTCCAGTCAGATACTAGAATGACTTTTCCTCAGTCAAATTATGTAACTCTCATTTAGGCGGCTGAAAGCTATTAAATAAACAAGGTGATAAATTGATTTCAGAATAACATCATTAGAAAAGAACTAGGATAACCTTGCAAGAAACAATGAGAAAACCCAATTTTGGTGGACCACCGCTAAATCCAAGTGCCAGCAATCCAGCACAGCGATAAGAAGAAGAAAAGAAAGAAAATGGTGGCTGCATTTCTGGATTTTGAAACATACCTACTCAATGGACCAAAGGCAAAGTTTTTGTTGGCCAACAAAGATCACACAGGCAACTAAGTTTATGTGTTGCCTTCCCAAACACGGCCAGTTTAGAAGCTACTCGGAGGAAATGGACGGTGACCATTTAGATCTGGTGGACTTCATTTGGGATAACATTTACAAACAAAGTCATTCGCACTGCTGGTGACTTTGTCTATGGAGAGGCTAGCAAGCTAGCACAGGAGCCCTACGCCCGCACCTCCTAGTATGTAAATATTTAACCATGTCATCTCAAATCACCCACCGCTTTACTATTTAAAAACCGTATTACCCAATACCAGCTGCTAACTTATCACCCAGAACAAAGTTTTTTCACGGTTGACATCACGTATCGTCATCATTTCAAAATTACGTGTGTGTGTGTGCGCTTACTAGCTAGCTAGCTATCTCTGTAGCAAGGTGTCCAAGCGGTTAGCATGTCTGCCTCACAGTTCTGAGGTTTTTGATTTGAATTCCAGGTGCTCCACCTTCCTTCCGCATTCCAAAACCATGCATATTCATCCATCCATCCATTTCCTGAGCCGCTTATCCTCACAAGGGTCGCGGGAGTGCTGGAGCCAATCCCAGCGATCATCGGGCAGGAGGCGGGGTACACCCTGAACTGGTTGCCAGCCAATCGCAAGGCACATATAAACAAACAACCATTCGCAGTCACATTCACACCTACAGGCAATTTAGAGTCTTCAATTAACCTACCATGCATGTTTTTGGGATGTGGGAGGAAACCGGAGTGCCCGGAGAAAACCCACACAGGCACGGGGAGAACATGCAAACTCCACACAGGCGGGCTCGGGAATTGAACCCCAGACCTCAGAAATGTGAGGCAGACGCTCTAACCAGTTGTTCACCGTTCCACCCCCATGCATATTAATACTCAAATAACCAAAAAGTGTGGGAGGGATTCCCAGGGTCGGTGCTGCGGGGCTGGGTGGGGCGGCCTCTCTGTCTGTGGCTGTCCTTCCTGATGGCTGTTAGGCAAAAGCAATACTGAGCAAAGGGTCTGAATACTTATGGCTGTGTGATATTTCAGTTTTTCTTTTTTAATAAATCAGCAAAACTTTTAACAATGACGTTAGTTTTCTGTCAATGTGGGGTGCAGGGTGTACATTAATGAGGGAAAAATTGAACTTAAATGATTTTAACAAATGGCTGCACTATAACAAAGAGTGAAACATTTAAGGGGGTCTGAAAACTTTCCGTGCCCACTGTATGTGAAGAAGGCTCGATACTTTTACTCCGTTGCAATGATCGACATGCCGCTTGCTAGTTTTATTTATCCATTAGTGGTTGCGTGATCTATTTTTAGACTTCATCATCGACATCCGCATTGGGCGCCGTTGCAGCCAATCCAATGTGATCACTTGTGTCATTTGACTCCAATTTACCAGTCAGGTGGCACAAAGCAGTCACATGACCGCACAAAAACCCTTCCTGGGCCAATCAAAGTGACTCATTTTAGGGAAAAAAAACAGCCACGAGTATTTACTTTACAGACTCTAAAAAACAACAGTTTTGTCATGCGGCATAGTCTTAAATTATGACTGCCCAAACGTGGATATTTCAGCCCACTTCTAACTTGAGAACCTCAAGTACCCCAGCTCTCACATAAACCAGCACTCCCGCGACCCTTGTCAGGATAAGCAGTACGGAAAATGGATAGATGGACGGATGGATGACTTTACTAACCACATTTTTTAAACAGGTAACTAATATCTGTATCGGAATAAATTTTTTAAGTAACCCTCCCAACACTGACAATGCTTAAACATGGACTTTTTTAAGAATTTTTTTTTTATGTTTTCAGCGCCAAGAATGATTCATGGCGAATCTACTGTATCTTGTGCCTGCTTAAAAAACACTAGCTGCTGGGTTTCTGTCTTACCTGAATTAAAATGCAGATAAATTGTATTTTTTCAGTTGTTATCATTAGCTAATTCATCCTTATGTTCACGCTAAGGGAACATGTTGTTTTGATAGCATAAATACCGGAGCCAACAGCCAGCTATAGCTTCTTTTTCTTTTTCTCAGTCCGAGCACTTTTCAAGTTATTAAAAGAGGGCTTTTGTATTTTTTTCTTTTACTTAAAGCAATTGAATCAGTACTTCTACTTTTACCACTCTTTTGTCCCCCACACAAGTATGTGTACTTCTACCCAAGTACAGTATGTGCATACTTTTGCCACGTCTGCTAAAAGTCAAGAGTAACACAAACACTTGTATACTGTGCCATCATCCGTTTTTATATCTTAACATGGCTGTCAAAATTTAAACTGGGTGTTAGTTCCACGCCCTTGTTCCAACTATGTATACCCAAAAATAAATAGTATTCTCTTGTTGCCTCTCCAACATCTTCCAGACTTGACCTCACTTTTCAACTTTGGAATCTTATCCCCATGAATGAAGCTCACATGCGAATCTTTGGCACCACCTAGTGTCCGGAAGTGCTTCTACATGCTATTCTCATATACATACGTGCTGGGAGTCTTCGGTTTACGACGGATTGTATTTAAGTATTTTGAAGTTAGTATTCTTATCAGATTCTGTATTTTATCAGTGAAATATGGGGTTAAAACACGTGTCCATGACTTGGGGGCTAATTGACCTTACAGACAATTTAGTAGATAAACACTGGAACAAGAATGGAAGCTTCTGTGGTGTTTACAATGACATCAAAACAAGTACAGTCAGACATTTGTCAGAGAATGAAATGTTGGAGCACATAGGAAAACAAGGAGGCAAGATGAGAACAGATATAGAATTTATTTCCAATATTCATTGCAAAGAATAAAAGGTGACACAGCTTGAAACAGATAATATAGAATTTATTCTGAACAAGAAGTAGGAAAATACATAGGTAGGTGAAAAGGAAACAAGCAGAACCTGTAGTCAAGGGGGGAGTACAAAACTAGTCCAAAGAGAATTGAGAGGACGGCTAAGTGTACAACAGAAAACATTGTTTACCATTCAGTTCCTTTTTCAAACAATATGCTGATTTGAAAAGAGCTGCCTTGATTTCTTGTCTGGGTTAATGGACATTCTACAACATTGTGCAAGTGTTTTGTCATCAGTTACTTTTTTTTCTTTGCTGGTATTTAATGAATGGTAAACAATAGTTGGTCCAGTGCATTAACACAGTGACAGATCAATAAAATGTACTCAGCTGACTACAGAGAGACAATCCTGATCATTGAACAACTAGCACGAGGTCAGCAGGGGAAGGAGATGAGCAAATATACAGGTGAAATCAATGCATCAGCTAACTACAGTGAGCGCAGTGTTAAAGGACGAGAGAAGCTACATTAATCTCCGCGTAAAACGCCTACAAAATGTGTCAGAATGTTGAGAGTATTATTGCCATTTTTCTGAAAGGGATGCAATTATGTGAAAGCCTAATTGAGTCGGTTCAAGGAAAACATTCCTTGCAGCCCGACAGCTCACGTAATTTGGATGGAAAATATGATCTGTAACGACGAGAAGCTTTGGTGTGCACCGTAACAAGAAAAGATGCAGCTTGGGGAAACTAAATCACTCTCTGCATAAAGGAGCACAACGCAAAAATCACAAAGCACAACATGATCACACTGTTTTGCTCTGTGATTAGGCCCTCGGAGGGAGCAGTCTGTGTTTCACGAGGGAAGCGTGTTAAATCAAATGAAATCAAGCGATGGGATATTAAAAGAAAAACAAAAAGTAAATAAAGAAATTATCACAAGAGCAGTCAGTCTGGCGACCAGCGGTACATCATAAACTCAGCAGCCACAAGGAGGTCAGCTCTACTGCCCTCACCTTCAGGCACTAGCACTCTCCAGCTAGTGCCAGGCAAAATATACGCAATAAAGCTGAAAAGCTACAATTCCACGAATTTAAAAAAATAAGGGCAGGGGTTGAGTCCGTAACACCAAAAGATATGGCCTTCCTGATTCCAAAAACACCCCATCCTTCATTCCGGAACATTCAACTCCTCTCCACATCTACAAATGATTTGGTTTGTGGCAGGTTAAGCGCATACAATGGGAAAGTACTAAAAAGTAGCAAACAATATCGTTGTAGAATTCAATTTATACATCAACACAATTCAATATCATCTTAGAAAGGAAACATGAGATACATCTTTTATTCACACTTTACAAAAAAAGCTAGCCTTTTAATCTACTACAATACTAATGCCATTCAGGAAAAGGAAAGGGAAAAAAGTGGACACTGTTGGTTTTCAGTTAAAAACATATAGGAGGTAAACAAACAGGACAGGAAAGACCTCTGAAGACTAACTTCATACTTCCTATTTCTTTGCTTCCCTGGCTTTAAAACAAGTGGTGAGACGTTAATGATGTGGAGGAGTCAGGCGGGGGTTAAGGTCTACTAAGTGCTCGTCTTCCTGTGGGATTAAAAGCCAGGTCGGGTGTCGTTGCTGACATTTTGCAGAAGGGAGGAACCAAAGGAGAACTGGGCTGTGGGAGGAGGGGGTCCACGGATGGCACAGTAGCTGCAGCGACGCGTGTGTGACAATGATACAAAGTGGTTGCTCAAATGGGATTTAAAATGACACACCTCGACTAAAGGTTGGAGGGCGGGGTGGGGGTGGTCATCTGGGTGAGGGGCAAATTTGGGTGGAATTCTTTAAAACTTGGAGATGATCTGGCCATGAAAGAAAAGTAGCACAGCTCTGCTAATGTACAAAGATGACTAAATAAAACACAACTCTGATCCTAAGGAGGGGGAGTCACACACATACGTGATTACTGGGGGGAGTCAAAAGAAAAAGAATACACACAACATCATTAACATTGTCACAGCTCGTAAAAAAAGGAGAACCAACTTTTCACAAAACACAAAAGGACAAAATCATCACAAACGTCTCAGTATTTAAAAATAAAAGCAGAAAAGGTTGTTCAGGCGTTTGTCGAATGTTTAGTAGTGCAAGACAACGACTGCTACGATGAGGCACGATGTTTGCTTGGACATGGGATTCTTATTGGGTGTCAGTCACACACCACATTTAGGTGCGTGTATGTTGATGGGAGGTGAGCTGGTTGGGATGATGGATGGCAAAGTCGACTCAGTGTCTTATGTACAATTGCCGCAAACAAACCAAATAGTGCAGAAAGCTGTAATGGCGGGGCTTAAAAAAAACAACAAATACACTATGTGATGTTAATCTCGAAAAGGAGTGCAAAGTTGTGACAAAAACACCATGAACAACCTCTTCTTCTGCTTACGTCATTTGTACAAGCTGGTCATCAATTTCATCGCAACATGAATGGGATAAAAATTTTGCCATAGTTTACATACAATCTTCTCTCAAATGGGATCATAATTCACTCTTGGTACAAAAAACACCAGAAAACAAGTCTTCTGTGGTTCATATACAATCATGTAAAGACTGAGTCTACGTTTTTTGATTCTGTACAAACACTTGTGGGAAAAAAAACTAACAAAAACACCGATGTCGTGAGCATGTGTGGGACTGAAGAAGCAGGAAGATCACTACTGGCCGTCAAGACAGTGCTACAGGTCTGTGTGTGTGTGTGTGTGTGTGTGTGTGTGTGTGTGAGAGAGAGAGAGAGAGAGAGAGAGAGAGAGAGAGAGAGAGAGAGAGAGAGAGAGAGAGAGAGTACGCATTGAGCTGGACAGTGGAAGGAATGCTGGTCGTACCACCCGTGACTTGCTTTCTTGCTTGCTGACTAGAAGCAATAAGACCAAAATCCCCAAATGCCCTTAACCTAAAATGAAGTGCAGGCTGAGAGTGCTGTATAGCGCAAGACTTAAATAACAACACCACCAAAAAAAGTCTAAAATTAGGTTGGTAGCGGTTTCTCAAAGCATCCCTCCAGGCTGTGTAAAGTGTGGGAGCTATTGCACCAGGGCAGGGGTCAGGTGTAGCACCACAGGAGGCCGTCAGCACTCCACAGGGCCCGAGCACCACAAAACGACAGCGGGGAAAAGCTTCCGTCTCGACTCCTGACAACCAGACCTCTTTGCCGCGCGATGGAGGTGTAAAGAGTGACACGTCTGCCGTCTTTGCTGGTTTCAGGTTTATACAGGACAGACAGACAAACAGAGACCGACCGACCGACAGACAAGACACACACACATCGGCTCGGAAGCTTCTCCGCTAAACGTGGCCCTCCCTCTCGCGTCGAAAAACGCGGGATGAGCTAGCATCCTGTGTAGCGTGAGAAGAAAGTAATGTGTACAAATGGGTGGGGAAAAGGGAGTCCAGAAGACAAAATATGATACACAAAGTGGACTGAATTGAGCAGTTAAAAAAAAAAAAAAAAAAAAAAAAAAAAAAAAAAAAAAAGGAAAAAAGAAAAATATAGAATATCTATAACATCATACGAAATCCCTGTTGGCCAGACCTCACTGTATGAGTATTTTACAGGTTGTGTTTTTTTTTTTGTTTTTTTTTTGCCGCTCTCCTCTGGGGGTGGCAGAGGGAAGAGCTGGTCGTGGGAGGGCAGAGAGCCCCCCTCCCCCCTCCCCCCCAGTGGAGTGGCATGGACTCACTACCTGCGTGCAGGCAAATGGAGACCATTGACCTGGGGGAGCACGTTGGGCAAGAGCAGCTCCAACTGGGTGAAAAGACTGAAGTGGTCAGAGGGGATGTGAGGGTGCGGACAGCCGCTGACATTGTTCTCTACCAGCCAGTGAGGATCCAGAGGGCCCAGGATGCCCAGGACGTTCAGGTGAGGCTTGGAGTAGAAAATGTAGTCGATGACACCCTAAAAGGATACACAGAAAGTGAAGACCAGAGGTGCCAACTTAGAGAAATTTGCTTCCAGAACAATCTGTCTGAAGTTTTTTTTTCCATTTATGTCAAGAACATTATTGCAGGACAGTTTTTACAGTATATTATGTAACATAATTAAGAATTCTGCATACTGTTCAATTGCATTTTTTACATGGTCATTACTCTATAATCATAATTCTTAATAAATTATGGCTTCAATATTTGTTATTTTAATGTATTTATTGCATCAACCTTGGCGCAGTTGCAGCCTGAATCATAGTACTGTAATTTCTGGTGTATTATGCACATTTCCCCCCAAAACAAATGTGTCAATAGAGTGTATTTTTATTTTTCCATATACTTTTAGTATATGGAAAATAAATAAATAAAAATCTCTCCCATACTGGTACCTAGGGGTTGTGAAAAGGGTATACTTTAACTCCAATATGATTTGTAATATACAATGTTAAAAAAAAATAGATCAGTTGAAATATAAGCAGGAGCTAGATATGAACAAATCAGAATACTGTCCAAATATCTTTTTGAACTGTGATATGTCCAGAGAGGAAGTAAAAAGTGCAATCGAGAAGGCAAAATTAAATGAAGCATTAGGAAATGAAGGTATTCCGAATGAGGCCACTAAATTTGTCAAAACTGTCCTCTTCAGTCTCTTCAATACTTTTTGATCATAAAGTAATCCCATCTGTATGGTTCAAATCCATCATTAAAATAATAGTCATCAACAAATGACCCTAGAATAGTCCTCTTATCCATAGAGGACTTTGCTTCCTCAGTACAGTGTACAAACTCTATGCTTATATATTGAATGATAGGCTTATAAATGTTCTTGAAAGGGGACTTGTATTGATCATATACACTGTGCAGGGTCCCAAAGACTCAAAATGTGTGGATAGCATTTTTTGCTATAGAAAATTATTTTTGTATAAAATAGCCTGGACCAAGCATTCACGGGCGGTAGGACCCAGAAAGCAGGGAGGGTGGGCAACTGTTCAATATGGACGCGCCATTTGTTTGTTTTTACAATCGAGTGTGTATTTCATCTCACAAATTCGTACTCTGTGTTATGATTTGGCCTGAACGAGTCAGTGTTCAAGTGATTTCCATGACAAAAGTACAGACGTTCCCTAATATTTGACAGCTCTGCTTTTGACCAATCAGCAATCGCCAAGCTGTTTACTTCTGCCTCCCTCGCAGTTTAAATTTCTGTTCTCAATCCACGCTCTTTTCATCGAGTTACGAGAATTTACCGGTTATATCTTTGTTTTGAGAGCTGCTGAACACTCAGAAAAATGTTTTACTTAGGCTGCGTTCAGACTGAAGGGCATGATGGCCAATTTAGATTCTTTGTTGAATCCGATCTTTTTATGTCGTCGTTCACATTACAAAACCGACTTGGGTCCATGACGTCACATGCGCATCAAACAGGACGTCACATTGTGCGCACGCACAGCCACGAGACGGCGTGTTGGTCGCATAGGTCTCGTCATGACGCATTTGTGATAATTTCAACCATTTTGCACAACCGGAGCCTACATTTTCTTCTATTTATCAATTCTAAAGCATCATCTTTTCGCCACTGACTGTGTTCTGCTCCTTTGTCTGCCATTTGCTTTGTTGTGACATTTGTCAACTTTTGATGACGTACAGGTCGGATGCGTGCCTCATGAGTGTCCAGACTGCACTCACGTTGGATATTTACCCGATTCATATCCACATATGAAAGAGACCTGGGTCGGACTTGTAACATCTTAATTGCAATGTTCACATTGACATGAAAGAATATGATACATGTCACATTGGGCAATAAATAAATAATCAGAATTGACCTGCAGTGTAAACATAAGTCTTACTGTAAACTTTGAAAATATACATCGCAAATTGTGATGTAAAGGGCTGCATCAGACCCTGCTATGTAACGTCTATTGTAAAGAAGACGAGCTGAACTTTTGTAAATGGGGGTAGCTGCAAGATTTTGATCAAGTGATATTACTCAAACAGAATAATCAGCAACAGTAGGTAAGAGGAAAAATTTAACCATTTATGATTAACCAATTGGTTGCATGATGTAACTTTAAAAATAAGAACATAATACAATTTAATTAAAAAAGATTATATTAGAAAATCCTGAAAAATGTATAAAACCAATAAAAAAAAATATTTAAATTGCAACATAACCACTGCGCAACTTAAACATAAGCATAGCATAGATTAAATAAAAATACTAGAAAACCATGAAAAATAATAAATACAAATTATACTTTCAAAGTGCAAAATAAAGTTCATTTCAGTCATTCTTTACTGTCAGTATATGGTGGGAACAGCATTTGCTTTCTCCATGCAGTAATACACTTTTGAACATCTTGCTGGAACTGGGGTTTAGTTTATTGACAATGTTGTGGCAGATAGAAATCATGTAATGAGGCCCGAGGTGCTGAGTTGTCGCTGTGTCTTGTTGGGCTCGCTGTTCCTGCTGTGCACATCTTGACCTCTGAGTGGCAGTGTGGTGGGCGCAAAGACATTTACGCAGTAACAAAGAAGTCACGCTCGAATATTGTTAATATAACTCGTTTTTCACGGAGTTAGAATATATGCCAGACAGTCTTGTTATATTGCCTTTTTATGTGCATTTATCCAGCGTCTGCGTACCAATATTCATTATTTGAGATATAAGTGCCTTAAGTTCAATGCTAATTTTCGTTAGATTGTCGATGGTGTTTTTTATTCACTGTGTGTTAGCTTTGAGCTGGCGATTTGGGGGAGGCGGGGGGGAATTGAGAAACAAAGTCTGATGTATTTGAACATTAAATATGGGTAATTCTTTTGTTATGCGAGTTAGTGTTACAGTGAACTTAAACTGGAGTGTCTTAACGACTTGTGCAACAAACATTGTGTTTTGTTTCTGAAGACATTAAATGATTGAAGTGCTGAAAACATGCAAAGACTGAGAACAATAGAATACAGAAAAAAATTTGAATATCGAGGGAAAAGTCCATTGATTTCAATACATTGTTTTAAAAATTGAAACTTGTGTTATATTAGTTCACCAGACACAAAGTGAAATATTTCAAGCCTTTATTTGTTTCAATTTTGATGATTATGGCAGAAAGACAAAACAAACAAATCCAGTATTTCACAAATTCATAATTATTTCATGTGACCAAAAAAAAAGGATATCAAACAAATGTTGGTCTTCTGAAAAGTGTATTTAAGTAATATGGCCTCAGTACTTTGTTGGGCCTCCTTTTGCAATTATTACAGCATCAAGGCGGCGTAGCATGGAGGCGATCAGCCTTTGGCACAGTGCCGGTGTTATTGTAGCCCAAGTTGCTTTGATATTGGCCTTTAGATCGTCTGCATTTTGGCGTTTCTGTTCCCTCATCTTCCGCCTGACAATACCCCATACATTTTCCAATGGGGTTCAAGTCAGGCCATAGCCCCCAGCACAGATGCTTGTTTTTGGTTCAGGAGTGCCTTGACATGGAATTCTACAGCTGTAGCCCATGTCATGCAGATGCCTGTATGTGGTGGTTCTTGATGCACTGACACCAACCTCAGTCCACTCTTTATGTAGCTCCCCTGGATCTCTGAATTGCCGTTGCTTGACAATCCTCTCAAGGCTTCGGTCATCCCTATACTTGCGCACCTTTTCCCCTTCCTCAACACTCTGTTAATGTACTTTGCTACAGTGAGTGCTCTGTGAGCATCCAGCTTCTTTTGCAATTTCTTTTTGAGACTTTTTTTTCCCCTTTATGGAGGGTGTTAATAATGGTTTTCTGCACAACCGTCAAATCAGCAGTCTTCCCCATGATTCTGAAGCCGACAAAGCCAGACTGAGACCATTTAAAGGCTGAGGAAAACCTCTGCAGGTGTTTTGCGTTAATTTGCTGACAAGATTGGGACAAAGGGAGCCTACAATGTTAAACTTTGTCTTGATATTCTTATTTTGTGAAATGCTGGATTTTTTTGTCTTTCTAACATAATCATCACAATTGAAACAAAGGCTTGAAATATTTCACTTTGTGTGTGGTGAACGAATATACAAGTTTCAATTTTTGAAAACAATTATTGAAATGAATAGGACTTTCCCTCAATATTCAAATTTTTTGGCACATACCTGTACCGAATTGTTGAGATATGGCTTAAAAATCTTTCACCTAAATTTTCCAATTTTTGTGGGTGGGGCTAAGAAACTATCCCCGTGACATCATGGGGCTGGGGCGTATATACCATATAGTTTAAGCAAGCATACCGTATAGTTTAAGCAAGCAACATTAACTCTTACTCCTTCCTACTACATTAGCACTTTAGCAACCTGTTGATGTGATCACGTGGGCTCTGCATGCCTGGAGCGGAGCGTGGAATGGACCAGAGCAAGTCCGATCTAATTTGATACTCATTTTCTTTGTCGACATCGGACCGATTTTCAATTTCAAAGATTGTATCGCGACACCCCTAATAATAATCCAGTGGCTTAATTAATTAATCAATAAATAAATAAATAATAATAATCGTAAAAATTATTTTAAAAATCAGTACCTATACTGATTGTTTTGATGCACCATCTGGAGTTTAAGCAACGTGATGTAATTTCCCGAGCCCTGTTTGGTTTATTTTCTAATGAATTAACTCGAGAGACAAAGGAAGCTAATATAGGCATATGTTTGGATGATATTAATGTGGGTATATTATTGTATGCAGATGATATTTTAATGGCTGAATCTGAGTTTGATTTGGACACCCCGCGGAGGAAATTCATTTCGGCCGCTTGTTCTTGTTCTTTTGGTCGCGACCCACAGCTCGTGACCATAGGTGAGGGTAGGAATGTAGATCGACCGGTAAATAGAGCGCTTCGCCTTTCGGCTTAGCTCCTTCTTCACCACAACGGACCGATACAAAGTCTGGATCACTGCAGACGCTGCACCAATCCGTCTGTCGATCTCCCGTTCCATTCTTCCCTCACTTGTGAACAAGACCCCAAGATACCGTATTTTCACGACCATAAGGTGCACATAAAAGTAAATTTTCTCCAAAAAGGACGGGGCACCTTATAATGCGGCGCGCCTTATGTGTGCACCGAGTTCCAAAATCTATAAATGTTGTTGTGTGATGAGCGCTCCGCTTGACTGACTGGGAGAATTTCCTGCTGACACGCTGCTTATACAGAGGAAAAGCGGACGTGGCTGAGGACAGCATGCGGACGTAAAGGGGGAGGGGTTGCGCGTTAAGGAGGTACGCCCCCAGTAGGTATATAGTATGTGCATTGTGCAAAACAACATCAGTTTGGCTAAGGACCCTTGAAAATGGCACCTACGAAGAGACACGCTTACGAAGCACAGTTTAAACTGCAAGCTGTCAGTTATGCGGCGGAACATGGAAATCGAGCAGCCGCGAGAGAATTCAAGATCAACCTATCCAGAAAACGAGCTTCGCCAAGTCAAGAAGACGAAGGTGAGTTTCCGCGGAAACAAGGCGAGGTGGCCCGAGTTGGAAGACCAACTCGAGCAATGGATTAATGAGCAAAGAACAGCCGGGAGAAGCGTCTCTACAGTCACCATTCGACTAAGGGCAATAACGCTTGCAGAAGAAATGAAAATCGAACATTTTCAAGGAGGTCAGTCTTGGTGCTTTCGTTTTGTGAAACGGCGCCATCTAGCCATCCGGGCAAGGACTACCGTGGCGCAGCAACTTCCGGCGGATTACAAGGAAAAGCTGGCCATCTTCCACTCCTACTGCAGTAAAAAGACATCATCAACATGGACGAGGTGCCGCTCACTTTCGACATCCCGGTGAACCACACTGTAGAGAAGAAGGGGACCATCACGATAGCGATACGCACAACGGGGCACGAGAAGTCGGCTTTTACGGTTGTGCTTGGTTGCCATGGTAATGGATAGAAACTGCCACCTATGGTGATTTTTAAGAGGAAGATGCTGCCTAAAGAAAGGTTTCCGTTAAGGCGAATCAAAAGGGCTGGATGGATGAGGAGAAAATGAGAGTGTGGCTGAGTGAGGTGTACGTAAAGAGACTGGATGTTTTTTTTCCACGCGTCCATAAAGGTTATGAACAGAATCGGTGACAAAGGGCAGCTTTTGCGGAGTCCAACCCTCACCGGAAACGAGTCCGACTTACTGCCGGGAATGCGGACCAAACTGACACTGGTCGTACAGGGATGAACACCCCATATCAGGGGGTTTGGTACCCCATATTCCCAAAGCACGCATACAGGACTCCCGAGGGACATGGTTGAATGCCTTCTCCAAGTCCAAAATACACATGTAGACTGGTTGGGCGAACTCCCATGCACCCTCGAGGACCCTGCGGATGGTGTAGAGCTGGTCCACTGTGCATGAAAAAGCAAAGATTGTGACCAGAATGTAGGTTCAAATGAATGGAGCCAGGAGCTTCCTTTCAAATATCCACACTTTCCCTTTAATTCTCGCCAGCATCCTCTCTCTTTAACAACCTGCTTCTTCATTACCTCTTAATCTATCTTTTTATGATCAAGTACAATATATTGTGTATACAGCATCAAACACCTATACAGGCTCGCTGTTCAGGGCATCCATGTGAACAATAGCGCAATGTGCGGGGGTGGGTCGGCAACTCTTATTTTTATGTGATGGTTTGGTCCAATTGGGTTCGACCATGTTGCACAGTGTTCGACAGGCTTTCGGGTTACTGGAATTTATATTCACGCCGCCACACTTAAGTCGCATACTTCTTTTATCACCAGGAAGCAGTGGAGCGTGTTCTACCGAGATACAGCAGCTAATCATAGTACAGTGGAACGTGTCCTGGAGCCAGTCAGATTGGAGTGGGGCGTGTCCTTCCAAGAAAATGCGCTGGATTCGTAATGTTGGACGTTCCCTTTCCGGGTTGTCTCAATTGTAATTTGTTTCGTCTTTTGTAAAAGTGTTTCTGCTTTTGTTAATGTGTTTACTTAAATGTAAAGGCTTCTTTATACTTGCGCGGGCTGCGACCGCGCTAACGTCACTGCGGCTATCCCGCGCGCAGTTTGCCTTTACACTCGAGCGCAACCCACGCATGCAGTTTTGAAAAAGTGTTTCGGTTTTTGTTAATTTCATTTTCTAAAATATAAGAGTGTTTCGGCTTTTGTTAATTTGTTTTCTGAAACGTAAGTGTTTCACAATTTGTTATATAGTTTTGCACTTCCAGGCCACCGTAAATAAAGGATGGGGACCACTGACTTAGACACTGCCGTCAATCAAGTTACCTTGAAGTCAAATGTGTAGTTGGTGTAAGGCATCAGGCCGTTCTCGTAAGCGCTTTTCAGCTTGAAGCCGTGGGTGATCCTGCCGTTCGACGTGCTGTTCTTGCCGTTGCAGTTGAATTTGGTCAGACTGTCACTGTAGCGAAGCTCCTTGAAGTCCTTGTGGGTACAGTCAACTCCACCAGTACTTAAGTACTCCACCACGCCTAAATTGGGAGGCAGAAATTCTCATAAGAACCCAGCAAAGTCAAAAGGTGTCAACATCCTTGTGAAGAGTGACGTGGGTATGATTAGGTTACATCTGATCTGATTTAACATTGGAATTATATGAGGGGTTTTCAAAGGCACCTGGTCAAACTTCCCGTTAGATAAGTTTTGTTAATTCTGAGTGCTATTTTTAATTAAAATTTATCTTTATGTGAAAACTGTCAGTAGCAAACAAGTTCTTTTTTAATTATTTTGTTTTATATTGTGCACTGTTGCAATGTAAATATTTTTAATAATTAATACCATATTTGGAAGTGGTGACGCAACAGCCTAGAAGGAAGTCTGAAGGCTTTCCCCATTGAGTGGACCACAACTCAGCAATATGTATTTGTCATTGTTGGAAAAGAAAGCCCAATCTTTGCTTATTTTAAAGAGGAGGAGGTGACACAGCAGCAAAAAGAAAGGGAATGGGAATATCCCACACTAATTTCACGGCAGCATTTCACAGTTTAAATTTGTTCGCGAGCTTTTCAGTTTCAGAGAGAGCGCTTCGAGGTGTACTTCAAGCAAGAGCAGGGAACTTTGAAAGGGAGTTTGAAAGTCTCCCAACACAGACGTCTCGATGTTATTTTTGCATTGGCCCAAAGCTCGGGATAATGAGACACCGAAATTATTTTGCATTCCTCGATTTCACCCTTGCCGTTTACAGTACAAGTCTACCAAATTAGCACGCAGAAATCACTCCGCCATTCCCGCTCCCATTGGAGGAGCTTTTTGGAGTCACTGTGTCAACACTTCAGAACAGAAAATGTTTCCATCCATGACCCGATGCTGAGCCTCAGACACCCTTCTACATTGACGCAATGCTCGGCGTCATATCAAAACGCGCTGACATCCCCTCAGCACAAACACAATGAATGGGAAAGTCGAGGGCATCAGACGCTTTGCCAAGTGCCTTAATGCTTCGTATGAACAATTGTTATGACGCCTGTCTTGACTTGTTCTACTGCACGCAGGCCTGACCACAGTCATTGTTCATACAGCGTATTTAATGCCACTTTGGAGAAATAATTGCATGAGGGGATCACATGTTTCTTGTCCAGTATTTTGACATTCAGCAGCCGTTTTTCTCACCTGACTGAACAGATTAGTTGTGTTACCTTCCTGGGCAAACAACTGTGCTGCACTCTAACAAATGGCTTCTGTTTTTTCTTGTTCTTCTTTAGGCAGCTTAATGAAGCCTTAACCAGGCCCGCCGTGCTTTTCCCTCACCGATTTTTACTATACCATATACATTCGCACATCCTTTGGGAGCTGGTTAGCTTGGGTGGGGTTGACGGTTATGGGTCATTATTGCCCTGTGAACGTCTCGCCTCACCCCCACCAGTCTCCCCAATTTTAATGCACGACACCCCACCACACACGATCACAGTACAGAGATAATGGTTGCCAGTCGGGGACCTGGTAACCATAGTAATAGGGTGGGTGGTGGGTTTTCACACTTCTCTTGGCTTGACCCCCCCCCCCTCGGCAGTCAGGCCGCGGAGAGATGGGGGTCCGCTCCCCTCACTCCCCTTTGGGCCCCACCTTCCTGTCCCGTCTCCCGTGCCCCTCCCTTTGGGACTGGTCGGGGCGCTTCGGTTGGAGTGGGACCTCCCAGGGTCCTGGTGGCGTCCCCCTGGTTGGGTCCCCTGCTGGACAGGCTTGTTGGTGGGTGCGGGTGGAGGGAGCCAGGCTCACCCTTCCTCAATGTGCCGGCTCAGCAACTCCGTACACCAGTAGTCTAACATGCATGTGTGATATGGTGTTCATTTACTAATAAGTTCGATAGACACTAATAACAACACAGGTTATACTAACATAACACAGGTTCTTACAGGTGTTTAGACACCAGAAAAAGAATCCCACCGCACCACTCGTCAGTAGCACAACCTTGCTCATTTCCCACATCCCGTCCTGCCCTTTTCGGTCCTCTCTCATCTTCTTCTCTTGGATAGTGTTTGCATGACCCCCCCCCCCCCCCACCAATCATCCACAAATAAGAACACGATTTGACTGTTGTAATGTTAGTTGTGCTCAAATGTCTAGACAGTCTCACAATTGTTCTCCTGTGGTTCGCAACCCTATTCCTCTTGTCCGTCCCCTAAAGACCTTTTCTGTCCGGCTGCATTTTTAATAAACATCAGAATAATTAAAAAATTAAATAAGCAAAGGGAGTATTTCAAACTCCCCTGTTGCACAGAAAAACTGTTCCAGCACAAAGGCATACAGATCCACCATTCTGCAAGGTCATGCAGCTGAACAGGACCCCTTAAGCATGCTTTCGCCCCCTGGTGGCTGGCTGCCTAGATTGCGAAAGAGCTTCATCTGAAGCAGTGCCCGCATTTTAAATGTAAAAAATCACCAACGATCAGGGTAATTTAATCGTGGCAGCCAAAATCGCCATCAAGATTAAAATTTATTAATTGTGCAGCCCCAGTGGGTAACAACCACCAAGTGGGCAGGTACTTGAATATTAATTTAGACAACTATGTCACAACAAAGCTGATCGCGTCTCATCATTTTACCGTCCCTGATTTAGTTTAGATTTGCACACTGCGTCGCCCAAACCATTCATAGCACAAAAGGTGGACCTCTGTTCTACATACCAGAGTCAGGCAAAGAGTTGAGGTCAGCGCAGAGCACCAGTGGAATGCCATTGGTTTCACCAGAGACAGAGGACAACTTGAGGCTGCGCGTCGCCTTGTCCACAATGTTCTTCACTTCTGACAGGAACATCATGGTCTGAACCAGCTTAACATCAGAGTATTCCGGATCCCAGTGCATGTGGGCGTTGGCTACCAGCAGCAGTTGCTTCTCCATGCCGTGCAGTGACTTTCCAGCTGAAAAGACAGCGAGCAGAAGTGACATACAAGTTCCAAAAACTACAGAAGTATATGGTGGTAGGATCTACTCACATGAGACTTCCATCATTTCTTTGCGGACTTCGAGCAGTACGGCAACCCCGATGTTGTCCTTCGTCATCACGCGGTTCAACATGGCCTCTGAGCCCTCTGAGTTAGCCATTGCCAGCTGGTTAAACTCCACTGTGTGTTTCTGCACTGCACTAAACCTGTAGATGAACAGATGTGTGGGACAGGGTAGAGATTAATCAAGAGTGTGTGTCATGCATCTCATTAATTTACAAGCATGCTAACACATAAAAGACGGCTTGTGACATTCAATTAAAGTGAAAACATTCTGAAAACACCAAAGCATTAATGCAGATGTCTAAACCTGTACGGTGGAATACGCCTTGTCTTTTTTTATTAGCTTGTATTTTTAATTGTTGCTATAATAAGCCACGTAGCGCAAAAAGTACACTCTGAAACCGGAAGGTCGCCTGTTTGTTTCCCCGCACGCATGTCATCGTTGTGTTCCTGGGCAAGACACTTAACCTACATTGCCTACGAATGAATGTGGTTGGATGCTTGGTGGTCATCTGAGGGGCCGTAGGCACAGAATGGTAGCCACGCTTCCGCCTGACTGTTGCTACACAAGTATCTTACCACCACCAGTGCATGGCTGAATAATGCGTGAAATTGTAACGCGTCTTTTGAGTGCCTAGAAAAGCGCCATATAAGAGTAATGCATTATTGTTATTAATGGTAACTTGACCTAAAAGTTCAATGCATTCCGTGACTAAGCTCATAACACAATTGTATATCAAAATAAATTTTCCCCCATAAAAATAAAGTACCATTACTGCATTCCAGCAGCCCAAAAAACAATTGTTTTGTAACACATTCTTGACAAAAATGGTTGTGTTTCACAAAAATAAAATGTAAAGAAATAAATTGGTTCCATATGTGTTACTACTGTATGTAATGTAGTATTTGTGACGGGTGCCTTTAAGCGATGTGGCCTAGTGAGTAACATCCAGAGTTGGAGTCAGGGTTCAATGAGAGCGTCTGGGCGTGAGACAGCAGCTCTTGGCGGGTGTCCTCATTTTGTATTTGTGAATTTGTCTGTATGTCCCAACAAAAAGCTGAAAGTGCACTGGCGACTGTGGCTCTCATTGCTTATTCTTGAGTCGGGAACTTCCTAAGTCTCGTTACTCGTAAGTCCAGTTACTACTGTATTATCAATAGGTGAAGTTTGGAAAAAATAACCGTATTAAGACATGTACACCGCTTAACTGAAAGACTTGTTTAAAAAAATAAAAAATAAATACAAAAATAAAAACTATTGACAACATACTTTTCTGTCTTGTAGAAAATTGCACACCCATCCACATGTTTGCGGTCCGACTCTGACATGGTCCTAGCTCGTGACTTTGGACTGAAGAACCCATCATAACCCTGCTCCTTCAGCTCAGGCAAGAAATAATTGTAGTATTGCTCTGTCTCCACTTCCTATGTTTCACAAGGAGCCATGGGTCAGGGTGGACAACGGGAAGAGCAGGAGGTGAGACAAATACATTGTCAAACAAACAAACAATAAAAAAACGATTACAGGAAGCAGAATGACAGGAGGGACAATAATGCATGACTCACCTGCAAACTGATGATGTCCGCATTGCAGCCCATAATCTCTTGCATGATGGACTTCTTCCTGTATTCCCAGTTTAGAGCCCAAGAGGGGCAGTAGCCGTACAGCTGCCTTGTGGCGTACTTATCACACAACACGTTGTAGCACATGACAGAGAATAGTGCTGCAAAGGGGAAAGCACAGAAAACATCTTAGTCCCTCTCAGTTTTAAAACCATAATTTCTCATGTGTAATAGACCCTCGAATAAAATGCACACCCCCAAAATTGACTCCAAAAATCAGGAAAACCCTTCTTCCTATGTATAATGCGCACCCATGACTTTCTATCCATTGATACAATTGTAAGCAATAAATGTTAGTGGTGATCCTCTCCTAATTAGTTTTTCTAATCAAGTCTGATCAGTATTATGTTTAATACTAAGGTTTGCTTGTTCTTTGGTAATGTACATATTACTGTCAGCCGCCATAGTTTTTCATATTAACACTGCGGCTTTTACGCTTTATTTTCGACCGCCCGTGACCATTGGGACGTCAGCCGGCTTGCACAAAGTACTGAAAGCTAGAAAGGTCATGTGCCCACCTAACACGTTCACACTTCACACATTCACAACAGTATTTTACAACAGCGATAGTCATGCTGGGAAATCTTCTGATAGCGAGCCACCATGTTTTTACGACGACGACATTGATGACGTGCCTAGCACCGTTGTATAGTTGTTAAAATCCTGTTTTAAATCAGTTAGTCCCCTAATCTCATAAATAGTTGTAATAGCTTGATTGTTAATTGATCTTATGTGTGTTTGTTCGCCCTCTGCAGCTTTTGTTGTGTCTTAACAATTTTTTATTATTTTGCACCAGGAGTGGGCACAACCTCTCTCATTGTGCAAGATGGCTAACGTGCAATGGTCATGTGGGAGATGGAAAATACCTCCATAAAGCTTCAGTGGTAAAACTAAACAGTAGGGTGCGCCACGGTAATACATACTTAACTAAAAAAACTAGTAAACCTTAGTATTAATACTGCAGTGGCAAAACTATACACTTGGGTGCATCACAGCCTCGATACTTGCACAATTAAGGAGTAGATGAATTGTAAAATTTTAAATCTGAACCGAAATATGATGTAAACTTATAAATCACAAGATTTGGCTTCTCAAAAACATCTACTCATATACCTCATTTCAAGGCGAAGGAATCTTTACTGTACATATGTATCATGTGCACTATTGACTTTTGAAAATCTTTTTGGGGAAAAAAATGCACATTATACACAGGAAATTATAGTAAGTAGGAACCATGTTAATTTACCACATTCACCACCGTTTCAGGAAAAATGGAAGCACTAGTGAGAATGAGTCAGTGCTGCAATTTTGTTTGAGAATGCTATCATTCAGATGAACGAACAGCCTGTTGAGTAAAATAAAATTTTCGTAGTCCAAGGTTTGATCCCTTTGCTTGGTCCATTGTAAATCGACCTTCAACTTTTTCCACACAGGGCCATCTAAGTTTGCATTTTTCCCCCTCCTTTAATAATAAACATTTAAAAAGTGCATTTTGCGTTTACTTGTGTCTTTGACTAATATTTAAATTTGTTTGATGATGGGAACCATTTAAGTGTGACAAACGTAAAAAAAATAAAATAAAAAATAAATCAAAGGGGCCAAACACTTTTTGACACCACTGTATATAAGCTATTGTGTGCAACTATGACTCTGACACAGTTAATTCTACTTGATGCTACAAATGCCTAAATTTGAAAGACACTCCACAAAGCTAATCTTTAGTAACCTTGACAACTAGTGACACACCGAAATGAAAACTAGCCCGAAACCCAAAACCCAAAAGGAACCGAAGGCCGAAAACCAAAAGAAATTACCTATCAAATTTATAAGCGATTTTCATACATAAAAATGCAACACAAAGCACTTTAAATTAATTAAAATATAAAAATAAATCAAAGCCAATTTTTTATTAAAAAACAGAGTTATTGGTAAAATTGCTTTTATGGCGATGACTGCATAGCTGCTAATTCACTTTCAGAACAATTTGTCTGAATTTTCCTATTTTTTTAAATTATGTCAAGAACATTACTGCGGGACAGTTATTGCACTATTATTTCTTTTGATTTATTTGGATCTCCATTGGCGGCACGGTGAAAGACTGGTTAGCCCATCTGCCTCATAATTCATAATTCTGAGAAAACGGGTTTAAATCCGGCCTCGCCTGTGTGAAGTTTGCATGTTGTCCCCGTGCTTGCGTGAGTCATCTCCGGGTACTCCGGTTCCTCCCACATCCTAAAAACATGCGTAGCAGGTTGATTGAAGACTCTAAATTGCCCGTAGGTGTGAATGGTTGTTTGTTTATATGTGCCCTGGGACTGGCTGGCGACCAGTTCAGGGTGTACGCCTCTCGCCCAGAGTCAGCTGGGATAGGCTCTACCACCCCCGAGACCCTAGTGAGGATAAGCGGTACGGAAAATGGATGGCTGGATCTCCAGTAGCTTTGACTAGCGCCATCGCTATTTTTCCTGGAGTCCACATCCACCATTGCCATCTTTAAACTGGAAAACACCATGACAAAAAAATAGACAAAATCAGAGTCATAAACACCTCACAACACTATGTAATTGGATTTTAAAAATGCATAATGTTCTATTTCACAACATATTACTCTATAATTGTTAATAAATTATGGCTTCAATATGTGTTATTTTAATGCATTTATTGTATTAACCTTTTATTTCCTGTATCCACGAGTGCTGCTGAAATTATGCTAATATACCCATCGTGGGACTAATAACGGTTAGATTCATTCATTCATTCATCTTCCGTTCCACTTATCCCCACTAGGGTCGCGGGCGTGCTAGAGCCTATCCCAGCAATCTTCGGGCGAGAGGCGGGGTATACCCTGAACTGGTCGCCAGCCAATCGCAGGATATAAACAAACAACCATTCGCACACACATTCACACCTAAGGGCAATTTAGAGTCCTCAATCAACCTACCATGCATGTTTTTGGGATATAGGAGGAAACCGGAGTGCCCGGAGAAAACCCACGCAGGCACGGGAGAACGTGCAAACTCACACAGGCGATGACAGGGATTGAACCCCGCACCTCAGAACTGTGAGGCTGACGCTCTAACCAGTCATCCACCGTGCCGCCTTAATATAAATTGAATTATTTTATTTTTTTAAACAGCCTCTCAAAACTTGGACAGTATATTATATTTTTAAATGCAGTTTCAAATGGGTTTGCTGTACCGCTAAAGTCCTATTGCCTGCCATGACGTACCTTAGACGGACCTTAGAACTGTGAGGCAGATGTGCTAACCAGTCGTCTACCGTGCCGTCTAAGGTTATATTATAAAGATGTATTATATTAATGTACTTTTAAATGATAGTTTAATTTTCTCAAGTGGCATAGCAGAGGTGACTTATTAATTTGTTTCTGGTCCCTCTATAGCTGTCTCGCATTGTATTTACACTGTAAAAGTACTTTCCTCTATAAACACATACTAATTTGCCTGCTATTTTGCTCTTCAAAATTGGCTAATCTCCACTATAACGTGGTTCCAGCCGGACCGGTGTGAAGTGTTTTTCGACGTCATGTGATAGCTTAGCGATTAGCATGATGTTCCTGACCTCTCGCGTCTTATCCTGCGCCCGTTGTTCATTAGCACGATAGTAGTAGTACTTGTCTAAAAGTGTAGTTTATTTGCTGTCATGGAGGCAACGATTATGACTTATGCTGCGCTGACAACAGATGTGAGGTGCACGTTTGCCTCTGAAGCTCAGCATCATATTTAGCCGTATAACCTATAGCTCATAGGTAGCTGGGGCGCTGCCTTAAAATAGCATGCAGCAAGCTTTCCACCCACGAACAACAGATGGCATCGAGGTTGGGCGACAATAGGGACGCTCCCTTTTGAGCTAGTAGCCACTAGCATGATGATGGAAAAGCCACACGGTTCCCATAATTCATCGTGACATGCAATCTTGAATTATTTCAGTAAAAAAAGATGTTCATCTTTGTTAGTAATGTGTTTTATGTTACCACCAGTTTGTTTAATGGATGCGTTAATTAAAATGTATGCTTATTTCACATTTATGGTTGATTTATGGCACATGTCATTATCAAACTGAGTGTAGGCTGAGTGAAATAAAGTGACCTCCCAGTAAATTCATCTGGATATTCAGCAATGCTCTATAGGGCATTGCTTGTTAATAAAAAAAATATTCTTCACTCTGAAGTGTACACACTTTGGCGCGCTGGCCGTCAGTGTATTCAACATGACATGTTGTGTATTTGACATGTTATTTCGGTAGTTTTATTTCAGTAAAAAATAGTCTTCTGAAAACTTTTGGGCTATTAAAATGTTTTGGCCGAAAATTCGGTGCATCACTATTGAGAACAAGATCTTGGGAATTCGGCATTATACATGGTTTAAAACTCTTACTTGCATTAACCAAGGCATCATGCAAAAGCTGTGAATAAAGATGTTATCTTGAATAGATTGCACAGTATATAGATTGTAAAAACATTAGTTATGATGTGACAGAGGAGGTTAGACTGGAATCCCTACCAGAAAAGGTTTGTTTGGCAAAATATGTCCCCTTCAAAAGAGGGTTTCATAAAGCAGTAGAGGAAGAGACGAACAAACACATTTTGCCTAGATTAGACTACAGGATTTCAGCCCCGATATTGGCCAGATTAGCTATCGCGGGCATTTTCGCAGATCGGGCCCGACATTTTGACGTTAACAACAAAACTTCTTGTAGTGTGACATAATTCACGAGCAACGTTTTGTCCCTGCGATAAGCCCTACGATGCCAAAAAGAAAAGTCTAGCATGTTTGATTTTTTGGGGATATCTTCCGTGTAGTGTGACATATCAAAGACAACGCTCCCACATCGCACCTTGACGTCGAGCAACGTCAACGTCACGTCACTTGCCCTAAATAATTTAAATGGCGCAAAGTGAACACTATTTGTGCAAAGAGCAGTGTGGGCAAATAGAATAGGTCATGTCCTTTAATCAATTGTTTTTTCGTGAATGTATTTGTTCTGGAGCATTTTAGAGGTGTTTCAAGTGCTCATTCCATGTTTTTTTAGAACATTTCACCAAGACGGCAGTCACTTGTCACGTTGCTAATAACATCACTAGTGTTGTCATACCTGATGCCCGTGCTCGGTCTGGTTCCTGGAGAGAAATCCACGATCGGGCTGGAGGCTGCTCTGTTGGAACTGGGGGGGGGAAAGTAAAATAATGTTACTCTTCCTGTATGATAACTGCTACATTTATGTACAATTTATCCTCGCACTACAAATTGGCAATTCTGCAAGACAATTGCTGAAATATGAATGGGGTAGATGGGCTGGGGTATCCAGAAAAGGCCACTCACTGCGCTTGATAGCCCCAGCCAGATTGTCTAACAAGTAGTTGAGCAGTCTTCTCGTGCCATCAGGTTCCTGGTAGAGGCTCATAATTTCTTGTGCAAGTGGGTTTCCTGTAGTGGGAAAAGTAAACAAGAGAAAAATGACATTTCAAGGAAAGGGCAGCTGCGCCTGATTTTAATTACCTACTCACCTTTTAACCCCAGTGTTTGTAACTGAAACAGTTTTCCCAATTCAAACGGCAGAACCCGCAACTGGTTGTTATTTAAAAGCAGTTCCCTGTGGGAGGAGAAAGAGTAGCTGTGACCATCAGGAAGTAACGTTTTCTCCTTTTCAACAAGTATCAGATTATTTCACATGGAGGGTAAAAAGAGACTGGACTTTAACAATTAAAAAAAAAAAAAGCTAATTACTAAAAGGAGCATTGTGGCATATGTATTGCTACACAATCTGTTTAAAGGATGGGACAATACAAAGACGGGAGATGACGCACCTGAGAGCCACCATGTTGCCGAGCTCTGCCGGCAGGCTCCTGATCTTGTTGGATGAAAGATCCAAGTACACCAAATTGTGAAGTTTGGCAATGTCTGGCGGGATGCGTGACAACGAGTTGTCACTGAGGTGCAGGGCAGTGAGGTGGGTGAGAGACCACAGGGCAGTGCTGAGACTTCTTACTCGACCTACAATAATATGGAAGGGAGGTTGTGTTCCCATTAGGTTTTCACAGTGGAAGAGTTAACAACTTTCGGGACACTTTTGCCACTTCACAGGGGCCGCTGTAGTGAAGTGGAGTCTGTGTACACGTACACTATATTGTTTAAAAAAAAAAGGGGGGGGGAATAATTTTTAAAAAACGGAACATCCACATTCAACAGTCGCCCAACCTTGCTGCTTTCCGTTGTTTGGGTACTACGGGGGAAATGCTTGGAGGCCGCTCTTATGGGCTGCTACAGTTACCGCAGCTAAATATGATGCACAGCCACGGAGGCGAACGTTCGCTTCGCGTCAAGTGGCAACGTAGAATAAGTCACTAATCTAATTGCCTCCAAGATACACTGCTGACAAGTATCATCACGAAGGAGTAATTAACAGGAGAAAGATGTGGATGCCATGCTAACTGCTAAGGTATTGTGACATGAAGTCATGAACGTAATACATTTTAATTGTCGTGGTAACACCAAGTCAGCGGCTCACGACGAAGCAAGCCACTGGCGGAAGGGCGTTGGCACCGTAGATACACACAGCAGGAACCCTTAAGGGAAAGTTAAGTGTTTATTACATTTGCTAGCCCGCGAGCTAACAAGCTAAGGAGCGAAACAGCTTGCGAGGGCTCGCTCGACCGTGGCGATGTTTAAAATGTCATAGCCTTGTTCGGAGTTGTGCGTGTTCCCAAAAATAATGGGAAACTTAACTGTGTACTAACCATAAACACAGCAGTACACGTCAATATTCAGCTAGTAGTTAACAACAGCAAACGTATTTTATTGACAGGTGAATGTAACAGTCCTGCAGCTCGAGGGCGGGCCTTAGTTTACAGATATGGTAACTTTTGCATTCATTCAAATTTGGCAAATGCTGAAATACACCTCTGTGGTGTGTCACATTTACAAGCCATTTTTTGGGCCTCTTTAGTAGGTTAATGACTCTATACCTCTGACTCTATACCTCAAATGTTTAATATTTGTTTAAATGCGATTTTTGTTAACAGAGCCTGAGTCTGTTTTGTTTACATTTTTTTATTTATCTAATACATTTTATTTACTGTTCTATATTGCAATGCCAATGTTCATAATTATTTAGTAATAAAAGTTAATTGCTCTTAAAAAGGGCAGCATGGTGGGCGACTGGTTAGCACATCTGCCTCACAGTTCTGAGCACCGGGGTTAAAATCCCGGCCCCGCCTCTGTGGAGATTGCATGTTCTCCCCGTGCCTGCGTGGGTTTTCTCCAGGTATTCCGGTTTCCTCTCACATCCTAAAAACATGCAGGGTAGGTTAATTGAAGACTCTAAATTGCCCATTGGTGTGAATGTGAGTGCTAATGGTTGTTTGTTTATGTTTGCCCTGCGATTGGCTGGTGACCAGTTCAGGGTGTGCCCCGCCTTTCATCTGACGATAGCTGGGAATAGGCTCCAGCACGCCGCTACCCTAGTGAGGAGAAGCGGAATGGAAGATGAATGAATGTTCTTAAAAATAATGGACTTGAATGACTATACTCTAATATCAGTGGCTTAAAAAAAACATGGTAGTTTTGGGAAAATACATCGTCCTAAAAAATTGCTATTGTCGCAGCCCTAAACAGAATATATTGAGAGCGAGCAAGAGCAATGCATAACACAACAATACTGTGCAAACACCAAAAAATAAACTAAATACATAAATAAATATGTAGGTAGTACCCTAAACCAGTGGTCCCAAAACCACCGGACCGTGAGGCATTTGTTACGGGGCAGCAGAGAAAGAATGACCAATTTATATAATTTCTGTTATATTGCAATTCACGTGTCAATGTGTTTTATTTTGAAAATTGACTGGATCTTCTCCGCCGCAACTGCTGTTCATCTCAATTGACAGGTCGAGACTGCAAAGAACGATTCAGTTTCCGGTCGCAGCCGGCTCGAACGCTTGTTTCCGGTCCGAGCTGGCTGGCTAACGGCGGCAGAGCTCAAAGAACGAAATCATTTCATAAACTAATTTAGCTCATTACGTTAACTGAAAACTATGAACCTATTGCAGCTAACTGCGGGCAAGAGGCGAGGGTACACCCTGAACTGGTCACCAGCAAATTACAGGGCACACAAAAAAACATTCACATTCACTTCACGTGCAATTGACAGTCTTCAATTAACCCACCATGCCCATTTTTGGAATCCGGGAGGAAACCGCAGTACCCTGAGAAAACCCACAGGCACGGGGGGAGAACATACAAACTCCACACAGGAAGGCCAGATTTGAACCCTGGACATGTGAGACAGATGTGCTAACCCATTGGTGGGCAAACTACGCCCCGTGGGCCACATCCAGCCCATTGATCATTTCAATTCGGACCGCCAAAGATTGGTACAGAATCGCCCAAATCATACCAAAATCATGACTACATTCATTTGACCTTGTCCTGTAAAGCCAAGTGGTTCAGCAAGGTTATGCTGTAATGCCCAGTGGTTCCACCAGGTTGCCCTGTAATGCCCAATGGTTCCACCAGGTAGCGCAGTAGGTATTGATACATTGACTTGACTTTAGCTGTTCTGTTTTTACTCTACTACTGCTCTGAACCCTTCTTCAACCATGAGTGGGCCAAAGACAAGAAAAGTCGACAGTGAGTGCTGAGTGTTAAATATAGAATGGACTACGAAATATTTTTTCACTGAAGTCCAGTCAAAGGCTGTACGTCTAATTTGTTAAGAAATCATTGCGGTTTTAGAGGAATATAACATCAGCCGTCACTTTTTTAACAAGCATGCTGATTATGCTATCAGCCAATCAACGCGGGAACTGATGGCTACGGCTCAGCGGTTAAAATCAAGGTTGCAGGCTCAGAAAAACACCTTTATCTGACAAACTCCCATCCAAGATTCAGTCACACAAGACCCTGAAACAGCACCACAGGAGCTGCAGATGGAACTGATTGACACTGTCTTAAAAGAAGTTCGACTCTCAAACTGGATTTTTTTTCCAAAAATCCAGAAGATGGCACAGAAGATGCTTGCTGGTGGTGTTTGGCACTACATGTGTGTGTGTGAACAAACTTTTAGTGTGATGAACACCAACAAAACACCCTACAGATCACAGTTGAGTGATGAACACCTCATTCTGAGAATTGCCACAGCAAAACTAACACCAGACTTGATAGACTGGCAAAAAGGTGATCAACAAAACAATACTGGTACCATTAAAAGTATATCGAAGTATTAACACTACAATGCCTTTTTTGTTAGTTCATTTTTTATATGTAAGCAACTGGTCCTTGCTTGGCCTGCCTGTCAAATTTTAAAAGTCAATGTGGTCCTTGAACCAAAAGGTTTGCCCACTCCTGCGCTAACCAGTTGCGCAACTGGGGGGGCTCTGCACTTTAGTGGCTCTGCGAAGCAAGAACCGTGATATAGCGGAGGATTACTGTATCTGTATTCCGTGCCAAGATCTTGAAAAAGTTCCAAAATAATTGCTACCAAATAATTTTATATTCAAATTACGTTTTTTCCCCTTAATCCACCCCCCCTCCCCATGTATGCTAACATTAAGCGAACGTTATACTGCTGTTACATTAATTTAAGTACAGAATTCATGATGTCAAAAAACAATACATAACATTTAAACACAAGCCTGCCTTTTTTACTTTGCTTTTGTCTGAACATGCATGTTCCCATTATGCCTTTTAAAATTATATAAAAGAAATGACCTGTTTCGTCAGCCACTGCTTGTTGCAGACAAACTTCACATTCACAGTAAAATATTTTGCCGATATAACGAGTCACTGTCAATCTGTATTATATACAAAGCTACGGTTTGCCAATTACACAAGACTACACACATCATACGTAGTCCACTGCTACGAATGGAAATGTTCATGTACAGCTCGAAAGGTGTTGCATTTTACAATTTCTTTGTATTCATTTATTCATGTATTCATTCAATTTTATTTTTGAAAATTTTAACCACCATAAATAGATTTCAGTCTTCAGGGTTGGCACCGGCTCATGAAACATGGCCAATGTGGCTAAACAGTATCAAAATCTCCTGCCCAAACTTGTGTGTAGTTAGCCACAACATCACATGTGTTTATGTGGCTAAACCTTTAGTCACATTTACCCAGTCCCAGTCCCAGTCACTGGGAACCAAGCTGATAAGATGACAATGTGGGCCCACTTAAAACTACCTTGTCATCAATCAGGAGTAGGGCTGAACGATTTGGGAATTGCGATTGTAATTTTTCGGGAGGAAGTTTATCTTCAGCATTAGTCAGTAAACAAGAAATAAATTATTCTTTAGTATGACCAAGAGAATAGTGGACACAGTCAACAAATTACTCTTTCCTGTAGGCGAGGCATAAATGTTATGATGAATTAATGAGAAAAAAACCTTCCATCACAGTAGAATATTGACTTATTGATTTAACTTAATGTCTTGTAAAAATGTAATACTGTATAATGATGCTCTTGTCAGTGATAGTAGCAGCGTCATCAGTGTCAGTTGAGTAAAGAGAAAGTGGAGTGACGCTTTTCATCACCCAGATGTGCGTATAAAAGCAGTTCAAATGGTAAACTGTATTAAACGTTAAATGTTCTCATGACATAAAGGTGTTGAGGTGATTCACTAATTTGATAATCCTCAAGAAGGATCTTGAGAACTTTATATCGATTTTTCTCAAATTTAAACTTTTTAGTGTAAGATAAGCAAAATCTTGACTCTTTGGTGGTAAATATTAGCTTAGTTTTAGCTGTTAGAAAATTGTAACAGATTTCAAAAGCAGGACAAAGTGGTCTAAATTACATAAGGGGGGTGTGACTATGGTTTGGGCCACCAAATGACTAGCTAGCTACGCCCTGGTTCGAGCCAGCGTCGCCGCCGCTCGGCCTGACAACCACAGTGGGATTAGCGAATCCTGTATTGATGAAGAAGGCAGCTAGCTAGCTGTGATAACTAAATGTGAATTACAGGACACCTTGGCCATCGACACTTAAAACGTAGGACACTGTAATAAAAATGCATCCTTTAATTCGGCATCAAGCGGCATCGGGTCTCGTCTTCCTCAATGCGCCGCTCCCCTTCAGCTGGGAAAGCCCGTGAGCCTGATTGCTTCTACCCAGCAGAGGCTGGACAGCAGCTTCAAGCATTTTACAAAGCGGGGGGAAAATTAAACCATTAACACCGTTCACACACAGCAGAATGAGCGTGATCACTTTAAATTTTATTAGGACAGGTTTTGAGTTTTGACGCAGGCAATTTTGATGCGCCAGCGTGGCGAACGTGGGCAATATTCGGTTCACCACATCCTGTTTCAATTAGCCATTGACGAGGTGGCAAACGGGCAGTGCGAACTCCAAGTCCTGTGGGAAACACTACATCCACCCATCCATTTTCCGTGCCATTTCTCAAATATTTATAATAAGAAAAAGTCTCGTTTCAGTAGCAACAGGATAGGGAAATACAAAAATAAAATTGCTATTGTTTTCAACATTTAAAAAATGTGGAAATTTAGACAAATTGTTCTGGAAGTGAATTTCTATAGGTTGGCAGCTGCAGTCATAATCATAAATGCGATTTTATTAATAATTGGCATAATAATACCTTTGTGTTTCGGCTTGGGGTTCCTTATTTTTGGTCAAGTGTTACGATTATGAGTGTGATGTTACTTATGGAGTTGTGTTTAAAGGCAGAAATTTTTTACATTGTATTTCACCATCTTTATTGGAAAAAAAAAGTGTATCCAGTGTTTCGGCATTCAGGTAATTTGTTTTCTTGTTTTCTTAAGCAATTTCTCCAGCTTTGGAGAATTCTCTGTCACATAAGCTGATGGGGCTTGTGCGCCTAAAAACTAGGGATGTCCCGATCCGATCACCTGTTTGAAAATCGGGGTCGATAACGTGATTTTCATCTGATCAAGATTGGGTGAAAAAGATTGGTTTTACTCATTTCCTAACATTTTAAATGTCACAAAGTGACAAAATAATCCAAAGGTACAAAGATCCTGCCAAAAGGAACTGTAATAGCTTTGGTTTATATTAACCAATGTAACTTTTCGGGGTATTTTTAGTCCCAGTATAACTTAAGTAACTGAAAGTGACATGCAGATTCTGCGTGTTTGCGTATGCATGCGTGCGTGACACACACACAAACACCATCTCTGGGATTTAACGAATATTCATACACAAACTCGGTAGTGACACATACAGACAGGAACAATACTCACAAGCATATAATCGCTAATCTGTGAAAACGAGTTCATGTTTCATCATATTATTTTCTTTTTTTACTGCAAACGTCTAGCTACATGCACCACACTGCCCCAAAAACGCCAAGGCGCGCAAAGCAGGTACAGCACATTATTATTCTTCCCTGACTGTCTGACATGAAATCAGACTGAAACGTTCCTGTTTTCAGTCAATTAGGATTACCTAAATTATTTGTATTTGCTATATATATATATATATTTTTTGTATTTCTATTTTTTTAAATATTTTTTTGTTATTAATTTATTTTTGGGTCGTTCTTTTAAATATTAAAAGTTGAGTTTTGGTAGTTCCATGTATCAATCGAGACTTGGTATCAGCAGATACTTAAAATCAAAGACTTTGACTTGGGCGAGGAGAAGCGGTATGGAAAATGCATGGATTAAATCAGTAATATTTATCAACTATATCTAAACATTTTCTACACAAACCTTTCAAAACATGGCTTGTAAAGCAATTCAGCACCACCTGGTCCAACAGATGCTTCCTGAAAGCTTGATGTTAAAAAAATTAAATAGCCTAATTAATAAAGCGACCACGACGAAGTTCTAAAATGTCTGTACACCTTTGTTTATTCCAAGTGTATTTGTGAATTATTTTCCATGCCTCGGCGGCTTTGTGCGAGGAGGTGCTTTTTTTTTGGGGATGGTTCAAACAAATGTGACATTTAACCTTTAGAAAAGAAAATTAATCATTTAAATTATTTTATTATTATTTGGAAATAGATTTTTATTTTGATGGCTCAAGTGGAAACTTAGAGGACCAGAATGAAACAAGAAAATGAAAACAAATTCCTTATTTGCCGATACTATTAGAGGGATATGAGACCAAAATGGTCCAACATGGTGTAAAACCTTTTTCCTTTTGGGGTCTGTATGACAGTGGCTTGAAGGGAAAAATTGTACTTCGAAAGATCTATGATTCTTTTGACAGGGATGCATTTCAGAGACAGATGCACTTCCTAATAAACAAAGAGTTTGGCACACGTCATGCAGTGACGGGTACATACAAGCAATACGGCGGCTCCATCGGTCACGTGACTTTTTCAGAAGGGATGCGCGCACCAGCACGGAATTTTGGCCTATGAGGTTGGCACATGCGTCGACGCATTGGTGTTGCCGGACCAGTCACGAGCAACGAGAACTTTTCCGATAATGTAAACATTATGCCAACAAAAAATATTGCAACACATGGCCTATTCTATGTCACAAAGAGTCGAGCTACGCTATGAAGACAACTATGACACAGCTCCTTTCAACTCGGCATCTCCGTGCTGTCCCAAGTTTTAACACAACTGTTATGCTCTAAGGGGGAGTTCAATAAAACAATGATGTGCAGTTGCTGGCTTCCCAAAAATGATCAGTTTGTTTTACATTCTTCAGTATTATATTTGTTAGCCTTCCACCAACAAAGCATAAAACCCTCTTAAATACAGGATATGAGTTCAGAATGTTTAGTACGGAAAAGCACAGCGATAACTAGCCTGCCCGGCTGCCATCCCGTTTGTTGTTCCTAATCAAGTGGCTGGCCTCACAGATTAAAAAAAAAAAAACAGTTGCTACTTGATAGCACCACGAAAGGAGGAAAAAAAAAATCCTATGTTGTGTTGATGTAGTTTGCTTTGCTCAAACACATTAGTAACATGTCAACGATTATATCTTCTCTTGTAGTTTTGACCAAAGAATGAGTGGGCTCGAGTAAGCCAACACTAATAGCTATGCTAGCTAAACATAAGCGATTTGTCCGTATTGAACTCAAGTATTGATCTGGACAAATATGCTTTAATGATACGACTCAACCTGTTCAACCAAATTTTCGGTGTGCCTTGAGTGAATTGTAAATAATACATTCATTTGGCATAGAGATCAACGGACCAGAAGAGGCGGGTTGGGACCAGTCATTAAAACCTGAAGTGTGTGGCATTACACCCATACCCACCACTAATTTCCAGCTCAGCCCAATATGACTTCTTCCCATTGGCTGCCTCCTCGCTGGGCATTATTGTGTACATCCGCCTGGGATCCGGCGGGTCATATTTTTCCTTGGGCATTCCTGTAACACTATATATATATAGTGAGAGAGAGAGTGAGAGAGCAAGAGCGAGAGCGAGAGCGAGAGAGAGAGAGAGAGAGAGAGAGAGAGAGAGAGAGAGAGAGAGAGAGAGAGAGAGAGAGAGATCAATGCCATTAGGAGCAGCTGGAAAGTGATAAAAGTTGTTTTATCTATTGGGAGACTCAATTACAACCAAAGTCAGTTTATACTAAAAGAAAAAAAATTGTGTGCACAGTTTCTGTAAGCCATCAAAATGGCTTACAGAAACTTTACTCAAAAACATGACCCACAACCCATTTGGGATACTAAGTTGGGGAAACCCAGCCCTGAAGGATAGCAGAGAGGAACGCTATTTAAAGTTGTGTGCAAATATTAAACAGAGACTCGAAAATCACATGCGCCTGGAAAATAAAATAGCGTAATGAAAATGTCATCTAACAAGCTATAGTGCATGAATATTATATTTGATCTCACCAAGTACCACAGATCAAACTCATAGTAATAAATAACGCAAGCAATAGCATAGTTAGGAAAAGCACCTTATAACCGATATAGTCCTAGCTAGTGTTTAGAGGATATTTTTCCTCATTGACGATAGCTGATTAGCCAAGCTTAACCTAAATAGGTATTTGTTGGCCACGAAACTATATATTTCACACAGCCAACATTAACACGATCACGCTTCCTCGCAGACCGATGGAGAAACGGAGTCCCTAAGTGTGTTCGATAACGCCTTTATAATGTAAGCTTTGTCCCACGGAGCTTATCAAAGCCACGCAGTGTATTTTATTAAAAGATGCAACACAATTGTTTACATAACAGCATTGCCACTGCCTAGCGAACAACACTAGGCCAAGAAACATCGCAGCAGCGAGCTACTACTAGCTAGCCAATGTAACAGAAGGCACCAAAATAATGTAATTCCTAATAAAGTCCACGGACTTACAAAAGCACCACAATACCACATCTGCGATTCATTGAGAGCTATTTTAGCTATAGCGCGCGTTAGCTAGCTAGCTAGCTACAAGCTAACAGATCCAATTATTCGAAACTGACCGACTTGCCATTTTAATAAGTCTTGCTTTGGGGGGAAAAAAGACACTCATAGATTTTCTGGAATCCGACTCGACCTAAAAGGGCGACGGGACGAGTGGAAATGGAGTCGGCTGGAAGCAAAAGAGTCGCGTTTATACCTGCAAGAGCATACCAAATGGCGAGGACGACTGCGTGCTCTCTTTTGTTTTCTAGCCACTTCTCAGCCGTTTCCGCTGCTGCTGTATTATGGCGACGGTGGGGATTTTTTTCCCCTCTGCTGATAACGGCGAGCGCTCCTATTGGTCCGCGTGTAACGGGGCCCAAACAGCTGTTGAATCAAAATAAAACCCTTAATGTTAGTGAACAGGAGAAAGGTGGCGACTGGTTCTTCTATCTTTAGTCATGCTTAGTAGCTTTGATACACTGATATAATGTTGTATTACTGGATTAACAGGACCAGCACAGACGAATATGTGAAAGATGACTTTGATGAAACTAATAGATTTTAGAAAGCGGAGACTAGTATCTTGGGAAGCACGGTAGACTAGTGGTCAGCACAATTCTGAAGTTCTGGGTTCTAATATCCGAGCTTCTTGTGTGGCGTTTACGTTCTTGTGTGGGTTTTCCGTCCTGCATACCAATCAGCCGTTCACTCGTGTTGTGGCAAAACTGTTGGTTAGGGCCACTCTTCCCATTGAATGAGGCAATCTTTGGGGGGAGAGATGTCAGGACATTGTTATATCGGCAGACGATAGGTGATGCCTAATGTTGACCAGACGCAGAGAACACACCCACCGAGGCATAAATAGAGGGACTGAACACCGAAAGTTTTGAACTGAAGAAGCATTTTGGATTCAAGGTGAAATATCTTCAACAAACAAGTACAGTCCATCTTGCCTTGATTCAACCTTTGCGGACTACCATGACCTTTAGACTGAGAATCTTCACAGACATGTTAGCCCCCTTTCTACCAACAAATGAGAAACTCGTGACTTACTGACACTTGCTGAATCTAAAAAAAAAATCATTGCAGGGAACTCAGCCTTTTAAGTTAGTCTTATTTTATACTGCATCTTAATCGAAGTTTAAATATCATTACTACCTTTAAAACCTAACCCTTTCTTCATCCAGGTAAGACAATTGAGAACTAATTCTCATTTGCAATGCCAACCTGGCTGCAGCCTTTGAAGCAGAAGGAAGTTTATAATATCCATCCATCCATCCATCCATTTTCTGAGCTGCTTATCCTCACTAGGGTCGCGGGAGTGCTGGAGCCTATCCCAGCTATCTTCGGGCAGGAGGCGGGGTACACCCTAACTGGTTGCCAGCCTATCGCAGGGCACACATAAACAAACAACCATTCGCACCTACGGGCAATTTTAGAGTCTTCAATCAACCTACCATGCATGTTCTTGGGATGTGTGAGCAAACCAGAGTGCCCAGAGAAAACCCACGCAGGTACGTGGAGAACATGCAAACTCCACACAGGCAGGGCCGGGATTGAACCCCGGTCCTCAGAACTGTGAGGCAGACGTTCTAACCAGTGCCGCCTAGTATGTATGTATGTGTCTAAATATATAGTTTTTCACACCTGGATTTGGGAATCCTCTGCCATTCTTCCTTGCAGATCATCTCCAGTTCAGTCAGGTTGGATGGTGAACATGGGTGGACAGCCATTTTCAGGTCTCTCCAGAGATGCTCAATTGGGTTTAAGTCAGGGCTCTGGCTGGGCCATTCAAGAACAGTCACTGAGTTGTTCTGAAGCCACTCCTTTGTTATTTTAACTGTGTGCTTTGAGTCATTGTCTTGTTGGAAGGTGACCCTTTGGCCGAGTCTGAGGTCCTGAGAACTCTGGAGAAGGTTTCGTCCCTGTACTTGGCCGCATTCATCTTTCCTTCGATCGCAACCAGCCGTCCTGTCCCTGCAGCTGAAAAACACCCCCACTGCATGATGCTGCCACCATCATGCTTCACTGTTGGGACTGTATTGGACAGGTGATGAGCAGTGCCTGGTTTTCTCGACACATACCGCTTGGAATTAAGGACAAAAAGTTATATCTTGGTCTCATCAGACCAGAGAATCTTATTTCTCACCGTCTTGGAGTCCTTTAGGTGTTTTTTTTTTTTTTTTTAGCAAACTCCATGTAGGCTTTCATGCACTCAGCAGAGGCTTCCGTCGGGCCAATCTGCCATAAAGCCCCGACTGCTGGAGGGCTGCAGTGATGGTTGACTTTCTAGAACTTTCTCCCATCTCCCGACGGTATCGCTGGAGTTCAACCACAGTGATCTTTGGGTTCTTCTCTCACCAAGGCTCTTCTCCCCTGATTGCTCAGTTTGGCCGGACGGCCAGCTCTAGGAAGGGTTCTGGTCGTCCCAAATGTCTACCATTTCAGGATTATGGAGGCCACTGTGCTCTTAGGAACCTTAAGTGCAGCAGATTTTTTTTTGTAACCTTGGCCAGATCTGTGCCTTGCCACAATTCTGTCTCTGAGCTCTTCAGGCAGTTCCTATGACCTCATGATTCTCATTTTCTCTAACATGCACTGTGAGTTGTAAGGTCTTATATAAACAGGTGTGTTCCCCTCATCTAGTCCAATCAGTATAATCAAACACAGCTGGACTCCAATGACGGTGTCAAATCATTTTAAGGATGTTCAGAAGAAATGGACAGCTCCCGAGTTAAACATGAGTGTCACAGCAAAGGGTCTGAATACTGTGATATTCCAGTTTTTCTTTTTTTAATAAATCTGCAAAACTTTCAACAATTCCGTTTTTTTTTTTGGTCAATATGGGGAGCTGTGTGTACATTAATGACGAAAAAAAAAAAAAACTTAAATGATTTTAGCAAATGGCTGCAATATAACAAAGAGTGACAATTTTAAGGGGGTCTGACTTCAGACCCCCTTAAATCTATCTATCTATCTATCTATCTATCTATCTATCTATCTATCTATCTATCTATCTATCTATTTATTTATTTATTACACACACACATACATATATAGCCGCAAAAAAACTCTTCCTTTCTCAGCTTCCACCACATGGTTCTCTGCTCCGCCTTTGTTTTCTTAATCTTCCTCCCCACCACCAGGGTCATTTTACACACCACCATCCGATGCTTTTTAGCCACATTCTTCCCTACCACTACCTTAAACTAGTAACCTCCTTCAGATTTTATCGTCTGCACAAGATGTAATCCACTCTTGTAAGTTACCCTATGTTACTGCCTCTTCTGGAAAAAAAAGTGTACACTACATATATACACTACACTCTATTGCCAAAAGTAGTTCAACAAAGTTTAGGAGTGAGTTATTGGGGATTTTTGGCCATTCTTCAAGGAGCATATTTGTGAGGTCACACACTGATGTTGGACGAGAAAGCCTGGCTCACTGTCCACTCAAAATCAACCCTAAGGTGTTCTATTGGGTTAACGGCAGGACTCTGTGCAGGCCAGCCAATTTCATCAATACCAAATTCTCTTAACTATGTCTTTATGGACCTTGCTTTGTGCACTCGTGCACAGACATGTTGGAACAGGAAAAGGTATTAAAGGTTGACTGTCCAAAATCTTTAGGTATACTGAAGCATTCGAGTTCCTTTCACTGGAGCTCAGAGGTTAATATTTTGCACATTTCCAACTTGGTGGGAATAAGTTTGGAGATGGCCCCTCCCTGTTCCAACATGACTGTGCATCAGTGCACAAATCAAGGTTCATAAATACATGGATGAGAGAGTTTGATGTGGATACATTTAACTGGCCTGCACAATCCTGACCTCACCCCTATAGAAAATGTCATATTAAACCCCATAGTGTAAGAATGGGATGTATAATAGCACAAAAATTTCACTTGTCCAGAAAGGGTTCCGAAGAAGTACATCTTATGAATACTTCTAAAAATATTAAATATTAGATAAAAGTAATACTAAATGAATCTTTTTACATTTACACAAAAGCAAAACAGTTGTTTGTAGTTATAAACATTTCTTACAGACACTATAATGACATTTAATAAAATCAACAGTTTCCTTATTTAACATTCACAGACATCTAGCAGGAAGTCCTGTAAGTAAGTGAGGGACTCCTCCACGTGGGGAGGCAACGCTTGGCCGACGTCTGCCTGGGATCTTGCGAGGAAGGCCTCCACGGCTTTACAAATGGCCGCCTTTGTTAGCGTATCATCGAGCTTGGAGACCAAGGAGCAAGCCCGGCTTGTTTGCTTGCTGACTGAGCTGTACAGATATCCTAGAGATAACAGTATGGAGGTTAGAAGGATAACTTCACAGTGCACAGGATATCAAAAAGTTATTTGAATACTCTCCTGCAGACATATAGAGTGGGCTATGGGCTGAAATATGTGCCAGCAGGAACTGAATTTGAATCATGTGTATTTGAATTTCTACACATGAATAATTGCATTCAGAAACTGAATTTGAAAAAGATAATTTGAATTTGTATTGTTTAATTTGAAACATTGCATTTAAAAACTGAATCCGCATAGTATAATTTTAAATTGAATTTATTTGTTTGAAACTGCAGTCCAATAAACTTGAAAGTGAATGTAAGAATTTTTGATCTGCAAAGAAAATTAAAATTATATATTTTCACATTTAGTTTGATAATTTCAGATTCAGTTCGACAAATTCAATTTAAAATTAGCTGTGACAGACATCCGGGAACTGTAAGGAATAGCAATCGATCGGCGATACACAGATCTCGTGTTCGGCCAATCAGCACCTTGATTATTTATCACGTGACATAGGGAAAAAGAAAAGTAATGTTTTTTTTTACCTTTGCAAAACACGTCATCAATAAAAAGTATTCTCTAGTAATGGTATGTATTTTTCATTTAATCCCAGACATTTCTCAAAAGAGAACCCCCCTCAGTAGCAGCCATTTTAGAGGATTTTGACCGATTTTTCAAGGCACACAGAATATAGTGTTCTATGGCTATATAAACATGGCACCCTGACTTCCATCTTTCAAGCAAAAAAAAGTTTGTTTCTACCTTTTTCCGTTCTTTAGTAATTTAGAAAAAAACGTAAAAGACGTAAAACTACGTCTTTGGGATTAGGTGATCAAGTTTTAAAAGATGTAAAACTACGTTTTTGGTATTAAATGGGCATGGTTATGCATCCAGCAGATGTTCTACCCCCATTCCAGTACGCAGTGCAGACAAAAAAGGTAATTGAAAGCTTTTTTTTCTCCATGTCCCACGACAGCAATTTCAAAATTCAAATTAAAAATAATTTTTTTAGTAATAGTTATGTTTTTAAACTGCACAGGTGGTGCTTCGAGCAGAAGCAGGGACTGGTTTCAAGGACAATGACAACTACACAAGACCGTCACCAAAGAATAACAAAACTTTGCTAGATTTTATCCATCCATCCCTCCATTATCTGAGCCGCTTATCCTCACAAGAGTCGCGGGTGCGCTGCAGCCTATCCCAGCTATCATCGGGCAGGAGGCGAGGTACACCCTGAACTGGTTGCCAGCCAATCGCAGGGGACATACAAACAAACAACCATCCACACTCACATTCACACCTTTGGGCAATTTAGAGTCTTCAATTAACCTACCATGCATGTTTTTGGGATGTGGGAGGAAACCGGAGAACATGCAAACTCCACACAGGGATTGAACCCCGGTCCTCAGAACTGTGAGGCAGACGCTCTAACCAGATGTCCACCGTGCCGCCTGCTAGATTTTATGCGCAAGGTAATAAAAACCTGGACTATTGACCAAACGGTAGAGGAGGAGAATTTGGAGGAAGAAAGTGCTAGTGTGGGAGCCCCATTTGGTCATGTACAGTTCTGTACAGTTATACTTGTAAATAAATTATTTTTCTGTCAAAAGTACTTCTTCAGTGTTGTTTTATGTTCAGATGTTTGAGATTTTCACTAAAGAAAAAAAAATATTGGTGTCAAAGTAATTGTTCTGCTTGATCTGTCTGCTTTCACAAAAAGGCTGTTTTCTATTTTTTTCCCCCTGCAGAAACCGATTTGGCTGATGGTGGTTTTGGTGTTTACATGGTCATAGTACACAATATTCTGTTCCCTGCTCAGGAAACTAAAATAACAAAGGAGTGGCTTCAGAACAACTCTGTGACTGTTCTTGAATGGCCCAGCCAGAGCCCTGACTTCAACCCAATTGATCATCTCTGACGTCACTGCGGCTATCCCGCACGCAGTTTGCCTTTATACTCGAGCGCAACACACGCGCGCAGTTTTGAAGATGTACTGCAGTTCACCTCCAAGTCGGGGGTGTCGCTACGGCTGGTATTGGCTAGGACACCACAGGATGGAGTTTCCTCTGCATTTTTTTTTACATTTACGGTAGCCGTTTTTACTTTCCTTTCTGTTACAAGGAACAAAGCAACAATAATGGCGACTGTGGAACTGTCTGCGAGAACAAATGGACCAGATGACCAGATGATACGTTTAATTATGCTGAAAAATCGATCAAGAAGGCGGCGGCGTAGATGGTATGTAGAACCAAGGGGCACGCTGAGTACGTCATCACAGCATGTGAATAAAACGGACCAATCAAAAGATATGGTCTCCGCAGCATTCTACGCGCAGTAACAATTTTTGCCGTGTGGGCGTCAAGTTACGCAGAGGGGGGCTGCGCGGGCCAATTCATCGGTCACGTGATGCAATGCAGGCATTGTCGGCCTGTCGGAGCCTAAAGAATACTTATTATCCCTTGTATGAAAATGCAATAAACCAAATTAAAGTATTAAATTACATCCACTTTACAGATACACTGTATATTCAAGGAATTCATAGGAAATAGAACTCAAAAACATCAAGCGGAAAAGTCCTTTATCGTGATAGTTCAATTTCTTCCAAACAGCTCACCTTTCATAGTTGTGTTGTAGCTGACTAGCAACATCCAGAGGTGTTGCACCAACTCCTCCCATTTCTTCCAACATTCACCATTATCCTGGAGATCAAAATCGGTCATCGAAAATGTGTCTTCGCTGGATGCCTCAATTTACAGAACAGCTCAGTGATGTTATGTAAGCTCCCAAAAAACGAGGAAATAAAAAAAGCAATGGATTGACTTTTGACGTTTTCAGGGTCACGTGACGTTCCGCATATACCTGATAGCAGTACTTTTCACTGCTTCGCCACATTAATAAATGTGAGAAAAAGAAGTTACGCATGCCTACGAACCAAACAGGACACGTGCGGAGCGAACCGAAACAGTTGAACCAAAACGTTTGTATGGTTTTCAAATAACGTGCTACCCCTAAACCATAGCATTATAAATTCTAATATAATGTAAAATGTACTGACAAGGAGGTTGTCTCAGCTGATCCATGCATACTAGAAAATCTTAACCATACGTAACATTTAATGAATTTAGGATAATCTTTAGTGGCAAGTGTAGTATTCACCGTTGGGTCTGCAGCCAGTGTGCAGTTCTCCAAAAAGTGCAGCAAGCGACTGAGTGACATGGGCACAGGTGTTTTCAGTGGACACGCATAGTCCAGCAGATGCTCCAGCAGCTTCCATCTCAGCAGGTTGCTCTGCAGGCTGTTCAGCAGCAGTAGCCTGGGAGTCATTAGCGCAGAAACAGAACCGCAGGAGAAGAGGACTATTGTGTGGCATGAGAACAGTAATGTTTTCTTATGTACTGGTTCATTGCTTTGTTTACTCCTCTCCCATACTCACCTCTGTACTCGTAGGGGCTCGGTGCTGATGAGTGTGAAGAAGAGCTCCTGGGACAACTTTGGTGCGCTTAGCGCAGGAGAGCGATCTGCTTCTAAAGCAAGACACAACATCCGCTGGAGAATGGACACAATTCTGAAAGATTACAAAGATTAGTCTCGAGGGGGTGGGTAAAAGCAAGCAGCTACACGGCAGCAACAGTGTGAGGCGAGCGACTTCTACTTTTAAATCTGACATTTGGGGTCATTTTGGATTCCCTGTAAATCCAGAACACGGGAAGTGGACAAGACACTCGAACCACGATATGGAATACCAAATCAAAAACATGTCAGAAGTCACTGTCCCGAAGCTGTACACAGAGTTAAGACAGCTGTTTTGGAGTCAGAAGTAATCAGAAAGACTGGCTCTTACATGTTGTGGTTGGACTTGCAGAGCAACTGACCCGTACGTATATATCTTTCACATCTCATTTCATTTCTAATGAGTGGGAATTAGTGTCAAATGTTCTTTTAATTATCTGAATATTTCTACTTCTTAATGAATCACTATTGGAGCATTTAAATAAATATAGAATCGAATTGCAACCTAAAGTACCAAAATCAAGTCAAATCGTAAGGTTCTTAACAATGCCCAGCCCTATTAGTCTTTCACATGAAAAGGGCAAAAACAATTACAGCGACTGAAATAACTATTTAATACGTCACCATTTTTCACACTAAATATATTTCCAAAGGTGCCATTGACATTAAATTTTCACCAGATGTTGGGAACAACCAAAGTAAGCCATACCTACAAATAAAGTAGAACAAATAAGATCAGAGATTTGGTGTGTAATAATGTGAAATGACACAGGGAAAAAGTATTGCACACATGACAAAAGGGAGGTGCAAAACGGCATGGAAAGCCAAGACAACACCTAAAATCTATCAATAATCAAACAGAAATCCAGCCACTTGTCAGTGCAAATGAATATCGGCTGGTTCAGTCCTAATTGATGGCCTACAAAAAGGTCTCATTGCCAAGGTGTGAGTCAAGACAAATCTCATGATGGGTAAAAGCAGAGAGCTGAATCAAGACCATCACAAACTAATTGTTGCAAAACATAACTATGGCATTGGTTACAGGCGCATATCTAAGCTTCTGAACGTTCCAGTGAGCATAGTTGGGGCCATAATATGTAAGTGGAAAACCAATCATACCACCATAAATTTGCCTCGACTAGATGCTTCTCACAAGATTTATGACAGAGGAGTGCAAATAATAATCAGAAGAGTTGTCCAAGAGCCAAGGACCACCTGCGGAGAGCTTCAAAAAGACCTGGAATTAGTAGGGACTGTTGTCACAAGGAAAACATTGAGTAATGCACTCTGCCGCCTTGGCCTGTTTGCACGCTCATCCCCAAGACCCCAAGAAAAGCATGTCAAAGGTCATTTAAAGTTTGCTGAACAACATTTGGACAAGCCAGTTAAATACTGGGAAAATATCGTCTAGTCTGATGAGCTCAAAATTGAACTCTTTGAATGCCGTAATGCACACGTTTGGAGGAGAAATGGTACTGCACGACATCCTAAAAACACCATACCAACAGTGAAGTTCGGAGGTGGAAACATGATGGTGTGGGGCTGCTTGACAGCAAATGGTACTGGTAAACTTCACATTATTGAAGGAAATATGACTGGGAAAATCTATTAAGACATTCTTGACAAAAATCTGCTGCCATCTACGACGATGATGAAAATGAAACAAGGGTGGACATTTCATCAGGATAATGATTCAAAACATACTGCCAGGGAAACTCTCAATTGGTTTCAAAGGAAAAAAAATAAAGCTACTAGAATGGCCCAGCCAATCAAATTAAATAAATAACAGTTGGCATGTTCAATACGTTTTCCCTGTGTCATTTCACATAATTACACATAACTTAATTTCTAAGTTTATTTGTTCGACTTTCTTTGTATATATAGATTACTTGGTTCCCAACATCTGGTGAAATTTTCATGTCCATTGCACCTTTGGATATATATTTAGTGAGAAAAATGGTGACGTGTTAAATACTTATTTCAGCCGATGTATTTAGGACACAAACCTTAACTAACGAGTAAAGATACACTGATTAGTATAGGTTTTATGTCCTTAATACTTGTTTTTGTCCTTTTTACATGAGTGGTAACAAAATGTGTGGAGTTTACCTGATATGTTCATCTCTTTCCCTGGCAGCTGCACTACTCTCTCCACTTTCAGTCGATTTGATGATGGCAGAAAATAGCCACTTGATAACATCCCTGGAAGACCAACATTATTACTTGTCAAAATTAAGCAGAGGTGGGTAGCAGTGTTAATTTAGGCCTAAATTTTGGTCTTTTCTCTAAAAAGTTATTTAGTTTTAATCATAATTTTGTCATCTAACCTCTTTAAGATTTAGTCAAGTTTTAGTTGCCGAAATACCATAAGATTACAGTTGACAAAAACTCCAGTAGATTTAGTCCACTAAAATAAAAACTGTGTAAAGGGTATTGTGTTAATTTTTTTCTTTTTTGCCACCTGTCCCAGCTTTTTTGGAACGTGTTGCAGCCATAAAATTCTAAGTAATGATTATTTGCTAAAAACAATAGTTTATCAGTTGGAACATTAAATATATTGTCTTTGTAGTGTATTTAATTCAATATAGGTTGAAAATGATTTGCAAATCTTTGTATTCTACTTTAATTTATGTTTAACACAATGTCCCAACTTCATTGGAACTGGGGCTTGCCATATCTACCTATTGATCATAGCTATGCTTGTACCACACTCTGAGAACCGCTAATCTAGTTAAACAATGACTTTCAGAAAGTTAAGTTCAAGTTTACTTATTACCCTTTACACACTTTTTATTTTAGTCGAGTAAATCTACTTCAGTTTCCGTCGACTATAATCTGATGGTATTTCATCAACTAAAACTATACTAAAACTAGAACAATTCAGTCAAAATTATGACTAAAGCTAAATTATAATTTTAGTCATAAGACTGATTAAAACAAAATCAAAATTTGCTGACAACATGAACACTGCCTGGGTACCAAACTCACTGTACTTGTGGGAAGAGCTGATTGCATGACAACGTAGCTTTTGCTATGGAGTGATGGAGTTCAGACGTGGACTTTCTGTAAGAGAAGTCATCCTCCAATGTCTGCACAATATACTCCAGGAGCATCCGCACCACCTCAGGTTGATGGTTCTTTTTCTTGTCCTGATAAAGAGAGGCCAGTGAAAGAACACAAGTAAACTGATTGTACAATTCTTAAATGTTATAGAGCTTTTTGGACATCAGAATGTCAGAGCACTTCACCTGACCTTATGTCAGCCAGCATCAAACATCAACTCTGTGTGTATGGTTTGCTTGTTGCAACAGTTTGGGAAAGGATGATGGCGGTAGAGGAAGAATATGCACTGGAAGTTACAGTGAAGCAAGACTCACATCCTAAGCAGAAAAGATTCCGGCCAAGTGTTTCAGTGCCATGATAGTTGTTCATAATAATAGTTCATAATGATCATGAATCGCTATGTAGGCCGACGGCACACCGAGCGAATGAGCGCTACCCAACTACAGACCCTCTCCTATGTCAAGGAAGAAGCGGATTGCCCCAAAGACAGGTATGGGACCATGCAAGAATAAAGAAAAGTGTGAGGATATTTTGAGAGGCTGTTAGCAATAAACGGCGATCAATCATAACAACCATCACCTTTTTTAAAGAACGCCAATCCAAAACGCACTGAACTGCAACGCTGATATCGTAAATTTTCAAAATAAAAATTTATTATAGGACTGTGTTTACATACATGTTCTGATTAAAAAGGTATTTTTTTCTAAGAGTAAAAACCTATTTTCACATTAGATGTAAAAAATAAAACACATTTCTATTATTTATGTGGATGTTAGTGCAAGTTTATGGTCGTTAAAAGAAGAAAAAAAATGTTTCAAAGCTTGTTTGGCATCAGGAGACAATGCAAATCCCAGGTTAAAAATGTCATTTTCATTTGCTTTTTCTTTAAGCAAATCAGGAGAAATATAAATTTTATTTTAGTCAGAAAAAGAAGAACATTTTTAAAATAAGGCCATATCATGCAGTCATGATGAATGGGAAAACTTGTTTCACAAGTCGGTCGACCAGTGTCACAAAATGGACTGAGCTCAACTTCAGTATAAATTGTTCACTAGCTCGCTAGCTGTGATAAATTACCCTGCTTGTTCAGTACCTGACTGGACATGACTGAAGTCACCATCTCCCAGCTCCATGGAACTGTGTTTTTATCAGCCAGGTGGTGTCTGCAATCAAAACATGATTTCAATCTCTGAATACGAACATGGGAACTTCACAACATGCGGTAATTTTTGGTCATTTTCTTTGGACAACCATTAACTCGAGGTTTTTTTTTAGTGCTCTCACCTTTGTGCCATCATCAGCAGATTCCAGGCCTGTACACAAAGGTGATGTTGACATAGAGGGTCCAGCAGGATGCCACTTAGCAGGTGGGACATGACATCCTTGGGAGGACAGTAGCCAGGATGGAGGAGGTCCGACAAAACCTGCAACGTGCCTTCATGGTAGTTTTCGTCCATGGTGATATAAACTAGGCTGAGCCTTTGCTGGCATTCTACCTTAGAAGTGTCACAGTTCACATTTTTCTCAGGCATCTAGAAAGAAGGCATAAAAGATAAGCCTATGTGTATTGGGTGCAGATCAAGTGAATTAAAGTAGAAAAATACAGGGTCCGACATTAAACCTTTTTGAGAGGTGGCCGTGTCAGAACTTGTACTGTTCCCATATATTCATATAATACGTTGGGTTTTAGTTATTATTTCATATTTAGCGTCTTTCTACTGTATTATATAAGCCCATTTAAGAAATTATTAGTACAATTGCTTTCACGGCAATGACAATCATCGTAAAACGAAAATGAAAAAAATAAACTAAAATTGAAAAACCATTTTCATGAATGAAATAAAGTAAAAACAAGAATATTTTTAAAAATGCAGAATCTCAAAATGTCGCTGTTTCTTGCTATGAAAGGCAGATGTGAAAGCAGACAAGGAGTTTAGTTTTACAGTAAACTCCAATAAGTTGGGGGCGTCAATAAACATCTTAAAGAACACTCATGGAGGGAAGGTTAACATTCTACAACTGCAAAGTACGAGCTACTGTATGTGGCTAGTGGCGTTAGCTTCGGCTATCGTCTTGAGGCTAACCCGAATGCGTGCCTGTTTATCCAGTTGGGTGTGCTGGTCGCAGTTTCTCTTTACTTCATCACAACTTCCTGTCTTGCACGAGATGTTTCGGTGATAAAATAATTTCAGACCGACACTGAAAATCCAGTTTTGGGCTATTTTTGGCAGGAGACATTTTTCAGTGACTTAAAAATTTGTACTGGCCTGAGCGGGCCAGTGTCTATACATAGTGGTGGCCTGACACGACGACGTAGTGGCCCCGGGCCACCGTTAATGTCGGACCCTGAAAATGTAACAAATGGTTCCAACCAGGGTATGTGCTAATCCATCCATTAATCTCTGAAACGTATCTGGGCACACAAAATTCCTTTCATTCTGACTGGCCCCCCTGAATTCAACTTCAGGATTCCCTTCTCCATCACTTTCCCCTTGCCACATGAAATATGTCGGACTGTCTCTATCTGCTTCATCTCCACCGGACCAAAAGTCTTCCAAGTCCTCACTTTTAGACCATAGAGAGTCAACAGGAATGCTCTGGGTCAGATGATCAGACCTGTGTGACTTTGCATCAGTCACATCTTCTGTCCCTTGCCATAAAGAGGGGACGGGCCTCGATGAAGACGCGTCATCCATTTTGTCTACATGAGTTCCCTGCAGTTGTCCAGGACACGGTAACGTCCGAGTGGCATCGTCATTTAAACCAAGAGAAGCTTTCTGTCCTGAATCTGTGCCTTCTGTTACTCCCATTTCCAGAAAGTGCAGTTTATTTGGTACATGTACTCTGTAACTAAGTTCCGGTTTGAACTGAATAGATAGCACTTCCAAAGTTTGCTTCAACTTCCCACAGTCCTGCTTTGATGATTTGTGTCTATGTAAATGACGTTCATTTGAAGTGTTGTGTTTCAATGTTCTTTTAGGTACATTTTCCTCCTCTTGTTTGGCCTTCATCAAAGTGTTCACATTGAAGTCTGTTTGTTTTTCATGCAACTTAACTTCTGGACAAGTCTGGGTTGATTCTTTCTCCCCAAACGAAACCTAGAAAAAGAGAAGTAAAAATTTGACTTGTAATTGCTGTACATGCAGAGAGAAAAAATGCCCAGCTAGAAATTATGCAAGCGCAGACAAAAATGTGTACTAATTGACATCAGACCACAGCTCCACTGTCCCATCTTGCAACATGCTATTAACCCAAATTGATAGGATTCTGACTGAAACTGAAATGTACCTAAACCTTAAGTCCAGGGTAATTAATAGTGAATATTAGAGATGGACATTGTTGATTAATTGTGTCTTGACGCAACTGAAGCAAAATGGATTTCACTCCACGTGGTTACAACTAGCAGAGCAATTGTTGATTCAGTCTCAACTACACTGAACAAAAATATAAATGCAACACTTTTGTTTTTGCTCCCATTTTTCATGCGCTGAATTCAAAACTCTGACTTTTTCTATGTACACATCAAGCCTATTTCTCTCATATATTGTTTACGAATCTAATTTGTGGGAGCACTTTTTTGATCCATCCAACTCACACCCATCCATCCATTTTCCGCACCGCTTATGCTCACCAGTGTGCTGCCGCCTATCCCAGCTGACTCTGGGCGAGAGGCGGGGTACACCAACCATTCGCACTCACATTGACACCCACAATAAAAGGCCAATAAAAAAAATAAAAATAATAATAATAATAATGCAACATCCCAATACACACACCGGAAACAGTGTGTCCAAGAGAAACACTATGAAGGAAGAAAATAAGACTGTTGGGAATAATTTAATACAGTTTCATGGAACACATATTAAAATTTAGGTGGTAAAGTCAGTATTAGGTCAGTGATTATGATATCGTGTTGAGGCTAGCACACAGAAGCTAATTTTGAAAGTGACATATTTACCTTACCAGACATGCAAACACCTAAGGCATGAAAAAGGTGACAACAACAACAACAACAAAAATCATTGTAGGGGGGGGCCGGGGGGGATCCCTGGGCCCCCGCAGAGAATTTATTTTTATTTTACATAAAGTAAGCAATCTGGAAGACTCTGAAGAGTACACTAAAGCAAAATAAACTCATTTTCTTCATGCAGAAAAACATTTATTTACACCGCTCAAGTACATTTTGATGTACAAATTTAAGGTTAAAATGGAATTTGCCTCATTTCTTTGCTTTTTTGTTTTGGCCTCCAAACTCCAGCCAGGCCCATCTCCACCTGCACTTGATGCCAGCTTCAAGATGTGCCACATGAATAGGATCCTCCTCTTTAAGCACTCTCATTCTGGAAAAGAATTGACTAAAATCATTGTTTCACTTAATTTTTCACTATTACCAACTTCAAAGGCATCCTCCAGCAAAATATTAAGAACAATATTTTTCAGTTTTTATTGTCCATTTCTGAATTTGAAGTTCATTCTGCATTGTGACATAATCCCTAACATCGCTCCGTCGCTTAGTAAATTTAACATTAACACCCGTATACGAATTAGATAATTGTAGGCGCATTTCCTAATTAATACAAGCTGTACTAGCGGATCAGCTCTTGTCGCCGATGTTACGTGTGTTTCCCGGTTCCGCTGGGACCGCAACCTGGGACACGACCCGCAGCACCTCAATGCAAAAATACAAAAGACTAGTGTAACAAATACGACACTGGCTGATCTGATGAGCAAAAATGTTGCTTAAACGTAAGAGTAGCAGTGGAGGATGCTCGCTCCAGTAGGTAGAGTAGCCAAACATTGTACCTAGGTAAGTGTACTGTTACTTGACAATAATGTGACTCAAGTAAAAGTAAAAAGTTGTCCTCCAAAAAATGTCAAAAGAGTAAAACAGTACACAGTGAAATAATTACTCAAGTACTGAGTAAATAGTGAGTCAATTCTGATTTTGTAACCACAGTGTGAACATCAATTAAAAAAATAAAAAAATAAATTACAGAATAAAATGTGAATGTGCAAATTCTGATATTGCTGTGTGTGTGCGTGTTTATGCACAGTCAAAACTACAACAAAACATCTGCAATTTACTGCACGGTGTTTTCTCAAGTTATAAGTGAGCTGTAATATCCACATTTGGACAGACAGTGCCAGACAAATACTATAATACATGAAAGCTGTTGTTTGTGTTCGTCTGAATGTAAAGGAGAGTAGCTCGCCGTTGCCTTCGTGGTCATGATGACCTTCCCAAAATGGCCGCAACATAGGCACGACGATCAGCCGGGCTGGCTTATCTAGTGTTAATACCTATGCCTGGGAAGCCCAATAGAAGATGTTGTGTGAGGTCATGTGATTTTTTTTGTGTCGTGTGATTTGTGAACTACACTTAATCGTCACCAGCGCTTAAATTGTATTGGCACAAACAGCGCCCGATCCGGAAGCTGAAGTCTTAGTCTCACGCACGAAATAGTTGATTAATAAGCAATAATTGATCAATAAAAGTAGCGACCGACATTTAGATCATTGTAACGGAGTAAAAGTACCGTTACTGCTAGCTGTCAGTGTTCAAGGAGTACGAAACAGCCTATGACAACAGCGACAGCAACCCCCCCACCCAGAAAAAACTCATCGGATCTATACGATTCACGTAAATAGCCTATTTTGACTTCAAAACGGTGAATTTCGCCGAACGGCGACTGATTTGCATGTATGCCTTACAGACCTGTGGAGTAGGGATAAGCGGTATATATTTTGTCTTTGCCTAAAAATGTCCACATTTCAGCCAACATGAACTCCGCTTGAAACTTCACAAACATACAAAAAGGCTATCTTGAGCTGCGATTGCAAAATGTATAAAACCAGCACGACAACCACAGCACGTGAATGCAAATTGAAGTTTGTCCGACCCAATCAGACTCACCCAATGCTTGAGAAGAAGCAGGCAGAAAAGAAATCTGCAATGTTTGCACAGCACTGAAGGTAAAAGGGTGTAAATTGGAAGAACACACGTTTGTTTTCTGAATAATGGAACAGATGTCAGCATTCCTGATAAAGGTTGGTGAATCAACTTAAGTTAAATATAGTAGTTAACAATCAGTAAGTCAATAATCTCTGGTGAGCCTATTCTGCAGGTGTGTAAACAAAGTTATTACTGTGACGGAGTCTGTCTTAGTTTATATTATTCATTCATCTTCCGTTACGCTTATCTTCATTAGGGTCGCAGGCGTGCTGGAGCCTATCCCAGCTATCTTCGGGCGAGAGGCGGGGTATGCCCTGAACTGGTCGCCAGCCAATCGCAGGCCACATAGAAGCAAACAACCATTCGCACTCACATTCACACCTACGGGCAATTTAGAGTCTTCAATTAACCTACCCTGCATGTTTTTTTGGGATGTGGGAGGAAACCGGAGTGCCCGGAGAAAACCCATGCAGGCAACATGCAAACTCCACACCGGCGGGGCTGGGATTTGAACCCCGGTCCTCAGAACTGTGAGGCTGCTCTGCTACACCGTGTCGCCTAGTTTATATTAGGTATTAAAAAAAAGTTTCAAATTGATATTGTAGGGCAATATATGAGTGTAAAATTTCCAGGTTTTTTTTTGGTCTATTTGATGTGCATGCGCTATTTAATAATAAATCAGAAGTTACCAGTTAGTACTGCATACTTACGCTTACACAGTTAGTTATTTGGAGGACTACATTTTACTTCAGTTATATTATTCTAAAGTAACATTATTATTACTTCAGTACAAATTTTGGAAACTAACAACCATCGGTATTTGTATACCATTACAAAGTCAACGGGCCTTAATATGCCCTCTGTAAGGCTTTACTGCCACCTGCTGGCTTAAACCATGTAACTAGGGTAAAACAAATTAAGAAAGTGAAAGTAAAAAAAAAGAAAGAAAGAAAAAAAGAAGTTTTAAATGTAGAAGTCCCGTGCTGGCCAACCGTGCGCTAGCGCTCGCTGCAGGCTCTTCAAATATCTTTAGTTTTCATCCTTTTGTGCTATTGTCGCCTACTCACAACAGGGTTGATAGAGGCGTCATGGACGTCAGCTCGCACCGCCGTTTTGGACTCTGTTTCGGTGACGGAGATGCTGTAGGAGCGGACAAATTCCACACCCGAGTCGTCTTCATCACTGTCAGAGTCAGAGCTGATGACGATGACAGTCTTCATCCCGCTTCTTTGCGCACCCTCCAGATTTTCGGTGGGCAGTAAAAGCTACGACCTATCGACATTTACTTACCATAAAACAAAGACCGGGGACTCTAAAATCGAAAATAGCCATTTTAAATAAAGCATGCTACCTTACACGAGACCTACTGAGTAGTTTTTCAAATATTTGTAGTCAAATATTGACGTTGCACGCTTCTGCTTCTTGTTTTTGTTGTTGTTGTTTTTTTTCTTTCTTCTTCTTCTGCGGTGAAGGTAGTCAGCCAGTGGACACAGATATGAATAGGAAGATTCGACGCGCCCCTGTTGTGCCTATGGTGACGCTCAGGTAGAAGTGGCAATGTCGTCAGCACATTCCGTATGGACGGCAAGAAAACAGTACTTGTACTACATACGGCTGCGTACAATGCCCTACAATTACGACAAGGAAACTGTGAAAAAACGTTCTCTGGTCAAAAAAAAAAAAAAAAAAAAAAAAAAAAATATATATATATATATATATACATATATATATTTTATTCAAATATTCCGTATAAATAGGACATGCTTCAGCGGTGTCCAGAAAAAAATTAAACGTTATAAACATCAGTTAAGAAATGAGCAAGTTACGATTTATTTTCAATGTGCATATATTACCTTTCATCGGAACGACGACCCTCCCAACAGGGCGCTCCGTAGGCACGTTGGTTAGCTGCTACAGCGCGCTGGGCTAATCTAGTTTTCTCTTTATATCTGTGACACGGGACAGCGATTGGCTTAAATGTGCAGACTGACACCTACCGTAATGGAGTGGTACAGCAGGGGTGGGCAACGGTCAATAGAACCACGTTTGATTTTTTTTCTTTTTTTTCTTTTATTACAATTACAATTACAATTCAAATAAATTACAATTTAATGACTCTGAGGAATTGTGACGACACTCGAATCAGCAGAGCCGTATATAAAAGCCGTATATAAAATATATATATATATAAGGCTTGGTCATCCCCGCTCCCCCCCCTGCTGGCTGTGTCGTTGGAAGACACGACAACTGTTTACGTTTCATCGATGCCATCTTGTGTCAAATGAATCTCACCACGGTAAGCTGCATACATTTCTATATTTCATTTTTATCGAGTCAAGGAACACATTTTTACATTGAACACGTTTTGACAAACTACTTTATGGCCTAACATTGGCCAATAAAAAAACACAAAAAACCTGCGCAAAACATGTATAACCAAACATTCGTAATAATAATAATAATAATACAGAGAATAAAAATAAATAAAAGAAAATATATTCAACAGAATAGAATAGGAAAGAACTCTTCTCAGGTATCTCACAATTTGCAGCGATGAGGGGGATGCTATAGCCCCGTCAGAAATCCTTGTAGCCCCTCTTAAGCTCCTCCTGCATTTTATTTTATACTATAATAATTCTTATTAATTTATTTGAATAAAAAAAAAAAAAATTAAAAAAAACGTTTACAAGTAGCCATTCTGTTCCCCGCTTGCATGTTCGTGCTGCGCCTGTACCACGTGTTTGTGAGGGGAGGGGCAGAAGGAGTCTTCAGAATCAGAATCATCTTTATTTGCCAAGTATGTAAAAACACATAAGGAATTTGTCTCCGGTAGAGAGACAAATTGAAATTGACCGAGAATACTTTTGAGAGATAAAGATATATTTTTTTTAAAAACAGTCACTGAGCAATAAAAGGTTACCAGTAATTGGTAATGCCGGTACAATTCGTATTTATTTTTATTTTTTTGACAATTGTGTAAAAGGATGCAAAGTCCTTTAGCAATTAGAGCAGTTTGAATGACTAATAGAGCAATAGTCCGATGCAATGAGTATTGTGCAAAGGGTGCAGAGACTTTAAGAAATGTATGCAGTTTAAAGTGACTAGTAGTGCGATCATCGGGGACAATGGCGATTGTGAAAATGTTGCAGATACTACTTAGTCGATTGTGCAAATGGTGCAGATGCTACTCAGGCACACGAGTGGCCAGTATTGGTCAACAACAGATATGCAAATAGTGCAGCGTGGCGAGACTCCCACAGTCCGTGGCAGCAATAGATCATTTTGTGATCAAGCAAAACACAGTTGTTCAAAAAAGAGTGCAGGTAGAAAATAAAAATGAAAACCCAGTCTCCCTGGTGGACAAAAAAGCTGGAGATCCTAAAAATGGGCCACAAGCTGTTAGCTGCTCTACAGCCCCGTCAGCTGTACTGCTGACATAGACAGTTGATGAACCAAGGCGGCCTCTTCTTCGGCATTATCCAGCCATGAAAGTTGGACATCAGAATTGCTACTTCAATCGTAAATAGTATAAGGATGGATTACAAATGACTGGAATATTCTACAGGGTGATTGAAAATGAACTCCCTATTTTGAAGTACTTGTAATTTATTTCTGAACTATTAACTGATTAACTGATACATAGATAGATGCCGATTGTGGTCCATGTAGGCAACTGTGTGTGTACGTAAATGTGAAAGTGAATGACACGCACACACACACAGACACACACACATACACACACACACACACACCATTTCTCCCACCACAGTAATTTTGATGCGAAGAGCGAGAAAACTTGTTTTCTCACTACGTGACGTCGGCCGTGCAGTGCGTTAAACCAGCTCACAGTCCGGACTCCAGACTTCAGTCTTCATTGTAAATATTATTTAAGATTAGTATTGTAAGTCCTTCATATCGAAGTGCACGGTCATAATTCAGTCACGGAGGGTAAGGAGTGACTCACTGAAGGATTTACTAGTCTGTACTGAGTGCACTGAGAATGGTGTGCTTGTTTACATTTTGGTACTTACTGCTCTGCGTTGGCATGTCAAGTCTGCGCTAAGTTGCGGATTTAATGCGGCTTCAACTACACTAATATTTAAGTTACAAAATATTATTAAATTAAGTTATCTGACAACCCAACGCAACACTGAGGAGCAAAGGATTATGGAGTTTGTCTATAATTAATACACATCTTGGGTGAGCACAATGCATTTAAAAGTTTTTTTTTTTTTAATGCTTTTGTCATGTTGTTAGAAGTTTTAGAACTGATGTATTGCGGTGTAGAGGTTTGTAATTTTTTTGGGGGGGGGTGATGTTGGAAGATAAAGGTTTATTTATGTTTCTTTCTTTAGTAATAATGGAATACATCAGGGTTCACCAACCTGAATGAAACTGAGAGCTACTTCTTGGGTACTGATTAATGCAAATGGCTACCAGTTTGATACACGCTTCTGAAATGAAAAAAAGAAAATGCTAAAATTGCCTTTGATATACGAGGATCTTGTTCGATGTGCATCCGTGTCTGAGACGTACAAAAATGTGTTATTAGCATTCCCATATAGTTTGTAGGCAGGACATGCCCTACTTCAATATTACTGGCTCGAGGACACAGGCCGCTGCACTACAATTGGCTGTTGCATCTGTAGAACACACCCTGCTGCTTCCAGATGGGAAAAGAAGCATGGGACTTAAGTGTGGCAGCGTTAATATGTTTTCCACTAAGCCGAACCCGCTGTAATCCTAACCTTAACCCATCCTAAACCGACTTAAACCCCAAGCCTTGCTCTAAACCTAACCATAACAAACTTCTTTGTTTTTGTTCCGTGCAAATGTGATACATGTTTGGGATGGCCATTTCATTACATCTGCGTAGCCTGCACTTGTATTTATCATTTACCGGATTTAACCAGGTAAAATTCTATTGAGATATAAAATCTCAGGCAGCAAAAAGTATACAGTACATAACACAAGACCATTTGTTTATTCATTCATTTTCCGTACCGCTTCTCCTCACAAGGGTCGCGGGCGTGCTGGAGGCGGGGTACACCCTGAAACTGGTTGCCAGCCAATCGCAGGGCACATAGAAACAAACAACCATTCGCACTCACAGTCACACCTACGGGGAATTTAGAGACTTCAATCAACTCACCATGCATGTTTTTGGGATGTGGGAGGAAACCGGAGTGCCCGGAGAAAACTCCACACAGGCGGGGCCGGGATTTGAACCCGGGTCCTCAGAACCGGGAGGAAGATGTGCTAACCAGTCTTTCACCGTGCCGGCACAACATTTTCACAATAAATAAAAATAAAGAATAAATAATAACAAGTACATTTAAAATGTATGACATCTGATTTATAAACAGGGACAAAGCCCTTATGCTTTTGAGTACATACATTGTTTTTTGTTTTTTTAAGTCATTCAGATTTGGCAAGCTTTAAGACATTTTTGGGCCTCTTTTGTGGGGTAATGACTCTATAATTTAATATAATAATAATATTTAAGTAAAATTTTTGTCCCGTTATATTTTTATTTATCTAAGATATTTTATTTATTGGTCTACATTACAATGGCAATTTTCAATGTTCTTTAGAATTGAATGTTAATTGTTCTTATAAAGGATGTACTGTATTTATTATGCTCTATAATATCATTATATCAGTGGCATGAAAAGAATCATCAACAATACTATCTTTTATCGTGATAGTTTTTGGGAAAATATATCGTCCTAAAAAAATTGCTATTGTGGCAGGCTGAAACATAATAATAATAATAATAATAATAATAATATATTGAGAGAGAGCAGGAGCAATGGCTAACACAAAAATATTGTACAAATTGTACAAATAAAAATCTGCAATAAAGCGGGACCAAGAAGCAGCAACCGTCATATCGCGGAGGATTACTGTATCTGTACTCCGTGATGATAAGTTGCAGGGACTCATTGTTCGAGGGCTGGGACTCATTGTTTCCAGACATGTGCCTCCTGGAACTCACATAGTCTCAAGTGTAAAATTATCTATGATATGTTATTATTATATGTTATTATGAATAATTAATGATCTTCATTAATGCAATATCAATATGCAACACTTTATTTCTGTAAATCTCTGCTAGTGTTTAAATTTTCTAATGATCACTTCTTCAAGATCTATAGAAAGTTACAACATCCCGTCACTGGGGAGCAGTGGGGATACGTTTAAACACCTGTTTCCATGCCACGCATATTTTGTGTTTTTGTAAAATGTTTTTGATGTGATAGTGGTGATATTAGGATGTGGATATGGACATTTAAGCCCCCACTGAAGGCCCAGGTCCAAAATGCATTGCACGCCACTGTTGTTCACAGTAATAAAGCGCAAACATATTAGGCTGTAAATGACTGGCCCTCTCGAACGTGTGAATAAACAAAGGCATTCTTATATATTGCTTTCCTTCAAATAGCCATAAGTCCTGGATACTGATGCTCCTACCTGAGTAGTTACACTCCCATACCACCGTAAATAAATAAATGCATATTTAATGCAAAGTTGCCAGTGAACAGGAAACAGATGGAACGTCCTAAATAAAAATATGTGTACAAGAGGCTACTGTGCAATCTTTTAGTGGAATATCTGCATATATGAGATCCTTTTTCAAACAGATTTGGCACTGTCAACAACAGTTCTTGGAAAGTAAAGTGTGTTTATCCTCTTAAAGTAGAGGTTGTTTTTCTTAGAAAAATAGATGCTTCACCACAATCAGATAATTGGATGACGAGTGCAACTGACCTCAGATGTCTGCATCCAGCTGACACTGGATGAATCATGGTCAGATCAAAGCTTGACACTCTGCAGCAATGGGAGACTGTTGTCGGCCGCTTTTGCAAAGAGGGACATAATGCTTGCGTGTATATATGGTGTATATAAGGTGGTAATGGCTGTGTGGGTGCAGCTATACATTCCAGTGAAGGATGTGCTTTGAAAATCGTCGTCGCTATCTTTGGGCGCCAGCCAATCGCAGTATATACAGTGGGTACGGAAAGTATTCAGACCCACTTAAATTTTTCACTCTTTGTTGCAGCCATTTTCTAAAATCATCTAATTTGTTTTTTAATAAATCTGCAAAAATTTGAACAATTCTGTTTTTTTCTGTCAATATGGAGTGCTGTGTGTACATGAATTAGGGAAAAAAGAACTTAAATGATTTTAGCAAATGGCTGCAATATAACAGAGTAAAAAAATATTTCAGGGGGTCTGAATACTTTCCGTACCCACTGTGTGTGTGTGTGTATGTATATATATATATATATATATATATATATATATATATATCCACCCATCCATCCATTTTCTGAGCCGCTTTCCTCACTAGGGTCGCGGGCGTGCTGGAGCCTATCCCAGCTGTCATCGGGCATGAGGCGGGGTACACCCTGAACTGGTTGCCAGCCAATCGCAGGGCACATAGAAACAAACAACCATTCGCACTCACAGTCATGCCTACGGGCAATTTAGAGTCTCCAATTAATGCATGTTTTTGGGATGTGGGAGGAAGCCGGAGCGCCCGGAGAAAACCCACGCAGGCACGGGGAGAACATGCAAACTCCACACAGGCGGGGCCGGGGATTGAACCCGGGTCCTCAGAACTGTGAGGCTGATGCTCTAACCAGTCGGCCACCGTGCCGAGTCCAAGTCATGTGACTCGAGTCCACACCTCTGCCAGTTCTAGTTCACTGGTTCTAAGAAGAGAAAAGAAAATCCCATCGTCCTGCAGGACAATCTGATCCAAGTTAAATTAGACTTGTGTGAGTGCTTTAAGACCATTTAGTAGTCCAGATGTACTGTAGCTCTAAAAGTCATGCAACCATATATGGACACAAATTAAGGAATGAGATACCTGATGAGCAGCAGACCATGAGGGTTGCGATTTTAAACGGGAGAAGAAATAAAGTACAGTTATGTCTACATGCAAAGCAAAATCATTGGTACCCTTCCATTACAGAAAGAAAAACCTGTAACTGTCACTGAAATAACTTCATACTAATAAGACCGGAATTTTCCAAAATGCATGTTGACAAACCACAAAGATTCTATGAGGATAGATGAAATAAAACTGGAAATTTGTGACAAGTCGCATCAGTTCTAAGGTGGTGGACACAAAAATGTCCAGCTATCATCGTCACGTGGCTGTAACTGTTGCTGATATGCTGTGTGATGCTGTGTTGTAAAGTAAACATAATTTCTCAAAAACTCAGCATGCCTGGATTCATTTGTGTCCGTGTGTGTGTGTGTGTGTGTGTGTATATGTGTGTGTGTGTATATATATATATATATATATATATACATATTGTGTGCGTGTGTGAAGAAAGAGAGAAGCTAAGAAATGTTACTCAAGGAATCCACCCTCTGATTCTTCTAAAAATAAAGTCCAGAGGGAAAACTCACAAATAGATTTTCTTAGTACTGTACTTAGTGCTTAGTATTGATTTCTTTATCAGGCCTATGGTTTCCATAGAAAGAATAAAAAGACTGTGCAACAGATTGTTTGGATATTGATTTGATTGTTTACACAAACAAAGAATAAACAATATTGTTTCGACAATATCAATGTGTGAACATTATTGTTAATTCAGTATAGCATGCTTCTGTCAGAAATGTTCATCCATCCATCCATTTTCTGAACCGCTTATCCTCAAGCGGGTCGCGGTAGTGCTGGAGCCTATCCCAGCTAACTTCGGGCAGGAGGCGGGGTACACCCTGAACTGGTTGCCAGCCAATCGCCGGAGAAATGTTCATCTACTGTATATTTTGTCCTTATGGGGACTTCACAACCTGTTAGGACATAGTTTCACATGGTATTCATCACATCAAAGGGTCTAAAATCACCCACCACACCTCTGCTGATTTTAGTTCCAAAAACAATAACAAAGAAAGAACAATATAGATTTTGAATCACGTACTGGATGTGGCAAACAAGGTCAAAACCTATTTCCTTCTACCCACCAGTACCAATCATTAACAAGTCCTCTTGTAGCCTTGTGTCCCAACCCCAAATTGGGGAAAACTTACCGTAGAGCAATAAGCACACAAGGTAACAGTAAGGATCAAAAAATATTTTGTTAAAGTCGGCAGTACTTAAGCTGTTTGCAACTGTACACAAAACTTTTCACTCATTACACCCATTTTTATTGACAGATAACAACAAACGAATGCAACAGGCCTAATCTCCACGGTCTACACTCCTGCACCCAATATGTTTCCACTCTATTATTTTAGAGATTAAAATAGCTGGAGAGGTCAAATCCCATGACAAAAGAACTTCAATTAATGTCCTGGATAATTTTCAACAGCAAAGGTCCAAGGTCAATCCCCTCTTTAGAGGTTATTTGTGGTCACATGCAGGCGCAAATAGCAAGGCACAGCAAATGTATGTATGTGACGTATTTCATACACAAGGTAACTCAATGTGCTTTACCTGATTAAAAGCATTTTAAAACAAAGAGCAAAAGAAACAACCAAAAGTACAGAAAAGTAAAAGACAGCTTGAAAGCATTTTAAAATGAGAAAACATTTAATAAAAACGTATAATGCAAGAAAGATAATTTAAAAAATGGAAAATGCTCAATCACAAGCATTAGAAAAAATAATGTTTTTTTTAAACTGGACTTAAAAACATTCACACTTGGGGCTGACCTGACTTCTGTTGGTGACTAATTCCTTTTGTGTGCAGCACATCAGCTCAATGTTGGTTCACCATGTTTGCTTTAGACTCTGTGCTCCACTATTTGACTTGAATCTGTACATCTCAGAGCCGAAATGGGGTTTATATTCTTTCATGTAAGAAAGAGCACTCCGGTTTCCTCCCACATCCCAAAAACATGCATGGTAGGTTAATTGACAACTCTAATGTTGTTAAAAGAAAAGGTGATGTAACACATTGGTAAACATGACCCTGTCCCAGCTTTTTTGGAACGTGTTGCAGCCATAAAATTCCAAGTTAATGATTATTTGCTAAAAACAATAAAGTTTATCAGTTTGAACATTAAATATCTTGTCTTTCTAGTGTATGCAATTAAATATAGGTTGAACATGATTTGCAAATCATTTTATTCTGCTTTTATTTATGTTTAACACAACGTCCCAACTCCATTGGAATTGGGTTGTACATCCAATTCATTGTCTCAAACCTTTAAACCACGCCTGCCAAACTGCTTCAGTTTCCAAATAGTTTCATCACCCAGACTGACCGTGACAATGGAGCAGGCTGGTTATCACCTACATCTGACTGACAGAGCGTGTCAGGTCCAGAGCCTCACAAGATTAGATGTGGAACGTGGCCCGATGACTCATTCCACGATCTGTGAGGAAGATGGCGGATGACACAACATTATCCTCGCCGTCCATGACTGTCAGATCTCTGCAAAGGTAATTAACCGTGTTTTAGTGTCTGTCAGGGTACACTAACTCTGTATGAAAATCAAAAGTGTCCTGCCAAGTTGGATTTTCAAGTGTGCTCACATTCCCCACATGCCTTCATGAATCAGAGTCATACACCGTATATTCTTAAACACTGGCTTCAGCTCGTGTAGACTGCATTGGTTTTTGGCTGGTGGCAGATCAGCAAAGCACAGATCAGCATGAGCACTGTAAATACTGACATAAAAGATATCATCATCTAAATGACAGCTCGTGTCTTGAAAAACTCGAAAGTCAGGTCGTGTTTCACATGGTTTTACAGCTGTGCAGCAGTTGCAAAATTGAATAGCAACATCAGCGCATGAGCCATCCATTTTCTATCGCACTTGTCCTTATTAGGGTTATGGGTAACCAGAGCCTATCCCAGCTGACTTTGGCCAAGAGACAACAAACAACCATTGTCAACTACAATTTAGAGTGTTCAATGAACTTAATGTTCATGTTTTTGGAAAGTGGGAGCACACCCATGCAATGTGTGAAAACTCTTTTCCTCTGAGCATCTGCGCGGTATGCTGCCCATACGCATGGCCCATGTGATTCAGCTTGCTTTTAAAAAAGGACCTCACTCACTCACAAATTTCAATCTGAGTGGAAGGATGCAATGATGAGGAGGTTGAGTGCGGAGAGACAACACTTCCTCATATCTTGACACACTACTCAAAGTAGGTTCGATCCGTGTGTGTTAGCAATGCATGTTCCTTTGCTGAGGCCTTGAACCGCACCCGCCATGGCGCTTTTCAGCTTGAGAGATGCTTCTGGTGTTGCAGCTCAAAAATGTAACAATTGTTTTGTGGATATTGATACCTTAAATTATGAGGACTGTGGTGTTGTAGCTGGTCATACTTGGTGTTGGTTAGGTTGATGATGATTACGTGCACCAGTGTTTCATGAATAGGGTAGGCTCTTGAATTATCAAAAATATGTATTGTCAATAGGGCAGAGGTGGGTAGAGTAACCAAATATTCTACTCAAGTAAGAGTAGTTACTTTAGAATAATCTGACTGAAGTAAAAGTAAAAAGTAGTAATCCAAATATTTACTTGAGTAAGAGGAAGAAAGTACTCAATGAAAAAAACTACTCAAGTCAAGAGTCACTTGTAACCGGATTGTTTTAAAAAAAAAATCAAAGCATGAACATCCATCCATCCATCCATTTTCTGAGCCTAATGTTGCCATATCCACTGCCAAAACAACAACACATCTGCAACTTACCGCAAGGTGTTTTCTGAAGTTAGAAGTGGGCTGAAATATCCAAGTTTGGGCAGTCACAATTTAAGACCTGCATGACAAAGGTGTGGTTTTTTTGGAGTCTGTAAAGTAAACACACTCACGCGGCTGTTTCTCCCCCCCCCCCCCCCCCCCCCCCCAAATTTTGATTGGCTCGCGAAGGCTACATGTGCGGTCATGTGACTGCCTTGTGTCGTCTGATTGGTGAATTGGAGTCAAATGAAATTAGCGATCATGTTGGATTGTTGCAATAGGCGAGTTGCGAACGGCATGACGATCATTGTAACGGAGTAAAAGTATCGATCTTTCTTCACACAAATACTCAAGTAAAACTAAAAAGTATGTTACATTTAAAGTACTCTGACAAGTACAGTTTATCGAAAATGTTACTTGAATAAATGTAACGGAGTAAATGTAACGTGTTACTACCCACCTCTGCTGTAGGGTAATAATAATTTTATATGCCCCCCTTAAGACTGAGGTCTGTGTGGGAGGAAACTGGAGTACCCAAAGAAAACCCACACATGCAGGACAACATGCAAACTCCACACAGGAAGGCTTGATCTGAACCCTGGACCTCTTGACTGTGAGGCAGACGTGCTAACCACTAGCATGTCTGTAATGTGATCTTTAGGAAAGAAGTGCAAAATTGATGTTCATTTCCATTGTTAACACTGCAGTAAAAATGATCTGTTGACCAATCATCAGACATCAGTTTGTTTAGCTCCACCTTACTAATTTGTTCAAATATAGGCCTTCTATATAAAATATATTCCTTCTCAGAAATAGACACTCCCTCAAAAAAACATCACCTCATACTCTCAGCAGTTGCAGAAAGTGCCATCCATCCATCCAGCTTTCCATTTTCTTGTGCTTATCCGAGGTTGGGTCGTGGGTGCAGTAGCATTAGCAGGTAAGACCAGACTTCCCTCTCTTCCCAGCCACTTTGTCCAGCACTTTTGGGGGAATCCTGAGGCGTTCCCAGGCCAGCCGAGAGACGTAGTCTACCATGCATGTCCTGGGTTGTCCCTGGAGCCTCCACCTGGTGCAATGTGCCCGGAACACATTTGCATTTGTGAGGCATCCTAACCAGATGCCCGAGCCACCTCATCTGGCTCCTTCGATGCGGAGAAGCAACGGCTCGACTCTGAGCCCCTCCCGGATGGCTGAGCTTCTCACCCTATCTCTAAGGGAGAGACACCCTGTGGAGAAAACTCATTTGGGCCGCTTGTATCTGCGATCTTGTTCTTTCGACCCACAGCTCATGACCATAAGTGAGGTTAAGAACATAGATCGACCAGTAAATCGAGAGTTTTGCCTATCCGCTCAGCTCCTTCGTTACCACCACAGACTGATACAGCTTCCACATCACTGCAGAAGCTGCACCGATCTGCCTGTCAATCTCCTGCTCCATTCTTCCCTCACTTGCCACCAGCCAACATGTGAGAAATATGGTAAGTAGGTACAGTAGATTAAATTAATCTGTTCTATGAGCCATATGGTACTGGGTTTACACTTATCTCAGTGGAAAGCTTTATTTAAAGCTGACAATTGTGACCTTCAATGCTTCATTAGTCTGGTTACACTTTCAACTTCCTCTGTGTTTTAGTCCAAAGTTATGAGAAAATACAGAGGGAAAATCTTGTTTGTTTGGAACACAACAAAAGGTCAGCAGTCATGTGTTTATCCCCAACCTGCCAGGTCAGAAGACAACGTTGGCAATACGAGACGAATGGCTGCAAGATGTGGAAAGATGTCTGGTAGGGGGAGGTGGGGGGGACATGAATCACCGTGTGGCTGTGACACATTCGCACACATTCATGAGTCCTCTCCCACTCTCTATCTCCTACAACACATCAACCATAGCCAGGGATGCACCCACTCTCACACATTTAAATAAGAGCAGCTATCCAATAGTAGAGGTATCAAAATAGGGGTCACGGCTGAATTTGTGCAGGCTGAAATCCTAGAAGGAATTATTACTTTTACAAAGCACCTGCAGTCGTTTCACATAGCACCTAAGGCCATTTATTCCTGGATTATACATGTTTTATATATTATAGTATTATATAACTACACTGGGTTCTGTGCACAATCATCCAAAACAGCCTCCTGAGGGAGAAAAACAATTGAACGATTGAGGCAGGGAAGGAAATGCAGCCCCATGCCGTTTTTACGTCCTTCCACTAAAGAATTATTGTCTGTTCATCTACTTTTGAATCACTGACGGATTTTATAACGGGTGCAGGGAACTATGGCGTGGATTAGGATATTTATAATAAGTGCACAACACCATCAATCAGAGTGTTCTATGCTTGTAGACTGGTTGTCAAATGAACATGCACTTCCATTGATGACTGATGAGATGATCAGGCTTGCAATTAATGTATTGAGTTTTTTATTTTATTTTTTTATATTGAAAACGAATGTGACAAACAAGAAGTTAGTCAATTATTACTGCGTAATGAGAAATGCTGCAATACAATGTAGCCTCAGCTTTGGTAAGCCCTGGTTTTCGTACGACTCAGTTTTCAATGTTTTTTTTTTTCATAGACATTTTGTCCCAGTTTTGTCACCAAACTCATCCGCCTGCTCGCCAGACTCTGTCCACTCATTCCTGGAATCCCCCACAAAGCATCCGATTCGCAATTTTATTAAGTAATTTGTTGTTGGGCTTGGGAACGTTTCATCACGCCACATTGCATCATGCATCAATTCAATATAAAAATATAAAAACTACAGTAGTTATAACTATCCATCCATCCATCCATTTTCTGAACCGCTTATCCTCACTAGGGTTGCAGGAGTGCTGGAGCCAATCCCAGCTATCAACGGGCAGGAGGCATGGTACATCCTGAACTGGTTGCTAGCCAATCGCAGGGCACATAGAAACAAACAATCATTCGCACTCAAAGTCACACCTACGGGCAATTTAGAGTTGTCAATTAACCTGCCATGCATGTTTTTGGGATGTGGGAGGAAACCGGAGTGCCCGGAGAAAACCCATGCAGGCACGGGGAGAACATCCAAACTCCACACAGGCGGGGCCGGGGATTGAACCCCGGTCCTCAGAACTGTGAGGCAGACGCTCTAACCAGTCGCGCACCGTGCCGCCTAGTTATAACTATTCACTCTTAAAATGGAAACGCTCACAGATTCAAATGTAAAACAAATGCTCAATTATTATAAAGGATATTATTGTAGTAATAACACTTTTATTTGTTGTATTTACATCTGGATCGCTAAAATCTTTCTTGCTTTTAATAGTCAATTAAAATGCAATTCCTTTTGACCCCTTTATACTGTATATGTGTCATATTTTTAACCCTTGTTCATTTTGTTACAGTTCAAATTGATTCAGGAATGTTAAGTGCTCCACACTTGTAAGGCTATCCATAACCTCGCTCCTCCGTATCTTACTGCACCCCAACACATCTCCCGACCCACCCGTTCACCAACTATGTGGTTTCAAGCAATTAGCTGCTCTACCCCGCGCCTCTGGATCATCCTCCCTCCTGACAACTGCGGACTGTCTCCCCACCTTCAAATTTCACCTAGACTATTCTGTTTAGACTGGTTTCTATGATTTAATCTCCTGTACATTTGATTCAACACTCTTTTTACACTCAATTTTATATAGAATTTGTACCTTTATTCTCTGCACTTGTTCTGTTGTTGCTTTCTTTTTATTTGCTGTGCAAGGTGACGTTGGGTGCTCAGAAACGTGCCTATAAATACAATGTATGATTGTTATTATTATTAGATCAGGGTTAAAATACACATTATTATTATTAATACTTCATAACTTAACATTTCCACATGCCATATTAAACTGCAGTTTACTGTTTCTTTGCATCTGGTAATGAATATTTAAATGTAATAATAAAAAAAATAAAAATAAATAATAATTATAATAATTGGCCGCACGGTGAGCGACTGGTTAGCACATCTGCCTGACAGTTCTGAGGACCGGGGTTCAAATCCCGACCCCGCCTGTGTGGAGTTTGCATGTTGCCTGCATGGGTTTTCTCCGGGCACTCCGGTTTCCTCCCACATCCCATAAAACATGCAGGGTAGGTTAATTGAAGACTCTAAATTGCCCGTAGGTGTGAATGTGAGTGCGAATGGTTGTTTGCTTCTATGTGGCCTGCGATTGGCTGGCGACCAGTTCAGGGCATACCCCGCCTCTCACCCGAAGATAGCTGGGATAGGCTCCAGCACGCCTGCGACCCTAGTGAGGAGAAGCGGTACGGGCCCTGCGATAGTTTAGGGTGTACCCCACCTCTCGCCCAGTACCGCTTATCCTCATTGGGGTCAAGGGCTGACTCTGGATACGTGGCGGGGTAGATCCTGAACTGGTCACCAGCCAATCGCAAGGCACATACAAACAAACAACCATTCACACTCACATTCATACCTACGGACAACTTATGTAAACAGCTTGAACTAAGCACGCTTTGGCTCTTATTGAGAGAACTGTTTCAGCGAGAGTCTTCTTCTTTTCATATCCTCCAAGTGATGTTATCTGGTAGTCTCCATTTCTGTGTGTTTCTCCATTTCTGTGTGAAGTGTGAATTTTCACTTCATGTGTGAAAAAGTATTGGACACGCCAACTGTTATTTATTTAATACATTGTACAGTCAGCTGAGATAGGCGCCAGCACATCCACAACCCTAGTGAGGATAAGCAGTATGGAAAATGAATGAATGAATGAATATGTAATCATGGATTCTGGACTGACCATATTCTGAATTACAGTTTGTTTTCTAGACTACATTGCTCTTTTATGCAAGTCTGGACTTTGTTCTATGAAAATAAAGCCTTTGCACATGATAGTCCTTTTGTTTCTTTTGACTCCATTCGGTCACTGCCTGCAAGCAACTTTCTCAAATAATGAATTGTGCGTGACAGAGAGAGAAAAAAGTGCATTCTGGTTCAACTGCAGAGGGTTATATATCGATGTCATATATTTGTTTAATTAAACTTTGGACACAATTGTTGCCCCATCTGCTCTGTGCCTTGGAACAAATCCATAAATGTGTTTAATACCCCTTTAATGTTTTAAAAAAAATCTTCAAGAGGAAAAGCAATAAAAGAGAGGACATACATAATGACTTCATCCATCATGGGTTGTATAACAAGGCTTGCTCATTTGTAATAATTACAATTGCATCTCATTTACCAGACACCCTGTGGGTTGTAGAGTCATGCAATGTGCAGAGCGCGCGTGTTGGGAGTTTGCCGAGGTCGCTGTGTTCCCATGCAGCAGGTATGTCCTCCAGCAGATGTCTTCACAGTCCTGATCCATGGTGACAGTCACCCCGAAGAGGATCACCACTGTTTCAAGTCCAGAGCTGTGTGGATGAAAGAGAGCGAAGCATTGTCTCTTGGTGTCCCGTAATCTTGTTTCATTAGATCCTGTCTTTTGAATCACTAACAAAATGCTCCAACAAAAACAACATTTGCAGCACATACAGCATCCCACTAGCCTCCTTTGAAAACCTTTACACCACTTCTACAACTGCCATATTGATTTGTTTTAACAAATCCAGAAGTAGATGGCGTGGATTGTCACTGATATTTGCTACGGTAGTTTGTGTCCCAGCTTTGAGGGTGCATGTGTGTCTTTTTGAATCACTGCTGCTCACTAAATGTCCCCCGGTCATACGTCAGCCTTACGCTGCTACATGCGTGTTACATAACCAGTGCTCCCTCAGCTAACAGTAGTGTAGTAGGGGTACAGGGGAGGGGGTGGGGGGGCAGCTCTGTCCCTCAAAGTTGATGGAAAGCGCTGGTTTAGTGACTGTAAATTGATTTTAGGTGTAATTGGTTGGCTAATTAGGTTCACACAAGCCTGTTTGTCTCATAAAGAACATATCACCCGCCTTTTAGGAGCAATTGCGTTTTGTAAAAAAAAAAAAAAAAAAAAATGTTAAATAGAAATGATTTCATAACATGGTGTACAGTGTAGAGCCGACATTTTGTTTGGAAGTCCAAGGCTGTTATTTCTACTACACTACACAGTGAATCAAACAAACAAGTGGAAATGAAATGAATCACAACAAGGCCGAGGGCTCGGCCTTGAAGGGAAAATGCTTCCTGTTGAGAAGAAATCTCCAAAGCAGCTGTGAAAACAGCATCTCTGTATCTTTCTCCCCCCAATTGCTTTCTGTCTATCTCTCTCCCTCTCCTCTCTTTACGTTTGGCAAAAACGGGCTGGTCCTGGGACTGACGCCGCCTCCCCCTGTACGGGCGTCCAACCCCAACAAGCAGCGCGCATCCCCAAAGAGACGCTTGGCACAGAGGAAGCGTTACGCACGGATCCCGAACCGTAACACGCTTCGTCTCACATTTACGATGCATTCAGAGCAACGTCGTCGCACGGGGACCTTTCGGGGGTCTTGCAGAGGCGCTTTCGACTTGCACTCCGGTAGTAGCGATGATATCGTAGTTTGCAAGGGGTTAAGAGAGCATTACGCGCACTTGGACTCCACGTCAAGCGGACGGCGCACGCACAAACATGAGGCATCCGGGCAGATTTGAGTCACGATGGATTCAAGCGAGGCCAGCGTGTTGTCGGAAAACGTTTCCAAGGATGTCAACGGCACGGAGGCGCCGCTCGAGTGGCCCCACACGGTGCCGGCAGCCGCTCTCATCATCTCGGTGGTCACCGCGATCGTCTCCGTGACGATCGTGGGGAACGTGTTGGTGATCGTGGCGGTGCTGACGAGCAGGGCTCTGCGCGCACCTCAAAACCTCTTCTTGGTCTCTTTGGCCTCCGCGGACATTCTGGTAGCCACCTTGGTCATCCCCTTCTCGCTGGTGAACGAGGTGATGGGCTACTGGTACTTCGGAAGCACTTGGTGCGCCTTTTACCTGGCGCTGGACGTGTTGCTGTGCACCTCCTCGATCGTGCACCTCTGCGCCATCAGTTTGGACCGCTACTGGTCCGTCACCAAGGCGGTGCGCTACAACCTGAAGAGGACTCCGAAGCGTATCAAGTCCATGATCGCGATGGTGTGGGTGATTTCGGCGGTCATCTCCTTCCCTCCTCTCCTCATGACCAAGCACGACGAGCGGGAGTGTCTGATCAACGACGAAACGTGGTACATCCTCTCCTCGTGCGTCGTGTCCTTCTTTGCGCCGGGTCTCATCATGATCCTGGTCTACTGTAAGATCTACAAAGTGGCCAAGCAGCGCTCGTCCACGGTGTTCGTGGCCAAAAACGGGCTGGAAAGGCAGCCGTCCCAGTCAGAGACGTGCTTCGTCCGGAAGGACCGTTTCGAGACGGAGAGTCCCAGCAGCCAAAGTTCGGCCAGCCCCCCGCGGAGACAAGGCGAGCTCGACGACATCGACCTGGAGGAGAGCTGCTGTCCGTCGGATAGCAAAGCGCGCGACAAGCACTTGGGCAGACGGGAGAAGGCGGAGGCTGCGGACGGCTGCTCGTCACACAACTGTCGGGCTTCCTGGGCTTCGTCGCGCGCGTCGGAGCACAAAAACCCGGCCGGGCGCCAACACGCCGCCGCTGTCAACAAGACCAAAGTGGCCCAGATGCGGGAGAAGCGCTTCACTTTCGTCCTGGCCGTGGTGATGGGGGTGTTTGTGCTCTGCTGGTTCCCCTTCTTTTTCACCTACAGCCTGCACGCTATCTGCAGGGACAGCTGCTACATCCCTGGCGCGCTTTTCGACCTTTTCTTTTGGATTGGCTACTGCAACAGCTCCGTCAATCCCATCATTTACACAATTTTCAACAGGGATTTCAGGAAAGCCTTCAAAAAAATCATTTGGCCGACCCCGAAGCGCACATAATCACACGAAGGCTTTCTGGGTGGCAAAGCTGCTTTCCCAGCTTTCTTTTGCAAAGAGCGAGGAAGGAATTTAGGCAGATTAACTGAACTCAGCCTGTGGCTGATTATTTCCCCTTTTCACAATTTTGAAGTGACTTCTCCAACAATGGGTGTTGTGTACAGATTACAATGTTGTCTAAAATGTAAAACGTTCAGAGAATACGAATAACCGTTTGGAATGTGCATTGTCAGTATTAAAAGTGTACCTCAGAGATGCTGCTGTTGGTGACTAAATGTTAACTTCTGCATTTAACAAAGACTTGTTGTCGTGAAAAGATAACAATTCCGACTTAAATGTTTGTTGTTGTTCGTAGTGGTGTGCAGCTAATTACATATAATATGCAAAAGGTAAAAGGTGTAATTTTTTATTGATTTTTTAAATATATATATAAGCAAGCGTGCCTAATGTAGTGGCCTTTGGCTGCATCTGACTAAATTTGCTGGTCTCTGAGATTTTGTTGCGCCGCTTCATTTTATAACAACGGCAGAGTTGAGGCATGGATGTGCAAACACTTCCGAATAGGTCCACATGTCAAGTCAATACGTCCATATTATCCATCCATCCATCCATTTTCTGAGCCGTTTCTCCTCACTAGGGTCGCGGGCGTGCTGGAGCCTATCCCAGCTGGCATCGGGCAGGAGGCGGAGTACACCCTGAACTGGTTGCCAGCCATTCGCAGGGCACATACAAACAGACAACCATTCGCACTCACAGTCATGCCTACGGGCAATTTAGAGTCTCCAATTAATGCATGTTTTTGGGATGTGGGAGGGAACCGGAGTGCCCAGAGAAAACCCACGCAGGCACGGGGAGAACATGCAAACTCCAAGCAGGAGGGGCCGGGGATTGAACCCGGGTCCTCAGAACTGTGAGGCTGACGCTCTAACCAGTCGGCCACCGTGCCGTACGTCCATATTATGTGTGCAAACATTCAAACCACGTGAATGGCATCCCTTTTCTCAAACACTAACAGGCTTATGTAAAATCATATCTGGGTTATGCTGTCTAGTGAATGTTGCGTTCATTGTACTCTACTCTCTCATTGTACTCTAATGTTTTACATTTTATTGTCGATTCCTCACCAGCACTGTAGAAGTATCTATCAATCATTCATTTTTCTACTTTCTGTCCTCTCTAGGGTCACAGGTGAGCTGAGGTCTATGCCAGCTGACTCTTGGTGAGAAGCTGGTTACACCCTGGACTGGTCGCCTTCCAATTGCAAGGGACATATATATGAACAACCATATGCATTCACATTCACACCTATAGGCAATTTAGATACAAGGGGTTCTCAGTTTATGATGGTCTTTCATTCCTACAGCAGAGATACAATCCAAATTTGTATGTAAGTTGAAATGCGTCTATCACAGCGTGCCGTTCCCAGCCACGAAATGTCATAATTACAGTAAATATTTGTATTAAAAACATTTCAAGGCTATCAATATAAAACAATAAAATGAAGAACAGTCAGTAAGGCGGAAATTGAGCGTCCCTTCTTGTGTCGCATGACAAAGTATTCCTACACTGCTGCAGTATTCGTTAGAGGCCGTTCGTAACCATAAAATGTCATAATTACAGTAAATATTTGTATTAAAAACACTTGTAGGCAATCAATATAAAACAATAAAATGAATAACAGTAACTAAGGCAGTAACTGTGCGTGCCTTCTTTTGCCGCATGACTACGCACTCCATTCGTAACCTCAAAATGTCCTAAATATTCGAACCGTCGCACACCAGGAAACTTTTGTTTTCAATTAAACAAACATGGATGAGTTTAGAATGTGGGAGGAAGCCAGAGAGAAAGATCAAACATTAAACCCAGAATTTATGACTCTGAGGCAGAGGCTACCCACTAGATCACAATGCTACCAAGGTAGTACATCAGTACAAATAAGAGAGGCACTGGCCGTGACAAAGTTGCGGGCCAGAGGACACATATTCACAAAGACTTACCCACTAATGTGAGAATGAATGACATCCCTCCAGTCAGGCCAGTGTCAGCCTAAACAGACTCCAGCTCAAATTCAAGGTTTCACCTAAAGCGCTGAAGAGGACTCACTTGACACTTAACATCAGTAATAGAATATTGGCCCCAATATTAGGAAAACCAGCACTTTGTAATCACATCCAATACAAGAGCTGTATCGAAAATTCTGCCTGTGTTGACAAAGCGGGGGGACGGTGGGCGACTGGTTAGCACATCTGCCTCACAGTTCTGAGGACCGGGTTCAAATCTGGAGTTTGCATGTTCTCCCCGTGCCTGCGTGGGTTTGCTCCGGGTACTACGGTTTCCTCCCACATCCCCAAAAAATGCATGGTAGGTTCATTGAAGACTCTTAATTGCCCATAGGTGTGAATGTGAGTGAGAACGGTTGTTTGTTTATATGCGCCCTGCGATTGGCTGGCGGCCAGCGCAGGGTGTCCCCCGCCTCTCGCCTGGAGTTCCATTTTCTTTCTCAAATAACTGCTGGGGAGTTACATTAATTGACATAAATTATTTCAGCTGTGCACATTTAACATGGATTTAATTTCTCTGGAGTGCCAGGTCATCCCCCTTAATGGAAGCTGCTTCATCCCATGTGAAAATATTTACACAAATACTGAAACTTAATTTTTATTCTGATGAATACAGAGACATGTTATTCTCTCAATGGATGCTGCTTACCAATTCAATTATCCTTCCAATCGTCATGTCGTTCCAGAATGAAGCAACAACAATGGAGCACAGTGTTTATTAATTAGTGTTTTTGTTTTTCTCCCTTTCAAGCTGGTATAAACAGTCATGTACTATCCTGTATATCACTTGTTAAAAGTCATTATCTGCGATTTACAGATGAGTAATAGAGCCTCACGGAAGAGAAAAACAAAGTAGTAAAATTACAAAGGAAAAAGTAATGTTCTTAAAATAATAAGGAACATGTTGTTCCTTTGACAAAAGTAATTTTGAAGAGCAAAGTCAAAATTGCCATCCGAACCGTAAAATCAAGACTAGTAGCCTCTTTTGTGAAACTTTTGCGAGTAAATTTATACTAAATTTGAACTTGTTAGATTCCTTACAGTAATCAAGTCACAGTTAAGGTGGTTCTGCAACTAGTTTTCATTAGTTGCTGACTGTCTGCAACTAATTTGGGTGTGATTCCAAATGTCGAATTGCAACTGAATGGCGTCCCACAGCACTTAAGTTTACAGCCAGTCAAAATGGCAGGTTATACAGTATTCACATGATATTTCACAAGAAAAATTACATTGGCGGGTAGGCTGACCAAGGCGAATCCACTTCGTCCAGCTCTTCTGGGGTATCCCGAGGCAATCCCAGGCCAGCCAGGCAACTTGGTCTTTCCAAAGTGTCCTGAATCGTCCCTTGGGGCTCCTCCGGGTCTGACCTGTCCGGAACACGTCACCAGGGATGCATCCAGGAGGTATTCTAATTTGATGCCCTAGATATCTCATCTGGCTCCTCTCGCCGCGAAGCAGCTGACCCTGCTGGATGAGCGATATTCTCACTCCTCTCATCTCTAAAGGGGGGCCCAGATAGCCTGCGACAGCTCATTTCAGCCACTTGTATCAGTGACGTTGTTCTTTCGGTCACAACCCACAGTTTGTGACCGTAGGTGAGGGTGGGAACATAGATTGACTGGTTTTTCCTTTCGGCTCAGCTCCTTCTCCACCACAACAAACCGATACATGCACAGATGCAGTAATTTCATATCTACCAAAAAGTGAAGCATTGAGGAGTCTTTCTGCCACATGAAATGTGGTGTTGATGTGCTCAATGAATGAGGCCATCATTGCCAGCAGCTTCTCAAATATCTCTGGATACATTCTAAACAAACAACACATAATCACCTCCTGGAAACCTTGTGACAATATTGAAAAATGCCCAATTATTGTCATGAAAACATACGTTACACGTTATCCACAGTCTCTCCTTTCCTCTCTCTGTATTCTTCACCAGCGGAGAAATCTTGCTACAGCGAACAAAGTGAATCGTTTTCCCCTTGACAATCGCGCTACGTTACTTGTGGGTCAAATAAAGTAATATAGCTTCAAAAAGTTGTTTGTGGATAACTACGCCAGGGTTGCATTTTTTGTTTCAGCAAGTTCGGGGTCGTCGGTCGGTATGTGAGAATCAGTTTTACGGTTTGCGACAAGTTGGACCCCAAAGCAGTAACAGATCGCGGAGGTTATTTAAGCAGTCTTTATTTCCAAAAAGCAAACAAAATTGTTTTGATACAAAAAAAGAGCAAAATCTGGTGAACAAAAGACATTACCAAACAAGTAGGAAAATACCAAAATGAGCGCCGCCGGAGCAAGGACGGGTGGCAGCCACTGGACGTGTGCTGCTGGTAGAGTGTTCCAATTGGACATTCAGGCAAACTGAAAACAAAAACGGTCCACCCGTCTTTTTGATTGTCATCGTGATCTCCTGCAGGGACTGGCTGTGCTGGCCAAGCAGTTCACCTAGTTCAGAATATGCACATTGCTGCGGGGTCCATTTCTTTGGAAGAATCGTTCTTTTATGGTCTGTGACAAGTTGGACCCCAAAGCAGTAACAGAGTGTGGTTGTGGTTGAGCAGTCTTTAATAAAAAATAAATAAATCAATCAATGAAAAAAAAAAAGCAAACAAAACTATACAAAAAAAGAGAGCAATAACAGGGGAACAAAGGACGCTACCAAACAGGTAGGAAAAGACCAACTGAAAAGCTATGGTGCAAGGCAATAACAAAGAAAAACAACGCAAAAGGCGAGACTGAAAAACATGGCTAATGGTGACTTGAAGAGGGGGCAAGGAGGGTCACCGGGAGGTCACCAATACCCAGACGAACAGGGATTCAGAAAAACAAAAACAAGAAGCAAATCCAACAAACTATTTCAAAAGCAAGACGGGATACAAACAGAATTACAGTAAGAATGATTCAGCACCTTAAGACTGGGAGCTGATTACCAATCGCTCCCAGGTGCATGCCTCCTTGCTGACTCCAGCCAGCTCACCATGCCACCTAAAGGAAACAAGAAAAACAGGTGTGAACAAGCCGACAGCAAGAAACAAACAAAATCAAGCAGAACCTAACAATCAGTTGTCGAGATCATGCGCCTGGTCGCTCGGTGTGCTGCTGACTTAAAGGGGAAGTTTGTTGTTGTTTTTTTTGTGTGTTTTTTTTTAACCATTGTGCCCAAGGAAGAGCAACAAATCAGAGACAGAAGGTGTGCCCTGTGGGGGTATCACACTGACCTGTTGGCTTGTGCTTCAGCAGCCATGCTGGAACTATTTTGGAATATGCCCTGATGGGGGAAAAAAAAATGCTCATTCCTCATTTACTAACAACTGGGAAAGACTACCAAACAGAAGCAAAGCAACAGGACCTCAGGCACCTGAGAGGATTCAGAAGCCACACAGAATTAGCATTATTTCTGTTTGACAGGTATGTTTTTCACCTCTTTTTAATTTTTAATTGATTGTACATTCCAAAAATAACCCACATTCAAACCGATACATTTAGTGTTATAGTAACACTCCATTACTTATGTCATTCTACTTCTCTGCTAACATTGTATTGTTTTACAGAATTAATGCCAGCATAGTATTGCTAGCACTGTTATTTTGTTGAAGCGTTCTCTGACTATTTATCACAACCATGTGTAAGAATTACACTCGAGCACATCAGTGAGGGGTGTGGCAGATCCAAAAAGGTGGAGGGATTCGTGAAGTGAGGCTACATTCAAATCTTGCTATCAGTTTTTAAATTCCAAACTCCCTCTTCAATATTGCAGCTTAATCTTTTATTGTTAGTTTTTTTCCCCCCCACTTTTTGCTTTTTCAGTGTGGCCCTAACACACCTTTGTATCATTTCATATTGCTACACTGGATTTATCCGAGACTCCTTATACAGTAAGTCCCTACACGTGCCCTGTGATTGTTATGATGACCAGTATAGTGAGCAGTCCTGTCTTTCGCTCCAGGTCCCTCTGACTCACAGAACAGGATAAGCAGTTGAGAAAATGGATATACGGGTACTATCTATGTCTGAGTACTATTGTAGCCACTCCTTCACAATCCTTGACTGTATGTTCTGCTAAGTGACAAACAATCTATCTCTTAAAGGTCTTGTAATTTTTTTTTATTACAGTATACAAAAAACAAAACAAAAAAACAGAGAAGAAGAAACAAAGCTGAGGTGACCTTTCACCTTTTGGAATCTTCTCAAGGCTAATGAGTACAACAGACCATGTGGACAGAGCCAAAACACTTCCTGGTGCGGGATGCTGAGAGGAAATCTTTATTTGGATCTTACAAAACAAAGAGTGCTAGAGGTCAGAGCCGAACACAGGGGCTGTTTGGGTTCAAGAGTGTGGCCAAAGACAATCAACAGTTCCACCAGGTGGGGGCAATTATTGTTAAAAATGCTTCAAGATGAGAGTAACACAAACAAACTGCACTCAGAAACGTGTGAGTATTTTATTTAATGCAATGGTTGTCTTTGCGATAAAGGAATTCAGGTTCTGGTCTGAGCTGCTGTTGCAGTTTTTGTCTCAACTGTTGTCACAGTGGGACCCATATTTCCCTTTTGTTGCAAAGTCGTGACCCACTTTTATAGAAGTGAACAACAATAAAGAAATTGTATTGTTTAAAAATAGCCTGAATATTTTTAAGCGTAACTACACTGTGCTCACTTAGTTTTCTTTAATGATGTAGTGATGTTCATGAGATGCCATTTTACAAGTTTGACACACACATTGCCATGGTATTTAACCCCTGACTCCTGCCCCCTAACTCTCTTGGTTCTTCGCTTTGCCTTGCTTCATGGCTCTTGCTATCAGCACCCTAGCTACGGGGCAGCCTTTGACCACCCATGCCCGCCTCCCCTTCCTTCCTTGGGGAAGGGGACTCGGCTTCCCAGCCTCTACGTGGGCCACCGCTAGGCAATCGGAGCAGCTGCTACTAAAAGTACCAGGTACGCTTCCAGCCAAGCATGATCTCTCTGAAATTGCTAGCGAGTCCCTGAAAAGGCAGGAAGAGAAACAGTCGCAACCTCCCACAGAATGTGCGAACAACAACTTCTGTCCCCTTTTCCGTCTGTTTTTGTTTTATTTTTTTGTGCATCTTTTTCTTTAACGAAACCTACCTCCTCGCCTCCTGAGACGCACTCAGAAAGACCACTCCCAGAGACCAGCTGATCTACATTCGTGAGTAGACATTGCAATTGTCGCCAGCATGTACATGTTTAGTGCCTAATAACTTGGGGGAAATTACTAGCATCACACAAAATCCCTCTCTCTCGCTCTCTCTGACTCAACGCATTAAACGCTCACATTCACATCTTTAGCCCAGCAGCTCACGATGTCCTATATTTCTTCTTTCACCAGAATTCGTGTTATTTTCTTCCTGTAGTCAGCCTTTTGTTTTTCCCTCTAGACCCCTCGTAGATTTCATTAAATATTCTATAAAAATCCACTCTTGGTTGTGTTTTATGTGTGTTTTGAGTTTAAGTAAGCCTCTGTCATCTAGAACTCGTATTTCATAAAATGGAGCAACCTTTAGATTATGAGACGGATAAAAGGTTTGTCGTCGCTTTCTCCTAAATTGTATTCACATAAAAATTGACGTGGTTCCCCTTTATAAGACAAATTAGTTTTATTATAACGTTAAAAGCGTCAATCGGACTAACCCGAAAGTTTTTCCAAATTAATTACATTTTTATTTAAATCAATATACACTACAACAGTGACCAAACCAAAAAACATGAAAGTGATTCCGTACGTGGGATGATGCTCCACCCCCAAAAGTTACCAACATTTTCTTTGGGGTAGAAGCAGATGCCAACATACACTGCAGGATTTTTTTTTCCCACCTGCAAAACAAAGGATAAATCACCGCCTGTGGTGGATGCGCAGACGCGTTGCGCACTAAGTCAAAATGGCTGTGCCCATAAACACATGGAGGTAAACAACTGGAATATTTTTTATTTTTTTTTGAAGTGCAGCAGTTGCAGCTCTCGTCAAAATAAAGTAGTATGCTCTATGAGTCATTCTGATTCAAAGGTGACATTTTTGATTTGGCGTTCGTTTTCATTTTTCACTCGCGTGTTGACTCGACTCACCACTGAATCGTTCGTAGCTCTCAATATATGTACATATGCAGTATACATATATACTGTATATACACACGCACATCTATATGCATATATAAAACAATCAAATTCAAAACAGTAAGTAAGGCAGTAACTGAGTTTGCCTTTTTGAGCTGTGTGACAACATATTCGTATGCCACTGCTCTAAATAGTTCATTGTGTGCCGTTTAGAACCGCCGTAAACCGTGGAGCCCCTTTAATATTTTCCTAGCTGTCCGTGACCCACTTTTTGGTTCCGCCCCACTGGCTGAGGATCACTGCTCTACCACACATACAGTACATGTGACTTGGGCATCTGCAGGTGATTGTTTTTCAATTGTCTCTAACAGCACAGGCGCTGAACCCACACACGTCAATTCCAGGAATCAGTGTTTTGGGAGGAGAAGAGCGATTGTGTCATTAGTGGAAATGAGCCTGTGCTATGCCCAAACAAGCCCTGTAGAGCACAAACAACTTCTGCACAAGTTTAAGCTGTCGCAGGAAATCCAGAGACGGCAGCGGCAGCCTAAAGCCGACACATTTTTGGGCCTCTGTGTGTGTCTTTTATTGCTGCACATCTGAACAAGCTTTTTTTTCATTGGACAATATCCCATTTTCCCACATGCGTTTAGGAAATTTCTAGCGTGGGTTTTCTTCCCTGTAAGACAAGTCTTCCATCAGTCAGGAGATTGTTGTCACTTACTCGACAAAACGGCCAGTACTTGCCAGAAATTCTTGCAGGTCCTTGTATGTTGCTGTCGGCCTCTTGGCAGCATCCCTGACCAGTTTTCTTCTCATCTTTTCATTAATTCCAGTCCACTTCTTCGTAATGTCATAGTTTTGCAATATTTTCTCCCTTTGATTATGACTGTCTTCATTGTGTTCCATGGTATATCTAATGCCTTGGCAACTCTTTTGTGCACTTTTCCTGACTGATACCTTTGAAAAATGAAATCCCCCTGAGAGGATCAGATGCACTTTAAATGGTGGCAAATGTGTGCTGACTCCCGTTCAACATGAGTTTGAATGCGATTTGTTAATTCTGTGTGCGCACACTTGTGCAACCACATTATTTCTGTTTTTGATTTTTACTTCCCTCTCTCTAAAATATTTTAAAATTGAGTTCTACAGGTTAAAGGTCACATTAATGGTCGGAAAAGCTTTGAAATCATATATCTGTGTCTCATTTCTTTCTATCACAGAAGCCTGGCATTTGAACAGGATAGTGTAGACTTTTTACATCCACTTTATTTGCATGGTCTCTGGAGGTTGGTATGCTATTCTGCGATGCATTTTATGCTGATCGGCTGTTGGGCTTTAATGTCATAATTTGCCGATCCAATCAATTATGTCATTGATCGGCTCCGCAAAAGACATTTACTCCGTGTCGCCATCGTGTACAGTATATATGAATCCAAAAGCTAGTTTATTTTTAGCCTTGTCGTGTGTCTTTTGATGTAGTGCTGTAAATATCTGACAACCAATAGTTATTTAAAAAAAAAAAAAAAAAAAAAACATGTCGACAGTGTGGCACAGACAACACGTCTGAGACAGACAACACGTAATGCATGGATCAGACTACAAGACAAATTTGGTCTTTCACGATTGCACTATGTCAGGCGACTAAAATGTTGTATTCCGATACCACCACATCCCGTCTTTTACGATCACTGGGCTTTATATTGTCAACTCAAATGCGACCGGGTACACTCATGACCACAACAACAACAATTGATCGTGTCGTGTGTATTATAAGAAGAATCCATCCATCCATTTTCTACCGCTTATCCGAGGTCGGGTCGCGGGGGCAGTAGCTTTAGCAAGGACGCCCAGACTTCCCTCTCCCCAGCCACTTCATCCAGCTCTTCCGGTGGGATCCCGAAGTGTTCCCAGGCCAGCCGAAAGACGTAGTCTCTCCAGCGTGTCCTGGGTCGTCCCCGGTGTCTCCTCCCGGTGGGACGTGCCCGGAACACCTCACCGGGGAGGTGTCCGGGAGGCATCCGAATCAGATGCCCCAGCCACCTCATCTGGCTCCTCTCAATGTGGAGGAGCAGCGGCTCTACTCTGAGATCCTCCCGGATGACTGAGCTTCTCACCCTCTATATAATACTGTAATCATTTATGTACAAATATTTTAATGAAATACCTTTATGAAATTGACAATTATTTGGTTCAACATAAATAGTTTGAGATGGGTTTTTTTCAAATGTTTCAACTTGAAATTTGTGATTGTTCTAATTTTTTGTGTAGTGTGTACTGGCGTCTGTGGGCCTCAACCACTTGTAGCAGGTATTGTCACTGTTCTTCTTGTTTACCATTCGCAACATCAAACAGTTTTTGCATTTTTCCTGAAATGCACTTCTCGTAACTTCTACCTGTCCAAATTTTCTTGCTTTGTTTTTCTCAATCTCTTCTTTCATAGTATAGTCTTTCAATTTTGAGAATTCTGTGCTAGGCATCTATTACAGGAATTATAGCATTCTACCAAAAAGTCAAAATTTCCCCATCAATTGTTTCAGTTTCTCTTAAATTCTTTTTGTTTTTGCGAATGATGTAGATGGGCCTCCAAACCGTTCACCGCTTTATACCATTTCAAGCCTGTTCATTGGACTTGAACTCGAAATTTTCAATTTTTTAATTGAAAGTGAAGTACTTCAAGTCTAATGAATAGCCACATGGTAACTTCCATATCAGAGATGGGAAGAACTTTCAGACAAATATTCGATTTCCATTTTTCAAGTGTGTTCAGCTGTTATATCTGCCCAAGGTGGCTACATTGAGTCAAAGGTTTAGAATACGTTTTTGTTTTTAGATTGATTCCATAACTTTATTTTTTTACTTGAATAGTTTATTTGTTCTGTGAGTTCATTTCAGAGTAAAATGAGAAATTAAACTGCATTGAGGACTCTTAGTGTCTTTACAAGGTGGCAGATTTATTTATTGTACTGCCACTTCACAGAGCACATGTCCCATGTTAAAAATGTTGAGGAAAGTTACTCTGCTGATTTTAAGAAGAACGTGATCACTGTTGCCATCAGAAGGGTAACAGCTTGGTGGTTTGACATAAAGCTATTGGAGATTGAGGAAATCCAAAGAAAAGCTCCTACCCATTAAGACTGAACGTTTTTCAACAGTGTTATTAAAATGTTATACTTACCACATTATTGATCATTGACTTGAGTCGCTCACTGTCTTTGTTCGTTGCTAATATGAGAACACAAGTAAAATGGTGAGGAGGCGACACAACATTTGATTAAAATACATCCATCCATCTGATGGAATTAATTTTCTGTAACGCTTTATCCTCACTAGGGTCGCGGGCGTGCTAAATCATGCATGCACACAGAGCGGAATATTTATTTTAAACCCCCAATAAGATGAGGATAATCTTTCATTTTTTGAGCAAGGATAACAGAAAATCAATGGACCATGTTATACATGGGTAGAAGGGTTTTCCTAATTTTTGGGGTTGATTTCGGGGGTGCGTATTATACTCGAGAACGTATTATACACGAGAAATTACAGTACTCCGAAGCTGTGTTGAATGTTCTGTATGGGATTATTAATTGTTGTTGATTAAATTCGGTCAAATATTTTATATTGCCGAAAACAACCTTTAGCACCCCCCTCCCAATGTAAAGATGTGCCGCCTGTTATTTTTGGAGCATTGACGATCGACGCCCTCCACCCACAACTCGACGGCGCCATCTAGGGCTGTAAAACAGACTATGACCATTCAAGCCAGCACCACTACTGACTTACATAACGTGTCTTCAGAAATTCCTTACCATGACAACAGAAGACAACACACAAACAGAACAGGAATTCTCCATGGCCTTTGAAGACTGCATGCTAAATAATTTAGGATGAGTCAGATGTTTTGACAGGAAGTGGACAAAGATACGGGGAGTGTGGAAAGGCTTTTCTTACAACTTTGACCTCGGTCTCACTGACCTAATGAGGCTGGATGCTCTTCCAAAATACGCATCAAAGATTTCAAACTGTCATTTATCATCATCATCGTGTGTGACAAGTTTAATGTTGCACTACAAATCCGTGCCAGTGTGGACAAAGTAAAGGATTGACCTATGATGCCACGAGCTGCCACTCCCCTACTGTGAACCCTCGTACTCTTCTCACAACCTCCAAGCAGCAATGCTTGGAGGCTGAGAATAATTTTGATTTATCTTCCTTTTATCTCGTCAGAACTCTTCTCGACCCCAAAGCTCGGCCTTGCGGTCATTGCTCCACATCAAAAGGGGTTGTGCATTTTTAGATAACGGGGTGGACTTCAGCCAGCCTGACACCGACAGGAAGCGGTCAGGAAAAGCTATGTGCTAACCACTCGGCCATCATGCCCATGTAAACTTCATTAACATAAATAATAACACAATTCAATTATCTTTTTAACTAAATTATAATATGGCATTCAAATTATAAAAGGCATTTTTGCCTTTTTAAATTACCTTCGCTGACCCATTTCCAAGGCTCTTGCTGTATTTAAAATAAGCACATAATCCTTACAGCATGGGTACAACACTGACTTCAAAAATAAAAAATAAAAATAACTTAATAAAATGTCTCTTTCACGCTAAATACCAGTCACACAGAGAAACACTAACATTTTAGTCATAGTTAAGTAGTTTTGTAATGACTTTACGATGAGATGTAAAATTTAAATAAATAGTAATTCAAGCAGACAGCAAGTGAACTTTGACAAGCCTGACTTGACCAGAAGTTGTCACTTTTTTTCACTTTATTGAAATCACAGTACTGACTGCATAGCGCCAAACCAGGTGAAGTTGACCAGCTTGCGTTTATACGTGTGGGTGTGTTTTGCGTTCATCTGTGGAGATGGGAGGATTATTGTGTATTTCTTTCCATTTCTTGAATTGTGCTTTTATCTCTGTAAATACCTTTTGGATTTTAATGTATGCAAAGTGCCATACTGTAAATACATTTGATTTGATTTGATGGAAAGTAATGTGGTGACGACCGTGTATGGTGGGGCGGCCACTCGTGAGAGAGAGAGTTAGTGACCCAGACAGATAGAGGATTGTCGCAATTCCATGGTGGCATAAAATTACAGTAATCTGGATTATTGATGCAGTGGCATCATGGAAATACCTGTAGGATCCCAAGCAAGACTAAACTGTAAAGCTGTTAATACTTATGACCCCTTCCTCTTCTATCTCATTGCCTCCATCTCAATGCTTAACCTGTCAACTCTGTCTAATAAATTGGGCTGGTATTCGGCCACATGTGCATACCAGATGAATTAATTTTTAGGCTCTCATGCAGAAATCAGTGGAAAATGCTGTTAATCATTTCTATGACGTGTGTAAAAGTATCCTCTCAAGGCTCATAACCTCGAACTGATCCTAAAGGACTGTATTTCATATCTTGCTGTGCAAATACACCAACTGAAACTATTTTCACAATGATTTTTAACAGTCAAAAGGCCCAACGCACATCATATAAATATAACATGTAGCAGTAAGTCCAGTAACTATGTTATAGTACTGTATAAGGACTCAACATATGGAGTCATTAATATAATTCCAACTCTGACACCTACAATGCATTTATTATAGAGCATTAATTCTGTGAATAATCACGTTACCCTTTGAATCATTCTGTGTGGAAATGTATCTTGTTGTGGAAAAAATCATTTATAAGTAACAATAGCTCATTAATAGACTTGAACAAATGTCACATTTTAATGGAGGAAAATTATCAATTACAGTACAGACTGACAAGAAAACTAATGCTTCATTACAGTACACAGAGGTCAGTGACTGGTTCGATGTGTGTAAGAAATAATGACCATCATGTCCAAATGAAAAATGTGCTGTGTGCAGTAGAGCTGGCTCTAAAATTAACCTCATCAGGCTTGCAAGAAACACAATTTATGTTCAGATAAATAAATCTGTAGGGCTGGTGTACAGATCCAAATAAACCAATGGATGGCTCAAATTCTCCAAATGATATCCAAGGCATTATTACAACAGTGTTTTAGGCCGTTTGTCAACTATGTCAGTCCTAACCTGCGTGAGAGAGTTTCCATGGTTCATAAGCGTACCCCCCCCCCTTATTCTGTTGAAGGACACAGGGGAAGACTAAGTGAAGTGAAAACGTTTTCACATTTACACCTACGGCAGATTAAGGGACTGTCTGTGATGAAGGGGAAAAGCAGAATTGAGCATGGGTCAAGTATCTTCATGTTCAACATGGAATTTCTTGGGAATCTTTGTGGGTCGATGCTTCACATGAGCAGTAGTTCGAATTAAGACAGCATACTGTAGCTTTTCTCTGGGCACTCCGGTTTCCTCCCACATCCCAAAAAACATGCATGGTAGGTTAATTGACAACTCTAAATTGCCCGTAGGTGTGAATGTGAGTGCGGATGGTTGTTTGTTTGTATGTGCCGTGCGATTGGCTGGCAACCAGTTCAGGGTGTACCTCGCCTCCTGCCCGATGACAGCTGGGATAGGCTCCAGTCCGCCCGCGACCCGAGTGAGGAGAAGCGGCTCAGAAAATGAATGAATGGATGGATAATTTCAAACTCATCTTATGTTACCCTAAAACAATGCACTGGAAGGGCAACGATGTGAGTGTGTCATGGCATGTCACTGTTTTAAATATGTTTCTCAAGAGCCATTTTACGTACAGTATATCATTTATGAGTCAGTGATGCATTGCTACCATGTGTGTCAGAAAGATTCGAGGACTGGAGTGATGAAAAATATATTTCAAACTGCGAGATATCCCCTCCAATGTGTGACAGACCATCAACTCAAAAGTCTACAAAGACATCCGGTGGCGTTGGCTTCGTTGCAAGCAGAGGTGGCAATTGTGACAGAACAACTTGTGACTGCTGGTGTCACCTCACCTGAACTGGCTCTGTGTTTGTTTTCTTTCTCTTTCCAAAGCTAAAGAGTGTCCTCAAGGGGACCCATTTTTTAAGACCTAGACAACTTCAAGACGGCCATGACGATAAAGCTGCGAAGCCAGAGGAAACCTTCCAGGAGTGCAAGAAAGTGTGGCAGAGAAACCTAGGAAAGTGTGTTAGACTCCCGAAGAAATTACTTTGCAAGGGAAAACAGTATCTTTTGTGACACCAGCCTTAGAACCTTTCTGACACACCTTGCATTCTAATTTTCTTGCTGGGGGCTGAATTTGTGTTGTAAGAACCTACATTTCAACCAAGTACTGTATGGTTATGTACTTTTCTCACTTGCTTAAAGAGGACATACATTAAAGAAAATAATAATAATAATCTCCCTCCTAAAATGGGCTACAAATGCCTATGGAGTTCAAAGCCACACACTTTGAATGTGCTTTTCTCTCTTTAAGGCGACACATGATGTGAAATTGATGTGCATGTTGAGAAAAGGATTTTACTGACACATCTCGGCAAGCGTGAGATGGACGGAGGTGCGATTGATGCTGGACTGGTGGCTGAGCGAGTAGGCTGCAGATCTGTTGTGACTGGGAAGTGAGCGACAGTATATAACGGTGGGTTCGGGGTGGGGGGGTGGGGGTCTTAAGGCAAGGAAGTGGGGAGGTGCTCTGATTCGTGGGCAGCTGGAAAAATGAAGTCAACTTGTAAGAGTGATGAGAGAAACACGCACAACAAAACAAGGACAGGTAAAAAAAAAAAAAAAAAAGGTGTGTCAGAGGAAAGAAGAGTCTACTTGACATGTTGGAGGGAGTCAATTGGTAAATGAAAAGATGCTTGTCATATAATATTAACTTTCATTATATGATTTAATGAGGATGACAATTTGTCCGGTTTAGAGACAGTGAGTGTTAACTTTGAACCAAATAAAATTGCTGTAACCACACTAGCGACATGAGCACTTTGCAGACATTCCTGGTGCCTGTAGAATGGATTACACCACAGGTGTCAAACTGGTGGCCCGGGGGCCAGATCCGCCCCGCCACATCATTTTATCTGGCCTGCGACAGTAAATCAAAATTGTTCTGGTGCAATACCGTTGAGATATTTGTAAGTATTTTTTGTTACCAACCCCTTTGAAAAGAAATGTAATAGTTGAAAAATGTTTTTATAGGCTTCTAATTTCAAAACTGGCTATTCATCAATGTGTTGTGTATACTGTATGTAATCTTTCATTTATATGGGTTCACAGTTGTAGCGGCCATCCGAGGGAAGCCATAACTACGATGTGGCCCGTGACAAAAATGAGTTTGACACCCCTGGATTACACTGACTTCTGATGGTACTTCTGCTGGAAACCATTTTAAAATTGCCTACATTTTTCAGCGAAGTCACTAATCCATTAAACGTTTCTGACATGCCCGTTTTCGCTTTAAGGCCTAAAAACCTTTGCAGTTTTGTTGTAATTACAGTTTAATTATCATTGCTAAGGCAATTTCATCCATTTCCTGCCTCTAGCTGCAGTGATTAAGTATTCAGCTCCTAGCCGTGCCAATCTGCACATTGGCTGATGAGGTACATCACATTACATACAAAATCCATTGCGGAAAAAGCTTCTGCAGCTGCACTATCAACATGCTGCATGTCAGACTATTATTGTCTTGTTAGAAATGCAGAAGTGCCTAGAGATCCATCCATCCATCCATCCATTTTCCATCCCGCGTATCCTCACTTGGGTCGCGGGGGTGCTGGAGCCTATCCCAGCTAACTCTGGGTGAGACCCGGGGTACACCCTGAACTGGTCGACAGCCAGTCGCAGGGTACATAGAAACAACCATTCGCACTCACATTCACAACTATAGCCAATTTAGATTTTTCAGTTAACTTACCATGCATGTTTTTGGAATGTGGGAGGAAACCAGAGTACCCGGAGAAAACTCCCGCAGGCACGGGGCGAACATGCAAACTCCACACAGGCGAGGGCGGATTTGAACTTGGGTCCCCAGAACTGTGAGGCAGATGTGGTACCCAGTTGCTCACCGTGCCGCCCATCTTTTCCATTTGAAATGAACGGGGATGCCATTAACCTGTTCTTGAATCACATTTAGAAAAAAAAAAAAAAAAAAAGTGTAATTTTTTTTGCATCCATCCATTCTCCGTATCGCTTATCCTTAGATGGGTCACAGGTATGCTGAAGCCTATCCCAGCTGAATATGATTCTGAATCCAGACTTCCAAGGGATGAGAATTTTGATTTCCATTAATCATTCTTATCTTATTAATCTTATTCTTATTTTGTTCCCAACACATTACACTAGATCATGAAAAAAGAGTTTCAATGGAATATATCATTCATTGTGCTCTCGGATTTGTTGTTTAAGTGTTCCCTTTATTATTATTATTATTTTTTTTTGAGCAGTTGCAGATGTTCACAATCTGTCAGATTGCTGCTTATTGTGAAGTGAGTTGAGCTGCGTTCACTGCCACTAGACAGTGATTGTAAGCTTTTTCTCACAAAAACCTGCAAGTCACGTCACTCGTATCTCAGGGCACCACTGTACCTGGAAAGGACAGTAGCATTTAAGACCTGTATGGACCAAGCGACTGTGTCTGAAAGTTCCGGAAGATGCTGAAAATGGCATTCAAGTACCGTGTAGTTAAAGTAGGACATGTTTCTATAACAAAAGTAAATTGAAGAAGAATTTGGATAATTTATAAGCCAAAAATGAAACGAGTTTGTGTGATGTTACCCAAGCAAAGGCTATACTTATTTATACTATAAACAGCATGTCTGTGTTTTTACTTAACCTAATTTAAACTGTTCAATACTTTAACACTAGCTTTTGAAATAGCACACTGGAGTCATTTAGACCGTTGCTTTGAGTTGAGCATGCCACCCTTGAATAATGAGCCTGCATTAGGCTAATAAATTGTAATGTGTAAATATGGCGTCTACACGACTACGCAAAAGTCTTGGAACGCCACTGGCGTAGTTTTTGTTATGTACCTATTTCATGGCATTTGTTTTGACATATAAACGAGTAAAGTAGGACAGATAACATTCAGCATGCTTACATAAAACAACAAAACCTATTTCCACAAGATTTTGTTGATGGGGTGGTGCATGAGACAAGGAAGACAATATTTAAGACTTGGCTCTTCAGCACATACTGTACATTGTCAGAATGACTTTTTTAGCTTCAGACCTTCTGTGAGCAGATGCACGTTCAGTGCTGTCGCTTTGCGTTTACGACGGTGGTGAAAAGAAAAACAAACGTACTGCTATTTTAATTGTGCTTCGAGTTCTTGAACCATACTGCATGGCTGACAGATCGCAAGACTAATGCAGCAAACATGGATACAAATAACGCTTCTATATGGTGACGGTGCTGACATAAAAAAAGATTATTTATTTTTTTTATTTTTTATTTTTTGTGAACTCCGAGGATATGGCAAAGTGTTGATCTGCTCTATGACCATCTGCGGCACTCTGCTTAACACAGTGAGGTGATTTGCTTTCACATTGCATCGTGTTCTTTGCTGATGGAAGTGAGCCTTCATATCACATTGGCTTACTACAGTGATGGGAGTGTGTACACTACCTATGAATTATGCAGTACTCAGGTGGCTTTGACGACAATGCCCAACAATGACAGCTCCATAGAAATACCTTACATTTCATCCCCATGGCCCGAATTCAATTTTAAAATCTTAGCGCTGAGGTGCTGCTATAGCATAGCTTGCTTCACATCGATTGGATTTGGGTTGTAAATGATTAACGGGACTGTGTCCGTAGTTGAAATAAATCCAAATAGAATTAAGAGTTGGGAGTCTGGTAAAACCATGGTGATCGGCACAAACAAATCAAGAGACAAAATTGAAGGAAGCGAACGCACCCTGCGCTTACAAGTCAAGGCACTATGCACGGGGTTTGATGTGTCAGCCAAGCACAATGACAGACAGTTTGAATGGTGCCAAAATAATGAACTCTGATTTTTGTTTTGGAAAAAATATCAACACAAAAAACTGAGCATAACAAACTCACTACTTTGTAATCAAAACACAGCGAAAACGCACCAAATGTGAAGCCAATGAGAATTGGGACACTGCAAGACGCTCAGTGCAGGACAGGCGAGAAAAAAAAACAAAACTTTTAATTAAAGCCGTTTGCAACATTTTAGGAATACAAAACTGCTGTTGAGCTGCAATATTATTTGAGTCAGGATTGCAGATGAGGTGAAAAGTGAACATACCACACGTACTCTTTTACATACAACCAGTGGCGGCTGGTGAAATGTTTTTATTCCATATATAGGGCACCAGGCGCCTTCACATCTGGCCGCACACACACAAACACGATACAGAGATACAGCACTTACAACTACTTGAATGGAATGGAAAAAGGGTAAAAGTGATGGAAAGTGTTCTTCACTGTTATTTAGAGTATGAGATTAGTCAACTAAATGGTCAATTCCCGATTTATGTTATTATTAAAATTACTATTTTATTATATATATATATATATTTTTTAATGAATGTCTGTTGTATCAATACATTGTACATCTTGGGAAAAATGTGTTTTGACGTTTTTTCGAAAGCTGATCCTTCATTGTTTGTGCAGACGCATGGTCTCAGGAGGTTCTAAATCTGTTCGCAGAGTACGCATGTATTCAAGTGCGAACATATTGCTGAATCACCGGATTTCTGCGTCAAACGTGGGTACACACCATTTCATCACAAATTTGTGCGTACGCACTCTTAGTGAATAAGCCTCATTGTCATTCTACTAGTGTGCTGAATTGTCCCACTAGTGAGGACAAAGAGCATACTATCACATGCACAATGCAGGAGACCCTTGTTCACCTGCTTTGTTGTTTGTCTGCCTTTTTTTTGTTCCGACTAAAGCCTTAAATGGAGCGTGGCCTTCCTAGATTCCTGTTACAACGAAGCCAGTCGTATCTTGAAATGGAAAATCAAGCCGAGCTGGTACTGTGCAGTGAAAAAGGAACATTCGTTAAACATTTCCAGTGTTGCTCATTTGAATCACACAGAATCACACAATAATTTTACGCCTGCCGCGCACTCAGTGATCCGAAATGTTGTCCATCCTACTAAGTTTCATCCCAACTCAAAAAGGCCGCGCTAATAAGTGTTAGCAGCCGTTGGGCTTCTCTCAGCGGCTGCTGTCAACAGTGACAGCAGTTGTGAGCAAAGTGAGATAGCGGAGGAGGGACGGATAAGGCCAATACACTTGGAGAGGAGAACTTGTTTGGAGAAGAATGAGCTGGGACTAACAATGATGACAATGATAGTCATGATGATGATGATGTTGATGATGATGATGACACTCCTCTAGACAGTCACTGGTAAAATGAATAGACTCACACAGTTTTCCCCTGCAGTTGACTGTGAGTGGTTGATCGTTCGCCACCTTGAGAAATGAAACTGAGACATTAGTTTGCATTTTCGCTCAATGTTGTCCTCGACAAAAAAACAAACAAAAAACACGTTTTCTCTTCAGAATTCATGAAGACATGTTTGAGTCTTCCTAAATTATGCTTTATTTGACAAGTTGGCATTTTAGACTGGCTATCAAACATTAATAATCCTGCGCAGACCTAAAATTGTGATAGAACTTTGTAATTTATTCTTTCCTAACATTGACACTCATCGTCACAAGTGTTTAGTGTAATATCCGAGAGGCTTGCTGTCATTTGTAAACTCTCCCGTGTGTACTTGCACACCTCTCTACACAATATATCAATGCAAAAACACTAGCGAGTTGCATTCAAGCTCTTGGTCTCTTTACATCGCTGCCTTACTGCCTCATCGTTCAGTCTAGGATGAGGCGGACCTCCTCCTCATTCTGATGTAAGCGTGTTAATATGGCGGATCATCCACTGCTGGGTGTTCACCTTGTCATTTTCATCACGACGACCCGATGCTCCCTGAACTGCCCTGACATTTCCTCACTACACCTCATCAAACACCTTTTCTCAAATCAGCCAAAGTGTGTGATGGACTTTCTGAGACAGAAATGAACTACTGGCAAACATGGATGCAATTTACTTTTTATTATTAGCATGAGAACTCAAGCCAATGTAATGGAAAGTTAATTCTTAATATAGTCTCCAATTCTTACTAGTTATATTCCTTTATATGGGCGGGGAGGTGTTCAAATTGTGGGACGGTGACCTTCCTTTCTGAGGACATGAGATACTGTAGTCTTCCCGTTTTTGTGAAATTTCAAGTCAGACCATTTTACCACATATCACAACTGCCTCTTTTACACAGAGGCCCCATGAAATTGCAGCATCAGAGCTGTAACTGAAGACCTGTAATACTGTCACGTGTGCGTCTTCACACAGCGACACGGCATGGTGCCAATCTAAAATATTACTACTACTAATACAGTGATCATTGCTTTCAACACAACAGAGCGAAGGCAGTAAGTTTCCCATGTCAAACGTTACACTGCTGTCCCTCCTTTCCGGAAGCGGTATCTACCGTATCTATCTTTCTGTCCGTCCGTCCGTCGGTCCGTCCATTGTCAAAGGTTGTGCAACATCCCAATTCTTTTCAGCTTTTTGAAAATTGAAATTTATGCAGTGCAATTACTCATTTTACTCTGAAATGAAAGCACAGAACAAATACACTATTCAAGTTACAAACTAAATCATGGAATCAATCTACAAACACAAATGTATTCTAAGCCTCTAGTAGCCATTTTGGGCAGATACAGCAGCTGAACAAACTTGGGGCATTATCTCTGAAATGAAAATCAAATATTCGTCAGAAAGTTCTTCCCAACTCTGTTGTGGAAGTTTCCATAACTGTGTGGCTATTTACTGGATTTGAACTACTTGATTTAGAATTAAAAAAACATTTAAAAAATTGACATGTTCTAAAACCTTCGACCGTAGGTTTAAAAGTTCCAGAACATGGAGCCCTAAACACAACTACTTGATGTAAATTAATCACTACTTTACGATTTCTGTAAAAATAATGCAGTAAATATTGGCTGTCTCCTGCTAGCTATGGGACCCTCATCAGCAAAAATAACATTACATTTCACATATTGGTAACATCACAGTATTTGCTCAGATTTTTATTTTCTCATCACATATTACAATAAAAAAGATACGAGTTCAAAATGGGCGGCATCGTGGAAGACTGATTAGAGCATCAGCCTCACAGTTCTGAGGACCCGGGTTCAATCCCCGGCCCCGCCTGTGTGGAGTTTGCATGTTCTCCCCGTGCCTGTGTGGGTTTTCTCCGGGCACTCCGGTTTCCTCCCACATCCCAAAAACATACATTAATTGAAGACTCTAAATTGCCTGTAGGTGTGACTGTGAGTGCGAATGGTTGTTTGTTTGTTTGTGCCCTGCGATTGGCTGGCAACCAGTTCAGGGTGTACCCCGCCTCCTGCCCGATGATAGCTGGGAGGCTCCAGCACGCCCGCGACCCTAGTGAGGAGAAGCGGCTCAGAAAATGGATGGATGGATGGAGAGTTCAAAATGTTATAAATATATAATGACTGCGACTCTTTTTCTTATTCAATATTACATAATACAAGACAAAAGTTCAAAGTGATTGTGATTCAGTGCCTCTGAAAAGTTAATAAAAGATTTTACTGCACCAAAAGAAAATTATCCTTCAAGTTTGCAGTTTATTGGTTTTGGAATGCGCATATTAATGCAACTCTAATTTAATCTTTGCGGTATAGGATGCCTTGTGACCTTTTCAATCACATTCATAACGGTGGTTGACTGTGACTTCAGTTGTGACTTCACACTACAAAAAAATGGCAAATCCTGTCAAAACACAGCAAACAAACAAGGCAAAAATTGTGTTTTGTTTTTGACCTATTCTATTTCAATTACAGTCACTTTTGTGAGAAGTTCTACTCAACTCCCCTTAGTGCATGGGAAAAAGGGATGCTCTAACTTGTCAAAGTGGGATATTGCTGGGCCCACTGATAGTGACATTTTGTTTCAGATGTGAATAATTAACACGTAATTATAAATTCCATATCAATTCCAACAATATAGCCAACTTAAAATACAAGTACAATTAACTGTTATCTATTGCTCTCAAGTTTTTTGTTTATCGGCCTTGCATCACATTTTATACTGGACTAAAAATATGCATGCTAATACTGAACGATGAGCAAACAATGACAAGGATGCTTATGGTAGCATGAATAACAATTTCCCACCACTGTTGCGTCATGACTGATCACTGCTTCCTGAGAACTGTCCAGAACAAAACAAATCTCACAACATGTCTGAGCTAACCGGCGACGCCTTTTTGTGCTTTTTGTTCTTTTAGACCTGTCATTGAGGAGGCAGTAAATAAATGTTAGACTTGCCCTGTGTACTTGGCTCAAGACAGGCTTATATCAAATTGAATATCGAAGAAAACAAACCCAGATCACTCTGTTTGAAAAGAACTCTGAAGGGAGAATTATTTGTCTCCCTTTTCAGATACAAATTGTTATTGATTGTGTCTTAGGTGGTGAATAACAATGTCACTCAGCAGAGCACAAGGCTGAATTCCCAGACATGACATGAGGGGGGAAAAACTATTTCGTGTGCATGAAGTAGTAGTTCGTGCAGACGAAATAATAGTTTGTGCATACAAATTAGTAGTTTGTGCACACGAACTAATATTTTTATTATTATTTTTTTTTTTTACATGTCACGTCTGGGCTCTGTAGTTTGTCACTCTCTATGTTAGAAACATTGATGGGGGATTCATGGGGAATGTTGTTAGACACTTTGAATGGATGGGCGATGCCAATTGATTCTGAAATACATAGAGAGCTTCCACTGACAGGATAATAGATCAGAGTAGATGCCATGGAATAAAAATATATAAATAAATGTGAAATCATAGAGTGACTAAAGGATTCAAGTGATAAACTATTAAAGTCCTTCCTTAGTGGATGTACCATCATTTTCTTAAAATCAGTTGTCGTTTTTGCATAATCGTCCACACCAACCAAGAGCAATCAAAAGAATTATTCTTGCCTTTGAACCAGGGAGTCAAATGTTTAAAGAGAAATTCCACAATTTGCCATTTGAAGCAAAATTGTATGGGTTGAATGCTCTGCACGGGTCACCCCTTCAATGTTTCATGGAAATCAGTTGGATAGGTTTTGCACAGTCTGGCTAACAAACCATAACAAAACAATACATCTTGCCCAATCAAAGCTGCCATCTGGAAGCACAATGACTTGTGAAACTAAATAAAAATAGACAGAAATAAAACAAATGGCCAGTTCTCCATAAGCAGAAAACACTCTTCTGCCTCTACTCTGCTAAATTTGCGAAATATGATAACTATCAGCTTTGTGCTGCAGAGTGCACAACCTCAGAGGCACCATCTGCTGTGCTAAGGTCACCCTGTTAACGTGACAGGTGGTTTAACATCATCATGCAGCCATCACTTAGAGGCTTGGTGTCATCACAGGTGGCTAAAGAACTGCGAAGCAGAGGGCATCGGGGATCCAAACCTGAACGCTGCTCATTTCCAAACCTGCAAATAAATACAAGATGTAACACTGGAAAAACAAACAGCCGGCATTTGAAATGAGTTTTGCCAGCCTGCTTCCACCACTCTGATCCACCCCTCCGTCAGCGTGCCTCTATCAAATGAATCTTTTATGTTGGTGATTCATGCAAATCCTCCTCTTTATACTCAGCCTTTACTCCTTGGGCACGGCCCACCGGCGCAATATATTGCACATTTCTTACACTGTTTGCATCTTTGCATGAATACGTAACATCATCATCACCTCTTTTCAAGACCAAATAGTATTCACGTCTTCATATTCTCCTTTGCCGTATCTTTAAGCCCGTTATTTTTTTTACTCCCCACTCTAAGAGCTTGCTTTGGAAGGTGACAAATATGAAGGAAAGACATTTGCCTTGTGTGATACCATTTCATTAAGTGCACCATCAGACACAAACATGTCCATATACTATCCACACGCAAACTGTCATTAACTGACATTTAGCACTGCTCACTGGGTGCATGTTATTAAGGCATTCATATGCATTCATGGCCAAACACGTTAGTGGAGGCACAAGGACGAAAGCAATTAAGTGCCTGACAGTGCCATTGCTTGTTGGAATCCAAAGCAGGTACCAACCTCATGCATTACACATTGCACACAATTAGGGCAAGGTGCACCGGGAACCTGCCAATTAGAATAGAGTCACTGTGCTCTAACTCAAACCTAGCATGATAGGTGGTGGTGGCGGAGGTGGAGGGCAGCCTTGGTGGCGAGGACAAGAGGAGGCAATATTCCCAAAGGCATGAACACAATACCAGTTATCCACTGAGCCAAGGACACATCCAGGCAAAAGCCAGATTGTCTATAGTAGAGTTTCCCACAGTGGAAATTACTGAGCCAGGATTGTCATAGCAACCTATCAGCCCCCCCGACCCTTTTGTCACCATTCTTAGATTATGAGCATGAAGCAGGCACCACATTCATTCCAGTGATGGATGATGCGAATCTAACACGTGCACACGTGATAAATCAATCAGTACAGACAGTATTCAACGGCTGGAACAGTGCTCTTTGGATATTTCCATATGGGAATATAATGTAGGAGAGGAATAAGGAATATATGTACAGTACTGTATATATCAGTGGTGTGCACTGAGACCCTTCAGAGCCTTCTCTGCTGGCCTAAACAGTAAACAATATAAAGAGCACTTACCTAAAATTACAACTTAATTGAATTATTAATTATTCTTAACATTTATTATAATATATATATAATATGTAATATAATAAAACGCACAGAAAATTGATATATATATGTATACACATCACACACATTCATTCATTTATTTTCCGTACGGCTTATCCTCACCAGCCAGTTGCAGGGCACACAAAAACAAACAACCATTCGCACTCACATTCACACCTACGGGCAATTTAGAGTCTTCAATTAACCTTACCTTCTTTCCTTAACCTTTTTGCGGTGTGGGAGGAAACCGGAGGACATGGAGAAAACCCACGCAGGCCCGGAGAGAACATGCAAATTCCACACAGGCAAGGCCAGATTTTATCCCGGGTCCTCAGAACTGTGAGGCAGACGTGCTAACCAGTTGTCCACCGTGTCACCCATATACAGTATTCAGAGCCCCTCAATTATTCATTTTTGTACTTTTATATTGCAGCCATTTGCTAAAATCATTGAAGTTTATTTTTTTCCTCATTAATGTATAGACAGCACCCCATATTGACAGAAAAAAACGGAAATGTTGAATTTTGCAGATTTATTGAAAAAGAAAACATGAAATTTCACACAGCCATAAGTATTAAGACCCTCTGCTCAGTATTTAGTAGAAGCACCCTTTTGAGCTAATACAGCCTGGAGTCTTTTTGGGAATGATGCAACATGTTTTTCACACCTGGATTTGTGGATCCTCTGCCATTCCTCCTTGCAGATCCTCTCCAGTTCTGTCAGGCTGGATGGTGAACGGTGGGCAGCCATTTTCAGGTCTCTCCAGAGATGATCAATTGGGTTAAAGTCAGGGCTCTGGCTGGGCCATTCAAGAACAGTCACGGAGTTGTTCTAAAGCCACTCCTTCGTTATTTTAGCTGTTCGTTTAGGGTCATTGTCTTGTTGGAAGGTGAACCATTGGCCCAGTCTGAGGTCCTCGTCACTCTGGAGAGGGTTTTCGTCCAGGATATCCCTGTACTTGGCCGCATTCATCTTTCCTTCGATTGCAACCAGTCGTCCTGTGCCTGGAGCTGAAAAACACCCCCCACAGTTTGTGCACAATGCTTCACTGTTGGAACTTTATTGGACAGGTGATGAGCAGTGCCTGGTTTTCTCCACACATGCCACTTAGAATTAAGGCCAACAATTTCTATTTTGGTCTCATCAGACCAGAGAATCTTATTTCTCACCATCTTGGAGTTCTTCAGCTGTTTTTTTTTTTTTTTTGTTTGTTTTTTAGCAAACTCCATGCAGGCTTTCATGTGTCTTGCACTGAGAAGCACTTGCTTCTGTCGAGCCACTCTGCTATAAAGCCCTGACTGGTGGAGGGTTGCAGTGATGGTTAACTTTCTAGAACTTTCTCCCATCTCCCGACTGCATCTCTGGAGCTCAGCCACAGTGATCTTTGGGTTCTTCTTTACCTCTCTCACCAAGGCTTTTCTCCCCCAATTGCTCAGTTTGGCCTGACAGCCAGCTGTAGGAAGGGTTCTGGTCGTCCCAAAGTCTTCCATTTCAGGATTATGGAGGCCGCTGTGCTCTTAGGAACGTTAAGTGCAGCAGATTTTCTTTTGTAACCTTGGCCAGATCTGTGCCTTGCCACAATTCTGTCTCTGAGCTCTTCAGGCAGTTCCTTTGACCACATGATTCTCATTTGATTCTCATTTGAATCTGACAATGAATCTGGTATAGACAGGTGTGTGGCTTTCCTAATCAAGTCCAATCAGTATAATCAAACACAGCTGGACTCCAATGAAGGTGAAGAACCATCTCAAGAATGATCAGAAGAAATGGACCTCACCCAAGTTAAATATATGAGTGTCACAGGAAAGGGTCTGAATACTTATGGCTGTGTGATATTTCAGTTTTTATTTTTTAATAAATCTGCAAACATTTCAACAATTCGGTTTTTTTCTGTCAATATGGGGTGCTGTGTGTAAATTAATGATGAAAAAAATGATCGTAAATAATTATAGCAAATGGCTGCAATATAAAAGAGTGAACCATTTCAGGGGGTCTGAATACTTTCTGAATTGTGTGTGTGTGTGTGTGTGTGTGTATATAAATATATATAAAATATATATATATATATATATATATATATATATGTTCAAATCCTGGACCCACCTGTGTGGAGTTTGTATGTTCTCCCCTTGCCTGCGTGGGTTTCTCCGGGCACTTCGGTTTCCTCCCACATCCCAAAAACATGCATGGTAGGTTGATTGAAGACTCTACATTGCCCGTAGCTGTGAATGTGTGTGCGAATGATTGTTTATTTATATGTGCCCTGAGATTGGCTGGCGACCAGTTCAGGCCCGCCAATCTTCCCACCCGAAAATAACTTGGATGGGCTACCGCACGACCGCGACCCTCGTGGGGATAAACGGAACAGAGGATGGATGGATGTAGATATATACTGAGAAGATTTCTTATGGCATGGCATGAGAATCTCTATTTTTAACCTAAATTAAATTTTCTGTCAAAGTGGGTGCGCTGAAAAACTCCCAACAAGGAGAGAGCGACCTAAAAACAGTAACATGCTTTGACTGAAAGGGATCTCCGTCCATCTGTGTTTTTTGTTTTATTTAGCCCATCTGCAGTCTGTCATCATTCGTATTTGAAGGCAACATACCTCAAAGCCGCAACTTGACAAGTTCCATTGGGAGTTTTTTGTCACTTCAGGGAAGTACAAGCAAGATCAGAACCTAATTGGTCATCTGTAAATGCCCATCAGTATGCATGATTATTTGTAGGGGTGTGCACACAAGTGGTGCGTACGTGTGCATACGCACTTAAAATATGAAATGAGCCGGCATTACCAGATCACTATCCATCCATCCATCCGTCCATTTTCTTCCGCTTTTCGGAGGTCGGGTCACAGGGGCAGTAGCTTTAGCAGGGATGCCCAGACTTCCCTCTTCCCAGCCACTTCATCCAGCTCTTCCGGGGGGATCCCGAGGCGTTCCCAGGCGGGTCGAAATACGTAGGCTCTCCAGCGTGTCCTCGGTCGTCCCCGAGATCTCCTCCTGGTGGGACGTGCCAGGAACACCTCACCAGGGAGGCGTCCGGGAGGCATCCGAATCAGATGCCCCAGCCACCTCATCAAGCTTCTCTCGATGTGGAGGAGCAGCGGCTCTACTCTGAGATCCTCCCGGATGACCGAGCTTCTCACCCTATCTCTAAGGGAGAGCCCGGACACCCTGCGGAGGAAAGTCATTTCGGCCGCTTGTATCCAGAATCTTGTTCTTTCGGTCACAACCCACAGCTCGTGACCATAGGTGAGGGTAGGAACGTAGATCGACCGGTAAATCGAGAGCTTCGCCTTTTGGCTTAGCTCCTTCTTCTCCACAACGGACCGATACAAAGTCCGCATCACTTCAGACGCGGCACCGATCCGCCTGTTGATCTCCCGTTCCATTCTTCCCTCACTCGTGAACAAGACCCCAAGATACTTGAACTCCTCCACTTGGGGCATGATCTCATCCCCGACCTCGAGAGGGCACACCGAAGTGCTCCAGTGAGAGTTGGCGATCACAGCCTGATGAAGCCAACAGAACCACATCATCTGCAAAAAGCAGAGTATGGGGTACCGAACCCCCTGATACGGGCTGTTCGGTCCCTGTACGACCGGAGTCAGAGTTTGGTCCGCATATCTGGCAGTAAGTCTGACTCGTTTCCGGTGAGGGTTGGACTCCACAAAGGCTGTCCTTTGCCACCGATTCTGTTCATAACTTTTATGGACAGAATTTCAAGACGCAGCCGAGGCGTAGAGGCGGTCCGGTTTGGTGGCCTCAGTATTGCATTGAGGCCACCAAACCGGACCCCCATACTTCCGAAGCACCCCCCACAGGACCCCCCGAGGGACACGGTCGTACGCCTTCTCCAAGTCCACAAAACACATGTAGACTGGTTGGGCGAACTCCCGTGCACCCTCGAGGACCCTGCCGAGGGTGTAGAGCTGGTCCACTGTTCCACGGCCAGGACGAAAACCATACTGCTCCTCCTGAATCTGAGATTCGACTTCCCGATGGACCCTCATCTCCAGCACTCCTGAATAGACCTTACCAGGGAGGCTGAGGAGTGTGGTCCCCCTGTAGTTGGAACACACCCACCACCCCAGTCTGCCAATCCAGAGGCACTGTCCCCGATGTCCAGACGATGTTGCAGAGGCATGTCAACCAGGACAGCCCCACAACATCCAGAGGCTTTAGAAACTCTGGGCGAATCTCATCCACACCCGGGACCTTGCCACCAAGGAGAATTTTAACCACCTTGGTGACCTCAACCCCAGAGATAGGACAGCCCGCCTCAGAGAACCCAGACTCTGCTTCCTCATGGGAAGGCGTGTCGGTGGAATTGGAATTGAGATCTTTTAAGTATTCTCCAAACACCTTCTGACAGGGGATTCTGCTTTTTCAGTCCCAATCGAATCCCATGTGGAATCACCACCGATTCGTGCAGAGCCCTAGAGTTAATCCTCACCCAGCAACTCAGTATTACCAATTTAGCAACTTTTCTGACCATTCTAGAGTATTGTTTTGTGAAGCAACTTTTATTACATCTAGCAACTTTTTGTGGTCCAATTGGAGCTTCTGGAAAGTCTGAGACTCCCTCCAGAATAGGACCCCTCATCTTCCAGACTACAAATGAACTGCCTTTGCATGAATCCGCCGTTGTCTAATTTAACTATGCGTGGACCTTAACCTAGGATTGACCTGTAATTTTGAATTTAGCATGAGTGAGAATTTTAAAAATAGTACAGTTCTTTAATTTGACACTTGGTGGCTGGCCAGGCACTCCCGAGTAGTAATTATATATCAACAATTACTCTAAAAGTGATTTTTTTTAAATAATATTCCCTCAATGTGCCCTTTAAGTGAATATATATGGGCCTTAATTTCATTCCTAAATGTGATGGCAACAAACAGACTCATATGACCTTTGACCAAGCTGCCTCATCCAATGCAACGTTTCATCATTGTACAAGCATACCTGTGCTTTCTTGGATCACAAAAATAATATTGAATCATAGTAATTTCCAAAGGGGCATTAAAAAAAATTTTTTTAAAGGTTAGTTCTGCACGTGAAATCTGACTTTCTGTCCTTGGTGTGTGTGTGTGACCTGCAGGAAAATGTTTATACAGTATACTTCCTCCCTGTTAGTAATTTAATGCACCATTTGGGCAGTGTTTTGTGTGTGTAATTTTGTGTGATTAAAGGGGCTGGTCCATAAAATGAACAAAACCAGACAAACTCATCCATGACCATTGGTCACGACAGAAACCAAAGGTTAAAAAAAAAGAAGAAGATGAAGGAGAAGTAAACCTTTCATGCGAAGTGGAGTATTAAATGGAACGACAGAAAAAAAAAAACTATCCAACGAGTTTGGAAGAAGCTGGCACTACTTTCTGGCAGGATCCGCTGTGAAAATGTTTTGCCAATATTCATGTTCCTGACGTGGGCAACACCTGCTCTTATATCACAAGCCTTTGTTAAAGTAATATTCTCAAATGATGAGAACGTTGAAAAAAGATAAACATTGCTCGGATTTAAGAACTCATACAGCTGAAAATATGGAGTGATTTATGGGACTATTGAATAGCCACATGAGACCCCTACACACTCAGAACCCTCTATTGTACAAAAAGGTAAGGATGGAGGTAGTTTAGGATGTCATAGTTGTTAAAGTGCAACCAATTTGTAACCTTCAGCATTTCACACGATAAAAATTGGTTGCATATTCTCCCCCGTGACTGTGTGGGTTTTCTCTGGGAGTGGTCTATGTGTGCCCTGCAATTGGCTGGCCATCAATTCGGGGTGTACCCCTCCTCTCACCCGGAGTCAGCTGGGGTATGTACCAATACAGTGGCTGGGAAGTGCAAAACAATTTAACAAATTGTGGAACACTTTTTCATTTTAGAAAACAAATAAAAAAAAGTCAAAATAAATTTACAATTCAGAAAATAAAATTAACAAAAGCTGAAACAAATTTACATTTCAGAAAACAAACTAACAAAAGCCGAAACAAATTAGAATTTCAGAAAACAAATTCACAAAAGTTGAAACAAATTCACATTTCAGAAAACAAATTAACAAAAGCCGACACACTTTTGTATTTCAGAATCAGAATCGGAATCATCTTTATTTACCAAGTTTGTCAAAAACACACAAGGAATTTGTCTCCGGTAGTTGGTAATCCAGTAGTGATCTGGTACAGTGACAATTGTGCAAATGGTGCCAATAGTTCTCAAGCACAAGTGGTCAGCATTGGTCAACAACAGATATGCAAATAGTGCAGAGTGACAGACTACTACAGTGAGTGTACGAATAATGTAGAAGTGTCCCGACATAGATGTGACAACAATCTCAAGACAAAATGGCAGCATGTTAAAATGGAATTGTAAGTTAACTGTTTAAGAAGTTAATGGCAAGAGGGAAGAAGCTTGGGTGCAGCCGACACAACCTGGGGCTGAACACGCTAAGAGTGTAGAGATGATCGTGGACTTGATTAAGCATACTTCGCCACAGTTGCCCCTCATGCTGTCCAAGTGCCCTGTGTCAACCATCGAGACCTTCAAGTTCCTGGGAACTACAGTCTCTCAGGACCTGAAGTGGGAGACCAACATAAACGCAATCCTCAAAAAGGCCCAGCAGAGGATGTACTTCCTTCTGAGGAAGCACAGTCTTCCACAGGTGCCGTTGAGGCAGTTCTAAACAGCAGTGATTGAATCAGTCCTGTGTTCATCTATCACAGTCTGATTTGTTGGAGCCACAAAAAAAGGACAAACTCCAAATGCAATGGACAATCAGGACTGCCAAAAAAACCCGGGCTGGTGACCCCCTACCCACCCTTGAGGACTTGCACTTTCACAGAACTAAGACAAGAGCATGCAAAATCCTCTTGGACTCTCCACATCCTGGTTGCCTCTTCCAGCTCCTTCCCACAGGTAGGTGCTATCGATCAATGCAAACTAAAACCAGCAGCGCAGGGTACACCCTGAACTGGTTGCCAGCCAATCGCAGGGCACATACATACAAACAAACAAACAACCATTTGCACTTACATTCAGACCTGCAGGCAATTTAGAGTTGTCAATTAACCTACCATGCATGTTTTTGGGAGGAAACCAGAGTGCCCGGAGAAAACCCACACAGGCACGGGGAGAACATGCAAACTCCACAGGCGGCGCCGGGCATTGAACCCCGGCCCTCAGAACTGTGAGGCAGACGCTCTAACCAGTCGTCCACCGTGCCGCCATTTTTGTCCAGATATTTATCATATTTTTTGGCATGTTTGAAGACTAAAATAAACGCTAAAAACCGTTGGTGCAAGAGTGCAACCCAGCGCTTAATGTTGGTATAGACGTATTTTATTGTTTCACTCATTCAATTGACTTGACTGAAGTTCCGCGCGGTGTAGGCTCAGAGCAGGAGGGAACGCGTCAGAGTTCTACACATTGTGAAAGACTCCTTTGCACAATATAATCTGAAGGGTTTGAGGGTCAGAAAAGGGACATTTGTTTTCAGACTCAATGATCAGGCTCTCAGATTATTTTGCTCATGGTGTGTGCTACACGGTAGTATGACTGCATGTTCAGGAGGGCGTTGGTTAACATAGCAAGTTCCATCTGGTTGCCACCCTTTTCTCACCAGTCTACTGTTTTGCATGTCCTAGTCTCACGGGGAGACCCGCGTGATCACACACGTCCGCATTATTATTTCATCATTAGGAGAAAAGTATGTACAGCAAGTTCACTTAGGATTTTTAATGCAGATGTAGAGGTTTCAGGTGCGAGTCTTAGCCCTGGTGTTGTCATGTGGAGTTCTCCCCATGCTTGTGTGTAGCGTGTGCTATGTCAGTATTTCCAATTTTTAGTGAGTCAAGGCACATGCACTACTTATAAAGTTAGGGATATTTGACTTTTCGGGGAAATTTCAGGATGAACCTAAAATACACTGTAACCATTAAAGGTAAACTTAATTTGAATTGGAATGCACTTCATAAGGTAGACTGTAGTTGTAGTTTGCAGAGAAAATATTATTCTGAGCTCTCACCTCTCGGTGTAATGCAATGCATTTCTACATCATTTGGGACTACAACCACAATAACAAACATATTGTTACATTAATAATATTCTGACAGTGTTAAGATAGCTCTTGTATTGACTGTTATGAGATTGTTGGTTTCGTACCCTGACAGGTCTCAAAATGGTTCTAGTTGCACGAATGGGGTGACTTGCCCTGTGATGACCTCGAGCAGCTTGTGCGCTTCCTCTCCAGACCTCCGCCTGACACCGGACGCCAGGTGTATCAGGTGAGTAACGAGGCCGCCACCGGTCTCCAGTGGCAACATAACTAGAACCGACAGGCATCTGAAACAATAGTTGATTGTTGCCCAAGCACAGGCTTTGTAATAATTCAATGTTGACTCAGGTTAGCCATCAATGTGATTAACTACTCTGAATGATTGCATGTTAATCAGCTTTTCATGCCCCAGATGCTTTTGAATATGAAATGTAATGAGAGTTTTTGGTTTGAGGGTGCAAGTACATTATGAAACATTTAATAATTAATCATTATTGCTAGGATAAACATTAAGTAACATGTCATCTGTTAATGTGCGGTACTAATTCATGCCATCCATCCTTTTTCTATACTGGGTGAGAGCGGTTGTATACCCTGGACTGGTCGCCAGCCAATTGCAGGGCACATACAGACAAAGAATCATTTACACTCACATTCACACAAATGGGCAATTTAGCGTCTTCAATTAAGCTAACATACATGTTTTGTGAATGTGGGAGAGAGCTTCAGTACCTGGGAAGATGGACATTTTAACCACTAGGACACTATGGTGCCACCAATGCACGAAGTGGGTGCAATTGAAAGTCGTCGCACAGGGCACCATTAGGTGTAGGAATGCCCCTATTTATTTGTATAGCACTTGCCATAGAAAAAAAAAAGAGAGAGAGAAGTTTTTTTTTCCACAGTACAATTCAAGGTAGATAGATATTGGTATTGAGCTGATAGTTAAATAGTCATGAGTTGACGAATCACGTTTTGGCATCTCGTCTGCTAAGAGCCAGTTTAGAGAGGGCTTTCGACTCTCCGTCTGCCGCCGTCGCTGGACTATAATGCTCTGTGACGCAACATAATGTTCGACCAACAAGGCGACACAGTCTTTATAAAAAAAGTAAAACAAAAGTTAACATCCAGGAAACACCACCAACAATAAGATTGGAAACCAGGAATGAGGATGGTACAATAAAAGTAAAGCAATTAAAGGAAGCACTATGGTGGTACTAATTGGTCAAGAAGGCTGAAGCAAATGAGCTTTCATCTTTTTCCTTCTCAATGCTTTCCTCTCGCTTGCCTTCGCAACAATCCACACTTGAACTTTTCCGTATCTTCACTGGTGCTATTGTGCTCCCGCGCCACTCAACCATGACCAGGCCATCACCACTCATTGTTCAAACTCCGTCCTCTCTGCCAATGGTGTTCTTGACGGATGTACGGGAATGGGCGACCTGACCTTTGACACTATGAGGTGAGAGCATGGAAAGGTTTTAAAGTAATCTTTCTGTCTCAGTCATGAACACCCACCCAGTTTTCACCTGTGTGTGCTTCTCATTGCTTATAAAAAAATAAATGGGTTTTTCTGTGTGAGGGGCTTATGCATTAGTCAGAGACCTGTGACCTGTCACATTTCGCAACGCATTGGGAGTTCTAATGGAGAGGAGAGGTGACTGTCAGCAGTGGGCGAGTGGTGGCAGAGGTTTGCAGCTGACGGCGTCTCTAATGATGAGAGCTTGCGAGATGTCACTTCAACACAGACGCGCTACTGCCTGCAGAGTCTGCCTTATTACTGAAAAGAAACTAAAATGACTTGTTAAAATCACTCAAACAAAAGCAGAAAGCGCTCAAAGAATGTTCATTTATGAAGCACAGGATAAATCCCCCCTATCATTGCTGTCCAACAACAAAAAAACAAAAAAAAAACATCCTTTTCCAAATGTATTCATTTTTTCATCTAAAATGCAAAGAAAAAATATTGTTGTTTTTCATTATACATTTTTTAAAAATGTGCATGAACAATTAGTCCACAATGACAATCCTCAAAGTTGGAGACCTATTTTGACATTTTCTTCACAGGTCTCGGGTGTCTTAATTAATTGTCTCAGACGTTCTTCTATTAAAACACATTAGCACACATTACTTGCATTACACTTAACATCTACTTGTTACACTCTGGTTGAAATCACTTGGTTTTGGTGCTTGACAAAGTTACCACAGCCGTCGCTTGGCAATGGTGTATCGAGGAGCCTAGCTGCACAATCATGGGTAGAGAAAATGTTGGGGCAGTTATTATGTGAATTAAAATCAACATGCAAAATGGCTCACATTTTCAGAAATAGGCAGATATGAAAAGATATATTTGGTTATTTAACATCACACTTGAGTTGTAAACAAGCACTTCAGAGACCCAACTACTTGTAAAATAAAAGTCAATTTTCCATCATCGGTCCCCTCTAAACCTGAGTGTACGACTTACAGTCTGATTTACTAAGATCCAAAATAGTGGGTGCTAAATTGATTTTTCGCTTTAACGGATTTTGTGTGCTGCAAAAAAATGGTGGAGAGTGCTCTATTTTAAAGACGGTTTTCTGCTTTCAGTAGCGCTGATGGTTTCCACCTTGAGGCATTTGGGAGAGCACCACAAGCACAAAATGACTTTTGAAGTGATGGAATTAGGAACTGTTGGTAGAAGATTTAACCTGCCCCATTCTCCATAACATTGTGTTTAAAAGTACACTGGGGAAACTGCTCTGAGAGAGGCCAGCACCAAATGTCACAGTACCTCTGAAATGACCCAGAAGCAAGGAAAAGCAGCATTGTGAAAGGAGTTTTGTCATAGATGATATGACATGACTCCTTCTTGTGACTGGCTTCAAGTCAGCCCTGAGATCGAAACTTCAAAATTGCATTGCTGAATAACCGAAGTTGCAGTAATTTCGTTTTAAAAGTGTTGCAAATAATACTATAAACAGCACTTAACTTTTGTTTACATGTGTATGACAGTTTGGAATGTTGAGAAAATAATGCAATGAAAATATTTATTTTACTCCATCCATCCATTTTCTTTACCTCCTATCCTCACTAGGGTCGCAGGGTTTATTTTACTACTTTTTGAAAATGTTACTTAAAATACGTTAAATAAGTTATTTAATGTGGTAAATGAATAAAAACAATACAAAATGAATACATAGATTATTATCAGCTAATATTAGGAAAAAATGTGGTAAATGAAATCTTGATAATGCAGGGATGTCAGGGCTCAGAACTTAGTTGGCCCAAAAATACCGCATATGTCGGAATGCACTTTTACAGGTACATATACATCTTTTATTGCAAATTATCTGATGGATGGCCAAGAGCACAGGGGTCGTGTGAATGTGAGTGCGAATGGTTGTTTGTTTGTATGTGCCCTGCAATTGGCTGGCGACCAGTTCAGGGTGTACCCCGCCTCTTGCCCGATGACAGCTGGGATAGGCTCCAGCACGCCCGCGACCCTAGTGAGGAGAAGCGGCTCAGAAAATGGATGGATGGATGGATGGGTTTAAACAATGTCGCAGCAATGTGCGCAATAGTCGAACATGGTGAGCTGCAGTTTCGAAAAAATAAGGGATAGATTTGGACTACACGGATACGATCAATATTGGTACCTACAAATAAGGGATTATTATGAGAAGGAGATCAAAACCACTGCCGCTGATCATGAAGTTGTTTTGAGCTCGAAAAGCGAACAATGGGAAAAAGTGCAAAGCGATTTCAGACCTGTACAGAAGTATGATGTCATGAAGAAAGTCCCCATCTCTCTATATTGAAAGTGGAAATAGCCAAGGAAGAATTGTTGAATATTTGTAAAACACAGTGCACATCCACTACCTCCAGGATCTGGAGAGAATTTAATTGGAAACATGGTCAGATTCTTTATCAACTCCAAAGATGAGAAAAGAAACATGTCATGTTTAATTGGCCTTAGGTTGATGAGGGAGTCCTTTGAAACATTTCTCCCTGGGCTCGAAAAGTTTGCGGCTCCCTGGTCGAGAGGACATGATGTTCTGTGCAGGATGGAGGGCAGGAATGTGCTGGAGAAAAAAGCAGGATGACACCCAAGAGCACAGGGAGCACATGTTTATCAGCCTCCCGAAGCAGGAAAAAGATGTTCACTGTGAATTAGATGAGGACAAAAGCGGCCCACGTCGGTTCCTGCTCTTAAATCATATACACCGCGAGGCACCACCAAGCCTCTCCACCAATAAACATGCTGTCAAACTCAATAAGGAAACATCAGCAGCCTTTTAACGTCTCCTCTCATAAGCCGTTTCCTGCAGCTGCAGTGAGCCAGTCAGCTCTTTCAGGGACTCTCTCCACCTTCTACGGAGCAGCGACTCTATTCAAAGGACGGCATTTCAAAAAGAAGTGCCATTTCATCCCCTTTTCATGTCTGCTTCTTCAGTGTATTTCGGGGAACCCAGCCGAGAAGGAGGGGCGTGGGGGGCGCTAACATGTCTCTCAAAAGCAAAGAGGATGCAAGTGAGTTGAATCATTACAGCAGCCAGAATTACTGTAATTACAGTCAGCAGCATCATTATCGCCCCTATGTTGCATCCTGGCGGAGGCTGCACACAGGTCGTGACAGCATACAATGAGTCTGGGCCTTATATGTCAACTGCAGTCACTTTTAGGTGGGTGATATCATCCAAGCTACCTGCACAGTGCCCATCTATAGCTGTCTCTGCGTCTCTTTCTGATCCTCACAAGTTCATTCATTCATTCATCTTCCGTTCTGCTTCTCCTGACTAGGGTCACGGGCGTGCTGGTCCCTATCCCAGCTATCCTTGGGAAAAAGGCGGGGTACACCCTGAACTATTCACCAGCCAGTCGCAGGGCACATATAAACAAACAACCATTCACACTCACATTCACTCTTACGGGCAATTTAGTCTCCAATTAATGCATGTTTTGGAGATGTGGGAGGAAACCGTAGTGCCCGGAGAAAACCCACGCAGACACGGGGAGAACATGCAAACTCCACACAGGCGGGGCCGGGATTTGAACCCCGGTCCTCAGAACTGTGAGGCAGATGCGCTAACCAGTCGGGCAATTCTCCTCACAAGTTTCTTGCGAAAATTTATTTTCCTGCAGGTACCTAAGGAGACCGATTACTTGCCAACGTCCCCTCAAGTGTGCACTGCTTCTGATTTGAAGAACAAAAAGTCAGAAGAGAACTTAATTACTGGTACAAATGACTTTCACTCAACTTGCAGAATGAGAGTGTTCTTTTTTTTTTTGTAGAGCAGAGAGAAAAGACATGATTTTTGAGTTTTATCGTCAAACTCCTTTTCATCATCTCATCGTCGTTATTTATGGTTTCCCATGATGATTGTGAAGATCATACACAGTGGCATGTCAACTTACAAGAGATCTGATTTTTGAGTTTTTTTGTTTTTTTGTTTGTTTGTTTGTTTGTTTGTTTGTTTTAAGATACAAATTGAGGGCAAAAAGTTGAATAATGAGCGCTTGATAGTGGCAGGGAACATCAGAACAAGGAACAAATAATGAATAGCAGCAAAATCTCTACTTAAGAATGTCTGCAGTGCTAGCTTCATGCTAACACATAATGGGACATGCCATAGACAGGCTAATGAAACTAACATCAATATTGCAGTCGTTATAAACCTTTAAGCGACACATTTGAACACAAACATCCTCAAACCTATGTGTATGTCTGTATTATGCTGCCCCCAGGTGGCAAAGGCACTCACACTGAAAGGAGCAGCACAATGAATTAAAGCATGAAATCATGAGGCACAAACTGTCCCCCCCGACTTAAATATGTTATTTCTGAAGGTTTTATTTAGTACAATACTGAAGAGCTCTATTTTTATTATATTTTTACCAACATTTAAAAAAAAAAATGGAACAGAATTTCTGCCAAAATCCATCCATTCATCCATTTTCTGGGTGTTATGCGAGGTCGGGTCGCAGCAGCTTCAGCAGGGAAGCCCAGACTTTCATCTCCCCAGCCACTTCATCCAGCTCTTCCACGGGGATCCCGAGGTGTAGTCTACTGGGTCGTCCCCGGGGTCTCCTCCCGGTGGGACGTGCCCGGTTTCTGCCAAAATGAAAGAGCAAATTCATTCAGCAAGAAACATGAAGTAGACGCACTATTTGCTGTCCCGGGCCACATAAAATGATGTGGCAGGCCAAATCTGGCACCCAGGCCTTGAGTTTGACATCTGTGGTGTCTTTCAGCAACACAAACGAAATGAATCATAGAGGATGCACATCATCTACATTGTTTATCAACTTGGCCTCATTGTTAATCAGTAACAGAATTAACTTCATGATGCATGGTTAAAGCATGCGTTGTACCATGAGATGATTACTTATTTGGGCGCTGATGATGAGAATGAAAGAGCAATGTTTCGAGTAAGTATAATTTATTTATTAAAAAAAAAAAGTTGTATAATTTATGAAATAATGGTGCTGTGCTACATCGAACAGAAATAAGAGTCCGCCATCTAGTGGCAAGTTTTGCTCCCCATATTTTATAGTTTAGAGCATTTGCTTTTATTTTGTTTAGTTTTCCTCTTGCCAATGCAAATGAGAATGTGCTCAATCACCTCATCTGGACAAATAATGGTAAAATAATTGTTTAGTCTTTGGAAATACAGTGAATATAAAAAAAAAAAAAAAAAAAAAAGTCGACACACCCCTGCTCAAATGCCAGGAAAAAAAAAAAAAAAAAAAAACTTCTAAAAACTGTTTTAAAAACATGAATTTAAAACAAATAACTGAAATGTAGTTGCACAAGTGCACACCTTATAAGTGGGATGTGACGGTGTTCCGAATTAGCCAATCACATTTAAACTCAGGTTAAATGGGTGTCTGCCCACGCCTTCCACCATTTAAAGTGTCTCTGATTAACCTCAAATAAAGTTGCTCAAGCAGGGTTTTTTTTGTTTGATTTTAGTTTTTTTTTGTTTTCCACTTTCTAGCAGAAGCCTGACTGTTTTGTACCAACGACTGGTATTTGGAACTGTTGATCATTCCCTCCACCTGGTCCAAGGCCCCAGTTCCAGCTCAAGAATAAAAGCAAGGGGGTGGGGTGGGGGGGGAGGGAAACAACAAACAAAAAAAAACACCTTCAAAAGCACAATGCTACACATACAGTGGATCCAAGGTGGGGTGGTCTTTTGGTGATGAGCAGTGTTGTGTTTGCACCAAACATACCTTTTAGAATTATGGCCAAAAAGCTCAACCTTGGTTTCATAGAACCATGAAATCTGTCAAACGTGTGTGGAAATGTCTTTTAGTAAGCTGAAACAAACCAAGGATGAACTCTTTAGTCTTAAGGAGTACAAACTTTAATAATTGTAACTTGACTTACCTGTTTTGGGTGCAGTATTCAGGCAAGTGCAAAAATGAAATTAGTTCCACCTCCAACAGCACTGCAGTATTGATAGGACCCAAGACTGTATAAATACCATGTGTGGAAGTTTCTCCATTTTGCACCATGATTTCTGCATGAACGTTTTGCAAACTTTGACTCAAGTGGGAACTACTGTATTAGGCACAAGACACTAGCGACGTTCCAGGTAGAACGGGGTGATTGGTAATTTGTCCATCGGCAGTTTTGTTCTATCAGCAATATTGTAATCTTAACATGCATACCCCAGAGAAATACAACTTAACTCCCACCTCCTTCAGGCAAATTGTTTTCCAAGCAGTGATGAGAGCTGGGACTCTGAGAGGCATAAAAGCTCTGCGCACAGCCAAACTGAAGGTGAGGATACTGCTGCGTCGGGGAAATTAGAGTTGAACAACCCTCACAGTCTTTCCCCCCCTCCCCTCCCCCCTCCTCCTTACAATGTTGCATCTTCATTGTGTTCAGTGATGTTTGTGGAGAGTTTTGACAAGAAAAGACTGCTTTCTAGGTGCGCATCATCATTTTTAATTTAACCATGGCCTGACCAGATTGTATCTAATAAACAGATAAACTATTAAAAATGAACATTACAAACATTATCCACATATCCTGGCTAGATTCAAGTGACAAAACAGTCACCTACCACAATGAGATCCATAAGAGCTGAATTGGGGGGAAACAAATAATGTACAGGTTTGAACAGCACTGAGAGTGGTCATAATTGACAGTATTGTAAATCTGCACTGCATGATACTGAGAGTCGTTTGTAATGTTTCGTATCAAATTAAGTGAGTGTACCGTTACAAAATTAGTCCGGAAGAGAAAAGAGAACCAACACTCTCAACCCACAATTTGATAGCTTGGCAGTAATGACGTTCCTAAATTACACCTTCTGCTGGTAGGATGCCAGGACATACAGACAAAATATAGTGGCTGATGTTTTTGTTTGTTGCTACAAGATGCACTCAAAAAGGTATTCATTTTTCCTGGAAGATGACCAGACCACGTTCAAAAAGAAAAGTCAAAGCAGTTTCATGACCTCTCGGGCAAACTGTTGAATAGACCCAATAACGTCACCTTTCGTCAATTCACATTTTGCAGTGCTTACAAATACAACAGAACAGGATAAAAACTTGCATTACATACATGATCATCAGCTTAATGTTTATGCGTATGGCAGCTTACAGTACATTTAACATGCTCACATTGCCCACTTTTCCTTACAATTTCGTTTGCCTTGTTTTCCATGTATTCGTAGGTAGATTTGTCTGACGACAAGTTTACTTGGCTATTCGTTCATCCCTTTAATTCTTCAGTGGAGGACGAGGGCGTCTCTGAACCCTCAAGGCACTCCTGCAAGACAGAAATTGTATAAAAGGCATGTTGCAATGAAACACAGGCAATCAAACAAACAGTTCACCTTCACTCTGTCCAGCTCTGGTCTTCCTGGGAGGGATTTCTGTGAAGAAAAGGCCTGTAAAGAAAGACATGATCGTTTTAGCGTTATCAGCATGTGGACTTGAAGGACTCGTGCGCCACTCTCACCCTCTTTGACTGTTGAGTCTCCTCTATAGATTTGGAGCGGTTCTTCATGCGTTTCTGAGGAGAGGTGCTGGTGGAGCACTTGAGATAAAGGAAAAATATTACAAAAGAGAAGAAAAGCTTGTCTTATCAAGTAGTACCCTTAATCATATTACAAATGGGGCTGTACCTCATTTGTCTTCTGCTCCATGGATGACTTCACTGAAAGATGACCTCAATTGGAAAACTGCCTATAGACAGAGTATATTTTAAAATAACTGCAATCCTAATACAATGGATCGACTATCAGACAGCAATGTCCAAATTTGGTGACTAGTTTTTTTCCACAAATCAATATCGTTGGCCAGTCCCCATGAGAGTCTGTCATTTTTACAAATTACCAATTTAAAGTGTTAAAAAAGGTTTACTCTCTTTTTGACTATGCAATTTTAATGGTTTCACAAACGCGCAGTTTTGATTTCCTGAATAGTGATGGTTTTGGCGATGCAAGGATTCCACCCGATAGCAGCAATTCTTGGTAGTTAAACCAAAGTAGAAATGGACACCACACACCATGAAGCAGTAGAACCATGTAATTTTTCAAAATGACTACTTTTGATGACAGACCACAGATGAGTACAAGTGAGAAGGGATTACTTCTCTCACTTCATCCGGAAAAGGCCCCTTGGGTGTTCATCATGGGAAAGCCTGAATCAAAGACAAACAGCCTGGAAGACTGAGTCCATTCACATGATGAAACACAGATTTATAGAATACAAACCTTAATTCCAATGAAGTTGGAATGTTGTGTAAATAAAAATACATTTGCAAATCCTTTAACCTACATTGAGTTGAATACACAACAAAGACGTTTAATGTTCAAAACGATACTGTTCTTTGCAAATACTGTATTCACAGATTTTGAATTTGATACCTGCAGTAAAGCTTGGATGGACATGTCTACCACTGTTTTACATCATTTCCTTAACAACAACAACAACAACAACAAGCGTTTTGGAACTAAGGATAATAATTCTGAAGCTTCGTGGGTGGAATTCTTTCCTACTCTTGTTTGATGTACAAGTTCAGTTGCTCAACAGTCCGGGGTCCCCGTCATGTTTTGCGCTTCATAATATGCCACACATTTTCAATGGGAGACAGGTCTGGACTGCTGCCAGTCTAGTACCCATAGTCTTTTATTACTACATGCAGAATGTGGCTTGGCATCGTTTTGCTGAAATAAGCAGGGGCGTCCATGAAAAAGACATTGCTTGGATGCCAGCAGGTGCTGTTCCAAAACCTGCATGTACCTTTCAACATTAATGGATCCGTCACAGATGTTAAAGTTACCCATGCAATGAACACTACTAACACACCCCCAGACCATCACAAATGCTGGCTTTTGAACTATACGCTGCTAACAATCCAGATCCTCACAGATCGTGGAGTGAGTCATCGGGCCACGTTCCACATCTAATCTTGTGAGGCTCTGGACCTGCCACGCTCTGTCAGTCAGATGTAGGTGATAACCAGCCTGCTCCATTGTCACAGTCAGTTTGGGTGATGAAACTATTTGGAAACTGAAGCAGTTTGGCAGGCGTGGTTTAAAGGGTTGAGATTATGAATTGGATGTACAACCCAATTCCAATGAAGTTGGGACGTTGTGTGAAACAAATAAAAACAGAATACAATGGTTTGCAAATCAGTTTCAACCTATATTTAATTGAATACACTACAAAGACAAGATCTTTAATGTTCAAACTGCTAAACTTTGTTTTTAGCAAATAATCATTAACCCAGAATGTTATGGCTGCAACACGTTCCAAAAAAAGCTGGGACAGGGTCATGTTTACCACTGTGTTACATCACCTTTTCCTGTAACAACATTCAATAAACATATGGGAACTGAGAACACTAATTGTTGATGCTTTGTAGGTGGAATTCTTTCCCATTCTTGCTTAATGTACAGCAACAGTCCGGGGTCTCCGTTGTCGTATTTTACGCTTCATAATGCGCCACACATTGGACTGCAGGCAGGCCAGTCTAGTACCCGCACTCTTTTACTATGAAGCCACGCTGTTGTAACACGTCCCGAATGTGGTTTGGGATTGTCTTGCTGAAATAAGCAGGGGCGTCTATGAAAAAAGACATTGCTTGGATGCCAGCATGTGTTGTTCCAAAACCTGTATGTACCTTTCAGCATTTATGGTTCCTTCACAGATGTGAAAGTTACCCATGCCATAGACACTACTAACACACCCCCAGACCATCACAAATGCTGGCTTTTGAACTTTGCGCTGCTAACAATCCAGATGGTCCTTTTCCTCTTTGGCTTGGAGTACATAAAGTGCATGATTTCCAAAAACAATTTGAAATGTGGACTCGTCAGACCACAGTACGTTTTTCCACTTTTTGTCAGTCGATCTCAGATGAGCTTGGGCCCAGAGAAGCCGGAGGAGTTTCTGAGTGTTGTTGAAATATGGCTTTTCTTTGCATGGTAAAGTTTTAACTTGCATTTGTAGATGTAGTGACAAATTTAACTGACGATTTTTTTCTGAAGTGTTCCTTAGCACACATGGCAATATCCTTTACACAATGATGCGGGTTTTTAATGCGTCGATTGAAGGTCACAGGCATTCAATGTTGGTTTTCGATTTCTTCAGATTCTCTGAATCTTTCGATATTATGGACCATAGATGATGAAATCCCTAAATTCCTTGCAATTGTACGTTGAGAAACGTTCTTAAACCGTGGGACTATTTGTTTACGGAGTTGTTCACAAAGTGGTGAACCGCACCCCATCCTTGCTTGTGAACAACTGAACCTTTGGGGGCTGCTCCTTTTATACCCAATCATGACACTCAACTATGGAATATTCCAAAAGTGTTTTTTGAGCATTCCTCAACTTTCCCAGTTTTTGTGTTGCCCCTGTCCCAGGTTTTCAGGACTGTGTTCCAGGCATAAAATTCAAAATGAGAATATTTGCACCAAAACGTTTGAACATTAATTCTCATCTTTGTAGTATATTCAATTGAATATCGTTTGAAAGGGATTTACAAATCGTGTTCACACAATGTCCCAATGTTGGAATTGGGGTTGATATGAATGTTGCTCTTCCCCACCATCTTCAAAATAATGTCATCATCATAATCACAGCGCAATTCAAGACATTTAGTAGAACCAAGGAGTCAAGACTTGAGGCTGAATAAAATAATCCCAGTAAATGTTCCTCCCCTGGGTGCTCAGCTAACTGCTCTACAGTGCGAGGCTCCATTAGAATAAATGGATGCTGTTCGACCAACATCACTCATCCACTGTGACTGCTGATGTCATGGCAGAATCACATTTGTGTTGCCAGAAAGTCAAATGGGATGGTTCCAGGTCAATGTGTCTGTACAGTCCATTGAAGTCACTGAATAACCCAGTGGGACGCTCCCTGCAGCTCTCATACATCAGGTCCATTATGTCCACACTGAGCTGGTTCACTTGGCACACTCAAGGCTGTGCATTTAAGATTAAATGTACGCTATGGACCGATGAGACACTTTGGAGGAGCTCAACAGGATGGCTGAGTACATCTCCGACCAGTTTACTGAAGTAAGATGACCCAAATCGGGAAGAAATTCCCCACCTGTTTTACCAGGTCACTCCCAATGTGTGGATCTATAAATCAGAATGAAGAATCCTGCTGCGATGACACGGCTAAAACGATGGCGACTTGTACTATTTGCATGCACGAACATGTCCATGCTCATGTACAATGCCGTGCAAAGGGGGCAAACACCACAACAAAAGAAGGAGATCTGAGTCTTAAAAGCTAATGCGGGACTATCTGCAAGGCTGGGCAAACACAAAATGTTGCCTCACAGTCTCTTGCATTCTTTTCCCCCTCACCCATCATTTTGGGCTACACAAGAAGCGGAGAAGCAATGTGAGATGCAGTCTATAACATTGCATTAGTAGGAATATCCAGAGACTGTAGTTAAGAAGAGAGACCGGATAGCCGGCCGCCTTGACAGCCAACAGCAGCTTCCAGTTGAGGTCTGAGAGGCAAGTGAGGCTCATTAACGTCAGACAATGCATGTACAGTAAGTGCCCAACTCAAAGATCTTTATGATTTTCAGTGGATATAAAGACTCTACCCAACCCTGTTCCAATGCCAGGTTTTTGTTATTAAAAATATGAGAGAAATTATTTCAAAACCTTTTTCGCCATCAACGTGACAATCTGTACAATTGAGAGAGGGGGTGGGGGGTGGAATTTTTAAAATAAAAACTTTCATAAGTGTGCACACCCTCATAACTGGAGATGTGGCTGTGTTCAGAATTAACCAATCACAAATGCATGCAGAGCTTGAGAGACCACCCCAATGTGATGTGGGCAGAACCCACAGCAGCATCATGGGAAAGAACTTCAAATGGGACTGTCAGGGATGAGGACAACATGTACCCTGTTTTATCATAGCCGATCTCACACAAACAATCCTTTTGGAGTTGCCACTGTGAACTATGCACATCCAGGCTCAATGCTACACCAGTAGAGCACACTGATGTTCATCCACTCATTTCATACCATAACACTTGCGTATTCTTCTGTAAGACTATGAAATGCAAAATTAATACTGAAATGTTTAAAAATGGTTGTTCGCCCTAAAATGTAAAGGCTACACCATGGAACAAAGCTCATTTGGGGAATAATGGCTAGCTCATTTCAGATGAAAAACAGGACATAGTAAAAATTATCATAGTACATGCTAAACTAAGATATACAGTAGGTGAAAAATTAAATCAAGCAATCACCTGCTTTTCTTCCTCTTCTCGCAGACGAAGACGCCCAGTCAAGGAGATGCTCCTGGTGTCACTGCTGCTATGGAGTCTGTGCGAGGACACGCCTCTCCCTGTGCCCATTCAGAGCTTCACCGACGTGCCATTCGTGCACGGAGAGATGGATGGAGACATTTGCGTGCGCACGCGCACACAAAAAGGAGAGAGCATGCCAGACACCTGGTACGCCAAACAGGATCCTGTACGCTAATGTAGGACATGGCAGCTATCCAAAAGCACATTGATTAATGGAATCTTTTCCACAAAAGCAATTGTTAAAAGCTCTCCTCTGCAGTCTATCAGTCAAGTAAGAAGCATAAGAGGTCCTACCTGGCAATATATACAGTATGCCTATTAAAGCTAATATCGGATGTGCAAAATATAAATGGGACAGAGTAAACTTTGTATTTGACAAGATTTTAATTATTTAAAAATATGTCCCATGAGCAGTTATACCTACTAATTGACCCCCTGCATTACAACGCTAAGTGATAATGATAAACCTGAGAATTAAGATTGTGAGGAGATGACACCAGGAGGAGGACTATTAAAAAAAATTACATCACAGCAAACAAAACATTCTGGAAAAAAGACAAACATTAGGAAAACAAGCAGGCACACAAAATGGCATCCTTTTAAAACTAAAAATCAGCTTAAAACATTTTATAATCTTGAATTGAAACAACATGCAATATTCTTCAAAACCTGCAGTCCTGTGTAGCTATAGTTTATAGTTAAGCATTGACATTAAGGAATAAATGTGGTGACGTGAAATCTCATTAAAATACATGTGAATCAGACGCAATTGCATCACGGCAAGATACTTTCATTTCAGATAGATTAAAATATTTCATATGAAACACTGTACTTATAAGGAAGTGTAGTGTTTTATCAAATGTATCCTGATACCTTCATTCTCTTCTGCCTAAAGAGGTCAAACTTTAGCTTCAGTGGAAGTGGTAGCAGAATGCTGCCTGAGAGCTTATTTGTTCATGACTAAAGTGCTACAGGAAAATCTTTTGAACGCATGAGTGTTAATGTTATTTACATTATTTCCCTCCCCCCCCCCCCCCCATCCATCCCCATCCCACACGCCAAGTCTTTCATACAGATGTTTCCCGCAAATCTGTCTTTTGAGATTGAGCTGAATTGGAAGGTGGTGAGTTCTCAGTAACCTGGTCTGGCTGTGCAGTAGAACAGGTGGTTGTGCTTGACTCTTCGGATTGTTGCTCCTTTCCCAGGTCTGGGGGCAGCTGCAGGAACAGAGGAACCTTGAGCTGTTCTTTGGTGAGAAGACCTCGCTGGTCATCGACCCTGCAACACTGCGCCCTTGTCAGCATGTCCAGGAGCCCTAATGTTAAGATCAAGCACAACCTGGCATTCACTCAAATAGCACCAATTAAATATATATTGAGGTTAGCCACCACACTAAACAATACGACTGCAAACAAGAAGCAGCTCTCAGTTCTTATTTACGTTCTACACAACATTAACATCGTTACAAGATGGGGGGGGGGGGGGGGGGCGGGGGGCCCTCATGCATTGGCTGAACTTTCCCCTGCCGTGCAGCATGGCGCGTACCCAACACTCCAATGGACTAGTTGCCACTCCTCCTTTGAACTGGTGCAGATTGACAGTACAGTGTGCACCCCTGCTAATAATCACCTAGCCATCCTACATTACTGCTAAGGAGTCCTACCATCCATGTCGGGGTTCTTACTGGGCTTTGGTGGAGTCTTTGCTTTGTCAGTCTGAGGGGACAACCGGGTCTGAAGGCTGCTTGATCCTGCCTGGATCCAAGACAAAGGATGCACAGTTTGTGATCATAAATTACTGGCAGGGTTTCAATTCCAAACAAACTCATTTACACAGCATTCAACAAGTTTAGCTTTTTTTTTTTTTTTTTAAATAAATTGGAGGAAGGACTCCCATAGCTACCATTTTGATCAGTGTCATGGTTAGTGTTCTACTAGATTCTTATTCTACACCATTGTATGCACTATAGCAAATCACCATTTAGTCAGTTTGCAAATGTGTAGCTTTTATTTGGAAACCTAGCCTTATTTGCTTAAAAAAAAAAAAAAATTGCAATTTTTGTGCTCAGGCCAATCCTATGTCTTATATATATATATATATATATATATATATATATATAAAAGATATTCCTTTAACGAACCCCAGAGTGGGATTTCTGGTGTTACAACAGCACATCCGGGGTCTAACGGATTGTTTAAAACAAAAAAAATAAACTGTTATACGCAACAACTTTACTGTGCAATTAATGTGGAGTAGGTGTTAGCTACTTGCAGATTTTCACCATTTGCAGCAGGGCTCCGTCCCTATTCCCTGCGACTATTCAGGGGAAGACTATTGCAATTAATGAAACAAATCAGACACTGTCTCACCTGTGTGGCAGCAGCAGTTCCACTAGCTCTGGGGATGTTGCTTTGGTCTCTTCCATCTGTAATGTAAAAATCAAGTCAGTTTCTATTGTGAGAAAACAAGGTCACTTGTTTATGTTAAGATTCCGAGATCAAAAGAAAAGCAACTGCAGAATCTGCCTGAGGCATAAAAGCAGTCATTTGGATTAGGACAGTATGTATGTATGTATGTATATATATATATATAGATCTCTCTCTCTCTCTATATATATATATATATATCTATATATATAGATCTCTCTCTATCTACATACACCTTTTTTTTTTATGTAAACAATACAAATGAGAAAGGTTTGTAGTGTTGTGTTAAATTTATTTTGTTAAGTGAAAAGTGCCTTGATTTCTATTACAAGTCCATGTTAGTTTCAAAAGGTTGTATAGTTGTTCCTTTAAATGGGCCCTCTTGTGCCAGAGCCACAAGTCACGTCCTACACTTGGTGTGAAGTTGAGATGAGAGTCGTTGATCCAAAGTGAAGTTGGCTCTGGTGTATCAGCAGTAGGCAAATGGGGGTGTGAACGAGACATGGCATAGCATTCAACAAACCAAATGAGCTCAGACATTGTAGCCTTTTAGAGGACACTAGAGAGGCACACTTAAGAATATCAGAATAAGAGAAAGATTAACATCGATCATAACAGGAGAAAAAGTAGAACAAGTCAGCGAACAGGAAAGGTTTGTGCGGGGGTATTTATAAGCATATACAGTACAGTATGTAGTACGCATCATTAGCATTCTGGATCAAGTGCTTAGATAAACGTTAATGCAGTATTTGTGATAACCGCTAATACTGTACCAAGCTTTAAGGTCATAATATTCTAGTTTGCATTCATACCTCTGGCTTTGTCAAGCCGCAGCATCTTATTGGACAGTCTGAACACTGTAGTGTTCATGGTCACAGCCTCGTCACTCCCAACCTAAAACGTACGATAGCGCACCATGTACAGCATTGTCATTAGAATTACACACGCGTGATCATTTTTAATAAGCAGTCTAACGCCTCCCTACCCCCCCCCCCCCCCCCCCCCCAATCAGCTTAGGGAGGGGAGAGGTGCGTGATTATTACTAAAAAAAAAAAAAAAAAAAGGCTGTAAAAGTAGTGAGAGTGATATTAGTTCAACACCACTAATTTGTATGTCAAAGATAGAAGTGCCCTACTCACAATGGTAACCTGGGCCTCGTGAGGCTTTAAACTGTGTTTCTGTAACACTGTTGACAGGGCTTCCTGCAGAGTCTTACTGGACTTTGCCATGATCCCACCTGTCTTTCCAGTAAATGCATTTTCCAGTCTGAAACACACAAATGATTTCATGAATCATATCAGGTAAAAGCTACAGCTAAAGGCAGGGTAACAGCAACACGATATTAAAAATCAGTAAAGCAAGGGGTGCAGTTACTGAAGAATCTGCCATTCACACCAGCCAGTCTAACTTTACATTGAAAATCATGACATAAATTACAGAGACCGTGTCAAGTGTTAAAACATGGACATTCCCTCCAAAAGTGTGAGAGTAGACATGTTGCACATGTGCTCGTGTGAGTAAGACCAAATATACGGTAACACACAGAAATGAGTCAAGAACATTGACTCACACAAACATCACCCGAAGCTCAAGCAAAACCTGCTGATCTCTCAGTACAGAGGAGTCCTGGTCCAGCGATAATGGCTGCTGGGGAACATGGATAAAAATGAGACTTTCAGAGATGGCGGCATTCGGACCATATTTGAAAAATGAATGAAGCACGGCAAAGGAAAAGGGTAATCATCTCCGAACACCCGTTGTCGAGCACATTTTGGATCGGAAATACTTCTTCCCTCTGAAGGACTTGGTCCTATGAGCTGCCACGTCCTCACCTTATCATTGCCTTGAAGGTAGATGATGACATCTTTCAGTGAGAAGCCTCTTTTCTCACACAGGCCAGCCAGCATGTCTCTGATGGGCAGGCCATAAGGGGTCGGCGCGAGGGAGGCGCTGCCGTCAGGCAGGTAGACACAGCAGTAGCCGCCCTCCACTCCACAGTGTCCTCCAGAGACGCCAGCTTGCTCCGGGGAGCGAGGACACGATTGGCCATTCTTAAGATTTGGGCAAGTCTGTTAATTTGTAGAGGTCATTTTGAAGTTGAAGTAATTTTCATGAGTGTTCTATAATCACTGATTCTCAAACCATGTCCCACAGCATAGTGTGTCATGAGATAATTAGGTGTGAAGGCCAAAACAAAAGAGAATCAGCTGCTGAAGATCTGTGTGCAATATTTCATCAATTTCTGCAGATAGTGTTAAATAAGATTTCACACCAAGCACGTCAATGTGTGTAAAGAGACACGATCATTATTTCAGAATATATAATTGTTACATTTGGTGGTTTACCGTGAGATTTTTCTGATGTAAAGCAATTTTTTTACATGCTGCAGTATGTCTGTAACACTTTGTCATGTACTGTAGCCCAAGTGTAAGGGCCAGAGATATGACGAGGAGACCAGATACGTCAGCGCACTGGGGTTCAAGTCATTGTCAATTTCCAATTGTGTGCTATTAATATAGACAATTTGGAGTGGGGGGGGGCCCAAAATATAGTTTTACCTGTTAAAGGATATTACCATCTCCCTTGTAATCATATAGAGTTAAGTGCAACCGAATGCAGCACAATATTTTGGTTTTCTTGCCGTCCACGCACACGGAATGCGCCAACATTGTGTCTCTGCTAGTTCTGCGTTGCAATTGGCTGATATTGTTCACATCTATGGTAAGGGCAGCAATTTGAGCAGCAGGGAAATGCATGGTTGAGAGCAAATGAGTGGGTTGGAACAAGCGCCGAAAACTGTGTGGAGCAAAGCGCGTGGGGAAAAGCTGAAGAATGAATAAAGTTTTACTGAAAATATAATTCTGAATTCCATTCTTGCGGACTCAAAAAAATAGCAACGGAGGAAGTTGACGCTGGAACTCGAATCCCCAGCGTGCCAAGCGGAGTGGCAATGTGTTAGAGGTTAAGGATTCCCTAATAGTTGCAATAGTAGGAGGCATTTTGTGTTCATCCACACCTTTCATTTTATAACTGTTCACTCACTGGTGGTATATTTAATCACGCACCGCGAGTGTCGTGTTGTCACTCAGTTGTATAAATTAGTGGCCAGAGAGTGAGGTTGCTACTTTGAAATAGTGTTCTTCACCACAAAAGCATCTGTGCCCAATATATGCCTTTGGGGGCTTGTACTTGTGCCACAAATGCAACACTGTAATTAACTGGAGATTTATGCAGTAGTAGCGAAAGTAGTGGGAAGAGATCAGAGTGAATTAGATGGAGGGACGGGATGCGTCCCCCTGCCCCCACATCCCTTGTACTGTCTGGGCCCATGTGCAATATACACGTAGGACACTGCTCTACCACTGACCTCTGTCGGCCTGTAGAGGGAGTCGAGCTCCACATTACTGCTCGACTTGACAGCTTTATGCTCTCTGTGAGAAAGTGAAACATTGCTGTGGGATGCATCTAAGACCAGACAGAGGAAAATCGTGAGATCAAGCTAAATGATTGACATAAAAGTCTAATTTAGATGAAAAGTAAATGACCACCACCTCCCCAGGATCCTCTTTTCTGTCGCTGCTTATCAACGGAGCTCTTGCCAGCTGTAAAAGTGATGCCATCTGACTTCTTGCACTATTTGAGACAGTAATGACCTCATTACAAGGCTATTAAAACTCACATCCTGGATCAGTTTTGCAAACCAATTCACTGACTTTTTAATCTATCTTCCTTCCCTGCCTGGCGCTACCTGTTTGTCACTTAAGTTCTGGGTTCGATAAGCCACATCCTCCCAGGATACTGTGCGGAAAGGTTCTGTGGAGAGCCGAGGTAAATGTTTGCCTTCTACACTAGCCAAAGTGCAACTCTGGTAGAGGGGCGAGCGCACAAAGCGTCTGTAGCTGTCCATCTTCATCAACTTAAATATCTGGCACGCACAAAGGGAAAATAAAAACAGACAAAGTTACCCGAAGTACTAGTGGGCTGGTGTGATTGCATAAGGTCGTTTAAAACAAACCTGTGCTTGAGCCTTGTTAAACATATCAGGAGTGGGTTGTTCCAATTCTTTTTCATCTTTCTTGGCTGTGTCATCAATGTTGATCGAGTGGGGAGCGCACTCAGACAAGTAAGTTTCATAGATTGAGCGAGCTGCTGCCTTCAGCTACAAATACAACAGGTCCAGAGACAAATAAATCACATCGAGGCTACTGCACTGTTGTCACAAGTATAATTGTGAGTCTCTTTTCCACACTACAATCAAGGCTCATTTGGACGGTTCACTGCAACGTGATCCTTAATTCAAGCTCATCAGCATAAAAGGGAGGGAAAGCAGTCATACCTCCTCCAATGATGTGGCTGGGATCTTCTTGAACTGTTCGCAGGCTTGCCAAAATAATATGTTCTCTGCACTCACCTCAGATTTCAGAAAGGTCTGCAAAGAAATATTGCACAAGACTCTATACGCGCACGCCTACCTGGAGAGGGAGAAACAATGTGCTTATATATTGCATCTCACTGTAAAGTTGCTGACTCCACTGGGGTCTTCCAGCAGCTTCTCAAAGGAGACTGCCCAGCTTAGCACACTGTTAGCTGGGCAGGCCACGCCGCCCGGGGTCCCAGGGAGGCTGGAGCTGCTGCCTGCACAGCTGCGCGCAGACATATTCAACTCTGCTCACATCAGCAAAACACACACCCATTTACCAGAAAGGATAAGCGCAACAAAGAATGAGGCTGAATCAGATATGTTCTCGTGTCGTGCATCGACTTGTTCCACTCTGCGATTAGCAGGCACTTTCACGCTCACCTCCGTCTGACACTGCAAGGCTCTGTTAAGAGAAAGTGAAAGGTGATTTACTAAAGGACTTGGGGTGCATTCAAAATAAAGACATCTTTGATATTATCCATTTCAGAAAAAATAATAAAAAGACATTGGATTGCTTTGGTAACCTGTGTGCATTTTGCTCTTTAGCTACATATTGTATTCTAAAAAGAGAGCTCAATATAAATATGAAGAGTTCAAGCACAAAAGCAGACTTCGTTTGTGAATGGAGTAAAATTAGTTGGTGTGCGTGTATAGTTCCAGGTTAAAGAGAACTTTCATTTAGTGTGTTAAGCAGGTCAAAGGCTAATTTGGAAAAAAATATTTTTGAAGAAGTCTTTCAAAGATGTCTGACGTCAATTCATTACAAAACCAGAACTAATTTAAAAAAATATATATATCGTTCAAAAACAGACAAGTTCAAATTTTTCACATAACTAAAATTAATGTGAAATGGTATTATGCTTTGTAAAGATTAACAGGCGAGTATACTAGAACTACAACCTCTTGAAATAAACCTTGATCTTAACTTTAATTAACTTTTAATCCCAAGCCTTCAAAAGTGGAGGTCACATTGATTGCACTAGGTTATCTTCTTCATTGCTGCTATTCTCAAGAGTCCAACAATTAATTGACAACTAATCGATTGTCAAATTAACTGACATATTCTGATAATTGATTGTTTAGAGACAGTTAAACTTAAAATTGTCCAAATCCTATGATTTCAGCCTTTCAACAGTGAATAGTCTCAGATTTCTGTTTACTTAAAATAAGACATTTGCAAACATCTGCTTTTACTTTGGAAAACATTGACTAACATTGTTGCCGATTGACATTTTACAGAGCAAGTGAAGTAACTAAACCAATTGTTTGTGCATTTTCAATGTCAATATGAAATGTCCAATTTTTGGATAATGGGACGGAATTTTTTTCTCTTTTTCTTTGTCAAAAAAAAAAACCCGATTAAGATAATCGTTGGTTGAAGCCCTAATCCTCACGATCTTGTGGACCCACTTGATTGCGACCAATACTGGCAAAGGCTTCCTTGTAGAATCTACTGACCTGATCACTCACACCAATCGCACTTGCCTGATGAGTTTCATGACATCATCTCTCAGACCATTTCACACAATTATCATTTTACTTTCACTTTCGCGCACCAAAGCCATTATGACAGAGAGTTAATGAGAAATAGCAGGTGTAGACATGTTCGAGGACATGCATGACGTTCATAATGACAAATATGTATGGGCTCGTGATTGGCTGAAAAATGATGGTAGCTGAATTAAAAATGCGTACGGTGCTTTGTTTTTTGGATTTCATCCTTTGCTTGGTTTTGCTCCATCAAACAATGCTGTGACAGGCAGTCTGCTAGTAGATCTGTTTATGTCTAAATGGCGGTTGACAACTTTTGCGTTTAAACTCTTCATGTGCAGTATAGGGAAAGTGAAGCAGACAATAATTCAAAGCAGCACAACCTTTTTGGCCTATGGGGAAACATCTATTGTAACAAAAAATAATGTCCTGGAAGAGTGTGCATGATCTTAGATGCTCCCCTGTAAAACGTGTATATTTTAAACTGAAGTCTGGTTACTAGATCCAAATTCAATTAAAACAAAAACAAAAAATACAACCAGGTAGCTTGAGATGCTGTACTAGCACTTGTGCGCACAAACACAGGCAGATTTAAAAATGCAAAAACATGTTTAATGCCTTCGTTTCATTTACAGTTGCAACAAACAGACCATGCAGGAAGTGGTTGCAACACTGATAGTCGGCCCTCATTCAACATTTGGAGCTCAAGAAGCTGAGAACAAACCTAAAGTTACCGTACCTGCTTCACACTGACAGCGTCATTTAGTAATGACAAAAGACAATATCAACACCTGAAAACCACCGCGTTTCTTAGGAGTCCAGCAAAGCACATTTCTTTAACAAACCACGAGTACAGGCATCAGCGCTCACTTGAAAGGAGCCAAAAACAGAACAATTTGTCATACAACAGTCTGCACTGCCAATGACAGGAACATTCACATCACACATAAAAGCGTAGAGTGCCTATTTCTATAAATAAAAATGAACACGTCCAGGTCTTCTCCATTACATAAATACACAATCGGGCATGATCACACACAGCCCACACATGACAGATTGGCAGACAGGCCTAATGTTGTTTCTTGCTGTCCATTTTCAGCCTTGACACAAACGTTATGAGCATTTACTGTGCGTCACTTTAATAACATACAAACTGTTCAGCATAGTGACTGGAGGCCTCCTTGCTGCACCCTTTTAGTATGAAACATCCTACTATCCAAGTCAAACAGACAATCCTTTTGTATTCTTACTCACCATGTGGCCAACAGGAGTCCCTTGTGAATTACAATTCTTTGCCATGGTAACCAAGACACCGCACTTGGATGTCCAAGTACAACACGATGCCTGGAGACACAATCAAGTTCTCCACCTCGACCCCCAAAACCTCTTCACTTGGGTTACCCTGGTCACTTCCTGCCTTGGAAGTTTTACCATAGCAACAGGCCACAAAAGAGGAAGTAAAGTCACTATGATCACATCCATGTTCGCACCCAACGTCTTGAGAAACAGACAAATACAAAGTGTGCTTGTGGACTCCCTTGAAGCAGCCAAAACCACCACTAAGCCGTATGTCTACTTTTAATAGTTTGTCACTAGTTCTAGGTACTAGTAGGGAGAAATTATTGAAATGTTAAAGTTACATTTTCCTAATGTGAATTTGTTTAGGATGTGAAAGAATAAGCATAAAATATTCTGTTGTATGGACAGGTTGGTATAGTTTAATTAGGAAAAGAAATCATTTGTTTGAATTGCTCAAAACTATTTCTGTAGTTTTCACTTTTCAAAAGGTGTGCAGCATTTCGGCTACATCTTTCCCTTAGCCCCCTGTTTGGAGGGCCAAGATGAAGGGTTTAAAAAAACCAAAAACAAAACAATGCCCCTAAGACAACACTCTATTACCACAGCCTCACCGCCTGCTGGCTATGTTGTAGGCATCCTATCCATCGAGCATTCAGAGTTCATTCAAGAGTCCTTTAATATTTGTTATAGTTGATTTGCATTGAACAGGTCACTTATTTTTCATGATTTTGGACCCTTATTTTATATACGTATTTTTATTTTATTTTATTATTTATTCAAATTTGGCCAGCTTGTTATCAACCCTCCTGTGTGGTGTGTCAAATTTATAAGACATTTTATTTTCACTTATCAGGGACTGAAGTGCTTTGCCCACGATCTTGTGGCATCTATGGGCAATTACAGACCCCTTTTGAGGGAGCGTAAATAGCAGTTATGTGCAACTAACTTCCTCGTTCGGCAAAGCAAGACAGACCACTCCCTTCTGGTTCAGTTCTTTGGCAGAGCCCTACGGCAGGAGACTGGGACAAAGCACCAGTAGAAAGCTCAACATCTAAAATGTCTTTTGTTTTACACACGATGTCTTCAAGACCTCCCAAAGAGAACCATATCCGGTGTTCAGGCTTCGTTCATGTTTCCATATACATGTATAAAGAATACCGTACATTTATTTAACTTTTGTCTGAAGGTGCCAGTGATATGGAAAACAATATTCTTGCAATTTCTGGTTCAAACCATCACGTCATCAGCCTGGAACTTAGTTATCATAGTTAGCGCTGCACACACAGGAAGTCCACAAACCTGTTTTCAGAGTTATCCATCCATTTTTTGTGCATATGTAATAATATGAGGCAATCGTACATTTACATATATAGATTCACAGTCATAACGGCCCTCTGAGGGGAACCTCAACTGTGATGTGGACCAAAACAAAAATGAGTTTGACACCCCTGCAAAGTATAAACAATTTAAAATGTACATTTAACTTTCATTTTTTACATTAGAAAACCAGTTAATTAGTTGTCATTATAAATAAAATAAAAAAACTGAGTATATTTAACATTAAAATAATTCATACCAATTTGGCATGCATGTGAATGGTTTTCCTTTCACCCCCCCCCCCCATCTACAAATAATGTGGACAATTGGTCGGTTTTAAAAAAATCAAATGCGTCCCTTGAGCACAAAAGTTTGCCCGCTGCCGATTGATTTAGGCAGTCCTCCGCAGTGATACCCAGCTATTCGACGGCACCGTCGTCATAGCCGAACATTATTTGTGTGTCTGTACAATTAATTGAGCTACCTTTTCACTGTCCATTTCTGTTAACGCAGCTCGCCGCTTGTCACATCTTCTTATCTGCTTGTGTGCCACAACCTTCGCCAGGTGGGAGAAACGACGATAAAGCCCCTTGAACGCAACCATGCTCCGTCTGAATGGAACGTGAAGAGAGCCAGCAGGTAGGAATTGACAGCTTTTGATTCTCCTGATTGGTGCCAATGACACCTGACGTACGCAGCAGGTGAGACAGGATGGCTTGATTGGCAGTGCATCACTAGTTGCTAGCTAGCTGCCAACATCAGCTCCCAAGGCCTGGATAACAAATCTGTCAGTTGAAGTGTTATTTTTACATTGTCTCAGGATAAAAATGCCTATACGGTATGCGTGGGAGGCAATGATATGATCTGGTTAAAATAACGCAGTACTTTGCTGCTCCAATATTGCAGTTCACCTTTCATTTTGCGTGCAAAGGCAGTGTGTTACAGTTGACTGAATCAGTGAGTGAAGTTCCCTTGTTGATAAATAAAGAATAAACTGTATCTCTCGACTGGATTTACATCGTCTGACTTCTTTTCGTCTTTTTGCATCCCTCGTCAGCCTTTTGTAAACCGAGAGCTACTTCTTGGGTATTATATGGGTATCAGTTCTACCAGTTCTAGCCTAGAAAGCCCAAGACTTGGATTGGATTATTATAGTTTGTGCTAACAATAAAACAGCAATACTGAATTTCCCATTCCTTGCCATGACTCCCAACACAAATCTACAAAATCTATTATAATATCCTGCTGCTGTTTAAATTTGCATCTGTATTAATGTTTCTCATCGGTTTTGCTAACAGAGGCTAAGTAAAGCATCGTATCAACCAATTGACCTCTTGCACAGGGAATCCATTATCTTGTGTTTCGCTTCACAATAAAGTCGTGTGCGCGTGCGAGCGGGTGTGGATTGGAGTAAAGATATTATATTAAAAAGGTGTCCTCATATGGCAATGCACTGTGAACCTTTCCAGTGGCATTTTTGAGTCTTTGCCACAAGGTGGCACCGTTAACAGCAGAATCGAGTGTGTTTGCAATTATGAAGTCACAGGCCTGTTAATTTGCACTTCAATAATCAAACTGTTATAAAAACAATCAATAATCATTTCTGTATGTGTTATATACAACATAACAAAGCTTATGTAACACATCATAACAAAGCTGTTGAGTGGTGATTGCTGGGGATGTTCAGAATGCGAGCAGATGCAATTTTGGAATTTATGTATAAGGGGTGAGAACTTATAAGCTTTCCTTCTTCTCACTCCTTTTCGGATGTGCATTTTTATTTTTATGCTACTTATGAATTTAGTTGTTGTTGTTCTTTTCATTTGTTGCAATTGTTTCATTTTTGTTTTTTCTATTAAGATGTTTTCTTTGTTGTTGTTTTTTGTCATTTTTTTAAAATGGCACATCGAAATAAACAGATTCAATTCAACATTTGTGTTTCAGGTTAAGTAAGAGCAATATCAAAATTTGAAAATAAAGTTTAATATTATGCATAAATATCAGGTTTGTATGGATAAAAATGACTTGTGGGGTCTTCTGCCAGTTGGGGGGCATGTTCCCATGGCCGTGGGGTAAGATGCCCTTTTAGAAGATGTTACATGTTGTTTTATCAAAAAAAACCTGTAGTTTGGAATGATTTAATTACCTTCCAAATGTGTTTACCTAGGCATACTTCTTGTGTACATATTATGTTGATATTATTATTTTTTTTTTAATATATATTTTCACAGAACATACATTTTTCTTAAGGGGGCGTCTTAGCCCGCTCTCCCCTACTGTATAGACAAACCACTATTCACACCTATGGACCATTTAGAGTGTTCATTTAGTTAACGTGGGAGGCAGCCAGCGTACGTGTAGAAACCCCATACATGCACCAGGAGAACATGACAAGTCTAGATTTGATCTACGGACCTCAGAACTGTGAGGTAGACGCGCAAACAACTATGTACTGCAGAAAATTACAAAATAAAGTAAATGACTGGAAGATGATAGGTCAAGTAAAATACTTTACTGCATACTGTCAAAAGGGAAACAAGAAAGCAAAACAAAAAATGCATTCTCTTTGTGTATATGATCCTGGTAGAGTCCAGAGTAGATCTGATGATGATGATGATGATGATGATGTCATTGCCTTTAGGCACAACCTGCCATCTGCCTCTCCGTCTGTGCAAGCCAAAACTACCGAGCACCTGGCTTCTAATACATAATTTAGCCAATATGGGCATAAACACATCATTGATCTGAGTGCAATTGAAAACAAATATGACAAATCACATGAAGTAAATGTGACCCCTCTTCTGGCTTTTATCTGTGCTAAATCATGCAGACAAAGGGAAAGAGGCAACGGGGCTAGCCGTGGTGCTCCATCTTTTTTTTTTTACATAGCTTTGAAGTTTGGGCTTCAAATCTCAGTTGAGGCCTTTCTGCAATACTGACCTTTGAACTATCATAGTTTTTAAAAATACTGTATTACCATTTCCAACTTTACACCAATGCAAGTGTGATTTAAAAAAAAGGAATAGCAACACAAAGAAATGAGCTATATCTCACCGGTGAGCTCTTTTTTTTTAGATCAGGTCCATGAGCTCCTCAAGTGGTTTGTTGGTGACCACTGCTCTAAATTGCAAATGGTTGCTTGTCTATATGCCTTGTGATTGGCTGGCGACCAGTCCAGGGTGTAGCTCACCTAATGAGCCACGAGGACAAGTGCTATTAAAAAAATGGATGGATGGATGGATTTCTTTTTATCGGGATTTACTTATTTGTAAGGGCCATTTCCAATTCATACAGCAGTGTTGAAATGGCAAGTTAATGAGAAAAAAAAAATCTACTGTCAGCATGAATACACAGTTTTAGTAAGTACCAAGCTAAAGTGTTGGTGAATGTTTTCAGGACCATTTGCATAGCACATTTCAAGCCATTGTGTAACACAGCACTGGTCACACCCACTGAGCAGAAATCTTGTGTATAGTTGAGCAAAAGAGCCTGGAAATTTTTTAATCCAGACACAGAACAGGCGTGCTGAGACTAATCCAGTTGAACGCTCCCTAACAGACACAGAGCAGCTTTAAACGAGCAGCCGTGGAAAAGATGCACGAGATGATGGTGCTCTCAGCTCCTCGACCGGAGAGGATTGGATGTGGGGATGCGTTATGAGTCGGTGCGTCAGCACAGGAATAAATTCAACGATATAATCCTTTTGAGGTTTAAAAGTGTTATGCTCCATGCATATTGTCAATCCTCATTTTTGCTTTTCTGCATTAGCAGCATTCCGTCTTCAGCCAGATGGCAGACTGTCCCAACTGTGTGATAATGTGTATGTGTGTGTGAGTGTTTACCGGGTTGCTCTTGTAGCAGGTGGTTAAGGAGATAATCCAGGTAAAGCCACTGCAAAGTGGAGATGGAGGGATGGACTGAGGAAGGGGGTGGGTGGATGGATGGATGGTGTGAGTGGCCTTTCTATGGACTCCTATTGGGCTAATTCTGGCCTCCTAATCCTGTTCCTGTTCGCCCTCCCTCTCCTCCTGCTTGCCATCTCCGCACTGATGGTTTGGAGAGATCGATGGCCAGGTAGACACAACTATCATGTACGCACATCCTTAACCTCAACAGGTTATCTGAGCAGGAAGAAAGTGAAAAAAGAGGCTGCGTGTATCTTTGTGGATAGCTAACCTGTATTGCATGTGAGTGAGCCTCATTGGAGAATGTAGCATCGGCCCTCCAGACAAGCTAAAGGATACACGCTACCATGGGAGAAGCTCAGCAGGTTAGTGGAGCGATCCAACCACAGGTTAGCAAACTTTTTTTTTTTTTTTTTACTTGTTTTGTATTTGATTGACAAAATAGTGTGTATTTTGCTGCATTACTTCAATCTTCAATTTGAAAAAAAGGTACCTTGTTGATTATATTTTTTGATAAAAATTTAAAAACAAAGCTCATGGTTCTATTTTTAATGGCTCCTCTAATGCAACTTGACATCCAGTTTGTCGCAAAAGGAAAGTGCCTCACTTTTAGTGGCACTGCAGTGTGCATCGTCTTTGGCGCACCTTGATTTAGGCTAATCGTGTTACATCCTGCAACATTACGTGAATGGAGGCACTATTCTAAATGAAGCCTCAGATTACGCCTTACAAAACAGGGCTCAGATGATGTGCAAGATCTATGTGTCAGAGGAGCTTTCAATTTAAAACGAGGTTGGTTTTTTTTTCAATTTTTTGAAAAAAAAAATCCATTTTAAATTATTATATTTTGGGGCTGATTTCATGCTTAATAGTACATAGCTATGTGCTTCATTTCATATTAGCAGTGTGGAAAAGTGTTGTTTTTTTAACGGACTTTTACTGTTTTCAGTATGGTTTAAGTGTGGTTAGGTTTCAGAAAAGTTCAAATTAACCTATTTTTTTCACAGTCTGACTCTGACTCAGTGTTTCCCAACCATTAATGAGTCAAAGACCCCATTTTACAGAAGTAAAATCTCATGGCACAGCACCAAACCAAAATGATGCAAAAAGTAGAAATACTGAAATAATGATAAGTTCCTCACTCATGTGAAATCTGGAACGATTTGATTTAACACAAAGCTGATATACTGGCCGGATTCAATGACTGTTCATGAATTCTGTTGTTTGAATGGTTTATTGTACATTCTGCCATCAAATGGAAGAGCATCAAACTATCCTGCCTGTCATTATACATCGTTGGCAGAAAGATGTGTTTGTGCCTCCTCTGTTCCTCCTTTCGTCCACGCAGGGCTTACTCTCCGTCATTGAGAAACTGAAGGGAACCAGCGAGCAAGAAGTGCGAATAGTTCTTCTGGGCTTGGACAATGCCGGTAAGACCACCCTGCTCAAGAGCCTCGCCTCTGAGGATGTCAACACCATCACACCTACACAGGTGAGGTGACAGATGCTGTGTTATGACCATTAGGTCACAGTGTTAAAGCTTGAAGCGAACACGACACTACTAGCTGCTATTAGTGGGTACGGAAAGTATTCAGATCCCCTTAAATTTTTCACTCTTTGTTATATTGCGGGCGGCTCGGTGAACGACTGGTTAGCACATTTGCCTCACAGTTTAGAGGACTGGCGTTCGAATCCCGGCCCCGCCTGTGTGGTGTTTGCATTTTCTCCCCGTGCCTGCGTGGGTTTTCTCCGGGCGCTCCGGTTTCCTCCTACATCCCTAGAACATGCATGGTAGGTTGATTGAAGACTCTCAATTGCCCATAGGTTTGAATGTGCGCGCGAATGGTTGTTTGTTTATGTGTGCCCTGCGATTGGCAGGTGACCAGTTCAGGGTGTACCCCGCCTCTCGCCCGAAGATTGCTGGGATGGGCTCCAACACACCCGCGACCCTAGTGAGGAGAAGCATATTTCAGTATTTAGTAGAAGCACCCTTTCCAGCTAATACAGTCTGGAGTCTTTTTGGGAATGATGCAACAAGTTTTTCACACCTGGATTTGGGGATCATCTGACATTCCTCCTTGCAGATCCTCTCCAGTTCTGTCAGGTTGGATGGTGAACGCTGGTGGACAGCCATTTTCAGGTCTCCCCAGAGATGCTCAATGGGGTTTAAGTCAGGGCTCTGGCTGGGCCACTCAAGAACAGTCATGGAGTTGTTCTGAAGCCACTCCTTCGTTATTTTAGCTGTGTGCTTAGGGTCATTGTCTTGTTCAAAGGTGAACCTTCGGCCCAGTCTGAGGTCCTGAGGACTCTGGAGAAGGTTTTCATCCAGGGTATCCCTGTACTTAGCCGCATACGTCTTTTCTTCGATTGCAACCAATCATCCTTTCCCTTCAGCTGAAAAACACTCCCACAGCATGATGTTGCCACCACCAAGCTTCACTGTTGGGACTGTATTGGACAGGTGATGAGCAGTGCCTGGTTTTCTCCACACATGCCACTTAGAATTAAGGCCAACACTTTCTATCTTGGTCTTGTCAGACCAGATAATCTTATTTCTCACCATCTTGGAGTCCTTCAGGTGTTTTTTTTTTTTAGCAAACTCCATGTAGGCTTTCATGCACTGAGCAGAGGCTTCTGTCGGGCCACTGTGCCATAAAGCCCCGACTGGTGGAGGGCTGCAGTGATGGTTGAATTTATAGAACATTCTCGCATCTCCCGACTGCATCTCTGGAGCTCAGCCACAGTCGATCTTTGGGTACTTCTTTACCTCTCTCACCAAGGCTCTTCTCCCCCGATTGCTCAGTTTGGCCGGATGGCCAGCTTTAGGAAGGGTTCTGATTGTCCCAAACGTCTTCCATTTAAGGATTATGGAGGCCACTGTGCTCTTAGGAACCTTAAGTGCAGCAGAATTTTTTTTGTAACCTTGGCCAGATCTGTGCCTTGCCACAATTCTGTCTCTGAGCTCTTCAGGCAGTTCCTTTGACCTCATGATTTTCATTTGCTCTGACATACACTGTGAGCTGTAAGGTCTTATATAGACAGGTGTGTGGCTTTCCTAATCAAGTCCAATCAGTATAATCAAACAGAGCTGGGCACCAATGAAGGTGTAGAACAGTCTCAAGGATGATCAGAAGAAATGGACAACACCCGATTTAAATATATGAGTGTCACAGCAAAGGGTCTGAATACTTATGGCTGTGTGATATTTCAGTTATTCTTTTTAATAAATCTGCAAAAAAATCAACAATTCAATTTTTTTCGGTCAATATGGGGTGCTGTGTGTACATTAATGAGGGAAAAAAAATACCTTAAATGGTTTTCGCAAATGGCTGCACTATAACAGAGTGAAAAATTTAAGGGGGTCTGAATACTTTCCGCACCCACTGTATATGCCGTTTGATGTGTGATTTAGGACTGAAACACAGCTAACAAAGTTCCGACAAGTTCAAAGAAGATCTGACATGCACTTGATACATGGCTTAGCTTGAAAAATCTAGTCAAGTCACTCATGTTTATCATGCCATATACTCATCAGGCACCAAGATAATCACTTACAGTAGTTGCTGTTCATGTGTCATATGGCTCGAAGCTAACATGGCTAACTCATCTTAATTTGCCTTGACGTGTAACTACAGTATGGCAACACTAATAGTGACATCACACGTATCCCGACTGACCACACACTATTAGTAGTTGCTCTTCAAAAATCAACATTTGGAATTATGAAAATGTTTGAGAGTTCATGAAGATAATGTGTACTAAAACAATGCGTACCTGAGAGGTTATGAGGGAGAAAATGACAACAGGTTGGAAGTAGGACAAGTCTTGGCATTTTCACTTTATTAATTCCAAAGGGAATTCTGGTATCCAGTATCAGAAATAACAGTACCAAATGCATGTGTACGAAAGAAAGTAAGCATTATGTAAAACCTTGGGCGTAAGGTAAAAAAAAAAACAGATATGCGAAAACGTTTTTGGGTTGTTTTTCAACAAACAAATCTATGTAAATTAAACAGCGAATTTAAAAGATGCAAATGTAAAACCGATGTTCTTTCCCTATATCTAGATGGCTAAAGTAAACACCCACACATTTTGTCTTCTCCTCATATCAGTTCATTAGTTGTTTGACCACCTCAATTGCGAGCATTGTTATGAAAAAGGCTACAGATTAACACAGTGACCGTTTTATTTAATCCCTTGTTGCTTTGCTACTGGCACACAAATAGGCCGTGATACTTTTGAACTTGATGCACAAGTCTGTGTTCAAGCATATTGGCCTGGAGTCAACTACAGTACGTACAGTATGTGAATATCATAATAAGTGTGTTTCTTTACAGGGCTTCAACATAAAAAGTGTTGCCTCTCATGGCATGAAACTCAACGTGTGGGATATTGGAGGGCAAAGGAAGATCAGACCTTTCTGGAAAAAGTATCTGGAGAACACAGATCTGTTGGTGAGTGACCACACATATTTAAGTCAAATAAAATATACTTCATGTGTCCATTACAAGTCACTGTTTGAAGCTAAAGTGCAAATAAGAACAAAAAGTGTACTTTATTCTTTCTTTCAGATTTATGTTATTGACAGTGCAGACAAAAAGCGATTTGAGGAAACAGGACTGGTGAGTTTGATCCTGAAATATCCTTTATTATACACATTGCAACCCTCGTCTCGTCCTGAACCACCTTTTATAAATAAATCACAACACACTGCAGTTAAGTTGCTTAACTAGCAGTTTAGTTACAATGCGGGATTTGAAGTTGGTGTCCTGGTGTCTGATTATAACCATCTTAAATATTTTTAAACAAGATCACAGTAAACGGACAGGGATGTTATAGACCTGCATACTTTTTATCACAATTCTCAAGAGAGCCTAGAGTATTGCGCTCACCACCAATCACTTTATTAGGTACTCCATAACCCCAAATCCAATGCAGTTAGGATGTTGTCTAAAACAGAATAAAATGATTTGTGAATCATTTTCAACCTATATTCAATTACATTACAAAGATCATATATTTAATGTTCAAACTGATGAACCTTATTGTTTTTTGTTTTTTTGTTTGTTTGTTTTTTGGCAAATATTCTGTCATTTTGAATTTGAGGCCTTCAAAACGTTCCAAAAAAGCTGGGACGAGGACAACAAAAGACTCGGAAAGTTGAGGAATGCTCAAAAACACCTCTTAGGATTATATCACAGGTGTAGAGGTGAATTGGAAGCAGGTGAATGTCATGATTTGGTTAAAAAAAAAAAAAAAAAAAAGGGAGCATCTTCGAACGGTTCAGTGGTTCACATGTAAGGATGGGGCCAAGTTCACCACTTTGTGGACAACACAGATTCAGACAACCTGCATGTAAGCGGCAAGGCTGAAAACCAACATTGAATGCCTTGTGACCTTCGATGCCTCAGGCATTAAAAACCGGCAACATTGTGTAACAAATATTGCCACATGGGCTCAGGAACACTTCAGAAAACCATTGTCAGTTCACACAGTTTGTCGCTACATCTTCAAATGCAAGATAAAACTCTACCACGCAAAGCAAAAGCCATATATCAACAACACCCAGAAACACTGCCGGCTTCTTTGGGCCTGAGCTCGTCTGACTGATGCAAAGTGGAAAAGTGTACTGTGGTCTGACGAGTCCACATTTAAAATTGTTTTTGGAAATCATGGATGTTGTGTCCTCTGGGCCAAAGAGGAAAAGGACCATCTGGATTGTTATCGGGGCAAAGTTCAAAAGCCAGCTTCTGTGATGGTATATATGGTATGTATAATATTAAAAATGTTCTCAGTATGATTCACTTCAATTGGACACCCTAGACTGGTTGCCACAATATAGACAAAAAACCATTCACTCTCATATGCACACCCACTGGCAATTTAAGATTCTTTAATACTTCACGTGGATGTTTTCGGAGTGCGGAAGCAAGCCACACTACCCAGAGAAAATCCAGACGAGCACAGGGAGAACATGCAAAGTCTACATAGAAAAGTCAGAGATTCAAACCCAGAACCTGTGACTGCGAGGCAGATTGCACGCATCATGCTGCTTAACTTCTTTTTTGCCCGCAGGAGTTATCTGAGCTGATAGACGAGGAGAACCTGAAGGGTGTTCCGGTCCTCGTCTTTGCTAATAAACAAGATTTGGCTACAGCATCGGCGGCCAGTGAAATCGCAGAGGGACTTAACCTTCATACGTACAGGGACCGTGAGTGGCAGATTCAGGCCTGCTCAGCCGTGTCTGGGGAAGGAGTTCAGGTCAGAAACTCGAAACTTTAGCTTTGGTTATTTCTCCTCTGATGGATTTGAATGAAAGTTGCCTCTTCAACAGGATGGCATGAACTGGATTTGCAACAACATCATGAATAAGAAGAAGTCAGCCAGTATCCCAAAATAACATGGAACAGGCAACCACCATCTTTATCATGGCAACACACACACAGACACACACACTACAGATGTGAAGAATTTTCTTTTTGTAGTCTATGTCATGCTATTTATATTTAGGCTACAATGAGTAAATTAGGCTCCTACAGTGTTTCTCACTACTAAATGTTTCTGTCCCCTCATCCCAACGATCTTTGTCTGGTGATTCTGTGAAACTGTGCAAGCTTTACCATATTAGAACTTTTGGAATTTGTACCATTCATACTGTAGTTCAGTGTGGGTGTAATGTGTATTTGGGAGATTTTTGACAATAAAATGTTCGCTCATCTTCTTTGTCATGTCTGTTCTCAAATTCTTGTCAATCTGGAATATTCTTCATCCATCTGGCCCAATCCATCCATCCATTTTCAATACTGCTTAAAACTGAGGGTTATTTTGAGTAAAAGCAATATTTTAGATGAAGCTCTTGTATTAGATCTCATTGTACCTAATAAAGTGGTGATTGTCACACAATGGAATGATAATATAACATCTTCAAGACACAACATAATAAAAGAAATGAACAGGAATATCTGTCATCAGGAAGCTTTGGTTCAAATAATGTTAATTGGAGGACTGAGGCGTGCACACCCTTGCTGAGGTTTGCCTTTATGATGAATCTTATGTTTATGCATGAACAGCATGTGGCTTTTTGGGAGCAATAGTATGAGGGGCCTTCAAAGGACATCATTCATAATTCAAGACAACTTCTCACATTGTGTGTGTGTGTGTGTGTGTGTATGTATGGCAGTGGTAGTGGTTCTTAACCTGGGTTTGAGTCAGTCTCAGGGCTTCAGTGGAGGTAAAGACACACACATAGACATTTTTGCAACGTTACAACTTTACAAGCGACCTTTTTTTTGCAGATGGAAGACATGAAAATTAAGAAATGCAAGATTTTGCTGCGGAAAATGATATGAGAGTGGCACCCGCCTGCACATTTCTGAACTTGTCTCTGTTAGGCCACAGCAAAAGGCACATTGATTGGAAGTAATTATTCATTGACTTATGTTTTTGTTTTGAGAGCATTTCAGTAGTGTTAATGAGAGCATCTTAAGCGGGGGGAAATTGCTGTAGTGTGTATGAGAGCATTTCATTCGTGTGTATGAGAGGTAATCCTGAATTATGTTCCTCACAGAGCGCTTCACGTGCATGTGTAAATTTGAGTGAAAGTCTCCTTCACTTTCACTGCCGTAATCTGCAGAACAGTTGCTGACTCCCTCAGTCTTCCCTTGTTTGTCCTTGGACAAATGTGTCCAGAGGCCCATGGAGCTGTTTCTTTCTCCTTACCGTACATTGTATTAGAGGATGACCTTGATGTTTGCCATTTGGCCGTCACGGCTCTGATTTGATAGATTTTTTGTTGCTATCATGTGGAGATGTAATTAGACATCTGAAAGCACTTCAACACCACATCAGGCTTGGCTTGGCTTGTCTTCCATTTAAAGTGTTTGCGTCGTTGTTGGTGTGTTTATATTTTTTTTGGGGGGGGGGGGGGTGCTACATATTCTGGCGCAATATACTGTAAGTGGTGAAAATCTCCATGGCAACACAAAGTAGAAGCAATCCTTCAACATTCTGTGGACGTTGTTATCTTTTGAAGGAGCTCTGCAGGAGGTAGTGGGAACCATGTGGATCCGGAGAGGGCACGGCGTTGTTCAGTGGTGCTTCTTCAACCAACAGGTGGCAGTGTGAGAGTGTCTGATCACGAGCAATACTGATGTGGTTTGCCTCTGTCGAGAGGTTTTGGGTTTGAATCTCGTCTCAGGCCCTCCTGTGTGGAGTTTGCATGTTGTCCCTGTGCGTGCGTGGGTTTTCTCCTCCCATATTTCAAAAACATATTTTCAAAAACATGTTCATTAAAGACGTTTATGGTTGTTTGTCTATGTCGCCTGCGATTGACTTGCGCCTAATCCAGCATGGATCCCGTCTCTCAGCCAAAATCATCTGATGACGACAAGCCATTCTGAAAACGGATGGATAAATAAACAACCCTTGATCATTGTGTGTTGTCACATTGTCCCACGAGTTTCCATGGCAACCTTGCTTTTTACTCTCCATCCACCAGCTCCGTCTCCTCCCCTCCTTTTTTTCTCCCTCGTATGTCTGTCACTTAGCCGTAGCTGCACTTCTCAAATGAAGACTGCCTGACAGACTGGATCAAAACACACACACACACATACACAGGTAGGGACAAAAGACATCCTGTACCCTTTTGCATTTAAATTGAAACTGAAATGTGGATTTTATCCTGAATAATGTCAGTGAATGGTACTGAGGCCATAATCAATTGTATTGCTGTAATGCTGGACATGAAGTATTTTTCCTGTAGGGCTCCAGTCATGCCACAAGTCATGCACCTGACAACCACCGTAATCCCACCAGGTTGTCTCAACGCCACAAAGATGACCTTTCGCCCCCTGACCGCAACTACACAGCTTCCATGGGAGGAGGTCCACATGGAAGCGCACACCATCGTCATCGTGATGATTTTTTGTGCCGTCTGCCTCTTGCTCATCCTGGCGTTCTTGTACGCTTTCTGCTTCCACTGTTCCATCACGTCGATGCCAACTAACACCCACAGCGACGCCAAGAGCATCCCCGATCGAGAGGACGCCACCTTTCAGTGCACCTCCACTGACAACATGTCGGTCATGAATTGCGTCTGACTGGCAATGGCGGTTCAAGCCTGTTTTTAGCGGAGTGACCAGACCGGGTCCACGGGAAATTTCCTGGCGGCCGGACTCATTCCGTCAATGTGGGGGGTGGGAAGGAGTGGGGTGCTGTCTGAAACATTTTGAGTCTATTTCATTTTGTTACCTAGGGGGGTGGGGTGGGGTGCTGCTGTCCGAGACATTTTGACTTCATTCCATTTTGTCGATTTTTGGTGGGCCACAGGGACAGGGGAGGAGGGGGCGGGGTGTTAGCCCACGGATGGGGGTGAGCACTGCTCCTACACGTTATTGTACATAATGAAAAAGTATTGGCCCCTTCTCAAATTCTTATATTTTTTTGCATAGTTTCCCCACTTCAATGTTTAAGATTATCAAACAAATGCAAAAATCAGACAAACATAACCCAAGTGAACTTGAAATGCTGTTTTAAAACGGTGATTTTATTTATTAAAGGAAAATAAACTATTCAGTTACCTGGCCCTGTGTGAAAAAGTAATGGCCCCCTAAACCTAATAACTGGTTGGGCCATCCTCAGCAGCAACAACTGAAATCAAGCGTTTTCTATCACTAGCAAGGAATCTTTCACATCTGGAGATATTTTGGCTCACTCTTCCTTGCAGAATTGTTTGAATTCAGTAAAAGCGGTGGGTTTTCGAGCATGAACGGTCTTTTTAAGGTCATGCCACTGGATTTCAATTGAATTCAAGTCTGGACTTTGACCTTCATTTTGTTTTTTCAAGCCATTTAGAAGTTGACTGGCAGGTGTGTTTTGGATCGTTATCCTGCTGCAGAACCCAAGTACGCTTCAGCTTGAGGGTACAAACTGATGGCTGAACACTCTCCTTCAGGATTTTCTGTTAAAGAGCATTAGTCGTGGTTCCATCAATCATAGCAAGTTGTCCAGGTCCTGAAGGAACTAAGCAGCCCAAGACCATCACACTACCACCACCATGTTTGACTGTTGGCATGATGTTCTTTTTCTGAAATGCTGTGCTACATTTACGCCAGATGTAACGAGACACACACCTTCCAAAAAGCTCAACTTTCATCTCGTCAGTCCATATAATATTCTCCCAAAAGTTGAAATATTATTCTCCCAAAAGTCTTGAAAAGAGAATCATTCAGATGTTTTTCTGCAAAAGTAAGATGAGCCTTTGTGTTATTTTTGGTCAGCAATTTTTTCGCATTGGAACTCTGCCGTGGATGCCATTTTTGCCCAGTCTCTTCCTTATTGTTGTGTCAGGAACAATGACCTTAACTGAGGCCAAGGAGGCCTGCAAACCTTTAGAAGTCCTGAGTTTCTTTGTGGCCTTTTGGATGAGTCATTGCTGTTCTCTTGGGATAATCTTTGTAGGCCCGCCACTCCTGGGAAGGTTCACCACTGTTCCATGTTTACTCCATGTGAGGATAATGGCTCTCCCTATGGTTCGCTGGAATCCTAAAGCTTCAGAAATGGCTTTTGTAACCCTTTACAGACTGATAGATCAGAATCAGAATCAGAATCATCTTTATTTGCCAAGTATGTCCAAAACACACAAGGAATTTGTCTCCGGCAGTTGGACCCGCTCTAGTACAACAGACAGTCAATTTACAGAACACTTTGGAGACATAAAGACATTGACAAAAAACAATTGTGCAAAAAGATGCAGAGTCCTATAGCACTTAGAGCAGTTCGAATGACTAATATTGCAATGACCATTGTGCAAAGGGCGCTGAGACTTCAAGGAGTGTATGCGGTTTAAGTGACGAGTAGTGCGATCATCTGGGACAATGTTGGTTGTGCAAATGTTACAGATACTCCTCAATCAGTGTGCAAATGGAGCAGATGCTACTCTGGCATGAGTGGCCAGTATATGCAAATAGTGCAGCATGGCGAGACAACTACAGTGAGTGCACGAGTAATACATAATTGGCCCCACAGAAATGTGACAACGAACTCAAGTCAAAAAATTGCCATCTTATTGTAATGGAATTATAGGTTAGGTGTTTAAGAAGTTGATCGCAAGAGGGAAGAAGCTGTTGGAATGTCTACTAGTTCTAGTTTGCATTGATCGGTAGCGCCTACCTGAGGGAAGGAGGCTTGGGTGTGATCAGTGAAAATTAACCAGAAATTGTGATTAGCCACAATTAATTTGTGTTTTAACAAGGGGATTAATTCCTTTTTTCAAACGTGGCCAGGTAACTTAGTAGTTTTTTCCCCCCCTTAATAAATGAAATCATCATCTAAAAACAGCATTTCAAGTTAACTCGGGTTATAGTTGTCTGATATTTACATTTGTTTTATGATCTTAAACATTAAAGTGGGGAAACTATGCACAAAATGTAAGAATTTGAAAAGGGAGGCAATACTTTTTCACAGCACTGTACATTTAATGGTGTAAACTCCATATAATATATATATAATAATATATTACACATTGAAGTGTTTGATGCCAATTCACGTTCATTTTTGACTGCTGGACATCTCTGTGGAGGTGGAATTCAAAGCTAAAATGAAAGAAAAAAAATCTAATTTCAAAAATTTGGTCAATTTGAAACATTTTTTGCAAAATTAATTTGATTTAAAAACAGTTGAATCACATAAAAGAATACAACATATGTTCTCACGTTCCATTATTTCCAAAATGTTTTTTATGTTGCATTGCAGACGGTTATATTTATGGTTGGGGTTGCATTGTGTTACCTTGCATATTGTTATGTAACATGCTGCGTTACACTATGTCATGATACAACTATGTTGCATTATGCTACATTGCATTAGACTACTTTGCATTACGCTACTTTGCGTCAAGCGACTTTGTGTAATGATATTTTGTATTGCATTACATTGTGTTATGCTATATTGTGTTACATACACTATTTACACTGTTATGTTACATACAATATGTTGCATTACACATTACAACATTGCATTAGGTTGCACAATGTTACAATACTCTATTTTACTATGCAGTGCTGTGCAAAGAGAATTTTGCTTTTTAAAGCTCCCGTATTTTGCCAAAACAACTTTTTCTAGTATTTGGGATATAATATTGTCTCTACGGTGCCTCAGTAACCATCTGAAATATAATTAAACTCATCCACACATTCCTGAGTTACAGACGTTTTTCTACCTAGAGGCCCGAAATCAGATCATCCGAATTTCTCAAGTTTATCTACGTCACGAGCAAAGATCTCCACTTACCTCTCCGCTCCCGAGCCAGCACTGTCAACTTAACAAACGTGTGCTCTCACCAGTGGGTTTTCTATAAGGAGGCAACCAATCAGAGGAAAGGGCCGACGAGTCGGCACATCTGCCTCACAGTTCTGAGGACCGCGGTTTAACAATCACTGGCCAACAGTCGGCTGATCATGAAAACATGTTGGCGAATCCTGCACACAATTCAGCTGGTTTGAAGGGTGATCGTAATAATAGTAAGACAGATCCTCGATCTTAAGTAAGTGGACATCCATGAAGGTGCACAGTTGGGATCGTCCTTCTGGTCATTCTAGTGTTTCTCATCACTGTACAGTGACAATTCTGCACAGTTTTTCCTTTTTTTCTGACATTACATTATATTGTGTTGATACACTGATTAAATGCAAGTCAGCTAAATACACAACAACAAACAGGTGAGGTCTGCACACACATTTGAAGTCAACTTGATTTATTTCTACTGGGCTGACAAGCTCATTGTTACAGAAATATTCTGAAAGCGAAAGGACAAAGCCATTCATTTGTCAGGTCCACAGCGTGCAACACAGCAAGAAATAACTATGTATGTTCATCTGAACCACATGGCAATGAACACTTTTTGGTGAAAAAAAAAAAACAGTAACAGCTTTGAGGTGAAGTTGTAATAAATGCTTGTATAAAGATCTACGCCCTCTATTTTAGTGTATACTGGTTCAGGACACAGAACACATGGCACTCTTGGAGCAGCGGGAGTTGCAGGAGCTGGCACGTGACTCCATGATGGAGTCCCTGCCGTCAGACTCCAGCTCCAGGTGAGCGTCCTCCAAGAAGTCCTGCAAAGCGCCTTTGTAATGGGACTGCGAACACAACGAGCTCATTGTTGTTAGAGGTTAGGAAAAGAGAACAAAGAAAAATCGCGGCCCGGGTATAACCTGCCGGCCGTACAAACCTCTATTGCCCGGTTCTTTTATTCTGGTAGAAGTTCAATGATTAGGCCGGGTGAAAAGTTTCACAATTTATTCGAAAATACAAAGTCAAACAAAAAGGTTGGTGAAGGTTCAGCGCTGGGCTCTCCCCCACGTGGCTCAGACCACCATGCGTGTTGAAGAGCCCGCAGAAGTTGTTCTCCGCTTGTTTTGTGGCCAAAACTGCTTCCTGTCGTGACGTCATGCAGTTGTCGACCAATCCTAGCTCCAGCCTAGTGTTTGGGGTCCGTTCGGAAATTCAGTCCGATGTTCCCATCGCGCCACTCAGAGACAGAGCGTGCTCTGCTTTCTATAACTTTACTACTGAACGTGTTGGCTATTGCTAGGGATGCGTCAGTACATCCGCCATATTGAATGTGTCAGTTTTACTTATATCGAGTGGCACACACACGGCCAACGCTCTGAGTTACCGAAGGTTACGGGTTGTGATGAGCCCGCCCGGAGTGAACTTTCCAACGCACCCTATGTTGATGTGGTGTGCGTTTGTTGTGTCGGTGTGAGTAAGTGTAATGCAATTATATGTTGATAAGCATATCTGGATGTGTGTCTGTAATGGGATGTATCAAATAAAAGTGTATGCAGTGTTTTGTAAGCGTGCAGCCAGTAATTTCTAACATTGTGAACAGACAATTTGAATAAAACAACAAAGCTTGCTGCATCAAACAAGTTTTCAGTTATACCTTATGAACAGCCATCTCCTCCACCCTACACTCCTCCATGGACTCCTCCAGAGAATGGCCTGAAATCTCCATCTTGATGCGATGAGAATGAATTGACTTGACGTCATCCTCGTCCTCGCCTGCCACCAGTGGGAAAACCTGGAAGGATAGAAAGTCCAAAATAGTCCTTAGGAAGCAAGTAAGTAAGTAAATGCACGACTCACACAAAGTTTGGGGTATTCATATAACCTCAAATGCCTAAAGTATTGAGGTTGATTTTAAAGCATAAAGATCTGGTAACAGAGGTATCAGTATTTCAGTATCGATCTTAACATCGTTCCTACCAGTCCCTCCTCGTCTCTCATGATCTCAGTGATGCTGGCCTTGCTGATGGCCTTACTGATGTTTTGGCTCTCGAACTGAGGACACGCTGCTTGGGCATTTCCGTCTTTGTCCCGCTTACCTTTCAGCCAGTAGGTCTCAATCTCAACGTTGCCCTAAAGGGAGAGCAAAAGTAAGGTAAATCCTTTAAAGTTGTAAATGATTCATAACCCCTCCTTGAGCCGTCACCTTATCGTGATGGAGGGGTTTGTGTGTCACAATGATCCTAGGAGCTAAGTTGTCTTGGGCTTTATGCCCCTGGCAGGGTCACCCATGACAAACAGGTCCTAGGTGAGGGACCAGGCAAAGCACGGCTCAAAGACCCATTATGATGATGACAAATGATGGACTTGGTTTTCCCTTGTCACTGGGGACTCCCTCTGGAGCCAGGTCTGGAGGTGGGGCTCTAAGGCGAGTGCCTGGTGGCCAGGCCTGCACCCATGGGGCCCGGCCAGGCACAGCCCGAAAGGGTAACGTTGATCCCCCTTCCCATGGGCTCACCACCTGTGGGAGGGGCCATAGGGGTCGGGTGCAGTGCGAGCTGGGCGGTAGCCGAAGGCAGGGACCTTGGTGATACAATCACCGGCTACAGAAGCTGGCTGTAGGGTCGTGGAATGTCACCTCTCTGGCAGGGAAAGAGCCCGAGCTGGTGTGTGAGGTCGAGAAGTTCCGACTAGATATAGCCGGCCTCGACTCCACACACAGCTTGGGCTCTGGTACCAGTCCTCTCGAGAGGGGTTGGACTCTCTTCCACTCTGGAGTTCCTCACGGTGAGAGGCGGCGAGCAGGTGTGGGTATACTTATTGCCCCCGGGCTCGGCGCCTGTGGGTTGGGGTTCACCCTGGTGAACGAGAGGGTAGCCTCCCTCCGCCTTCAGGTGGGGGGACGGGTCCTGACTGTTGTTTGTGCCTATCCACCAAACAGCAGTTCAGAGTACCCACCCTTTTTGGAGTCCTTGGAGGGGGTGCTGGAGAGCGCTCCCGCTGGGGACTCCATCGTTCTGCTGGGAGACTTCAATGCTCACGTGGGCAATGACAGTGAGACCTGAAAGACGCCCCCCCCCCCCCCCCTCGATCAGAACCCGAGCGGTGTTCTGTTATTGGACTTCGGTGCTCATCACGGATTGTCCATAACGAACACCATGTTCAAGCATAAGGGTGTCCACACGTGCACTTGGCACAAGGACACCCTAGGTCGCAGTTCGATGATCGACTTTGTGGTCATGTCATCGGATTTGCGGCCACATGTCTCCGCCCATCTCTTCACACTCGGGTGAAGAGATGGGCGGAGCTGTCAACTGAATGTTGCTCTGGATGTTGTGGGGCTGTCCTGGTTGACACGCCTCTGCAACATCGCGTGGACCTCGGGGACAGTGCCTCTGGATTCGACAGGCGGATCGGTGCAGCGTCTGCGATGATGCGGACTTTGTATCAGTCCATTGTGGTAAAGAAGGAGCTAAGCCGAAAGGCGAAGCTCTCAATTTACCGGTCGATCTACGTTCCTACCCTCACCTATGGTCACGAGCTGTGGGTCGTGACCAAAAAGAACAAGATCCCGGATACAAACGGCCAAAAGGAGTTTCCTCTGCAGGGTTTCTCCCTTAGAAATAGGGTGAGAAGGATCTCAGAGTAGAGTTGCTGCTCCTTCACATCGAGAGGAGCCAGATGAGGTGGCTGGGGCATCTGATTCGGATGCCTCCTGGACGCCTCCCTGGTGGGCATGCCCCACTGGGAGGAGACCCCAGGGACGACCCAGGATACGCTGGAGAGACTATGTCTTTCGGCTGGTCTGGGAACGCCTCAGGATCCCCCCAGAAGAGCTGGATGAAGTGGCTGGGGAGAGGGAAGTCTGGGCGTCCCTGCTAAAGCTACTGCGTCCGCGACCCGACCTCAGATAAGCGGTAGAAAATGGATGGATGGATGGATGGATGATTCATAACCTGGCCAAATTTTGGTTGAAGTTCTATTAAAACTATAAGAAGTTGTCTTAACAGTTTTCCTTAAAATCGTCAGATAAGATCAGGGATGTGAAGAAATTTCAAAATGTAAGCCAATGCAAATATTTTTCACAACACAACTTCTTCTTATGTCGCTCATATCGCGTAATTTCCAGCTAAAATACTCTATATCCTCAACAGATAAAAATGTACTTTACACTAACTCGAAATTTTGATTAATTTGGCATAACTGTGTACTTGACTCATGAATAAAAATAGAAACCATAGTACAATAATAAACCAACTGTTCAGCAGATTATGAATTTAATAAAACGCATCAACAAAGCTGGACGTGGCTCTCAGTCATATGTACATTATATTAAAAGATAAAAAACTGTGTTCCCTCGCTATATGGCAGTTCACCTATTGCGGACTCAGTGCATTTTGGAATTGTTTTCATATTTATAGTGTGCATAATTTTCCATATCATGGGATTTTGAGTGTATGCTGTAATAGTTTTTTTGGGTGGTAAAATAAACACTTCCGAGCCTAAAAAAAAATATTTTCTTTCAACTTCTCTATATATATATATATATATATATATATATAGAAGTTGAAAGAAGATATTTTATATTTATTATTTCTTTATTTTATTTTATATATATTTTTTTAGGCTTTTATATATATATATATATATATATATATATATATATATATATAGGTGGCACAGTGGACGACTGGTGAGAGCGTCAGCCTCACAGTTCTGAGGACCCGGGTTCAATCCCCAGCCCCGACTGTGTGGAGTTTGCATGTTCTCCCCGTGCCTGCGTGGGTTTTCTCCGGGTACTCCGGTTTCCTCCCACATCCCAAAAACATGCATTAATTGGAGACTCTAAATTGCCCGTAGGCATGAGTGCGAATGGTTGTCTGTTTGTATGTGCCCTGCGATTGGCTGGCAACCAGTTCAGGGTGTACCCCGCCTCCTGCCCGATGACAGCTGGGATAGGCTCCAGTGCGCCCGCGACCCTAGTGAGGATAAGCGGCTCAGAAAATGGATGGATATATAGATAGATATTTTTGACTCTGTAACTCATATTACATTTGTATTACTTATTTACACTGTATTTATTTAATAATGATTACTTATTTATTATTCTTGTTATTCTTCTTTCATTGTTGTCGGCGGGGAGAAAGCAGGGTCGGATTTGAACTTGTCTGATGAAAGGAAGTTAAAAAAAAAACATTTAAGATTCGTTCTGACGGTTGCATAGGGAGAAACTTTGCTGGCATTATCAAAAAGTGTACTCTACACTCACAGATAAAAAGAAAAGCAAACAAGCGACACTTACCATCTCTGAATGCTAAATATGTTCTCTTCCCACAGGCAGAACATTGCCAGTTGTTTTTGTTTGTTTGCTGATACATACATCTTCCATTTGCACCAGTTGTCGCCTCTGGTGAGGTTTTGTGTATGCAGATAACATTCATCTACTGCCGATGCATTATGCCGCTGTGTTATTCACATGTCCTACAGCAATTAATTATTTTGTCATGGCAGATAAGTACAGTACAAGCTACAATTTCTGTCGTGGGTGTTGTTTTGGCTCCAACCTTGATGGTAATGGTGCCCCTCCTTTCAAAAATAAAGTGGCTTCCTTTCAGGTGTTCATAGGTGGCGCTGCTGAGCTGGATATGCATCTCCTGATGAAGACAGACAAGGCAAAGACATTCTTTGCAAGTTTATTTTTTTCAAAGACCCCTTCTGGCTCTTTGAATATTGACATCCAAGTCCAAGTCATTGACCCCCTCATCCCCCAAAACGAGTGCGCTTCAGACCCTTTACCACTAAATGGTGACAGCTAACTTCACAACAGCCAGCCACCATTAATTCACATTGGTTTCCTTGTAGTGGCAGGACAATATCTGTTGGTGGTGCCATTAAGCTGGTTTGCCAACTGCCAATGACTCCCACAGAAAAAGAACAAAGACAAAAAAAAAGTAGGTACAGTTGTGTTTTTTGCTCACATTTTTTGTGTTTGCACATCGTTGTGGAGACTGAAGGTTATAACTAACAGATGATTTGATTTACAACCCCAATTCCAATGAAGTTGGGAAGTTGTGTTAAACAAATAAAAACAGAATACAATGATTTCATGTTCAACCTATATTTAATTGAATACACTACAAAGACAATATATGTAATGTTCAAACTGATCAACTTTGTTTTTAGCAAGTAATCATTAACTTAGAATTTTATGGCTGCAACGTGTTCAAAATATCTGGGACAGGTGGCAAAAAAGACTGCGAAAGTTGAGGAATGCTCATCAAACACCTGTTTGGAACATCCCACAGGTGAACAGGCTAATTGGGAACAGGTGGGTGCCAAGATTGGGTATAAAAGGAGCTTCCCTGAATTGCATTCATTGATTTGCAAATCATTGTATTCATTTTTATTTATGTTTAACACAACGTCCCAAATTCATTGGAATTGGGGTTGTAAAAAAAAAAAAAAAAAGCATCGTAAGTTCAATCGACATGCTCATGCAGCGAAGACTCTCCATAACTTCTAATAAACCCAGGCTAAACTTAGCTCCTCACAGAAATACAGGTCTTAGGTTTCACAGAAAAAAAATGTGAATCGGTGAATTCCTGTGTAGGAGGGATTCACAATATCCTGCAATGCAGCAGCCAGTTTCAGTTCCCTCTTTCTTCCTTTTTTCTGTTCTCACCTTTCCGTTGCTCTCCATGGCAGACGCCGTGTGGACCGTGTCGCCATGCAGACCGTAACGGGGCATCTTGTGTCCTACCACACCTGCTACCACCATCCCAGAGTGAATGCCTGCATCCACAACAAAACAGGTCCATTTATGTTTGGGGTGTCCAACTTGGCCCCATCATGTTTATGGTTGCCTTCAGGGGGCAGATTATGATGAGTAACAAGTTTTGAAAACAAGTCAAGGAAAATTTGTTGTGTGGAGGATTGGATCTTAAATTTGACACCTGTGGTTTATGTGGTCTAACACCAGCATAGATGTGTCAGTCCAACTCACCGACACGAATCTGTATGTTGTTTCCATTTGAGGGGTCTTTTAAGTGATCGATGGAGCGCACCATGTCCAACGCCATGTCGCAAATGTTATGGGCGTGATACTTGGTCTTCTCCGGAGTCCCCGCGACCACCATGTAGGCGTCTCCGATGGTCTCAACCTTAAAAGGCGAGAGACACGAATTGAGCACACACACAAACCAACACGCAAAATACTACCAAACAGAGGAAAACATGCACACACCTTGAAGACTCGGTGCTTCTCGCTGAGTGTGTCAAACAAAGTGTACATGGTGTTGAGCATGGACACCACCTGCATCGGAGTGATGTGGCTGCAAATGCGAGTGAATCCCACCACATCGCTGAAAAGAATGGTCACATCTGGGAACACCTGAAAGAAACATGGAATGAAGGAAATTTGTGTATCTAAAATGATACATAACACCGGGTCGCCATCATTTATACACATGCTGAATGTATACAGTATAGAAATAAATATATAAACAGAGCCAATACAATATCAATCTTTCATCAGGGCTACGATGTGACACACAGTGTATCAAATAGTTAACTTTTGATTTGGAAGGTCTGGAGTGGAGTGGACCCCTGAATCACACAGTCATCTCCTTCCAGGTCGACTTTTCACAATCACCGACTCACTCCACATTATCCCTCCTAACGTTAACATGCCATATTCATTTGTCATACATTGTCTACATTAACATGTAAAAGAGTTACTCAACTTACAGCTACGGCGCCTCTGATTCTGGTCAAACGTATAACTTTTATGTCTGATGAACATGAATCCCACTCGTGGATGAGCAGCTCACACCGGCACGCGGCGAGACTCGCCACAGCCCACCCCCTCTCACATGCACTCGCTCTCTATTCAAACATGTATAACTATTAATTCCGGAATAAGTTGTGACTTAATATTTTTTTTCAACACGGCTATTTTATATTTTATTGATGAAAGGCCCCAGGCGGGCTTACACACACTCGCACACATGTAGGTCCCTGTACAACAGGTGTCAGTTTGGTCCGCATTGCATAAGTCAAATTTGTTTCCATCGAGGGTTGGACTGCGCCAAAACTGCCCTCTGTTCATTACTTTTATGGACAGAATTTCTAGGCACAGCCGTGGCGTAGAGTGGGTCCGGTTTGATGGCCGCAGTATTGCATCTCTGCTTTTAGCAGATGATGTGGTTCTGTTGGCTTCATCAAGCCGTGATCTCCAACTCTCACTGGAGCGGTTCGCAGCCGAGTCTGAAGCAGTTGGGATGAAAATCAGCACCTCCGAACCATGGTCCTCAGTCGGAAAAGGGTGGAGTGCCCTCTCCAGGTCGGGGATGAGATCCTGCCCAAAGTGGAGGGGTTCAAGTAAGTCAAGCAAGTCTTGTTCACGAGTGAGGGAAGAATGGAATGGGACATCTACAGGGGGATCAGTGCAGCGTCTGCAGTGATGCGGACTTTGTGTTGGTCCGTTGTGGTGACGAAGGAGCTAAGCCGAAAGGCGAAGCTCTCGTTTTACCGGGCGATCTACATTCCTACCCTCACCTATAGTCACCAGCTGTGGGTCGTGACCGAAAGAACAAGATCCCAGATACAAGCGGCCGAAATGAGTTTCCTCCACAGCGTGTCCAGCCTCTCCCTTAGAGATAGGGTGAGAAGCTCGGTCATCGGGGAGGGTCTCAGAGTAGAGCCGCATCCTCCCCATTGAGAGGAGCCAGATGAGGTGGCTCGGGCATCTGATAAGGATGCCTCCTGGATGCCTCCCTGGTGAGGTGTTCCACGCATGTCCCACAAGGAGGATACCCCGGGGACGACCCGGGACATGCTGGAGAGACGCCTGGGAACGCCTCGGAGAGCTGGATAAAGTGGCTGGGGGGAGGGGAGTCTGGGCTTCCTTGTTAAAGCTGCTGCCCCCGCGACTCAACCTCGGATAAGCAGATTTGAATTGAAATACAAGTGTCTTTGAGTTACTAGCGTGGTCATGAAACTAATTAAACTGCACTGTAAATTAAAATTAAGAGCTGCATAAACGAAGATCATTATCCTCAGTTTTCACTGACATTGTAAGAGAGCTTTGAATTTAATCACGTTTATTATTGTGGTCGTGGTATGCCGTCATGTAGTCCTGCATTACTTCACATTAAAGTGTGATATATTTTGGAGTTTTAATTGCTTGCTGACAAATAGTTTGGTCTCTGTAAGTGCCTGTCCACCCATCAAGTGTGAAAAATAAACAATAACTTGAATTGTATCGCCTATTTTTGAAAATGTGTCAATGAGGGAGACATTTTGGACTTCCCATACTGTTACGTAACAATGAAGCTGTTTACATAATAACCATCTCACACCTTGTTACCCTGCCCGCTATGATGTGTCCATGCACCACATACACACAGTATAAATGTATGAGACACTTGGGAACTGTTTTAAATTGTAAAAAAAAAAAAAAAAAAAAAAAAAAAAATACACAATATGTCACCATTAAGTAACATTTGGTTACTTTTTTAGAAATGAACTAAATATTAGTAACTGCTCTCAGTCTGATGCAGTCCAGTTTTAGTCCACTCTAAAATACAATCACAACAATAAACAATTACAAACTACCTCTCTGAGGGTGTCAGTCAATCTTTTTAGTTGTGGTAGTAGTAGCTAGAACAAAATGATGATAATAATAATAATAATAATATGGTAGCATCTTAGATTTATACTTTATATGTCTGTATTAATATTACTAAACGTAGGAGCTCTTGTACAAGATGTGTTACGATTGTGCTGGTGTACCTAATGGTGTGGCATGTTACTGTACATACTGAAAATGTTTAACCATAGTGATGAATGCTAAATTGGATCTCATCTTTATTTAGAACCAGTGCTAAAAATAAAGCAACACTCGGACGGATGAAAGTGAGCTAAAGTGGAGCAATGGACTTTTGTGATGAAAGTTTCCTTCTTGTGTTTTGGCACGTTGAATGTGATCTGTGGTTGCGAGTGTCCAGATGTATTTGCCGTATTTATTTGTAATTGGAATCATTCGGCTACAATTATTTGAATGTGGATGTGAAAAAAGGAAGTGGCTTGCGACAAGAAAGCTTTTATTGTTTTGTTCTCCATTCCTGACCTCACAAGTGTTTACAGCCGGCTCTCCTTTGCGCAGCCTCTTTGCCACTGGCTTGGGAATCATTCGGTAAAGGAGGTCATCTGTCTTTTTCATCTCATAGTCCAGCATCTTCATGCTCTCCTCTAGCTTGCTGGACTTCTTTTGCTCCTGTATTCACAGTGGAGGACAGCAACAAGATGAAAAAAAAAGTTTACATGTTCAGTGATTAAAAAAGATGGTAGATCCAAAAGTATACAATGTAGCTTGCTCTTTAAAAGGAGGAACCTGTATGAGTGCTCTTTTCAGCTCCTCTGACTGCTGTGTACCTGCCAGCACCAAATCTCTGCTGGAGTCGTGCATGCTCAAGTCATTGATGTACAGTCCAGTTTTAAACATAGCACTCAGGCTCTCCATCCTGCGCATGCACACAAACAAAATTAAAGAGTGGGGGCAGATGAACAAAATGTGACAGTGTTGGTATATACAATGTGCAAGTGAAAAATGAGGTACTCATCACAACAAATGCATTAGCAATTATGAGGATGAGGATTTCATTTTAGCCAATAATAATATCATTTTATTGGGTAAGGAACTGTATTTGGTGAATTAAAGTTAAGTCAAAATGTATAACACAAGCCTCATTGAAAGACAATTGAACCATGCAGTGCCTGTATTTGTCACATCCCTTCCCTTTTGATATACACTTTATATTTTTTGTTCATAGGTTCTGTTGTTCTGCTGTTCTCTCTTTTCTCCAACTGCATTCACAACAAATATCCATCTGAATACAAACAAAGTTGATCAAACTCTGTTGCTGCACAGCAAAACTGTTCCAGGACAAAAAGACTTACAGATCTTAAGTAGTGCATGACTAAGCAGCCAGCCAAAAAGGAAAGAAAGAAACATCCATCCATCCATCCATTTTCAACACCGCTTATCCTGGTTAGGGTCGCGGGAGCCTATCCCAGCTGACTTCGGGCGAAAGGCGGACTACACCCTGAACTGGTCGCCAGTCAGTCCCAGGGCACATATAGACACGGACAACCATTCGCACTCACATTCACACCGTCACTGAGTGGGAACTGAACCCACGCTGCCTGCACCAAAAGTCAGGCGAGTGTACCACTACACCATCAGTGACAAGAAAGAAACAAAGAAAGGGGGAAAAAAACATATGACGGAGAATTAGGAGCACACTGAAAATAACATTCATAAATGAATAATCCTACAAGTAAAAAGTCAGAATTTTACAAAAAATAAAGTCAAGATTACAAGAAAAAAAATCTGAACATTACAACAAGGATGTAATTTTGCAAGCATGAAGCCCACCCATGTTAAGATGAGGACTGTATTACATTTAAGTTTGTTATGGTAAAAGGTATTCTCATACGATTATGACTATTCTTGTAACTTCGAACTTTTAGTTTGAGTTTCTTTTCATTTCAGTGTAGCCCTAATGCGATGTTATACCCTATAAACGTTTAAAAACAGTGAAATGCCCATTACAGCTTCATTTGTAGGCATGAGTATGTGTTCAAGTGGGATTTTGTCTTTGCGTGTGCTCATGAAAGTGTGTGTGTGGGTGTGTGTGTGTGTGTGTGTGTGTGTGGAATTCTTACACAGGTGTTCCAAGAAAGATGATAGACTCCCACTCAGGCATGTATCTCATTTGTCCTTTTAGCTTCAGGCATCGGCTCCCGTCCCCCCAGCTCTCCATGGCATTAGCGCTGTTACCATCTAAAACAGAACATGATGAAATGTTTACTAACTAAAACTTCACACTGCTGTTTTAGTTTCAAACAAGGTTCTTTTGTGTGTGCGCTCTCTTGCTTTGTGGGAAACAGAGAGGTCAAAACCTTTGTAATCGTCTCCAATAATGGACTGAAAAGCCATGAGCTCCACGTCCACATCAGCAGAGCGATTGGCAGTTTCATAGTCGGAATCTGTAGAGTACAAGATGGAGCTTCAGAAAATAAGTGATGACAATTCTAAGGCCCCGTGATTATAGTACAATGAATCCCCACTTATACACTCCACCGCCAGTCAAAAGGTTGGACACACACTTTGGACACGCTTTTTGGGAGCGTGTTGCAGCCATAAAATTAATTTAATGATTATTTGCTAAAAACAATCAAGATTATCAGTTTGAACATGAAATATCTTCTCTTTGTAGTGTATTCAATTAAATATAGGTTGAACATGATTTGCAAATCATTGTATTCTGTTTTGATTTATGTTTAACACAACATCCCAACTTCATTGGAATTGGAGTTGAACAAAAGTTGTAATTTTTTTGCCATCTTGTAGCATCTATCGACAATTCTAAACCTTTTTGTGGGGGGTGTCAATAACTCCCAGATTTTCACTGTTCGCAGCAGGGCTCAGTCCCTAAGGTATTTTTGTGTGTGACATTGAGGTCGTTTGACTTTTTTTTCACACCCCCTAACAAACACACATTCTCAGTCAGGAGTTCTACTAGTATCAAACAATTCCATTTCATTCTAAACTCTCAAGTCTTTATCAGTACTTTTCAGGGTCAAGAAAAGATTAATTTCTACTCCAAACAAAGTGAAATGGATTGCGTCTTTCCTAAAGCGGGGTACACACAAACCAATAATGGGGTAATGTTTGAGCATTTTCCCTCACCTGCGATCAAACTCAGCAAATGCCCAGTTCTTGGATGTCTCTGAAAGATTCATTCATTCATTCGAACTGCTCTAAGTGCTAGAGGACTCTGCATCTTTTTGCACAATTGTCAAAAAAAAAAAAAAAAAAAAAAAAAGTACCGGCATTACCAGATAACTAGCAACCCTTTACTGCTCAGTGACTGTTTTTTTTTTTTTTTTTTTTTTGTCAATATCTTTCTGTCTCCAAAGTGTTCTGTAAATTGTTCTGTAAATTGACTGCCTGTTGTCGTACTAGAGCGGCTCCAACTACCGGAGACAAATTCCTTGTGTGTTTTTTGGACATACTTGGCAAATAAAGATGATTCTGATTCTGATTATACTGAACAATTATCAGTTACCAGCAGAGGTTACTAGTAACAAGCTACATTTACGCCGTACTTTTACTGAAGCAACTTTTTGGATAAATTGTACTTGTCAAAGTAGTTTTATGAAATACTTTTTATTTTTGGTAATAAATGCTACTTTTACTCCAATACATTAGCTTCTGCTCACTACTTGCATTTTCTTTTTTTTTTGCTTTTAGCACTTTTTTTTTAGTGTACACCACACACTACCAACACACACGGGTCATTCCAGAAATGGAGGCGGTTTTTTTGTCCCCCCATGAAATTTCACATAATCAATGCGCAAAATACAGAAACATGCACTTGTAACTGTAGTTGTAGTAAAACTGATTCTTAAATAGTATTTATAATAGCAAATAGATCTTGAGAACCCCCTAAAATCATTTGTATTTTTCTGTGCAATACAGGAAAACGAACTTTACGTCCTACACAGGCATACACATATACGGTACATATATATATAATACACACATGCATAACATACACATGCACACTAACGCACGCACACACGCACCCGACCCACACACACACACACACACACACACAGCAGGGACCCAGCACTGACTCACCGGTACCAAGAAGACGACAGAGAGCGCAGGATATTATGATTATAATTAATTTATTAATTATTAATTTATTATAAATAAACAACATGTTCATAATTGTGTGCAGAGACTGAAACAAAACAAAAAAAACTAAGAAAATTACCCTTGGTTGGGAAAAGAACAACCAGCCTCACCAATATCCGAGTGGGGCACCAATTTAAATAGCAGTGTACTGTATATCCACAAATTAATGCGCCATTGTAAACCATAGTCCAGCTTCAGGCACTTACTATGAAATAAAGAAACATCATAAACAAAACATTTACATCAAGAGATTAATTCGATATAACCGGGTTAACAACATGCATGACATCCTGAGTCATTTGGCATTCGTGTGTCAGAGAATTAAAATGATTAACTTCTCAAACTTCAGTACACCCATAATTCAGCTGCCCGCTTGCTCATTCACACCCGCTGCCAAGACCACATCACCCTGTCCTTCAGAAAGTCCACTGGCTCCCCCTTCCACAACGCACGCAGCACAAAGTCCTTCTACTCACTCACAAAGCTCTCCATAAACAAGCCCCCTCCGACCTTTCTGAACTCCTCCACCACCACACCCCCTCCTGGAGCCGTCGCTCCTCCAACAACCTTTCTCCAACTCACCAGAGCAAGCATCAAAGCTGGGGGAGGACACAGCCTTGGCCATCTCTGCTCCCACTCTCTGGAATCTGCTCCCAAACCCCCTACGCAACTGCGACATTCAGATCTCTCCCACCTTCAAATCTCCACTGAAAACCCACTTCTTTCAAACTGCTTTTAACATATAAATATGTAATGTTTTTTTTACAGTCTTTGTATTATGCATCCATCCATCCATTTTCTGAGCCGCTTCTCCTCACTAGGGTCGCGGGCGTGCTGGAGCCTATCCCAGCTGTCATCGGGCAGGAGGCGGGTTACACCCTGAACTGGTTGCCAGCCAATCGCAGGGCACATACAAACAAACAACCATTCGTACTCACATGCACACCTATGGGCAATTTAGAGTCTCCAATAAATGCATGTTTTTGGGATGTGGGAGGAAAACGGAGTGCCCGGAGAAAACCCACGCAGGCACGGGGAGAATATGCAAACTCCACACAGGCGGGGTCGGGGATTGAACCCCACTCCTCAGAACTGTGAGGCTGACGCTCTAACCAGTCGGCCACCGTGCCGCCTCTTTGTATTATTTTTATTCTAATTCCGTTTTCATCTAAGCATTTTTTTTTGTAAAACGTCTTTGAGTACCCTTTAAAAGCACTCCATAAAATGTATTATCATAATTATTTTTAATTAACCAATACCTTTAAAACTCTGTCTTGAACACATGTTCAGGATCTTCCCTTCAAAACAAAAACGGGCTTTTATGTCAAGTCAAAGTCATCGTAGGGAGGCAAGACAGATGGTGAAACAACGAGAGGCTCTCTGGTATTCAACTATAAGCATGGGGGACAATGAAGAGCCACCTGCTTGAGTTAAAGAGCTGCTGGCACAGGTTATGTCCATGAAATCGAGTAACTCAATGAAAGACGAATCGAGTAACTCAATGAAAGAGATAAAAAAAGACACCCGAGCCATCGTGAAAGTGGAAAAACGCATCAGGTATTTGGAGGACAAGCAATTCAACCAGCAGCGAGCCATACAAGAGAGCGTAAAAGAGATACAAAATTTCAAAGCCAAAGTGTCTTACCTGGAGTCACATAACAGGAGTAACGACCTGATCGCGTGGGCCTGGAGGTGGGCTTACTGGAGACCGGTGATACTACTAAAGATCCAGGACAAGAGTTGGCAGTGATACTGCACTACATTTTTGACCGCCGTGCGCCTGAGGTGGACAGGCATCATGAGTTCTTTCACCTGCACTCTGACCCAGGATAACGTATATTGTAAAGCTGTTGAGATGGAGCGATAAGCAGCTCATTCTGGGCGCCGTGACGAAGAGAAAAAAAAAAGTCTTGGACAGGTGTAACTTTCCAGGTGTTTCAAGGTCTTCCACCTGATATCCAACAAAGGAGAGTGGAGTATGCAGACATCAAGAAGAAGTTACACAGAGCTGGAAACCGCCATGGGTTGTTATTCCCTGCAAGACTAATTGTGACTATACACGATAGTGAAGAGCAATTCACCTAAATTGTGAGACTTTAAAATAGTAATAAATAGTCAACCATCTTAACAAATGGTAGTGCCTAAATTGTTCTCCAATTCTGGAAAGACCCCATCCATCCATCCATCCATCTTCTACCGCTTATCCGAGGTCAGGTCAGTAGCTTTAGCAGGGACGCCCTGACTTCCCTCTCCCCAGCCACTTCATCCAGCTCTTCCGGGGGGATCCCGAGGCATTCCGAGGCCAGCTGGGAGACAGACGTGCCCGGAACACCTCACCAGGGAGGCGTCCGAGACGCATCTGAATCAGATGCCCCAGCCACCTTATCTGGCTCCTCTCAATGTGGAGGAGCAGCGGCTCTACTGTGAGCCCCTCCGGGATGGCCGAGTTTCTCACCCTATCCCTAAGGGAGAGCCCGGATACTCATTTCGGCCGCTTGTATCCGGGATCTCGTTCTTTCGGTCACGACCCACAGCTCGTGACCATAGGTGAGTGGGGGAACGTAGAGCGACAGGTAAATTGAGAGCTTCGCTTTTTGGCTTAGCTCCTTCTTTACCACAACGGACCGATACAAAGTCCGGATCACTGCAGACGCTGCACCGATCCGCCTGTCGATCTCCCATTCCATTCTTCCCTCACTCGTGAACAAGACCCCAAGATACTTGAACTCCAGTCGGAAAAGGGTGGCACGCCACCCTTTTCCAACTGAGGACCATGGTCTCAGATTTGGAGGTGCTGATTCTCATCCCAGCCGCTTCACACTCTGCTGCGAACCACTCCAGTGAGAATTGGAGATCACGGCTTGATGAAGCCAACAGAACCACATCATCTGCAAAAAGCAGAGATGTAATTCTGAGGCCACCAAACCAGACCAGATAAAGGTTATGAACAGAATCGGTGAAAAAGGGCAGCCTTGGCGGAGTCCAACCCTCACCGGAAAAGAGTCCGACTTACTGACGGCAATGCGGACCAAACTCTGACATCGGTCATACAGGGACCGAACAGCCCGTATCAGGGGGTTTGGTACCCCATACTCCCGAAGCATCCCCCACAGAACTCCCCGAGGGACACGGTCAAACGCCTTCTCCAAGTCCACAAAACACATGTAGACTGGTTGGGCGATCTCCCTTGCACCCTTGAGGACCCTGCAGAGACTGTGGAGCTGGTCCACTGTTCCACGGCCAGGACAAAAACCACACTGCTCCTCCTGAATCTGAGTTTCGACTTCCAGATGGACCCTCCTCTCCAGCACCCCTTACCAGGGAGGCTGAGGACTGTGATCCCCTGTAGTTGGAACACACCCTCTGGTCCCCTTTCTTAAACAACAATTCAGGAAGACGTTTTCCCTTGCCCGGATGCACGGGGCCCCCCTCTGGAGCCAGGCCTCAAAGGCGAGCGCCTGGTGGCCGGGCCTGCACCAATGGGGCCGGGCCAGGCACAGCCCGAAAGGGTAATGTGGGTCCCCCTTCCCATGGGCTCACCACCTGTGGGAGGGGCCACAGGGGTAAGGTGCAGTGTGAGCTGGGCGGTGGCCGAAGGCAGGAAAGACCCATATGTCCTTTTAGTTCCTCGTCATTATTGGGGTCAGGTGTGTACCCCGCATAAGTGACCGCAGGAAAACGACAAGTAAGTGAGCCCTTGCCCAGCAGACACACACCCCTGTGACTGTTTAGATGGCTTCCATTCTTACTCTGGACTCGGTTGTGGAGATTCCGCTCTCTTTTCACAGGTTCCTTGGACATGATCTCAAACAAGTTGTTGGGATGAGAGATGATCTATGAATACACAACACACGTGGTCAACACTCGCAGTTATTGTGCAGTACAGGCTACTAGTCCATGAAATGTGCTGAAGACAATGCTAAATTTTCCACTTTGTTAGGTACGAGTACACGGGAACTTCTACGTCACCATGTTCCATGTGAACTCCACCAGGGGACGAGCCAACAAGAAGGCATCATTGATCTTCTTTCCATCTAAATCAGGGAAGACTGTAGAAAGTCCTGAGCCAACATTGTGCACCACCATGTCCTGGAGACTCAAAGGAATTAGTCACTTTTAATCACGATACATGGCCTTGTTCCAACATATTACTTGAGTCCATGCATGCAGCTTTTACCTGCCTGAAGACAATGTTGAAGGGAAAGACCTCAAAGAAGAAATCAGAGGTGATTGGCAGAATCTCCTGCTCTTCCTCATCCTCCTTCATGATGTAGCGGTAAGCAGAGTTGTCAAAGTTCAGCCTGAAGGAACACAAAATCATTATCAAATGTACAGCCTACTCCTACTAAAGGATATAGTCGTGGCAAAGAAAAGAGGTTACATACCTGTATTGCAAACTCAAGATGTGCCATGTTTCCGACTAGACTGAATGCCGTCATGAATGAAAATCAACAAAATGTGACAGTCGACAAGTTGACTATACCGCATCGACGTTTAAAGACTGAAGTCAACTAATCATTAATCACATATTTTAGGGATCTCATTTTCCAATCAACAATGCTATGGAACACAAAGTCAGACCGGAGAAAAACATGCGCTAATTACAACAACTACATTCGGTGTACTGCTGAGTTATATTTTCAATCTTCCATTCATACATTAATTTTCTTACGCTATTCCGAAGTCATGTCGTGGGTGCAGCAGCTTAAGCAGGAAAGCTCAGAATTCCCTTTTGTCTCAGAGGGCCTCCTCCCGGTGGGAGGTGCCTGTAACAACTCACTAGGAAGGCGTCCGGGGGGCATCCTAACCAGATGCCCAAGCCACCTTACCTGGTTCCTTTTGATGCGGAGGAGCAGTGCCTCAAATCTGAACCCCTCCCGGATGACCGAGCTTTTCACCCTGTCTCTAAGGAAGAGCCTGGACACCGTGCGGAGGAAACTCATTTTGGCCGCTTGTATCTGCAATCTTCTTCTTTCGGTCATGACCCACAGCTCATGACCATAGGTGAGGGTAGAAGTGTCGATCGATCGGTAAATTGAGAGCTTCGGGTTTCGACTTAGCGCCTTCTTCACCACGACAGACCGATACAGAGTCTGCATTACTGCAAACGCTGCATCGATCCACCTGTCGAGCTCCCACTCCAGTATTTTCAATCATTTGGTTTTATTTGTTTCGATGCCAGTCCATTGAAATATGTCTTTACGTGAAACCAGTATGTTGTGCAAAAGAGATTGGAGACCACTGCACTGTGCTGAAACAATATTAATGACGTCATTGATTAATCAACTTCAACTCAACTTTTATAACGTTAGTCGAACACAACAATTTTTTTGTCATTCAACCCTTAGTAAATCCTACCACATTTTCATTTCCAGCTACAGACTTCAGTTTGTGTCGATAGTTGTACAGGTAGGCTACTTAATTTAGCTATCATAATAATGATGAAGTCACTGATGGTGTAGTGGTACACTCGCCTGACTTTGGTGCAGGCAGCGTGGGTTCAGTTCCCACTCAGTGACGGTGTGAATGTGAGTGCGAATGGTTGTCCGTGTCTATATGTGCCCTGTGACTGACTGGCGACCAGTTCAGGGTGTAGTCCGCCTTTCGCCCGAAGTCAGCTGGGATAGGCTCCAGTGTCCCGTGACCCTAACCAGGATAAGCGGTGTTGAAAATGGATGGATGGTTGGATAATAATGATGATCCATGACGGAAAATTAAGGGGAGCACGCTGGTATAGTGATTAGTCATTCCTTAGTTCGAACGTAGGCTCAGGCCCTCCTGTGTTGAGTTTGCATGTTGACCTCGTGCTTGCTTTGGGTATTCCGGCTTGCTCCCCCATTCCTAAAGCATGCCTGCTAGGTCAATTTAAGACTACATTGTCCATAGGCAGTGATGGGAAGATTACTTTTGTACTTGGTTACAATTACAAGTTACTCTGTTGAAAATGTAATAGTAGTAACTTTTTCAATTACTTTCTCAAAGTAACCAACTAATTAAATTTGATTACATTTTGATTACTTTTCTTAATTTTGAATGAATGAATCAAAAGGATCCTTGGATGTTTCCTCTAAAAAAGTGGATTAAAACCATCAATTTTCTACCCCGCTTATCCTCAAAATGGTCGCGGGTATGCTGGAGCCTATCCCAGCTATCTGTGGGCAGGAGCCAGTGTACACCCTGAACTGGTTGCCAGCCAATCACAGGGCGGATATGAACCATTCACACCTACGGGCAATTTTGAGTTTTCAACTAACCTACTCTGCATGTTTTTGGAATGTGGGAGGAAACCGGAGAAAACCCATGCAGGGACAGGGTGAACATGCAAAATCCACACAGGCAAGGCTGGATTCGAACCCAGGTCCTCAGAACTGTGAGGCGGCTGTGCTAACCAGTCGTTCAGCATGCCGCCGGCTTAAAACCATAGATCATTGTTTTGCAAATAACCAGATATTTGTTTTGTACACAAAATGCATAAAACATGGAAATGTAAATACTAAATATTTTTGTTGCATTATATGTGTACAGCGGCGGCACGTGGACGACTGGTTAGAGAGTCAGCCTCACAGTTCTGAGGTTCAATCCCCGGCCCCGCCTGTGTGGAGTTTGCATGTTCTCCCCGTGCCTGCGTGGGTTTTCTCCGGGCACTCCGGTTTCCTCCCACATCCCCGAAACATGCATGAATTGGAGACTCTAAATTGCCCGTAGGTGTGAATGTGAGTGCAAATGGTTGTTTGTTTGTATGTGCCCTGCAATTGGCTGGCAACCAGTTCAGGATATACCCCGTCTCCTGCCCGATGATAGCTGGGATAGGCTCCAGCACGCCCGCGACCCTAATGAGGAGAAGCGGCTCAGATAATGGATGGATGTGTACAGCATGTGGAAAATATGATAATTGGACCTAATGACAAATTGCACAATTTAGACAATATTGCTTCGTATGACAACCCATATAAGTGAATGTCCCACAAAAAAATCCAAAATTATAAAGGTGAAACTGTTCAAAAGTCAATGTTCTTTTAATGTGTTCAAAAGCGAAACAATGAGTCTAACCTTTTCAAAATCTCAGACAAATTAATCGATTGCGCTTACAAGAGTAGCGTTTCAACAGCATATTTGAAAAAAAATATTTCATGTCAGAGACTATGGCAGAATGGTTCATGACCAGAGAGAACCAACCACAAGAGTCTACTTTAGAAGGAGAAAGTGACTTTGGGTACCATGAAGTGTAGATAAAGCGCTATATACAGTAAGTGCAATCCATTTATCATTTGTCTATTTCAGGTAGAACTGTGGTACATGTGGTTAGCATGCCTGCCTCACAGCCAAAAGCTATTTTTTGTGGTATTTGCATGTTGTCCCTATCTGCAGGTGTGCTTGCATACCTCATGGTGACATGGGAGTAGTCTCCCACCATCTGCTCAGACAAGACCTCCACGTGGATGTCAGTGTCATAGAATTGCTTCCCCATCTGCCTCAACTGACCCATGGCGTAGTGCAGGTAGCCTTTGCGCTTACTCCTGCATAACAGAATGGGGGACAGAATTCAATAAACACACTAATGAGTCCCCTTTAATAGATGGAGTGTAGTTTGTGATCGCCATTAATTAACCATGCTACGTGCACATACTGTCGACCAGAAATACATAAAGTACATGCACAAAAAGATCTTATGGGCCTGCTTTTAGGAGGAGATGTGGGTTGCATTTTTGGTTCCTTGCTCTTTGGCAATTGGAACCTCCTAAGCAACATGTCCCAGTTTTTGGGACATGAACTATTGTATCCACTCTCCATTACCTTCCCAAGCAAAGTTCATACACACTGAGCTACTGCCTATTAAACGTTTCGCGTTTATGAATTAAGAACTAATGCATGTAACTATAGAATTTTCAGACCTGTAGTGGAGGGTGACTCCAGTGGCGGATTCCTCCTGGCAGAAGAAGGTTGGGGGCTGCACCTTGGGGTAGCTGAAACGCAGATACTCGTGGAGGTTGTCAAGGCCATTGACGAAGTCACGGACGTGACGGCCCAGCACCTGGGCGAAGAAACAAGTCAGTTTTAGTCCAACCAACCAATTGACAGTGGACTCCTGCTATTTGTGGGGGATAGGGACCGAGCCAGACCACAAACCGTGAAAATCCACGGATAATTGACACACATAAATGCATTGAAACCATATTAATACGTTTACTTTAAACACACAAAATACCTGAATAAGCAGGGATAAATGACCAATAACTGTTTTCAGGGTTGGTTTCCCCCCCAAAAAAGAAAAAGAAAAAATGGGAAAACTAATCAGCGGGTGCCTAACCACAAGTATGCAGGGGTCCACTGTATCCTTATCAAGGGTGTTAGGAGGAGTTGGAGCCTATACCAGCTGACTTAGGGCAGACTGCTGTACTTTGTCCACCTGTTAATCACTGGCCAGAAGCAGGCGGGGGCTGGAGAAGTTTTGTAGAGAATGGTTTATTGAGAAGGGATTCGGAGGTGGATCCTTCAGGCGTACTGGCGGGTCATCGGGACAGGGAGCGTGCTGCAGGTGGTGGCGTGAGCAAGTGGATGGCTTGACGGCATGGTGGAATAGGTCAGCAAAATGGGGAACACTGAAGGAGCACTGAGGACAAGGAAGAACATGGAGAACAGAAATATTGCGAGGGCTGGTGTAGCTTATGTGTAAGTAGAGAGCCGGTGTACCACAGGAGAATGTTAATACTCTGGCAGGCTTAAATGCAGGTGATGATAAAGGCAGGTGCGCAGCCTAGGTGGGGCTGATTACTGGGACGAGAGAGAGAGGGCAAGAGGGCCACAAAACGCCACCCAAGCTCCAACAAGGGAACTTCAGGGCACGGCTCAAGACAGTACCCCTCTCTCAACGCACTCCTCCTGCGTCCTGCCCGGTTTCCCAGGGTGAGCCGTGTAAAAATCCCTAACCAGGGAGTCATCAAGAATAAGCTTGTGGGAGTTCCAGGAGCGTTCCTCTGGCCCATACCCCTCCCAGGCCACCAGGAATCCCTGCCCCTGGGCCTCACATCAAGAATGTGCGAGACAGTGAAAGCCGGATGGTTGTCGATAACACCTGAGGGTTGGGGGGGCGGTGGGTGTACGGCCGGAGGGCTAAGAGCGCAGGTGGATACAGGCTTGAGAAGTGACACATGGAATGTCAGATGAATTTTGAGAAATTGTGGAAGTTTAAGTGGACTGATGATTTTGGTGATGGGGAAGGGACCAATAAAGCATGGAGTGTGTTTGCGAGATTCAGTCTGGAGTGGGAGGAAAGCCAAACCGTCTGACCCACCTTGTACTCAGGCGTAGGGGAGCGACGAATGTCCGCGAACCGTTTATTTCTCAAAGCGAACCAGGTTAAGGCCGCCCTTTCATATGGACTAGACACATCAAAGGTGCTCCCTCACTGTGGGAACCATATGCTCCTGTTCCTCGAACAAAGGAGGTTGGAAACCATAACAGGTCATAAATGGAGACATACCTGTGGCGGAGCTGGTGAGGGAGTTTTGAGCATATTCCACCCACGGAAGGAAGGTGCTCCAGGAGACCGGATTGCGAGTGGCAACACAGCAAAGAGCAGATACCAGGCTTTGGTTTTCCCGCTCCATCTGTCCGTTGGATTGGGGGTGGTAGCTGGAAGACAGACTGGCTGCTGCACCCATCGTCTTGCAGAACTCCTTCCAGACCTGGGAGGAAAACTGAGGACCATGGTCTGAGACAATGTCCATCGGAATGCCATGTAGTCTGAATACATGGAGGACTAGGAGGTTAGCAGTTTCAAAAGCAGAAGGCAACTTGGGAAGGGGTACATGATGGACACACTTGGAAAAATGATCTATGATGGAGAGGATGATTGTGTTACCGTAAGATGGGGGGGGGGGGGCGGGGAGGGGGGGGGGGGGGTAGGCCAGTGACAAAGGCCAGTGAAATGTGGGACCAGGGGTGACTCGAAATGGGTAAGGGCAGGCCACCTGGGGGTTGATTGGAGGCGTTACCTCGGGCACAGACGGAGCAGGCTAGGACGAACTCACGGGTTTCTTTTGCCAGGCTGGGCCACCAGAAGTGTTGTTGCACGAATTGGATTGTGCAGGAGATACCGGGGTGACAGGTGAGTTTAGCATTATGGGCCCACTGAAGGACGTCAGATCGTGCCAAGTCGGGTACGAACAGCCGGTCGGGGTGTCCAATCTTAGGATATGGTTGGGTCTCTTGGGCATCCTTCACAAGCTGCTCAATTTCCCATGGAGCAGCCCAGACGGAGCAGGAGGAGGAGAGGATGGTTTCACGTTCAGCAGGGCTGGAGGGGGGTGAGCATATGCAGGAAAGGGCGTCAGGCTCGCTGTTGTGGGAATCAAGACGGAAGGAGAGGCTGAAATTGAACCGACTCAAGAAGAAGGCCCAGAGAGCTTGTCGGGATTGAGATGTGTGGCAGAACGGAGGTAAGGAAGGTTTTTGTGTTGAGTCCAAATGATAAATGGGGACTCAGCCCCCTCCAGCCAATGCCTCCACTCCCACAACGACCAGATGATCGCCAGCAGCTCTCGGTTGCCAACATAATAATTTCTTTCAGCATGGAGCAAACGACTGGGGAAAAAGGCACAGGGATGAAGTTTCTGGAAAGTGGGGTCCCGCTGTGAGAGGACGGCCCCCGCACCAGTTTCTGAGCCGTCAATCTTCACCACGAACTGGAGGGAGGGGTCAGGGAGGGAGCACTGGTGAACAGAGTCTTTAGCTGGTTGCAGGCTTGGGGTCCACCGGAAAGGGGAGCTGGTGGAGGTGAGACTGGTGAGAGGAGTCGCCACTCGACTATAATTGCGAATGAAACGGCGATAGAAGTTGACGAATCCCAGGAAGCGTTGTAGTTCTTTGCAGGGTTCAAAACAAGGGTCAATGAGGGGTAGTGGAGATTTGTTTTTAACAGTGATGTCATTGAGTCCTCTGTTGTCGATGGAGGGCTAGAGAGTGGTGTCTTTTTTTTCAATGAAGGAAAACCCGGCCCCTATGGGAGACGAAGAAAGCCGAATGAATCCAGAAGCTCGGGAGTCACGGATATAATCTTCCATCACCTTTTTCTCAGGGCGGAAAGGGTTGAAGAGACAGCTGGAAGGGAGAGGAGCTCCTGGAAGAAGATCGATCGTGCAGTCATAAGGGCGGTGGTTGGGTAGAAATGGCAAGATCCTTGCTGAAAACTAGGGAAAGGTCATGATATTCTTCCAGCACTCTGGAGAGGTCAACTGGTGTGACAGGTGGCTGCTGGAGGGTGGCATGGCAGAGAGCAGACAGTGTGAATGGCAGCGAGGACTGCACCCGGTGATCTCAAGGTGAGTCCAGTCTATGGCGGGGTTGTGCTTTTTGAGCCAAGGAATTCCAAGGACTAACGTGGTCTCAGGGGAAGGTATAACAAATAACAGAATGTTTATTTATACGGATTTGTTTATAAATATATTATATTATGTTTGAAGATACTTGCTGAAAACTTGTGCGAAGACTATGTAGTAGTACTGAATTGTGGCGCTGCAGTGTGAAACTGTTTTACACCATTTCTATGCTTCTGATTTTTGGGGAGCGTGGCTAAAACGGCTGCCCAAAGCCGTTGGCAGACACATTACAGTATATCCCCATCTATGAGTTGGCTAGTTTATTTATTTTTCGGATTTTTGTCCACGGTAATTATTGTTTTCAATATTAAAGGTGAGCCTCCTAACATGATTTTAGATCATGAAAGCTACCATCGTTTTCATAGTGCATGTTTACACTGCTATCTATACAGTTGTAATCTCTGATTGACAGTTAAGAGTTGAGTGTGGTGTGTTTTCAGCGCATTCAGCGGATTGGTCCACATTTGAAAGCGGAGACAATGGCTTAATTTTTCACCATTTTGAATCCTCATTTTTACTTGCTGATTTTTTTGTTTTAATCAGTCGAATTTGCAGTGTTAATTCTGTTGGTTAGCACCTCGATGGAGTTGTATGTGTGGAAAAAATTTTGTTAAGGTTTTAGGATTGCAACAGTTGGACCCTGGAAAAAGAATTATTCACTCTAAATTATTTCCTATATGATTTTTAATTTTTTTTAGAACAACTAGGAAATCAACCAGCGTTATGTGGAATGTACAGTACAGTGGAACCTTGATAAAACGGACCCCGATATAACGGATATCGGATAAAAGGGACTGTCGGGACTAAACAATGTGTCCAAAAATAGTTTCCATTTGTCACTTAAAATGCCATTGACAAAGTCTGCTAGTTCCATAATTGGCCTCTGTTTATTAGCTCTGTGGCACAATGCAGCCCGAGAATGGGACTGACATATTTTACAGATATACAATATGACTAGATCCAGTTCCAAAACATGTGCCTCGTGTGCCTACATGGCTGACATATCGAATGCGGGGCATTGTTGTGGCGGCCATGTGATGATGGTTATGTCTATTGTTTATTGTGCATAGAGCACTGAGCAGAGTTGGGTGTGGTGTTAACTCTGAGAAATACAAAACAAGTCTCTGGAGTCTGGAACATGCTATTTTTGGTACAGTAACAGGTTTTTTTTGTCAAGCTGTTCGCCTTTGGCAATGGATTTGGAACTAGGAAGCACAGTAATTCCTCGCGACTCATGAAAGCGACTTGCCTATGATGAGTGTTGTACATCAACACTGTCACCATGACCAAGCAGACCGGTGTGGTAAGTTTGGATAAAATGAGAAACCTTCAAACATTTTGAAGCTTTTGTTACAGATATTTACAATAACATTGTACCGTACTTGGAGTTTCAGGCCCGAAAACAAAATACGAGACAACAGTTTTGTACTGTACAGTAATATGGGTGCATATGGCCTAAAAAAAATGCTTAAATATAACAGACAATCGGCTATATCGGACAACCCCCCCTGCCCCTATCACAATGTATTGTGTTCCACTATAATGTTATCAACACATTTTCATAGCTTTTGCTTTTGGTAGAGTTCAATGTGATTTTTCGCTACACAACATGCAAGTTTGACATGGGATCGTTGGTCACCTTGAGGATCCTGTCGTAGCCGTACTTCCCCACAAATCCCAGGAAGTACACACCCCAGGAGTTCATCAGCTCATTGTAGGGCGTTCCTGTCACCCCGCTGGCTGCCTTCGCAATGCGAGGAATCACACTCTCACTGTACACCTATAAGTACAAACATACACTGGAGTATCCACTTCTTAAGAAGACACAGGGGAATTAGGGTAAATCAGACTCTCACAATGAGTACAGAATCTGTTGAGAGGTATGGGAATGCCAGCTCGTTCAGCAACCTAATAGTTAAATTTATAAAATATATGGTCTTTAGGTTAATGAAAATAACAGGAAGGGTCATAGTTAGGTCCACACCTCCGAACAGCCTTCAGGTAATATTTGAACAACAGACAGTGAAAGAAGCACAAAAAATCTTATCGGACCCCTTACAATACATGTATTGAACTATGAAAATCTGGCCGAAGATACACGGTACCACTATGCAAATATGACTGATATAAATACTCATAATTCCTGATATTGATCGATATCAGGGTCATGAGAGTGATACTTGAGCTTCTGTTTCTCTTTTGTACATTTATCATATAGACGCGTTATTAAAATGAATACATTTACTGGATTTAACAAATGTACTATCATACAGCTTGGATTTTAATATAAATACAATATGCGGCACGGTGGATGACTGGTTAGCACATCTTTTACTATCATAATAAAGTACTTTCTATTATTAATGTTGCCTGTGAACTTTGCCCTAATCCTTTCCTGGTTTTGATTTATTAATAATCCAAAGAAAACAAGGACTTTTAGAAATTTAGAGGTCATGAAAATTCATTCCGAATTAGCAATTTCATCATGAATTAACCTAATTAAAAAGTATCTGTATCAAAATTGGCGATGCTTAGTTGGTGTCAGATCAATACAAAATCTTTTGGTAGTTTCACTGCCAAAGGAAATTCCCGTTGATCAAATGTCCCACTCCACACAATTGTGTGACTGTTACACTTGCACAGTTGTGTTCATTTAACGTTTTGGGGATACCTGGTGAGTGACAAAGGAGTGCAGCCGGACATCTGCCCTTTCTCTGACCAGTTTCCACACGTCGTCCCCGTACGACTCCTTGATGAAGTCATGCAGACTCTCACACAGCAGCCCATACATTATGTCACCCGAGATGGAAAGTCAAACTGCAAAGACGGCAAACTTGCAACTGTATTCCCAAAGGCACCTGCAAGTGAATGAGAACAGTACAGACTTCATTTATGGCAATCATTTCAACAAGCCATAAATTGCACAGTTCTTGCTTTTTCCATTAATGCTGCTACCTGTGGAGCTCAGTGCTTCATCAGATTAGACATCCCAATAGGGTTTCATCTAAGGGCTAACAGCGCAAACTGTTTTAAAGGGCTTCTCATTACGTACATCAAGTACTTCGGTGCGGATGGGTGTGTATTGTTCTTGTGTCATCTGTCAGCACCTGGTGGCTGCGGAGCTCCATGTGACAAGAACACACCGCGGAGGCCATCTCTCAAACACAGATGACACCTTTCAGAGGACATAAACAATTAGAGGGTCTACCCTGCTTTTATTTATGTACTTGGGCAAACATGTTCAAATGGACAATAGAGGAGTTAAAGAGCAAGAAATCTTCTTATTTTATAGTTAGTCTGGAAATGTTTTTTCCAGCTTGAATGACACCACATTTTCTCCTTGAGGCCTGGAGGCTTTCTAAAAGGGATGGTGGCTTTGTGGAGCCGGGAAGGTGCAAAATCGATATCTAATCTCAACAGAGATAAAAAGAAAAATATGTTTATCTCCAAGACGTCTGCTGTCCTCAGTGAATCAATCTGTGTAGTACATAAAATCCACTTTAAAGACCAACAGGATTCCAAAATGTGTGTATACTGTTTTTAAATTAAATTTAAAATGTATTAATTGAAACTAATTGTGGTTTAAACATTGTAATCTGTTAAGATAAAATCTAAAATATAAACAGCCTGAAACGTGAGTTCAGAGATCTTCATTTAAAAAAAAAAGTCTGAGTTGACAGCCAGCGTGTGGAACGGGACTTCGGGCTAGCCTCGCCGCTTTAGCGTTGTCACAGCATGGAAAAGACCCGCTGCAACCCAGTGCAACATACTCCACCCACCGGAGGCTTTAAGCGGATATATTTTCACTGCCCAACGTAGTTATATGTAGGTATCAGCAACAGGGTTTCCCACAAATACATTTATTGATGGCAGACCGCCACAAGTGAATTCTGGCTTCCACTCATAGATTTTGCTGCTATCTGTTCATCCTCATTGTGTCATTACATGCCGGTCAGTGGGTGGCGTTATGCATTGCCTCTGCCAAGACGCGAGGCTTGGCCTGCCAGCGAAGATGAGGTTCAAGACGAAGCTGGCAGTCAAGTCAGCTGCCAGCAGCGCCACGAACAGACGAACGGAAGAACAAAGATAAACACGTAACACCAAAAAAAAAAAAAAAAAAAAAAAGGAACTCTCTACAAATATGCCGCCAAACAAGTCCAGATGTTTGAACAGGTCGAATTTATACTACGCTGTCTCTCTGTTAACGTAGCTAGAAGCTAAACATCTGCATCGGCAGTAGAACCCCGTGCCGTGTTCATACTGGAGGGAGCGAATCTGCACATTAGCTGATGCGAATGACGTCTCATTCGCACAGATGAATATTTGAAAATTATTTCAAGCGAATCACAAAAAAAAAAAAAAGCCTCGTCCTGAGGACACATGCCAAACTGCTGTAGAGCCGACTAGTTCGGAAGCAACATATGAGACTTTGCACAAGCCTGGTCCTAATTAGTTTTCTCTTATGACTGCATCAGCAAACAACAAACACACAACTACTCGATTTGACCCAGAGTGGCTCAAAATGTCTGTTTAAGTCTGTGAAACAGGACAATACATTTTGTAGCTGCATTATATCTCCGGTTATTGATAACTGTTTTTTAAATTCATTTTGTAATTTGATTCTTTCTCTACATTTGAGAGATGTTTTCTCGATTGTGCAGAAAGCACACGCCTACAGCTAAGAGAGGCCCAGAAGAGGAGGGCTTTGTTGAGTTTGGAGCTGAAGCTACAGAAAAGACAACATGGAAAGGCTGGCGTATCACCACAGAGCACCCCAAGGAGTAAGCATCTCTCACACTCACTTTTCAAAAATGAATAGGGTAAGAGCATCATTTTAATGAGCAAAACAACATTTCAAACTTTCTATGGGAGCAGTTTTGACAGTTATCTGACCTCCGCAATCGCTTAAAAGGAAAACATCTGGCAGCCTTCTTAAAAATATCTGTGAATGGACATGATTCTATGTACTTAAATTTTCAAAAGGCTTTGCAATTTCTTAGGAACCCATGTAAAATTCAATCCTCTAGTGAAGCGTGCAAACTCTGCAAGAAAATGTAACACTTGTTGCTTCTTTTAATTGATTACCGAACGTATTTCTTGTTTAAGTAAGCCATTATATTTTTATTGAAATTTGACATTAAAGTTTACATTAATTTATTTCTAGTTATTTAAGTTAGTGACTGTATTTTTTAATTGAATTTCTTGTTATTCTGTGTTTGTTTAAACTCAACATTAATTTATTGCTGTTAAATGTATTTTGTTATTAGCATCAAAGGAAAACTACATCCATCCATCTATTTTCTGTACCGCTTATCCTCACCAGGATCGCAGGCATGCTGGAGCTTATCCCAGCTATCTTCGGGCGAGAGGCGGGGTACACCCTGAACTGGTCACCAGCCAATCGCAGGGCACATATAAACAAACAACCATTCGCACTCACATCCACACCTATGGGCAATTCAGAGTCTTCAATCAACCTACCACGTGTGTTTTTGCGATGTGGGAGGAAACCAGAGTGCCCGGAGAAAACCCACGCAGGCACGGGGAGAACATGCAAACTCAACACAGGTGGGGACGGGATTTGAACCCCAGTCCTCAGAACTGTGAAGCAGATGTGCTAACCAGTCGTCCACCGTGCCCCCAGGAAAATTACAATATTCTATTAAAATCCAAATCAAACAAAATGTTTTGGTCATAAACATCGATACGCAAAAAGAGATGCCCCGCGACCCTACCAACCGGGCCAGCCAGTGGGTGCCCACCACCACAAATAGATTCCAGTCCTATGGGAAACACCGAGGAAGATGCTAGAAGAAGCAGATCCATTTTGCCAGGCCGAAGTAGTGGTACTTGATTGACGTGGTTTCAGTGCATTCAGCGGAAACACCGAGAGTGTTCAAGGGAAGACAAAGGATTGATTTTTCATCATTTCTAAGCCTCATTTTATGTTTACGAGCCTTTTTTTTATCAATTCAAATTTGGCAGTGTTGTTGACAGCACCTTTCTCTGTGATGTGTCAAATTTAGAAGGCGTTTATTTTCACTTTATACGGACTTTAAAAATGCATCTACAAGGAGTACCAACATTTGACATTTCGATAACTACTTTGCTCAGTGGCGTAAGAATACGTCCTCACACGGCACAGGAAAGCACACTCAGCCATTGCCATACTGCTTGTCATGGGATTGTTTTATATTCTTGGCCTAAAGGGTTTTTCATACAAATCTTTCTTTGTGACTTTGCTACTGTAGAACACATGCTAGTCTATCACTAACCTGAGCAAAGGTTAGAGATAGACTACGGGGCATTACGACTTGAGTACAAAATTTTGCTAAATCATCGCCGTAAGAATGGAAAGACTCTAAATTGTCCGCAGCTGTGAATGTGGGAGGTAATACTGGTTTGTATATGGTATATGTGCCCTGCGATTGACTGGTGACTAGTCTAGGTTGTACCTAGCCTTTCACCCAAAGTCAGCTGGGAGAGGCTCATTACATTTTACAATTTACAAATAAAACATTTAACTTGAAAATGCATCCTTGTGGGTTCAGGCCCAAATTTCAGCTTAACTAAAATACTGACAGAATGGTAAAAACTTTTTAGGCAATCTTATCAGGAAGAATGACAATGCTCTTTTTGTTTTGTTTTGTTTTTAACTTATAAATGAAAACTGGAAAAGGAAATTGCACTTTTGGACTGCGCTGAAATGATCATTGTCATAAAAGGACATGTTCCAAGATATTTAATAAGAGTTTAGAGGAGTTTATGCACATTTTACAAAGGAAAGTGAAAAAACGAGGTGACTAGTAATAATATTTGTGTTTATAGTAGAATCATTTTAACTCAGCCAAGTGCCCCTGTCAGCATACCAGCTGTTATAATGCACTCACAAGCAAACAGCCAGGATCTGTTTTTATTAGAAAAGCGCTTTGAGGTCTGGATGAAAATCTTTATACTTGTCCCATCCCCCTTATCACTCCATTTATCCATCCTCACTCGTGTTAAAATAACCCTGTGAGCTCAGAGCCCGAGGCATTCCGGGGTGAGTTTTATATGGGCTATTCCTTCTCTGTTTGGGGAGTGTCACATTGCTGTGGGGAGGCTTCCAGTCCCGGTTCAGGATATACCCCACAGCCACCCATATCAGCTCTGACACCACACACAGACAGACAGAAAGCAGGACACTCAGGTAAGGCGGCAGATGCAAGTTTATTACTGCAAACACACACCGTCAATCTTGGCCTGCACACCTATTTCCTGATTGCAAAACACACACAGTTTGTTGTTTACTTGCACTGCAATGTAGCTGCAATGGAATACTTTTGATTTCGATAGTTAACAAAGAAAAGCAATCAAACTACAAGTACAATGCAAACGCTGCCCCCTGCGAGGCAAGATGAATGTCTCGTTTGATATAATGCAGGTGCACAGCTTGTAAAGATTGGAGATGTTTTACAAGTCAACACAGACTGAAATAAAAGTCATACTGGTTTTGATTAGGCTGATGAATTATGATGTTAAAGTAGCAATATAAAAGAAGGATTAAGTAAAAAAAAAAAAAAAGTAGATTAAGTAAAACTTGGGCAGGTGTCTTGTATTCAAACTTCGCTATGATGTAGCTATGCAGGGAATACATAAATATTAGAGAAATAATTGTATTACTACATTATTACGAATATTGCAGCAGTTTAGGTATTTTTGCCTGGTGTGTTTACAAATGCAGCCTGGCTTGTAACTCACACATTGTTTCATCCTAACAACTGATCGGCAACCAATGACACAGAAATATTTAAACTAACGCCTAGATAATTAGAATTGATGCTGTGTACAGCATTGTCTGCAAGTTATTAAAAATATATAAACTGTGTTTATCCTGCATTTTCAGATCTACAGCAGCAGCGTATTGCTGCCACACCAGAAACAAAGTTCAGTTTGACGTTATAACGTGATGAAGTTCACGTTTTAACGTGATAAGTTCAGCAGGACTTAATAACGTACATTCCACGTTTGAACATGATAGATTTCACGTGTTAATGTGATAAATTTCATGTTTTAAAGTGATACGTTCCGTATGACTTAATAACGTTATACGTTTCATGTTTTAACGTGATAAATTTCACGCGTTAATGTGATCATTTAAACGTTTATAAGTGATAAGTTCAGTATAACGTTATAACATGATGATGTTCAAGTTTTAACGTGATAAGCTTCAGTTTTGCTTTCAGCAAAACAAAACGAAACAATTCCTCCCGGTTCACGTCACTAGCACCCAATGAAGGTGTGTGTCTTCTTTTTGTGTCTTATAACTCAAGGTTACTAGTGACATAACTACCCTGCTCTTCTATAATAATATAAATAATAATAATAAGGCCAAGATTTAAAAAGAAGAGTGACCTGAACCAGAAGAAATATCAATTTTTAGCATTCGTAATTTACCTTAATTGAATGTGATTCATTATTTTTTTATTGTATTATTTCTTATTTTTAAAATGTCTTTTAATGTGGCATTTTGCCATCAAGCATTAATAAAAATTTGACAAATTAAAGTAAATCACTTCCTAACACTAAAAGATTCAAAAAATGTTTTCAATAAAACTTTTTAAATGAACACAGAATTTTAATATTTTAAATAAATATAAATAAGCTCTCATAATAACAATAATAATAAATAGTAATAATAATTTTAATGAAAGTCTGCCTTTGCAACTAACTCAAGCCAATTTAAAAATGTATCACATAATTGTTTAGTTTCAGATTCATCCTTGCAATTAAAACATCTCCTCTAAAGCATTATTTTTATAAATAAATAAAATAATACTCATATTCAGCCAATATTGCACTCATGCGCCTTTGGTTTCTAGACCTGAGTTTCAAAATAAATATGATAGTATGGCGATAATCTAATCATGTGCAAATGCCGTATGTCTTTGAATCACAGGGGCATGATGATGTTCATGCAGTCAGGCCTTGATGACGTGACCAAGCAGAGAATGTTACAGGCTCAGATGCAGTTAAAACACGCCAGAGGAGGTAAGCAATGAGGATGACGCACTTTCAAATGACCCACATGAACATGATACTGTACTTGGTGATACAAGTAGTGTAAAGGCTGCCTGGAGACACTGCAGAGAAATCCCAAAAGCACTGATATGTTCTCCAAACATTCCAGCAGGAAGTATCCCATCCGCTGTGTTTGTTCTCCAGTGTTCCCCCGCCAGCTAAGCTTTGAAAGAGCATCCCCCTAACCTCAGCAAAATGCAACTCCCACCAGTGGATTTCACGCCGGGGCCGCTACTCCGAATGCGCTGGCTTGTGCAAACACTTATCATGTACAGGGAAATAAGGCCATCCTTTCGTGAGGAACGCCTTTCATCTCGAGATTCCTATTTATATGCCCAGTTACCCATGCAACCCCGGACAACAACAAACACTATACACCCGCTCACATAATCTTGAGGCTATTTCAGTGTCTCTGCTGGGCCACGATAGCACACAAGAAGAGTCCCTGTGCAAAAACTGTGGATTTCAACTCAATTATGCATGATATTATTTAAATTAGCTACCCACTGTTGTTCAGTAATAGTGGTGGCCGACATTTGCTACCTCAATTCTAATATGTATTCCATGAATTTGTATTCATTTATTTCCAACAATCTATTCTCTTAATTTTGCTGCGTTTCTCTTGGCTGCACTGCTTGCAGTGCGTGTACTGTATGTGGATGTTCTGTCCAATCAGAATGTAGCTTCTATGTGCTGCTCAGTCAATCTAATCTGCACAGGACCGGGTCGATGCCACCTTGATATCAGGGGCGTCCAGAGACCTTTAGAGGGGCAGGGACTCAAAGTTAAAAGGGAGGCACATGGAACAAGTGTTTGTAACACCTTAGAATGTTTTAGAATGTAACGCCTGTACATGTTTTCTGCACAGCAATCTCATGTGTGATCACTTACTAAAGCACTTTTTGTCTTCATGGTACGTCAGGGCGTCTGAATCTGGGGAAGAAGGTCAGCGTTCCAAAAGACGTGATGGTAGAGGAGCTCACCCTCCCGTCCAACCGAGGCTCTCGCATGTTTCAGGAGAGGCAGAGGCGGGCTGAGAGATTCACGCTGGAGAATGCGGCCAACAGTGCTCACAACGCCATGAGTGTACGGCACAGAGGGGCTCCTCACACATGACTCATAGATACTGATTCAACTGCAAATGAAAATAGAAACAGACAACCATTCGCACTGACATTCACACCTACGAGCAATTTAGAGTTTTCAGTTAACCTACCTTGTATGTTTTTGGAATGGGCGAGGAAGTCGGAGTACCCGGCGAAAACCCACACAGGCACGGGGAGAACATGAAAAGTCAGAACTATTCTTTTAAATATAAAAATGTAGCCAAAATATTATCCAGCCATCCACGTTCTATAGCTTGTCCACACTAGGATCACAGGTGAGCTGGAGCATATCCTAGCTGACTTTACGCGAGAGGAAAGTTACACTAGGCTGGTTGCCAGTCAATCCCAAGGCACATGGAGACAAATATGGGATGGATAGATGGAGTCACAGTGGTAACAGGTCCATCCTGTGTCAGAATAAATTCTTCTAATGAAAAACATTTCAGAATGTTTTGCAGCACAGTTGCATCGTGGGTGTGTTTTCTCTTGATATTCCAAGACCATATGTGTTACCTTCATTCAAGATTCTAAATCGCCCATAGGTGTGACTGTAAGTGTGAATGGTTGCTTGTATAGATATGCCGTGCAATGCCTGGCATCCAGTTCAAGGTGTACCCTGCTTCTTGCCCAAAGTCAGCCTAATGTGGAATCATCTTTATTTGCCAAGTATGTCCAAAAAACACACAAGGAATTTGTCTCCGGTAGTTGGAGCTGCTCTAGTACGATAACAGACAGTCAATTGACAGAGAACACATTTGAGACATAAAGACATTGACAAAAACAGTCACTGAGTCATAAAGGGTTGCTAGTTCAACTCAACTCAACTCTCAACTCAACTTTATTTAGACAGCGCTTTCACAAATGTCACAGGTGTGCACAAAACATAAAATCATAATAATAATAACAATAATAATACTCCAGTGACTGGACTATGGATGGATGCATAGTAATAATAATAATATGAATAATAATAATACAATCATAAATAACCAAATTCTTCTCCAATCAAAATACACCATAGCTAACACGAGGCGAGTGTGGTGAAGGACGCAAGTGCAAAACCGAACCACCGGAAAGGTTGGCTTCCTAAGCCAGGACAGACAGTTCACTTCACAGTTGAGAGGGTCAGGCTTTGAAAATAGCTTTGTTTTGGCAAGGTGATGCAATGTTCCGCAATCCACAGCAGGTCAGGAAACGGTCAGATTTCACTGTTGTCATGATCCACGTTTCACAGAAAGCAAAAACAGTTCTTGACGTAGACGGGACTGGCGCAGCAGCCCCGGCCACCCAGTCATGACATAGACCGCCGATAGACAACCCAATTGAGATGCTGTGGCATGACACCAAGAGATATCCCAGGAATCTGGCTTAACTGCAACATTTTTGTGGAATGGTCCAGAATTCATCCTGATCGTTGTGCACGTCTGATCTGCAAAGACTAGAAGCATTTGGTTAAGATTATTGCTACCAAAGGAGTGTCAACCAGTTATTAAATCTAAGGGTTCATTGACTTTTTCCTCCCTGTCCTGTGAATGTTTACGTTATGCTCTATAAAAAATATAATCGTTTGTGTGATTAGTTTAAGCAGACTGTTTATTCTTGTGATTTGATGAAGATCAGACTACATTTTATGGCCAATTTATGCAAAGAAATATATCTTTAATCTCTTTTAAGATAACCACTATAGAAAATGGCTGGCTAAAATAACATTTTGGCTAGATTTACATGAATAGCTCTCTGACAGTGTCAGTAAAATTCAAATAATCCTTTAAAAGGCTGTTGTTGTTGTTGTTTTGTTTGTTTTTTTGATACCGCTCTTTTTTCTTGGATCTATTGTGAAGGTATATCAAATCTCTGGTACAGTATTCGTCGTCAGGATGGCCGACTGGTCTAAGGCGCAAGATTCAAAATTACCCTTTCTTCAATTGCGGATTCAAGTCCATTTAGTTATCGATAGGAAAAAAAAAAAACATTTACTGCAGTTTCCTGCATTGGTTAATCTCACATTGCCGGTTTTGTTAGGTCCTATTAGGCACATCTTACATTCGTCACTTGGCTCTTCTGTTGTAAAAAGCCTCAGAGGAGTGCTTGGATAACCCCTGTCCTTGCATACTTTAGGAAACTTTGCAGAACTCTGTCCCCCGTAGCTCAAAGGTATGATTAAACTGAACTCCTAAAACCTTTTGAGTGCAACCAATCTAATTGTTCTTTTCCCAGGCCCATCCGGTGGCTGTTCCCCCCCCACAAATCATCCAAGAGCCTCAGGGAAGAAAAGAGAACCAAGCTTTCTCTATCCCTGGTAAGCATAGCCTGGTCATGAACCTTAAGAAGACACTAGCAAAGAAGGGCAGTCCTGATGTCCTCGCTCCAGGTAAATAGTGCTGCACTGTGCCCAATGGACGACGCAGTGTGACACGAGCATAATAGCTAGTTCAGCCGAACTATAATGGTGGGGGCCTGGACAAAGCCAAAGCTTGTAGAGTTTCTGCTTGTAGTCACAAAACAATGAAAGCATTGTTTTGATTGCAACTTTGTATACATGGTGTATGTTATTCATGCTGAGAATTTGTGACCATGACTCCTATTGTTGACAGTATTGTAGGTAAATCCATCCCATTGCAACTAAACGTTTATTTGAGCAAGTAAGTTACTAATTTTACATCTGTGAAGTGGATCTATTATCCCAGCAAAGGAGAAGTGCTCACTAACAGAGATCTAGACATACAGTATTTGTGATCAATATTTGAGAGAAATAGGCCTTTTTTGTGCATAAAAGTCTTAATATTTCGAGTTGTTCATTACAAAATGGAAGCCAAAACTAAAGTGTTGCGTATTCGTCTTGTGCATATTTGCACATCAGCCACTTTGCACTCAGTGTCTGTATTTGCATTAGTTAGCTCTACGGTACCAACACCTTCACAATCACATCGGTGTTGTTTTTTTTACTGGTTCCAATACCAGCCTGTGTATTGTCTATTACTAGCTTGGCTTCTTAATTAAATAAAAAACCTTCATTACTAATGTTTGTTATCAATTAGCTAAATATTGACATTAAGATATTGTAGCTTACCTGTTTTTGTAGGTTTTATAGTGACGGTTGAAGTTAGATGTCGTAGTTGTTGTGTCTGTTACCTCCGAGTTGCAAACTTTGCATTTTGCCATTCTCTTTTTCCCTATTTTATCAAAAACATAATCCTCGAATCCAAATTTAATAACCTTTAGAGCTACCTCCATGATACTTCATGAGGTGGCCTCTGCACTCCATATCATGGCATACTGGTAGGTTGTAAGGTTTGCGCACTACACAAAAATATGTTATCTCTCAAAAACAAAACAAACAGCTCACTGTGAAAATGGAGCGTTCCACATGTAAACAAGTAAGACTTGTCATTTAGTTCTTTCACAAGTTTTAGTCCCAAATCATAACATTGGCGACTTAAGTCTGACTCACCTCTGCTAATGGGGTTTATAATTAGATTGGTGTGGCCACAATGACATTGTTACAAGTCCTCATTCCACGCCATCTTTACATTAAACATTTCTTCCATCAGGATATTCTGGCCCACTGAAGGAGATTCCCCATGAGAAGTTCAACACAACGATGACTCCCAGATCTTACTGGTCTCCATGGAGGGAAGCTTTGCGCGACAATGAGGAGCTTCTGGAACCCCTCAATGCCCAGTTGCCCTTACCACAAAAATATCAGCTTGCCCACTACAGGTGCTTCAACAGGTAATTCCTCTCATGTAACACAATACAGTCTAGAAGGAAAAGTATTCCTATATGGAGTTGGAAAGGTGTCCCTATTTTCACTTGGGTTTTCTGCGGGTAGCTAGCTTCCTTTCACATTCCCAAAACTTGCATTTGAGGTTAATTAAAAACTAAAATTGCCCATGCCCATCTAAAATGCCCCGCAATTGGGTGGAGATCAGTCCAGGGTTTACCCATGCTCTCGTCCAAACTCAGCTGGATAGGTTGTGTTCGACTTATCGGGCCTAAATTTCATACTGCTTTTCCATTACAAGTTCCAATGGCCTGGCCCCACTCTGCCTCCGGTTGACCTGGCCTGGCCTCCGTTGCTTTTCCATTACAACAGGCACCAATCAAACGTCAGCGGGATTGGAGCGGGATCAAGAAGAAGTTGACATGCTCGCTTTTCGTCGCGCCTTCCATCTCGCTTTATTTCACCTTCTGCCAATATGGACAAATATGCCCGCACCTCCTCAGGAGACCACAGAACAAAAGCTGCTTTAGGCCCACCGTACACTGCGACCGGACCATCGTGTAGAGTTGCCCTCGCACTCGAGCGCTTCACAAGTGACTGCCTGGCGAGCCTGTATTGGCGTTTGATACTGTGTATTGAGTATCTTATACTTTATCACATTCCTTAAACCATAACAAGATAGATTAATAGTTAAGGAAGAAGCAGGTTGCTAAAAAGAGAGTGTGTTGGTGAGAATAAAAGCGAGAGTGTGGATATTTGATCGCGTGTACGTAAGTTCGTGCACATTCTGGCCACAAGCTTGGCTTTTTGATCCACAGGTACATTATACATCATGAATATAGTTAAGTATTGATGTAAAACAATATTTGATGCTTTATATACTATTTATATGGCTTAATACGGTGCAGCGGCGCGGCTCGCTGAACCCAGAAATGTGTTTTCCCCGTGAGGGAAAGCTTATCTGCGGCGACGTTAACACTGCAATTTAAATTTTGAATTGCGGCAAAACCAGCGGCAGACTGATCGGCCACTCATGAAAACAGTCACCAAATCACACACACTACGCGACAGTTCAGTCGGGTTTGGCGGTGTCGCTCGGTGTGCGGAAGGCCTTTAGACGCCATGAGCGTGAAAAGGACAAGTCACCGAGCTAAAAGAAACGCCTACATCTGTCGGCCAATCAGATGATAGTGACGTCACGGCCCTCCTCAGCCTGCGTTTTTGAACCAGACGGGCGGAGGTTATGAAAAGCAGTGCCAGTCACCACTTGGCCTCGAAAAAGTTTAATGGACAAGCGACCACACTGGGAAGAACGAGGCTGGTTGGGGGTAGAACCGGTACACTAGAAAAGGGGCAGTAAATTTGTAATTTGAGACGAGCCTCTCATTGTGTCAGTATTATACAGTAGGACTACATACTAGCCGGCACAGTGGATGACAGGTTAGCACACCCGCCTCACGGGATTCCTTTTCCTGGTCATGTCTACTGTCCAGTTACTATATTTGTACTTTGTTACTATACCTACCTTGATATGACCTAGTGTTTCCAGACACTTTGAGACTACAGCTTGCATTGTTTTGCTTGCATATATTGTAACTAATTAACGAAATATATTTTGGCTAGGGCGGCACGGTGTGCGACTGGTTTAGCACATCTGCCTCACAGTTCTGGGGACCGGGGTTCAAATCCTGGCCCCGCCTGTGCGGAGTTTGCATGTTCTCCCCGTGCCTGGGTGGGTATTCTCCGGGCACTCCGGTTTCCTCCCACATCCCAAAAACATGCAGGGTAGGTTGATTGAAGAATCTAAATTGCCCGTAGGTGTGATTGTGAGTGCGAATGGTTGTTTGTTTCGTGTGCCGTGCGATTGGCTGGCGACCGATTCAGGGTGTACTCTGCCTCACGCCAGAAGATAGCTGGGATAGGCTCCAGCACGCCCGCAACCCTAGTGAGGATAAGCGGTAAAGGAAATGCATGGATAGATGCTGTACTTTTTCTGACATTTTAGCTTCGTTGTGTGATGTGAGATTTGAGATTGATTAACTAAATAAGTGGAATATCCTCAATATTTTTGTCTCTATAGTTTGTGTTCATTAGAGGCACTGTAATTATAAGAGGTTGAAAGAGGTCATCCTTGACCAAGAAATTATCTAACAACCACAATCATCTGGGCTCTACCTCATGTTTCCACAATTTAAATATTCAGACAGCTTCTGCTGTGCACCTCCTTGGACGGTAGCTGCACGATGGTTATTTTCAATCTCGATACTCGAGATGGCCAACTGGGGCTCAGTTTTCAAAGCTCTCGCAAGACACGGAGAATTGAAACCATGGAACAGGGTGAAATAAATCCACTCTGTGAGGAAAGACAAATATTGCCTTTTGGCAGATGGTGAACACACAACAGACTTCATGACCGAAGAGGTTATGTTGTCCTGGGTGTGTATGCCACTTCCTAATTTGATATACAGTAGTTCCGTTGTTTTAACAACCTTTTTCATAACAGCCATTTTGACACAATAGTACGACAGAGTTTGCAGGATTACACCAAAAATGCAGAAGCAATTTCAACAAAACATGGCCCAAAAGAGCCAGTCCACGTAGATCTGGATAAAAGTGCAGCTACACAAATTTATTTTCAACAATTCATTGTCCACTGTCCATTAATCCATCCATGCATTAATGCATTAATGCAATTGCCCATCTGGTCAGCAGCCTCCATGAGCCAGGAATACAAATTTGGCACTCCAAAAAAGATGTGAAAGGTTGTCTGTCTCCATATGTGCCCTGTGATTGACTAGCGACCAGTCCAGGGTATAGTTTTCCATTCACCCAAAATCAACTGCGGTAGGCTCCAGCTTCGACGACTCTTAACAGCATAAGCAGTATAGAGAATGAATGGAGGGATGGATGAATGTTAGAACAAATTTAATTTGAAATAAGAAGTCATGGGTTTGTTTATATGTGCCGTGCGATTGGCTGGCGACCGGTTCAGGGTGTACCCCGCCCACCGCCCGAAGATAGCTGGGATAGGCTCCGGCAGCCCGCGACCCTAATGAGGATAAGCAGTAAAGAAAATGGATGGATGGATAAGAGGTCATGGGGAATTTTAGGTACACAAATATTTAAGTACTATGCTACTACGGTTCAATTTATACTGAACAAAAATATAAATGCAGCACTTGGTTTTTGCTCCTATAGTTCATGAGCTTAATTCAAAGATCACATAAGGCCTATTTATCTTATTTTCCACAAGTCACAAATCTGTTTAAATCAGTGAGCATTCCTCCTTTGCTGAGATAAGCAATCCACCTCACAGTTTTGGCATATGAAGATGAAGATTAGCCAGCCTGATTATTGCACAGGTGTGCCTTAGGCTTCCCATAATAAAAGGCCACTCTAAAATGTGCAGTTTTACTGTAAATTAAATGTGTTGCACTGTGTTCGGGTCACTCCAAATACTTGATGTCACACTCCTTCTGCCAGTCACTCTGAAAATGAGACCCCTCTGGCTGGATCTAGTTACACCCCCCTAAGGTTTTGATGAAATTATGAAACCTCCATCAAGTTGGTCCACAGCTAATGGACAGAACAGCTGGTGATGAACAGGTTGAGTCACCCTGAATCAGATCCCATGTGGTCCTCTGCCATTTATCAGACCTTATCGTATATTCAATCAGAAACATGTAGAGAGATATTGACCGGATCTGATGGTGTTGTGTGAGCCACATAATGCATTAAGATGAAACACTAACGCTTTTCTTTTGATTTACAGATCTCCCAGGCCTTTTGGAGGCGCGCTGTCCAGCAAGAGGGTGATCCCCATTATTAGCTTTGAGGCCCAGGAATCCCAAAACCTGCCCGGTGCTGCTTTAGACCGCATGTGTCATCGGCCTAATTTCAACAAAGCACCCAGGGGGTGGGAACATCATCACTGCCCTGAATCTAATGAACTATGAAAAAATGACTATTAGCTTAAGACTGTCATCCCTCTGTTAGTCAGCAGCAACAGCAGGGTGGAGGTGGGGGATGGGGGGGAAACAGAGTGTTAGCAGTAGCTGAAGCTCAGTCAGGAATATAAAATATATGAGAAAGGAGAATTAACAAATGTATGGGAATTAATAAAAATCATGATTTATCACTTAAATTTAACAGAAACTAACACCCCATTGCAACCCTGCCTGTATCAACATTTTCTTTCACTCTCTTCATTTCTCCACTTTCTGCCACGTTGAGTTTAATGATCAATGTACACAGAGACTATGAAAGACTAATGAGTCATTTTAATTTGTGAAAGAAACGAGAAAAAAAGCCTCTCAATAAACTAAGTCATTACACAGTGGAATATAAACATAGTTTAAAAAAAAAAGAGGCATAATGACAAATCTTGACAGACCGCACTGATTCAGTTTGTGTGCTGAACTGCTGGTGTGAAATAAACATCATATCCTGCATGTTGGATTTTGTAATTCCATCCACTCCACAGCAGGTTCCAGGCCCATAGGTAACATGGTGCCAGGTGTGACACAATGGGGGAAAAAAAACAATCACAGTCAAGTTTCAGCCTAGAAGCTAATCGCCGTGGCGTGCGCCGTGTGCAGCATGGGCACCCATCCGCTGGGGATCCTGGGAAGGGTAGTGGATCTGACCTGGAGGTCTCATGGTCATGGGTGGGGGCATAGGTGGAACCATAGGGCCCATGGGGTGAAACATTGGGGGGCCAAAACCTTGGTGGGAAAATGGACAATACGACATTTAGTATTCTTTTATATCTTTTGTGATTCGAATCTACTTGAACATACAATTAATCTTTAACGGCGCAAGAGAAACTTTCAGACAGAGAAGCTTAGATTAGCACTGGCGTGGGAACTGATTGCAAGTTTACCTGGAGGAGGGGGGTTGAGGCCAGGGGGTGGCGGCAGAGTAAGGTTCATGACAACTGGAGAGGTGCTCGGGTCCAGGTTGAAATAATTTGCTGGAGCTTCTTCATCAAGAGGTGGTGGTGGAGGTAGTGCTGAAAAGACATGTCAGAACATGTCAAATACATACAGATTGAACATATAGACCAGACATATAAAGGCATGCAAAGAGTGATTTCAGAGTGAAAGGGTCATGCATAACAGTGCTTCAACTTTTGAGCTACAGGTAACGGGGTCGGTGCCTTGCTCAAGTGGACCTCGACAGGAGTAAGGAAACAGACTAGCATTTCTCCAACAACTAGGTGCCAATTTCATTTGTCCACAGCGGGACTTGAGCAGTGACCCTCTGCTTCCAAAGCCCAAGTCCTTACAGATGAGTCCCCAAAATACATTCCAGCTCACCTCCTGGTAGTCCTGGCACAGGATCAAGTCTGGTACCCATCTCAGCAACTCCTTCGCCTTCCTTTCCTCTTGCTGCCTGAGACCTAAAACATTTTATTCACGCACATTTGAAGTCTTCATGAGCTGTTTCATGCTACATTCACACCCACAATGACATCTTACCTTCCCCACTTGACAGTGAGCCTCTGACCATTGACAATAAGCTTATTGAAGGACTTCTCTGCAGCCATTTCAGCAGCCTGCCGCGTGGCAAACTGGATGAAGGCGCACTGCTGCCTTTGTACTATGGTGATGGTACGAATCTCACCAAACTGGTAGAAGTAACCCCTAAAAAAGACCCACCAATAAATAAGGTCAACACCCAGCACACTTACAAATTTCCATGTTGAAAGCTCATGGTGAAAAGAAAGATGCTCACTTGAGATCTCCATCTGTGACTGTTTCGCCAAGACCTCCAATGTAGAGGGTGGTGATCGATTTGTCGTCAGGCGGGTCCAGCCTGGGCATAGTCGAGGCTCGCTTCAGCAGCTTGTCAGCAACTGGATCATTGATGCCATAGTAACGATCCTTGATGTTCTGGTCAGCGAGCGGGTCATCGGGATCTGTGGGCTTCTCATGTCTATGTAAACAACAAGGCATTAGGCGGGCCTACTTTACACATTGCCTATTAAGAATTGCAGTTTGTCGTTTGCACTCCCACTATATTGAAGATTTTTAAGCGATCATTATTATGGGTGTTTACATTATACGGGCACTCATAAAAGTTTTAATATTTCTGAATTTAGAGTGGCGGTGCGCCGCAAAATCCCAGGCAGCACTGAGGTCCACTGGAAGAGATGTAGGGTAATTAGGAGCAAGAAGAGGGGACGCCACTTCAGTGAAAAACTGCATTTTGCAGGTTTAGTATTCATTTTTCCCCTTAGAGCAGAGTGAATATATGCCTAGGAGTATTGATTCGTGCTCTAATGATATGCGTTCCTGCTCTGTTTGTGTTAAAGTAGCAGTTATTTTAAGGTTTATAATTACTGTAAAATCAATGCTAATTTTAGTTACCCCATCTATGGCGTTACACATTATATGTTAGCATTAAGCTAGCAGACTTTTGTTCCGCGAAATTATTATTGGAGAACTATGCAAGTCAGAGTGAGAACAGGTGCGAAGTAATACTTTAGAAAGTATGTTTAAATAAGTGTGTTAAAAGTGTGTGGGACGTGTAAAACTACAGAAAAAAGTTGCGGTCGCTTTATAATGCAGATTTTCATCTATTGTGTGCCGGTCTGGAACGTAACCCCGCAATAATTGGGTGCCTTTTAAGGGATGCTTAATACACACCTATTGCAGTTACAGTATATATCACAAACTGCATTTATGGGGATGCTGTGGCTATTCAGGCTCATAAAAGCAAACCTCAAAAGAGCAGTTAAATGTATCGAGCTAAATTTAATTTAACCTACTAATAATAGAGATTTATTTCAGAAATATTCATGTTTGTATTTTAAATACTTGAATTAAGAATTGAGTTAAGTTTTGTTCAAGCCTGTAATCTTTCTGTCTCTCTCTTCAGCAGTGAATCCTGGGAATAGTGCTAGGTTTGAGGCGCTGATCAGAGAAGAGCGTAGAGGCACCATTGGTGACATTGCCATCATGTGTGGTAATTGATTACATGAACCTTAAACCTATACACATTTTGTCAACCTTTTGAAAATGTTGAGTGGTGGTTCTACTTCCAAAGTAAGAAATTCAATCACAGCTCTCTGCTTCTGGTGGCCATCCAACAATGATGTCATTTCCAAAATGGCTGACAGGAAGAGGACAGGCTTATTATAAGTTTTTTTTTTAAATAACTATTCTAACAAACTGAAAATTTCTGATTATTTGTTGTTTTGGTATGTTAAATTAAATTGGGCTCATTAGTTTTTGACTGCCACCCCCATAAAAAATCACCAAAAAGATTTAAGCTTCCCCAGCCCTGATTTAAAGGCGTGATATAAAGTGTTTGCACCACACAGTTGACTTTGCATTTGTAGTGAGTTGAGTGGAGTCCCACTCACCTGTAGGGACACTCTTCCCCTCTCCTGCACTCTCCCTTAACCCAGAAGGAGCAGATGTGGGGACGGTTCCTCTTATAGTATGGTGTTGTACGGGCCAGTTTCAGCAACATGTCACTAGAGCTGGTCGCCTTCCCGACCTGACCGCCTGGCCGTGTGCCATCCGAATTGGCTAACTGAACACAGAAGACACATGAGGGTGCAATCAATTGGCTGGGAAAGCTTTAAGTACAACCATAACATTGCATCTTCCTAAACACTCGCAACAAAAGATACACACTGGATCCAGATAGTATTCACAGCGCTTTACTTTTCTCACATTTTGGTATATTACAGCTTTGCTCCAAAAATAAATATCCATGGGACATTCTCCCAGAAGCTTTGTGGCTTGTCAACATGTAGTTTGGCAAATTCCATCAAATTCCATCATCCACCAGGAAGGATGGGTATCGGTCATAGCAGCCATTTTCAGATCTCTTCAGAGATGTTCGATCGGATCTCAGTCCACTCAAGGACAGTTAGAGTTGTTGTGAATCAAAAACCTAAAAACTTTTTACATTGTCATTATGTTGTGCTACGTGTAAAATAAAATGTAATCAATTTTCCAATAAGGCTGGAAGAAAAAAAATGTGGGAAAAGTGAAGCTCTGTGAATACTTTGCAGATACACTCTCGAACACATTGACAAATTTAAATGTCTCATATTTTGGCAAACCATTTTTTTCCTAGTATACGGGATGTAACATTGGCTCTGTGGTGCCTCAGTAAACGTGAAATATGAATTAAAATCGTCCATGCATTCCTGAGTTCCAGGTGTTTTTTTTTTGTCAAGAGGCCTGAAATTTGGTCATTCGAATTTCTTGAGCTTATCTACGTCACTAGCCAAGATCTCTGCCTACCTCTCCGCTTCAGAGCCAGTGCTGTCAACACAACAAACACCTGTGCGCTCACAAATGGATCTTCTACACGGAGGCAACCAATCAGAGTTAACGGGGCTGTCTTTACCAAAAATGGACAAAGCAGATACAAAACTGGGTCAAACAGAAGTAGCTGTCAGAGGGGCCTTTCCTGGACACTCGCATGACAAAAACAATTTTTTTTTGTTTTTTTTTTTAAATAAAATTGACACTTTTATACTAAGTCCATTTAGAGAGTCACTCTATGGAGGTTTAAATAGCCAAAATATTCATTCATTTTCTATACCGCTTATCCTCTCAAGGGACGTGGGTGTGCTGGAGCCTATCCCAGCTGACTCTGGACAAGAGGCGGGGTACACCGTGGACTGGTCGGCAGCCAATCGCAGGGCACATATAAACAAACAACCATTCGCACTCACTTTCACAACTACGGGCAATTTAGAGTCCCCAATTAGCCTACCTTCCATGTTATTGGAATGTGGGAGGAAACCAGAGTACCCGGAGAAAACCCACACAGTCACGGGAAGAACATGCAAACTCCACACAGGTGAGGCCAGATTTGAACCCGGATCCTCAGAACTGTGAGGCAGATGTGCTAAACCAGTCGTTCACCGTGCCGCCCTAGCCAAAATATATCTCCTTAGTTAGTTACAGTATATGCAAGCAAAACAATGCAAGCTGTATTCTCAAAGTGTCGGGAAACACTAGGTCATATCGAGGTAGGTCTTAACAAATATAGTAACTGGACAGTAGACATGACCAGGAAAAGGAATCCCTGTTGTTGCATCTGGTAGCTAGCTAAATTGATATTTCAGTTACAAAGCTCCAAATGAATAAATAAAAAAAGATGCGATGTATGTGGAATTAATACAATTGCGCAAGAAAATGTTGAATTTAAAAAAGGCATATCATAGAGTAGAAAAAAAACCTGTAGTTTAAAAAACCTACTGTGTAACACCATACACAGTATGATCCATCCATCCATCCATTTTCTGAGCCGTTTCTCCTCACTAGGGTCGCGGGCGTGCTGGAGCCTATCCCAGCTATCATCGGGCAGGAGGCGGGGTACACCCTGAACTGGTTGCCAGCCAATCGCAGGGCACATATAGACAAACAACTATTCGCACTCACAGTCACACCTACGGGCAATTTAGAGTTGTCAATTAACCTACCATGCATGTTTTTGGGAAATGGAGTGCCCGGAGAAAACCCATGCAGATACAGGGAGAACATGCAAACTCCACACAGGCGGGGCTGGGGATTGAACGCCGGTCCGCAGAACTGTGAGGCAGACGCTCTAACCAGTAGTCCACCGTGCCGACACAGTATGACAAATCAAATACCTCTCTCTCCATATTCTGTGTGAAGTATTCTTTGTTCACATCCGAACGAGGAATGTCATCCTTAATGGCAAGGCCAGTGTCTCGAACCTGGATGGGCAAACCTGAAAAAAAAACACACATTGAGAAGTGTTAACTCACAAGTTAAATAAAGACAAATATTAACAATCAGGTAACATAAACCCAAACCAAACACTCACCATATTCCAGGTCCAAAAGACATGTCTGACAAACATTTTTCATTTTACTGCAAGTCTGACAGACTTCAGTCTTCTTGAAACGCATACGTGTCCCTGGACACCAGCGGAATACAGTAAAGGGTCGAGCACAGATCTGTTGGTAAAACATACAACCGGTAATACCGTGAGGATAATATTACATGTTCAAACTTCAATTCTGTTAGCCCCTGGCGGGCTTTGACTATATAGGTGTACCTTGCATTCTTTTCCATACTTTTCTTTGGTCTAGGGGGGGGAACAGAGCGATTTAAAAATGTGAAGCAGTACAAGTTTGATTACACTACAAACATCACAAAAACACAAAATGACGCGATGTTTTGAAGAAACAAATGTTCACTTACCATGCGAATGTAAGGGTTTTCTCCTAAACATGTCTGACAGAGAATTGGGAAATCCTGTAAAAGAAGTGTGATTTAGTGCAGGATGTGTTTAGTCAGCAGTGATGGGAAGTCACGAAGTACAAATAGTCATGTGGATTTTCCAGGCAACTGTACTTTGAATATAAATTTTTCTGACAACTTTTTACATTTACTTTCTACATCCGAAAACGCATTTCTGTTTTGCTCCTTAATTTGTCATTACTTTTTACAAACTTTTCTTCATCTTCTCAGTTGAGCATTATTTAAGTTAATGAGAAGGAAACTATTGTGTTAGAGGTTTATTGTCCGCCGGACCAAGTTATCAAAACGGGTATTGAATATAAATTACAGTAAAACTTAATTTTTGTACTTAAGTACATTTCAGGGCTTGTACAAGCACAGGAGTTTAATCGGTACATGTACTTTTACCAGGGTCTTTTTTTTCCCCCCACCACAAACTACACTTCCGATTTAAATAACGATTGCGATTATGTTTGACACCTCCGTTAGTTAGTCCAGTTAGGCAAGGGTTAGACCATTTCCGAGTAAGGATTGGAGTGCCACGGGGTTTTTGAAGCACCATTAGTTTATAACGGATTACTAACACGTGGGTCACTAATATTTGGTTGTTGAATAACACTTCCAGTCCAGATGGCTTGATTCGATATTGACGACGTTAATCTGCTAATGCTAAGCTAGGTTTGGTTACCCAAACGAGCTAGTGATGGATTCAGTTGGACTTGAATTCGCCACCAATCGGTCGATCGCTGACGTTTCGATAGAGTCGTTTGTGAGTGTGACGATTCCCAATTTGATCAGTGTCAAGGCTCACGTGTGGCGGTGGGAGACTAGCATCCACGTTCCTAGCCAACACAAGCAGTTAGCTTGCTAATGCTATCTAGCCGGGAAAAGAACGAACATATTCGTTGTAAAGGACGGCATATTTTTCAGTTAAGGTAATTCCAGGAATGTAAGCAGGAATAAAGGCTCCAACGGCAATCCTTATAGTTTATCAAATAATGATAGTAACACTTACCGCGTCTTCCCAGTTCTGTCTATTGTAGGTGTTGGAGCCGAGGGACGTCGCCATTTTGCGAAATGTGATGTCAGATTGCGAGTCTTGGAATCTGCCATGCAACTGCGACAGTGCCTCATTTTGCCGCAGGGTGTCGCCCTTTTCAAAAGCCCTCACCGAATGGAACTGCCAACGGCAAAAGCACACACTGCTCTAAAGATCATCAGGAAAGGGTGAACATTTTTCACATTAACATTGATTAAACCAGAACAATGATATCCATCCATCCATCCATCCATTCTCTTCTCTTTATGCGGAGTCCGGTCGCAGGGGCAGGAGCTTTAGCAGGGAAGCCGAGACTTCCCTCTCCCCAGCCACTTTGCGACAATGATATTCTAATATGTTAATTCAAAGTATTGCAATGTCATTTGCCATGAGTGTAGCCCGTTAAGGTGATTGGTGTTTGTGACGTCATAAAAGATGAAAACATAATGGAACATTTCAGATGAACGAGCAACGGGACATTTGCGCTTGAATGTTGGCTCAAGTGACATGCTTGGGTGAGTTGTAACTGATAGCATCACTTATATGTGCATTCTGTTATCACTCGTGGTAATAAAGCAAGTGAAGTGCATCAGCGACTGTGTCATCCTTGACCACATACGAGGGCATTGCGGCATCTATCCAGTAGAAAATCTACCATAAGGATTAAGGATTATTTGATCATGTTTATTTTCAAATAATTTGTGGTGGGAAGTAATGAAGTACAACTACTTTGTTTCTCATTTTTATTGTTATCTACTACATTCGATAGCAAACACTTGGTGACAGAGTCAAAGAAAGACTCAAACACTAGTCAGGGAAAACAGGATTGAGGACAATGGGCACAACAACAGCCGCATCAACAACAGTAATCAGAATCAGAATCATCTTTATTTGCCAAGTATGTCCAAAACACACAAGGAATTTGTCTCCGGTAGTTGGAGCCGCTCTAGTACAACAGACAGTCAATTTACAGAACACTTTGGAGACATAAAGACATTGACAAAACACAATTGTGCAAAAACATGCAGAGTCCTCTAGCACTTAGAGCAGTTCGAATAACTAATATTGCAATAGTCCGGTGCAATGACCATTGTGCAAAGGGCGCTGAGACTTCAAGGAGTGTATGCGGTTTAAAGTGACGAGTAGTGCGATCATCTGGGACAATGTTGGTTGTGCAAATGTTACAGATACTCCTCAATCAGTGTGCAAATGGAGCAGGTGCTACTCTGGCATGAGTGGCCAGTATATGCAAATAGTGCAGCATGGCGAGACAACTACAGTGAGTGCACGAGTAATACATAATTGGCCCCACAGAAATGTGACAACGAACTCAAGTCAAAAAATTTCCAGCTTGTTGTAATGGAATTATAGGTTAGGTGTTTAAGAAGTTGATCGCAAGAGGGAAGAAGCTGTTGGAATGTCTATCTCAGTCTTGAATTGAACATGATAAACCAATACATTTTCACAAGAGCAATGATCCTTCAACAGTGTTTAAAAAATAATAAAACATAATAATAATAGAAAAAGAACGTACGTGTTATTCTATCCAGCCATTTTCCACACTGCTTGTACTCACTAGGGTCGCGGGCATGCTGGAGCCTATCCCAGTTTACTCTGGGTGAGAAGTGGGGTACACCCTGAACTGGTCACCGGCCAATCACAGAGCACATAAGCAAACAACTGTTTACTCTCACATTCACACCTATGGACAATTTAGAGTCTTCACTTAACGCAGGCACGGGGAGAACATGCAAACTCCACACAGACGAGGCTGGATTTGAACCCGGGTCCTCAGAACTGTGAAGCAGATGAGCAATCCAGTCTTTCACCGTGCCACCCAACGTTATTGCATGTTATATTAGTTTAAATCATCAATTTTATGATTAAGCTTGAAATCTTTTCTACACAGCTTTTCCTTATTAGGGTGCCGGGTGAGCTGGAGCCTATGCCAGCTGACTTTGGGGTACACATTGCACTAGCCGCCAATCAACCACATGGTACATACTGTATAGACAAACAATCAGAATCATCTTCATTTGTCAAGTATGTCCAAAACACACAAGGAATTTGTCTCCGGTAGTTGGAGCCGCTCTAGTACAACAGACAGTCAATTTACAGAACACTTTGGGGACATAAAGACATTGACAAAAACCAATTGTGCAAAAAGATGCAGAGTCCTCTAGCACTTAGAGCAGTTCGAATGACTAATATTGCAATAGTCCGGTGCAATGACCATTGTGCAAAGGGCGCTGAGACTTCAAGGAGTGTATGCGGTTTACAGTGACGAGTAGTGCGATCATCTGGGACAATGTTGGTTGTGCAAATGTTACAGATACTCCTCAATCAGTGTGCAAATGGAGCAGATGCTACTCTGGCATGAGTGGCCAGTATATGCAAATAGTGCAGCATGGCGAGACAACTACAGTGAGTGCACGAGTAATACAATTCACACTCACATTTACACCTATTGACAATTTAGCATTTTTACTTAACATAACATGCATGATTTTGGTATGTGGGAGTTTAGCCACAGTTCCAGGAGAAAAGCTACACAAGCAAGGGGACAACATGTAAATTCCACATTGGAAGGCTGCAGCTGAGATTCAAAGCCCAATGTGTCATACAGAGTTAAAATACAGAAAACGGGTTCAAAGAAAGAGCTTATGAATAGATATACAGTAAGCCAATTTCTTTGTCTGCTTACAGTTTAGCTACCCACCTGTTCACTTCAGGTCAGGGTGTCTTTGCCGTGTGAAACTCCAATTAGTGGGGCACAGGATGGATTGACAATAAGCCCCTGATGTTTAGTTAAGTACAAGGTGAGGTTGTGGAGTCAAAAGGATGGGGATTAGATAGAGGATCTTTTTCACGGTATATCTGTCTCACCATTAAGGATATCATTAAGAATATTCCGCTCTGTTAACAGGCCATTCTCTGCCATAACTGCATTTCCATAACAAACTGACAAAAGTATCTCCGCCTCTTCCTGTTTCCCTTTCACTGAATTGTGCTTGGGCTTGTTCAGAGTAGCTCTACGACATTTATGGAGCATTGGTAACTTGGTTTGAATGAGCCATGTGACCCTTTTTTCTCTGTCATGTGTTATGGATGAGACAACCAAAGCTCTTTTGAAGGACAGCTTTGTTTCGGATTTAGCCACACTCTAATCAGAATCACCAAAACCTCATGAGTCACAAGGTCAGAGGACACCAAGGTGAGCAACCTCACAGCTGCTCCAAAAAGAATTATACTATGTGATTGCCGTGACAATTTCTACATTTATACCATGCTCAAATTTATTTTCCAATTACAGTATTCGCAAGTGTTTTGAAATTCACGCATGATAGTGCTTAGTATTAATCAGAACCCTAATATATTTTTCATTTCTACAACTAGAGAAATCCACCTTATGAGTTACAACACTACTCCCTCGAGAAATTGTATTATATATCAAATCAATTTTGATGGTCCCTGTGCTGATTATATACATCCACCGGCCAATTCATTAGGTACACCTGCCCAGTCTGGTCAGTGGTGACAAGGATATCTTAAGTAATGATGACCCTCTGATGTAGCAAAAACCAAAATATTACAGCTGCCAATTAGTATGGCCAAATGGCAATAATAAACTAATTCTGTTCAGGGGTGTCAAACTCATTTATGTTGCAGGCCACGTAGTTACGGTTTCCCTCAGAGGTCCGTAATGGCTGTGGAACCATATACAGTAAATGTATAATCGCCTCATCAGATCATTAAATATACAGTTGAACCTCGGTTTTCGTATGCCCTTGTTTTCATATGAGTCGGGTTTTTGACATTTTTAAAATCTTATATTTATATAATATTTCATCCCAGTTTTCGTACATCCGTTTGTTTTTTGTACAGTTGAAAATGGTCCAAACACATCTGCCTGCCCGCATAACTCCAGTTTTATTTTACGCTTGCCATTTCTCAACGTCTTTAAAAGTGAAAACAATTTTAAATTTTGGTCCAGAAGAACATGAAGTCGAAGCACATGATTTATTTACAAGGGCCACATGAAATGATACGGCGGGCTGGAGCTGATGGACAGACAGGCAGCCAGATAAACAGCCAGATAGACAGATAGACAGATAGACAGACAGATTGATAGATAGATAGATAGATAGATAGATAGATAGATAGATAGATAGATAGATAGATAGATAGATAGATACTATTTTTGCTGTGAAGAGAATTTTAAAATAAGGATATTAATATTCTGGCCCGTGAGTGTATATAGAGAGCTTTACTTCAAATGCACATTATCCTTAAATTTGTCTTTTTTTTTTTTTTTTACTTGCCCTGTTCAGCTGCATGGCCTTGCAGAATGGTGGCACTGTATGTCTTTTGTGGTGGAACAGTTCTGCTGTGCAATGGGAGTTTGAAATATTCCCTCTGCTTATTTTTATATTTTTTCATTATTGTGATGTTTATTGAAAATGCAGCTGGACAGAAAAGGGTTTTAGGGGACAGACAGAGGGACAGAGTGGACAAGGGGATTAGGGGTGCGAACCACAGCAGAACAATAGCTAGACAGTCTAGATATTTGACCACAAGTAACATTACAACAGTCAAATCGTGTTCTTATTTCAACATAAGAGCGGACAGAAAAGGGCAGGACAAGACAGGATGTGGGAAATGAGCAAGGCGTGAACTTATTAGTAAATGAACACCATATCAAATGCACGTTAGTCAACTGGTGTTCAGAGTTGCTGAGCCGGCACATTGAGGAAGGGTGGGCCCGGCCCGTCCAACGGGGGACCCAATTAGGGTGACGCCACCCACTCACCAGAACCCCACCACCAACCCAGTGAGCCACACCGCTGCCAGCGCCCCCATCACCCCCAGAGTGCATGGGGGCGCCAACCACCGACAGGGCCCAACGCATGAGCCATTTGTCAAATTTAATGCTGCATGTAGTGAGTGAATCGGTAAGCTTAACAGGTTCCTATAGCCTAAGAGAGCCTTTAAAGACTATCATGAAATAGGCTAATCAACAGTAGCACTCCATGCTTATTCCTGTGGAGTGAAGATAGATATACATGCTCACAAACAGAGTTCATCACAGCCACTAAAATCTCATGAGGGAAGTGCACAGATTCATTTAAACCCTGTCAGGAAAATGAACACACACGCATCGTTTTCTTGGAGACCTGTGCAGCTGCCAGTCGTGCAACTGGAGTGTGTGTGTGTGTTTGGGGGTGGGGGAGGCGCCACAGCAGTGCCCCCTATGGAGAGTTATGGAGCAGTGCGGGTGCACATAGCTGCAGAAAGAGAGGGGGCAATCTCAGTTTTCCCGACTTCTCCCAGCCGCTTCCACATCACCGCGGCGAGCCGAGACGACATGCGTCCAGCTCGCCTCAATCCCACGGCCATTAAGAAAACGAGCAACGTTAGCAAACTGATGTAGCTCTAAATGAGGTGAGTACACACCGACGCCGAGCGGTGTTTTCTCACATGTTCGCCCCGCTGCTCGCTCGCCCTTCCAAGCTAGGCTAGCAGCGTGTTGTTGGCGCAGGGGGAGAACGAGGCCAGCCTTCGGCCTCTCCAAGCTCCCCGGGTTGAAAAACGGCAAGCCCTGGTACTCGAGCGGCTCCCTTCGCCGCTTGCGGCTCTAGCGGGAGGGGCTAGCCATACTGTCGAAATTTGGCCCGGGATTAGAGCTGCTATGTGGTTGCATAGTGGGATTTAATCTATTTTATTCCGTAATATTGACGTTCCGCCACCTACGATAACTTATTTTCCCCAACTTTGTAGCTTCTGTTGCGGTTTACTACACGGCCGCGAGACCATTGCGGTATGTTAGCTTAATCAGGGGTCGCGATTGACCTACAAATGTCACCGTGTAATGTGTGTTTCGCTATCAAGAATTTAAAAGGCCAAGCCCGTTTGTGTGCAAATGATATTATAAAGGTCGACACGGCTCTCTGACAAAGGTGGATGAGCATGGAAATGTAACGGCTGGTTTGGTTTCATTTTTCCAAACGACAATGGGGGTTCATTACTAGCTCGGTTGACAGAGCTGATGCATCAGACTGTTTTGGAGGTACCTGTAGGAATTGTTTCGTAACCATTTCCATACTTAATAATATTGCTGCACAGTTGGCTGCTAAAATTCATAGGTGAGCTATTTAGCGGTCTGAAACGCACATAGGCATTAATGCGTTCTTAACATGTCTTAGTGAGTGTTGTGTAATGCATCATCATCATGTGTTATTGGACTGTCAATACAATATCAGTCTGTTTTGTTCGTAATGGTGTGAGGTTAGAGCACACGCCTGCCTCTTCAAGCAGAGCTACTTATTATTAAGTATTATATACATTGGACTTCACACAAGTTGTAAAAAAAAGGGGGCAGTCCAGACCTGTCTAAAATCTTTTGCCCCTGGGTGTGTATGCATGCACAGAGATGAGTAAGATTGTTGAGGAACAATGACTCACGCTCTGGTTGTGTTTGCCCAAGTCCCAAAGACTTTCTCTCTTTCTCTCTCTCTCTCTCTCTCTCTCTCTCTCTCTCTCTCTCTCTCTCTCTCTAAAAGTATTCGCTCACCTACCTTGACTTACACATGAATTTAAGTAAAATAGTTTATGGGAATTTATGACCATTTTTACAGAAGCGCATTTGTGAGGTTACACACTGACATTGGACGAGAAGGCTTAGCTCTCAGTCTACCATTTCTCATCCATCTCTTTATGATCCTTGATTTGTGCAATGTTGCATAGACGTGTTGGAACAGGAAGGGGTCATCTCCAAAATGTTCCCACAAAGTTGGAAATGTCCAAAATATTAGTCCCTGAGCTCCAGTGAAAGGAACTCTGAATGGTTGACCATACCAAGTGATTTTAGACAGTCAAACAGTTTGGGGATTACTCCTTTCTGTTCCAACATGTATGTGCACCGGTGCACAAAGCAAGAGCCATAAAGACATGGATGAGAGAATTTGGTATGGATGAACTTAATTGGCTGGCACATAGTACCGCCCTTAACCTGATATAACACCTTTGGCTTGATTTTGAGTGGACAGTGAGCAAGGCCATCTTGTCTGTCAGTGTGTAACCGCACAAATATGCTTCTGGAAAAATGGTCATAGATTCCCACGACCTCACTCCTAAAACTTGTTGAAAGCCTTCCCACAAGAGTTTAAGCTGTTATAGCTGCAAAGGGTGGACCGATGTCATGTTAAACCCTATGGATTAAGAATAGGATACCACTTAAATACATATGTGAGTCAAGGCTGGTGAGCAATTACTGTTGCCATTATAGTGTATATGTGTGTGTGTGTGTGTGTGTGTATGTGTATATATATATATATATATATTACAGTATATTAGCTTTGTATTTTTAGATAATTTACATCATTGATTTTTAACAAACAGTGTCATTTATTTATCAAAATTATGGTTGCATTCTGTTTATCTGTGCCAAATATTTGTGGTTCTTCGAGCGTTCCATCTGACTGCTCCTGCTGGCTGCAAAACTTGCTGTGATCTAGCGCGCCCGCTTCATGATGGCTACCAGTCATGTGATCTTGTTTATCAGCATCTCTTTCTTAGATTTACATTATGCCGATGAAAAGCTGTGACTTACGCATTGTAAAGGACACGAAGCATGACAGTATATATCTGATCAAATGGTGACAGTCAAACAGTGTTTGGGCATAGTGTCAGAATAAAAGGGTGATTTTGGTTTTGTGCTTGAGCGTAAAGCAGTAAAGACAGTGTTGCTTGTTTTCAGTTGTATCATTGATGGGTTTGGTGTGATTGAAATTTTTCTGGAAGAAAGAATGAATTAAATGTCTCTATAGTCACTGTCCCTTCTCATATGTTAAGTAAGCTGCAGTGCCTAAAACAGCCTCTGTATTTTCCATGTTATCGTTCCTCGTCGCCATGCTGTGTGTGTTTAGGATACTGTAAACCTCATTAAAAAAAAAAAAAAAACAGTGTAGGGAGCCAGGCATTTTTCCAATACTCATTGGAATACCCCTCAACTCTCTCCACTGGGTATAAACACTGGTTTGTACGTCACTATAACCTCTTTTACTCAGAGATCCTGCGAAAGTGACATCATGGAAGATTTTTTATTTATCCGTCAGTGACTTTTACACAGAACCCAGCGCGAAGCAGGGGATTCTAGCAACTGTGTGTGCATTCACACACCATCAGTTTACACCCCCTTTCCAGCTTTACGAAGTATCCTTACACACAGGTGTCGTCCCACCTCTGTGACAGTGCTGATACTACCGCAGATGGAGGAGAGAGAATGCGATTCTGATTCTCCGTTACAACATATCCCTCTGCCAAGTAGTCCCAAAAATTAAACAATAAAATAAATATACGGTCGCTACTTTTCGGATTTCGTTTAACCCCCCTTTATCGCAGGCGTTACATTCCAGACCACCCCCGCAATAAAAAAAAAAAAAAAGGGGGATTACTGTATATCGTTATATTGCACGGCTCTCCTTTCAGGAGTCGAAAGCTTTACAAAACTGATAAAATGAGACTCGTACATTGTTATGTTGATAAAATATAATCACAGGTGTTGATCTATGACAACACAAACGGTTTTGTTAGTTTGGGTCCAATGGATAAACGAAATTACGAATTAAAAAAATAATAATAATAATATTTTTTTAAAAACCTGGTTAAGAGAGTAACAAAAGCGCCATGGCTCACTGCTGGCCATAATGCCTAACTAATGTGTAAGTATTAAAAAGTGACCAGAGGGGGCAACAAGAAGCTAGAGAGGCGGAATATAAAAAGTATTTAGTATCTCCAAACTTCACAGACAACCAGGGGTGATTGTGCCACAACTTTTGACATATTGTATTTTCCCAGCTTTTACTCTCCAATCATGTGCCATTGGATGACATCTGACACCCTTGTAACAGTTATTCATCTGGATACAGGAACCTCTGGAATGCATCAGATTCCAGCCTCCGGGGGGTATACACCTTGGAAAGACGGCCCTACCTCCAGCAGCTAGCCTCTCACAAAGTTTATCTTCTTCCTTTCACTATTGGTCAAAGCTTCTACTAAACTGAATTACACCACAAGTCCACCCACACATGCTCACATTTTATGTGTCACAATGGAATATTTGAGGATAGTTTCCTTTTTCAGCACTCTTTTCTGACTGGTTGCTGACACATTTATGTCAAGTGTAAAGGGTAACCTCCTGAGTTACGAATTTGACGTTGCCTTTCGCCAAGGTTTGCTCCGGTTTTGTAAAATCACTCTCCCCTTGCTTCAAAACACCACAATCCAAATGAGTTCAAGTCAAACAATGGTAAACCACCAAAACAGTTGCACTGTGCAATCCTAGAGCCCTTTAGTATTAAGTATCTATGACTCGCCAGCCTAATTCAGTCTTGGGAATTATGACAGTGGAAAATAATTTCCCTGGTCCCAGGATAGGCGATCATGGCTAATCGTTCAGTAATCTGACCTGCCTGCGTACAGTAGCATTTATCCGCATCGCTAGCCTGTCCAGTCACTCTCACATGTGCATACCCTCATTGCTGGCCAATAATCTGATGGTGGCTTGCACCATTGAAAGGCCGCTGTCCAGGTTTTCCCGAGGATTACAAATGGTAACAGATCATTTGCCAGTGCTTAGTTGTGTTTTGATGCTTGAAATATACTTACACCAACATCAATCATGATAGTGTAGCCCAAGCCAAAAAAATAAAACATTTCTCAGCTAACAACAGTCTAGCAAAGAAAATGATCTGAATTTATGCAACATTACATGCCACCGCATTGCAGTTTACCTCCTGTAGACCCAAAGGCTTCATTGTGTGTGTGCGTGTATGTGTTTCAGTTTCCTATTTGGGGTCAATTTCCACTTGAAGATCGGGCTGGGCGATTAATCAAAATTTAAGTGATTTCGATTGTGCCCTCTAACAATCATAAAAATCTTATAGTAGTAATCAAAGAAACATTATTAATGTACCGCAGCGCAGGTTGTGTATGCAAATTCCTGAGGTGTAGAAGCACCCTGAACTCTATGTGGCTTGCAGCAAACATGTGATTTATGTTATTCTGCCCTCCCGGCGCGTACTTTAAGATGTTTAATGATAACCCAGTTGGAGATTACACAATTACACACACTGCATATTTACAGTTCCTGTGAGAAAGATTGCTATCTTAATGCTAACACTCAATGGAAAACCCTATTGATGAACTATCTAAAATTAGCATTACATCACACAAGGGATTTGACCTTTCAAATTACGAATATTCACACACAAATGTCGTAGTAACACACACAAAGACAGATAATATAACAATACTCACAGGTATATAGTCTTCCTAATCTGTGAAAATTGTAATTAATAAAGGTGTATTGTATCTTTATTCTGCTACTTTTTTTTTTTTTTTTAAGTTTAAGTGTGTAGCTCCATGCATGCCCCGCATCACACCACACTGACCCTAAGAGCCCAAAGTGTGCACAGCAGGAACAGCAGTCATGGCTCAACACATTGCCACTGTGTGACTTCCAATATATAATGAATCGGGATTTGGAAGGAGAGTCCCAGCTCTATTGCAAAGCCATAACAACACGAATGAGTACTACAGGGAGAACAGAACCCCTTTTACGCTACCTGCAAAAGTCATAATTTTTTTTATTGATGATGATATTTTTATCATATTCTGTAAAGTTGAACAAAGTAAGTTGAACCGCCAATTTTAAGCGAGTGTTTATCTGAATTAAAAAGTTGCGGGTAAAAGAACATCACACGGAGAGAGAATGCGATTCTGACTCTCCGTTACAACATATCCTGCCATTGCTCCTTGCAGATCCTCTCCAGTTCTGTCAGGTTGGATGGTGAACGTTGGTGGATTTCCATTTTCAGGTCTCTCCAGAGATGCTAAATTGGGTTTAAGTCAGGGCTCTGGCTGGGCGATTCAAGAACAGTCAAGGAGTTGTTCTGAAGCCACTCCTTTGTTATTTTAGCTGTGTGCTTAGGGCCATTGTCTTGTTACCCATGCCATAGGCACTAAAACACCTTCTTATCATCACAGATGTTAGAGAAGAAAAAGATACAATAAAGCTCTTTTTCCACCTGTTGCCATTCATACAACAGAAAATGTCATGGCTTCCTGCAAATATATAAGCTTTATGTTCAATTAAATAACTTTGTTACTTTTAATATTTTTGTTTAATGGTTTATCATGAGGTTTTTCAAATATAAAATAGGTGCCTTGGCTCAACAAAGTTTGTGAAAACACTGGTCGAAATCTCTTAAATAGATCTAAATGAAAGCTTGTTATTAATTATTAAGTCTTATGACATAGACGGACATTTCATAATTCATAACCAATAGGGGTAGAAGAGTGACTATATTATCTATCAAATGAAAATTATACGTGAATGAACTCCGCTCATGAATAACCTTCACTGCATAAACATTTGTCGCTTCATTCATGGGACATTTATACTATACTCATATTTTGGGCTCTAAACAGTACCACAATGGATTTGAATCAAAACGAACAAGATGTGCTTTAACTGCAGACTTTCAGCTTTAATTTGAGGGTTCTGTATTTACATCCACATCGGATAAACTGTGTGGGAATTATAACAGTCCGTGTATATCTACCACTTTTACGTGTACAGCACTACTTTTTATGGGGGCTGGCGAGCTGCATGCTAGCAGTGCATATCCTCGGGTTGCTGAAGTAGGTCTGACGCAGCTCTTTCAATACCAAATTAGGACTTACAAATGTATATACTGTTGGAGCTTTGTTTCAGCACTATACATTTTCTAGGAAATTTGACCAAACTTATTTTCCTGCCTTAACAATGTTGCCAGGGAGCCAAAGAAATGCTGAAAACAAGTGTGTGCATGTTTTTCCCAGCATACTCTGGTACACGCCACACCGTTTGGAAACTCACAGCGCTGTTGGAATGTATACTTACAGAGTAGAGTTGTGGTGTCAAATTGAATTTACGAACGCACCTTATAGACACCGCCACAGCCATACGCGCCGCCATTTTGGCTTGCACCAGCGCTGTTAGCACTACTGTTCACTGCTTTGCCACATTGGTAAATGAGAAAAAGAGTGCGTGTGCTTACAAACCAAACAACACGTGGACCGAACTCAAACAGTTGACCCGAACTGTTTTCAAAAACTGTTCCATCGCTAGTGTTAACTGACCATGGTTTTCTGAAGTGTTTGTGAGCACACGTGGCAATACCATTTACACAATGATGCCGGGTTTTTAATGCAGTGCTACCTGAGGGCTCGAAGGTCGCAGGCTTTCAGTGTTGGTTTTTGGCCCTGCCGCTTGCTTACATGCAGAGATTCCTCCAGATTCTCTGAATCCTTTGTTAAAATTATGGACCGTATATGATGAAATCCCTAAATTCCTTGCAATTGCACGATGAGAAATGTTCTTAAACTATTTGCTCACACAGTTTAATAAAGTGGTAAACCTCTCCCCATCCTTGGTTGTGAACAACTGAGCTTTTTGGTGATGCACCTTTTATACACAATCATAACACTCATCTCTTTTCCAATTAACGTGGCCACCTGTGTAATATTCCAAACATGTTTTTTGAGCATTCCTCAACTTGTCCAGTCTTTTGTTGCCCCTGTCCCAGCATTTTTGGAATGTGTTGCAGGCTTCATTATGAGAGAATATTTGCAAAAAAAAAAACAATGTTCATCAGTTTGAACATTAAATCTTTTGTTGTTGTATAGTCAATTGATTATAGGTAGAAAATTATTTGCAAATCATTGTATTCTGTTTTTTACATTTTACGCAGCGTCCCAACTTCATTGGAATTGGAGTATGTTAGGCATGCAACGATTCGTGGTTGCCGATTCAATTCAAGGACTATATTGGTTCCTTTAAAACGATCCGATCTGAAATGATTCCGTGACTGGAAATCGATTCACTAACCTTTTAACCAGAAATTTCATCCGGTGTGACTGTGAAATAAATAACTGCATATTGAACAGTGCCAGTAAATTTTCTTAGGTTCTTGTTGTTTCTTGTAAGGGAATCGGGGAAAAACCTTTGGTCATTAAATGAAGATTTTCCTGATCTACTTTCCTTTTGTGTGTTATTGTGTACTGTATGTGTTTTCTAATGGAGAGTGCTTAATATGAGTCTGCTTAATAAAAGTTGATTGCGTGAGTGATTGTGTTGTTTCGCAAATAAACAAAGGGGAAAACAGCAACTTATCTAACATATTCGAGCTATGGTTTTATTGTTGGGCCATACAGTTAGTGGCTAGAAATGAGGCACTGAGGAAACTCTCTTAGGAATTGTGTTAATAATACATAGAGAGGTAAATAAATGAACAAATCTGCTCTTTGGAGCACAAACATGAGCCCGAAACAGCGCCCAGTAGTTGACATTGTCCCAGGTTCTCCTCTTGTTCGCCTGAATTTCTCTAAGGTACTTTGCTATCATTGTTGGCAGCCAGCAAGCTAAGCTAACCAAGCTAACCAGCTTGAAAGGCTTCAAAGTGCACGGCGATTTGAGTCACACACGCATCCTTAGTTATAATTTCTTGCTAGCCTCCCTCTCAACTACCATCCACCACCAGATAGACGGATTTCTTTTAAATTAAAAAAAATGTTTAAAAAAATCCCACACACACATACTGTGGTGTCTCATCCAATTATTAGGGGCACTACGGAAAGGAGTGACTAGATAGGAGGGACAAAAAAGGAGGAAAAAAGATGAGGATGATGATAATGAAGAAAGTAGCCTTGACAGTGCTACCTGCTTTTTACCAACTGAAAAATAAAGTAAATGGGAATTAAATTTTTCTTGAAAATACAACACATACAGTCTTCAACAAAAAGCCTGCCGTGCTTCAAACCAGTGCGTTATTTCCTAGCCTTGATACAATCGATTGATTAGCTTTTTAAACGATTTGAATCAATATACTTACGTTCGGAAGGCTAACTTGCAGAGATCGGATTGAGCCAGTTGGATTGTACGAATATGAATTGATACATTAATGAAATAATTACGCCACTAGGGTAAGGGGCTAGTTTGTATATCGCGATGTCAAATTTGGTTAATATCGTACAGCACTACGTGACAGCCATTCGCACCACTGCTTTGAAGTGATATTTTATTTGGTTGTCAAAAACAAGTGGTCAGGTATTAATGGACTTATCTCAGCTGTTCCGATGGACTCTTGAGGTGCAGTGTGTTCATTCTCTTTGCAGGCTCTGTCCTGGTAATGAACCTATTTTCTGCGAAGGAGACTGGCAGTAATAAGAATGCACCACTTAAATCTAGGATATTCTAACCCTATACTCATCATAAATGCAGTAATCTGGTATGATTCGATTCGATTTCCCCCACCCCACGCTGTCTCCATTTAGCCATTCAGCAGACTCTTTCCCTGGGTTAGCTCTGTGTGCGTGCGTGCATGTGTGGACACATTACTCTTGTGAAACATTCTCTTAAGAAATAATTTTGAATATGTATTATGGTCAAAAGTCTTGAAGTGTTCAAGGGTGATCTTTGTATACAGTTTGCATGCTTTACACAACGAGTAGCTTGTGTATCGTTGGTTTTGTTCAAATGGTTGGTCACTAGTGTGATCCTGGAGGGCAGACAGATGGACATGAGTTGGGGGTGGAGGTGCCTGCATGTTTATCCAGTTGTCTAGTGGTCCTGGCTGAGGCCACACATAGTCTCCCACCTCATGTTGTCATTAATAATGCTTGGCGTTTTTAGCTTCTCACCACTGTGGTTTAAAAATAACTTACATCCCAGGTTGAGCCTGGGAGCAAACAATAGCGTCACTGCATATATTTCAACTTGTATGCTCGATTCTACAGCAGTCAGCTGGCCATTGAATAATTGTCTTTTCACCCTGTCCACTGAGATTGTATTATTACACCAATCTTCCTATCTCTGTTTTCCTCCTGTAACAGGATCCAAGCTGTGACCTTTTGTCACGGGAAGACCATGTTTGCTGTATACCAAGTAGAGGTGTGTGCGTGATTACAGCTTTGTCATGATGGGCGGCTGACACTGAGGAAAATGAAGAGTGAACACTTAGACAAGGGTCTCTTAGGGGTTCGAGGTGTACCTCATTATTCTGAGATAATAGACTTCCCGAACATCTGTGCAGCATAATAACTTTTCAGTGTCTTGTACAGTCCCCCATGCTTGAAAGCAGATCAGGTCACAGCATCATATTATCCTACCAGGACTGAGTAAACCTCAGCAGGGCTTCTGGTGCTCAGTGCCTTTGCACCCATGTCTCATAGCCCTAAAGTAGACACCGCTGCCACACCACAGCAAGTCATCTGATGTCTAGTCGGCTCCCATCTGTGAATAAATTTGGCTGCAATGCAAACAAAACAAAACAAAAAAACAACAAATAACTGCAGCATGTGAGTGGGCTTGACTGCATATAAGCATTGAAGTGGAAGTTTTGGATGTTGTGACTGAAATCTCCTGGTAGTATATGTACTTGTATTTGAATACAGATACATATGGTCTGTGTGAGGTTGTCAAGCAATGAGTATAGTGATGTGACCAGACTTCCAAGGGATAGTCATCACCGGTAAGGAGTCATGGATCTTCGAGTATGACTCAAAGACCAAATGCCAGAACCTTCAGTGGAAGTGCAACCTTGGCAAGGAGGAAGAAACCAATAAAGTTTCCAAAGTTAATGATGTTGATCGGATTCTTCGATGCGAGGGGCATCATCCCTGCAAATTCTTGCCTCAGGACCAAACGATCAACCAGGACATCCACAAAGATATCTTGTGGGGTTTGTTTCGTTCAGAGAAGAGGCAAGAGTTGTGTCAGGACAACTTGTGGCTACTTCTCCATGACGTGCTTGCTCACAATGCCATCAGCATCCAAAGGTTCCTGGCTGACAAGAACATCACTGTGCTGGAGCAGCATCCCTACTCACCTGACCTGGCTCCATCTGACTGTTTGTTTTTTCCCTCATCCTTTTTCCGAGGTCATGGGGGGTCATCAAGGGGAACTCCTTTTGAAGACATGGACGACTTCCAAATGGACTTGACGATGGGGCTGCGGAGGATCCCGGAATAATCCTTCGAGGAGTACATGAAAGCGTGGCAGAGAAGGCAAACTTGTAATTTGTGGTTTGGGTTTTAAATTCGTCTTTTGTGACAACAGTCCTGGAAATTTTCTGATACATTTCATATAGCATGATAAAAAAAAAATAATAATAAGGGGCTTTCCCACTGCAGGAACTTCCCTAGCTAACCTGGTAGCTTGAGTTCCCCCTGTGTCATCACTGAAAAAAAACTACCAGGGTACGGAAGGGTCCCCCTGGATCATCTCGTTCCTCCTGGCGGGTAGGGTCCTCTGAAAGCTACCAAGAACTCTTTGGGGAGGAGGGCTCTGCTGAGGAACATTGATTGGTTGACAGACCTGTAGGCGTTTACTTATTCATTCACAGAGCCGCCATTATGCGGCTTTACGCAAGGCTCAAAATAAGAGGATCAAAAGGCATTGAAAAGCAAAACTTCCAAACACCAATCTTTGTTTTCCTGCTGAGCCACACTTGGTGGACAAGGCGCAGGTTGGACAAACTGTGCTTCGCCGTGCTTACGTTGCTGGGCCGAAGCCGGGCTCGATGGCGAAGTCCGTTGCCGGGAGGTCTGCTTCTGCCATGGGCTCAGCGGTGTGTTTCGCCGGTCCACTGCTGGTTGACTCTGTATTGCACATGAGCAGAGGTCCAAGCCCAAGCGTGAATGTGTGTCTTCCTCGGCCTGGCCAGAGGAGGCAAACACCTATGTGAGGCTGACCAGTGGGGGCGCTTTGATGGTCCAATCCAGACAGGAGCTGCTCCAGCAAGTGGAAAAATGCCGTGTTTGACATAATGCAAGACAAGGAAATTAAGTCCAGCTTTTTGTCTGTTTTTGTAGGTTCGCAAATAAATATTTGCAATGTAGTCTTTTTTTATTTTTATTTTTTTAAAAAAAATAAAATAAAATAAAAATAATATTTTTTTTAAATGCAAACACAATTACAGATACCAAATACTTGACACAGGTGTATTTAAAAACTGACTAGGAGCTGTCAATGAAGTAGTATTTATTTATTGAACTTTACAAGGTAATCTATTTGCCATGTCAACCTGGCTGCAGACAGCAGATTCAATCTGTACAATGTGATATAGTAAAAAGTTAATTACATTACAGATGGTGAATAAAAGGTCCATAAAAAGCATGTGAACGGATGTTCTCTAAACCTGGAGAACTATCCATCCATCCATTTTCTGAGCCGCTTCTCCTCACTAGGGTCGCGGGCGTGCTGGAGCCTATTCCAGCTGTCCTTGGGTAGGAGGCGGGGTACACCCTGAACTGGTTGCCAGCCAATCGCAGGGCACATAGAAACAAACAACCATTCACACTCACAGTCATGCCTACGGACAATTTAGAGTCTCCAATTAATGCATGTTTTTGGGATGTGGGAGGAAACCGGAGTGCCCGGAGAAAACCCACGCAGGCACGGGGAGAACATGCAAACTCCACACAGGTGGGGCCGGGGATTGAACCCGGGTCCTCAGAACTGTGAGGCTGACGCTCTAACCAGTCTGCCACCGTGCCGCCCCTGGAGAACTAGCATGAAGTAAAATGTAATCGCCTCAATGCCAAAACATAAGAAAAACTAGTCTTTTGAATACATAAATATCTATTAGCTCGGCTTTACACGATCAGGATTTCTGAGGCCGATCCAAAAAAAAAAAAAAAAAAAAAAAGATCGATCCGATCACAAGATGGAGCAATGTGTCTATTTAAATGACTTGTTCATTTACTCGTGTAATGTATACTGAGTATCTTCAAAAGTTCAGGTCATGTATTCTAATCAGTCAGGTCAAACAAACATTACAACATGAATGAAATAATGGGTGCTAACTTACTGTAATTTAATTGCTTTACTGTAATTGAATTACTTCACACACATCGAAACTTTAGAGCATGATTCGACATAACGCCGGCATATTTGCGTACAACTGTTAGTGCTAGCACTAGCTTGCTAGGCTAAATAATGTTTTGTTGCCTGCTTGTGAGCCGTATCGTATTAAAAGTATGTGGACATACCTCAAGCAATCCTTAAATGAACGTAATCTCCCGAGCACCGGTGACCACCAACACACATTTTCCCCCATTTCGTTCTTATAATACACGCGTCGCGATGCTGTCTCCATGGTAACGAGTGTATTCGGTCACGTTTGAGTTGACAAGATAAAGTCCCGTGATCGTAAAAGACAGGATGCGAAGATTTTATTGTGGTAGTCTGACATACATGCGTACAATCGTGATACCAAATTTGTCTTGTAGTCTGATCCAGGTATTACGTGTTGTCTGTCTCAGACATGCTGTCTGTCCCACACCTTTATTGGCCGTCAGATATTTACAGTAGTATGTCAAAAGACGCGCGACAAGGCTGAAAATAAAATAGCTTTTGGGTTCAAATATACTGTACACGATGGAGTCACTGATGGTGTAATGGTACACTCGCCTGACTTTGGTGCAGGCAGCGTGGGTTCAGTTCCCACTCAGTGACGGTATGAATGTGAGTGTGAATGGTTGTCCGTGTCTATATGTGCCCAGCGACTGACTGGCGACCAGTTCAGGGTGTAGTCCGCCTTTCGCCCGAAGTCAGCTGGGATAGGCTCCAGCGCCCCGCGACCCTAACCAAGATAAGCGGTGTTGAAAATGGATGGATATACTGTACACGATGACGACGCGGAGTATATGTCTTTTGCGGAGCCAATCAATGACGACATTGATCGGAATGGCGAATTATGACAATAAAGCCGATCAGCATTAAATACCAATTATCACCCGATACCGATCAAGTGGATCAGATCGGTTTCAAGTCTAGTATAAGCTTGCAGGTGAATATAGATGTGATGCGTTTCCAAATTTGTAGTGGACTGTGTAAGGCTTCAGGCTCATGTCCCTATTGCATTTTCCAGCTGATAAATCATATCTATAATTCTGCAAACTTCTGATGCACAATCTATGTATTTGGGTATGTCATCTCAATAAATTATAATTCAGTTCTCAATTCCCCCACCTGGATAAATGGTTGGGTTTTAAAGGTATTAAAAATATTGGAAATTTATATTAAAATATAAAACCAGACATTAACATGAAAGCTTGAAATACCCCCACTTTTTTTAGATCCAGAAGGTGTCAGTATTGAGCAACATCGGCCTCATTTGCTTAAACTATCTTGTACTAATAAGTGGAATGGAAACACAAACCACATGGGCCACAGGAACCTTATGCTACCAGGAACTCAGTTCCTGGGCTGGTTGGTGGAAAAGCCCCTGTAACTTATACTTTTATAGGTAACTTCTGTGTGTCAAAGGGAATGGGTAAAAAAACATCTTTCTCAAGCATACGTTTTAAATAACTGAAACATGCTAAGAAAAAAAACACAACGAAAAACAAATTGATGTTCTTGATTTATTTATTTTTAAAATTAATTAATTTTTTTTTTTTTTTTTTTTTTTTTTAAGCCATGTTGCATTTGTTGGAATAAACTATCCTACTGGTATGATGTCAGACTGGTTTTGAAGCTTACACAGCGTTCCTATCTGACCTGTGAGGTTCGAGAACGTTCTGTGAAGAGCTGAATTGATCCGTACCGCTTGATATTGTGTGATCGAAACTATAATGTGTGGATCATTTTCAGATAATAGACTTTCATAACAAACTGACCACAGTTAATGGCCTACATCTTCCCAATTTTGAATTTCTGAGATGGAAACATTTGCACTGGTGTTATTTGGTGGTTTAGCTACTGTCTGCTCAAAGTGTACTCTTCACTGATTCAAGGCGCTGCCCTGTCTCTCCATCCTGCTATCTCTCTTGCTTTATAGGTGATGTTTGTGTGTCTGGACAGAACAGGTGTTGGTAACCCAGAGGCTCAGTATAGACAACGCTCTGGCACCTAGACTGGAGGGCGACTAGAGATTGCAAAGGAGTGCGCTTTGTTTTGCCAGTTCTGTTCAGGCGCTTTGAAGAAAGTCGTTTGTGTGAGTGTTCTGCCTTGTTGCTCTCAGTGGGCTATGCTACAGATGAAACTACTACTATCTGACAAAGGGGCTTACAATATATTTGAGAATAGTAGTAGGAAAACTAATGTAACCATCGGTGGATGCACAACCCCCTAAACACAAACCACACCCCAGCCCCTTGTTAAGTATTTAAATAGCCTGATATGTTTGGTTTGGTGAATGGGACAAAGGTGTCTGGGCCGTGCTGTATATGCCTGCTGGCCAGAGGTCTGTTTGTTTTCTGTTGTGGCAATTCGACCCACTCTCATGGGCTGTATTACCCAAGGATGGTCCACCCTCCCTTTTTGTCTTCGACCGTGCAGGGAGATGATCTGGTCAAGAATGTGATAATGAAATTCTAGACACCTATTATACATGAAGCAAAGCCTACTGCTTCTTAGGTCACTCCTCCTCTTATTTCTTTTTCTCTATTATCCATCAGTTTGTCAGATCTGGCTAGCAGAGCGGGTGTTTGAAGTTGTCAAGTCGGTGGCCTTACCGTCAAGTCCTCAAAGTGCTTCATGTGACGGGTATAGAAAAGCCAAAGGGCAGTAATGTGACTCGCACATAGTCCACAATTTTTCCAGGCTCCATCCTCCACACCCGTCTCCCATTTTCTTCCCACACACAGCACTGTCTCCCTGGTGATGTCACTCAGCAGAGCTCTCCTTTGTTGAGAAACAGCCTAAAGGTATACTTTGGGCGCTGAAGAAGACTCTCAGGGTTCTGCCACAACCCCGCATGCGTCTCCTTAGGGAGTGAAGCAGGTTGAGGTAATGCTCGCTTCCATGTTTTGACCTATACCATCAATGATGGCTGCCTTCTCTTCCCTGATGTGCTTGTTTCAGTAACCCCTGTGGCCTCTCCAGATGGCCTGGCCTCACAGCAGGTTTATCATAAGCATACACCTAATACCTAGGCCACATTACCAACTCCCAGCTTCCCATCTTTGCTTGTATCTCCTCCCTATAAACTTTCTCATTTCTCTTTGTCACCCCCTGTGCAACTGTTTCTGACTCCTTCTCGGCGATGCCCCGATTTTATTTTCTTTATTCCATCCCATCCTTTTTAAAATGTCAGAATCCATTTATTTTACCCAGAGGCACAATGGGTGATGGCAAGAGACGGTTTAGCAAATTAAAATCGGTCTCTCCCTTGTTTGCTCCCTTTGGATGTTGTTGCAGTGGAAGAGTGAGTGAAGGAGAACAGCTGCAAAAAAGCAGTTGGGGAAAAAAAGGCCCTTTCCAATGCATTGCCTCGTTCCTCAGATGTATTGTTAAGTAACACCTTCCCCATTTTTTTGTCAACATTATTTAATTTTTAACACCCCCCACCCAGCCCGTCTGCATCCCCACCTCGCATAAACTGTTTCATGTCCTAACCAGAAGGTCTGGTTTCTTGTTCTTTCTACCATGTATGCTGACCAAGTTTATTAGTTTGGGTCTAGTGAATCATTGACATTTTCTGTTCCCTATAATGATGCAGCAGTGCCTCAAGTGTCAGAAACTCTGTTCCAACCATTGTTCTTACAGTGGCACAGTTTTGTATTCCAACTTTGGTTTCTTGCAACAACGCATCATGCTCAAAACCCAGACTATGTGTTTAGTAGGTGAGCTGTGCACTGTAATATGTCATTCTGTCAGAGTACAATACAAGGACTAAGTGCACTGAATGCAAATTAATCATGTGCAATGGCAGTAGTTGTTGAATAGTGTTGAGTTGTGGTCAAGGGAGGGACAGAGGGAAGGATAATAGTGGTGGTGGAGAGGAAGGGGGGGAACTGGAGGAAGAAGAGGCAGGAGGGAGGCAGTCATCGCTGGGCCTATTCATCATGCAAGGCCTGCTGGGATGAGCTGGGGTCAGTCCTGCACAACACAATTACAGGCTGTTATGTTGGGTGTCAGCTGTGTTCGGAGTATGTTCTGTTGTCGTTTGATGTTTCCTCTGTTCAAAAACCCCAATTCCAATGAAGTTGCGATGTTGTGTTAAACAAATAAAAACAAAATACAATGATTTGCAAATCATGTTCAACCTATATTTAATTAAATATACTACACAGACAAGATATTTAATGTTCAAAATGATAAACTTTGTTTTTAGCAAATAATCATTAACTTAGAATTTTATGGCTGCAACATGTTCCAAAAAAGCTGAAACAGGGTCATGTTAACCACTGTGTTACATCACCTTTTCTTTTAACAACATTCAATAAACGTTTGGGAAGTGAGGACACTAATTGTTGAAGCTTTGTAGGTGGAATTCTTTTCCCGTTCTTGCTTGATGTTCTGCTTCAGCTGGTCAACAGTCCGGGGTCTCTGTTGTCGTATTTTACGCTTCATAATGCGCCACACATTTTCAATGGGAGACAGGTCTGGATTGCAGGCAGGCCAGTCTAGTACTCACACTCTTTTACTACGAAGCCACGCTGTTGTAGCACGTGCAAGAATGTGGTTTGGCATTGTCTTGCTGAAATAAGAAGGGGCGTCCATGAAAAAGACGTTGCTTGGATGGCAGCATATGTTTCTCCAAAACCTGTATGTACCTTTCAGCATTAATGGTGCCTTCACAGATGTGTAAGTTACCCATGCCATTGGTACTAACACAGCCCCATACCATCACAGATGCTACCTTTTGAACTTTCCGTCCATAACAGTCCGGATGGTTCTTTTTCTCTTTGGCCCGGAGGACACGACGTCCACGATTTCCAAAAACAATTTGAAATGTGGACTTGTCGAACCACAGAAAACTTTTCCACTTTGCATCAGTCCATCTTAGATGAGCTCGGGCCCAGAGAAGCCGTTGGCGTTTCTGTGTGTAGTTGATAAATGGCTTTTGCTTTGCATAGTAGAGTTTTAGGTTGCACTTACGGATGAAGCGCCGAAATGTATTTACTGACATTGGTTTTCTGAAGTGTTCCTGAGCCCATGTGGTGATATCCTTTACACATTGATATCAGTTTTTGATGCAGTGCCGCCTGAGGGATCGAAGGTCATGGGCATTCAATGTTGGTTTTCAGACTTGCCGCTTACATACAGTGATTTCTCCAGATTCTCTGAACCTTTTAATGATATTACGGACCATAGATGATGAAATCCCTAAATTCCTTGCAATTGTACGTCGAGGAACATTGCCCTTAAACTGTTCGACTATTTTCTCACGTACTTGTTCACAAAGAGGTGAACCTCCCCCCATCTTTGTTTGTGAATGAGTGAGCAATTCAGGGAAGCTCCTTTTATACCCAATCATGGCACCCACCTGTTCCCAATTAGCCTGTTCACCTGTGGGATGTTCCAAACAGGTGTTTGATGAGCATTCCTCAACTTTCTCAGTCTTTTTTGCCATCTGTCCCAGCTTTTTTGGAATGCGTTGCAGCCATAAAATTCTAAGTTTATGATTATTTGCTAAAAACAATCAAGTAAAATCAGTTTGAACATTAAATATATTGTCTTTGTAGTGTATTCAATTAAATATAGGTTGAACATGATTTGAAAATCATTGTATTCTGTTTTTATTTGTTTAACACAACCTCCCAACTTCATTGGAATTGGGGTTGTGTATATATATATGTATATATATCTTTAATATATTAATATAATGCTGTCTTGAAATTAATATTTACAAACATCTACAAGAGTAACCGTTTTTACAGTTGGTGAAATAAATACTATACTCTAGACCAGTGGCTCTTAAACTGGGTTCGATCAAACCCCAGGGGTTCGGTGAGGCAGTCACTGGGATTCAACGGAGGACTCGACACACACCGCATGTGCGTGCTTGCTTTATCTGTAAAACACTTGTTTCACTGCATTTTGAACGCCTTGTTCATGCCGTTCAAAACGCAAGGGAGCGTCAAAATTGCCGTTTACCATTGCGGCGCTGCGGCTCGAGTTGAAATGGCTTGTTCTTTTTAAACTATCTTTATTTAATGTTTCAACAATACAGTTGACTTGAGTAGCATTGCTGTGCCGTCAGACAGCACATCCAATAATAAAAAACAACCCAAAAAAATTACTCTTACCAATGAACCCTTTTTGAGGGTTGTAGAAATAACATTAAGAAAAGGAACAGACTTTGTTGTGAATTTTAACAACGAAGTCCGTTCCTCTGATATGAGAGTGGCACTTACCAAGGGGAATGGCAACAGCAAAATTCACATTCACTTTCAGTAAATTTTCAATTAGCTCAATGTTTTGTTTATTTTTTGCATGAAATTCATGTTTTGTTGTTTTAACACAGTAATTTTGTGTGCAACGGATGTGTGGTTCATTTTGTGCATGACCTGGATGACTGAGAATCTACACAGACAATAAAATATATACCCGTTTTGAATTTGAAATAAACCATATTTTATTTTTAAAATGAGGAAGTATTCCGTGCATTCAGTATGAAACTTGCGTCCCTCCAACAAGGTTAAAAACCACTGCTCTCGACCGGGGGAGATAACATGGCTTAGCAGCGTGGGTAACATCCTTTCGTTTCTGCTCTGACAAAACAGAGCAGAGAATTAGCGACACATTTTTTAGAGGAACAACTTTTGTTTTTTTACTGTTGCAGTACATTTTGCTTTTGTTTAGAAATGTTTTATTTTATTTTTACATTTACTAATGTTCCAAATATTCTGTTGTTTAAAAATAAAATAGATTACGTTGATACATTTTAGAGCTCTAAATGCAATACTGCAATTCCAAGAAAATATAATATTTTTGTTGGTTGTCATACAGTCAGAATCTGATACCAGCTCATGCCTACTTCCAAGTAAGGATTATGCACAATCAACCTTCATATTCAGCAGAACAGGACGAAGTACTTCCTTCCGGTTCAGGTGAACGGTGGAGTCGTATGGCAGGAGACCAGGACAGAGCACCTGCAGAAAGTACTAAATTAGTGATAGGAGCTTGGAAGAAAACAGAAAGAGGTGGTCTACTTTTCCATGTAATTTAGTACTATAATCTAAAGCAATACAGATTGAAGCACATTGGGGTTTCTTTATCGTTTTCTGTCCAGAACAATTGTATTTCTCATTCCGGGCTGCTACGAGTTACATCAGAATTACCTCTTCCTAGGCTAGCAGTCCTCAAGTGACCAGGAGGTCATCTTGCATGAAGGGTGGTCAACCGTTATGCAGCCAAGTGTTATGAGCCTCATTGGTGCGGGTAATGCAATATGACTGCATCGCTTCGAGGTGGAAGGATCAAATACGATATTAGGCTCACATTGCCAGCCGTCACAACCTACTTGAGTCTAGAACAGCTGATGCAGCAAAAATGTTTTGCAGAGTCATGTTCCGAGACTGCCTGAGGTCTTTTTTTTTGGGTCAGATTCTGGCCAACATCAAGATGCCTATTTTTTCATATTGATGGTGCTTGTTTCAGAAAAGTGGTTCAGCATCCTGAAGCTATGATTGTTTTTTTTTTAAAGATTTTTTTTGATATAGTTTCATAAGAGGAGCTCACCTTTATGCTTCAAGACCTGGTAAAGTGAATTCTGAGGTTTCTTAATACATTATACGTTTGACGATTTGTTGAAAATATGTGCAAAGACTTAGAACTGTAGTACACAATTGTGGCAATATGATGTCAAACTGTTTTTCACAATTTAAATTTTCCAAATGTTTTGGAGCCCAGGTATGCACAGAGATGCCAAGTTTTCTGGTTTGGCCATATTTTGTTACAGGCAGTTGCCATGTGTCACTGTTTCTAAGAAGTCGAAAATGTGCCCAATGGCGGCGACGAACAAAAGTGTCTTAACTTTGTTAAAATTAATGACCAGTCGCCTCAGTGCAACACTTGGAATAAGATTATATTGTGCAAAGGAGGCTTTCACGATGTGTAGCGTCTGACGCGCTCTGAGCCTCAGCCTACACCACGCGGCGCTTCAGTGAAGTCAACTCTGTCAATTGGGTGAATTAAACAATAGAATACGTCTATGCCAACATTGAGACCGCTAACAAGGTAAACGGTTGCTTGCACTTTTACACTGATGGTTTTTAGCATTTATTTTACTCTTCAAATCAACGTAAGCGCCAATGACAGAAAAAAAGCTTATCATTGGGCTAAAACTTCACCGTAGCAACTTTACATCACATTGTCTCACAGTATCACTATCACTAACCTTGTGCCTCATCGGTGGGTAGGGAATCAGCGTTTTCATTTGGTCCCATCCATTTAAAATAAATAAATTAAATAAAATAAAAATCGGCGATGCTGTGTGAAGTTACTTTTTGTGCCAAAATGCGTAGTTCCGTTGCGTACCCTGCAAAATAAAAGGCTGCAAGCGTAAAACACGAAGTCAAGTTAAAACTTGCACATATAAACCATTTGTCATGATGAAACAGTCCCAAAAAACTATTTTAACAATGCTATATTTAACTTTTAACGACACATTAATTAATGAATATTGAATCAATTCGGTTAGTTCCACACACATTACCTTTTAGTTGATAGGTTTGATATCGATACTGGTTATAAAGAACCTCGAGTCAAATGTTCAATGCTGCGGGCTGGTAAGAAAATGGATGTTCGTAATTTGAACACCCTTTATTTAAACCCTGTAAACCTTTTTGACCCAGCCCCCTAAAAGAATCGGAATTGAGAATCATTTGGAGCCTGAATTAAAATATGGAACCGGAATCACTCAAAACAATGCCCAACCCTACCTCTAAGTGCCTCAGCAAGTGAATGGCAGACGTAAGATTTGAACTCTAACAACCAATCGCAGTAACGTTTGTTGATGTCATTGCATTTTCTGCTGTGGGGAGGAAAAAATAACAAAAAAGACACAAACATAGCTTCCAGACAGACTGACTACGATGTGGGCAGCTTCCTAGCTAGTGTGGCTAACACGCTGCTCTCCTAAAAGTCACTAATCATTGCTTTCATGGCAGCGAATAAGCTATAGTTCTGACTAGTATCGTTATCAAGAAAAGAGGTCCAGTAGTAATTAACAGGAGATCACTAAGCCATGCTAAACGGGCACTTAGCTATCATTTAATGTAGTCACGAAACACCGGAATTGGTGATTGGTGCTACAGTACAATTTTTACGAAAGTCTCGCTGGAACCACATTTGTTACAAGAGAGAGTAACCAACTATGAACAGCAAATGTGGGAGTAAAAAGTATGTGAACCGATTGGAATTTCATACATTTACGCGTAAATTGGTATCTGCCAGTCATAGAAAATGCTTGGTTTCAGTTGTTGCTGCTGAGGGTGGCCTAATCGATTTTTAGGTTTAGGGGGCAATTACTTTTTCCACAAAGAGCCAGGCAGCCTTGAATAGTATTTTTTCCTCCCCTTAATAAATAATCAGCATTTTAAAAACTGTTTTATGTTTATTTGGATTATCTTTGTCTGTTATTTACATTCGGTTGATGATCTTAACTATCAAAGTGGGGAAAATTATCCAGAAATAAGAATGTTAGAAGGAGTCAAATACTTTTTCATGGCACTGTTTACATACACTTTATACAGTAAAAAGACACACAGGTTTAGCCTGATTCAGGCTAAACCTTTCACAGACTGAGGAAAAATGTTTCATATATAAATTTTTATATAGTGTATGTAAACTTCTAGTTTATATATATATTATATCGCGGTTCACCTATTGTGGATTCAGTGCATAGCGGGTTTTTTGACATTGATATTACATTCACACCTACAGGCAATTTAGAGTTCTCAATTAACCTACCATGCATGAGGGATAAATTGTATGGTGGAGATGTTTATCCTCTTAAGTATGAGGGGCAAATGCAGCTCTTGCACGCGATTAGCTTCTACGGACTTGGGTGGTTCAGACTTCACATCTGTTATTGAAGGCGTTAAAAAGCAGGGTGACTAATATATTGTTTACAGAGAGTTGTAAAGGTCTCTTTTAATCTGAAATCTTAGTCAAGGTTTATTGGTCTGGCAGAATTTTAATAAACTTTTTAAAGGCATACTTCACTGCTTCTTAGAAATGCATCAAATTTCAAACCCAACGATTATAATCGAACATATACTTGAAAGAATGTATCGGTAACTTTTTTCTTGTAGTCGATAGGTTTCTTTGATGGGGGGGTGTTTGAAGTCAACTGACTTGTGCTGTTGATGGCATGCTGTCTTTCTATTTAATGTGTAAATTTTGTGACTAAAATAGAAAATTTAATAGTGATGCACCAAAATAAAAATTGTTGGCCGAAAAACAAAACACTGAAAGATACAGTGGGGTAAAAAAGTATTTAGTCAGCCACCAATTGTCCAAGTTCTCCCATTTCAAAAGATGAGAGAGGCCTGTAATTTTCATCATATTCACCTATGACAGACAAAATGAGAAAAATAAAATCCAGAAAATCACATTGTCTGGTTTTTAAAGAATTTATTAGCAAATCATGGTGGAAAATAAAGTATTCGGTCAATAATTTTCTTCTGTCCGCCTTTGCTCTCATCAGCTTCATACTCTAATTAGATGAGGTTGAGTTTAATAAAGTTTCCCTCGCACTCACTCCATTAGGTATATTAACACTTGCCTTTGCCATCTTGGCGTCATATATATTCTTATCTATCCTTTGTCTTTCACTGAGGAAGCCAATCCTTTTTTTGCTCATGGATCCGCGTTAACCTAGTTACTGAGGCCCAGCAGGGGAGGCCAATCAATTAATGAACAAAGGAGCCCACTCACTGAGCAGCGGCGTGAGTCTGGGCACTCCAAAAAAACATGGTCACTGTCAGTTCAGTGCTCATCTGATTAGATGTTTTTCTGCTTTGTTGTTTTTGTTTGTCCACTTTATTGGTGTTCAAAGTCAATGAAACTGCTGTTACCTGTTTGATAAGTCTTAATAGCCATTACGGTCAAGTAACTTTATTCATCAAAGGGACGCATAGATTATCGACAAATGCAATTTATCCATTTTAAAATATCTCCATTCTGATCTTTCTGCAATCACAATTGTGTATTATGACCACTGGTACAGATGAAACACCCCGAACTGGTCGGCAGCCAATCACATCGCACATATAAACAAACAACGATTTTCACTCACATTTATAACCACGGACAATTTTAGTATTCATTTAACCTCTACCATGCATGTTTTTAGAATGTGGGATGAAACCGGAGTACTCTGAGAAAACCCGCGCTGGCACTGAGAGAATGTTGCAAACTGCACACAGAAGGGTCGGGTTTTAAACCGGGAGCTCAGATCCCTTACTGTATGTACAAACCAGTCAGTCGGCCATTGTGCCGCCCAGTATTATCAAGATGCTAAAAATAAATCTAAACAAAAATCTAAACTGCAAAAGCACTGCAAGAGTATTTTGAATACAATAAAATCAAAAACCCTCTGCAAATTTGGGAAATTATAAAAGGCAACAACCAACATTAATTTTGCAAAACATTACACGATTTGAGATGTTTCGATAACCAAATGGAAGCCCTTTGTATTGTAATGGAATAAAAGGGGTGAAATTATTGTGGTAATCTACTTAAAGATGGTGTTTTTGTGGTCACTGCCTGGCTAATACAGCTAATGGATTTACATGAAGAACATGCAAATGACACCTAATGACATGACACACACATTAGTGTACATGATTAATGGTCCATTAAACATTTATATGGAACAAAATGATAGAATTTTTTTAAAAAAAAGTATATATATTTTTTTAAATAATCACCAAGGCCCACATTGTTGCATACAATACATTGCTAAGGTCTGGTGTCCTTTTTTTTTTTTATTTATTTTTTTAAGAAGTTTCTACACTTCAAAATTGTTCCTCCATTTAATTTAAAGTCTGCAATCTGGGATGAAAATGATTTAGGTGCGTGGGGGCCAAATTGCCCATATTCAGTAATTTGTCTCCTTTGGCAGCAGGTATGCTTTGAGGCCACACTCTTCTCTGCATCTCACCCACCTGTGTTGGCTCTGTCTTTCACCACTTTTTCATCCCTCCCTTTCTTTCATCTTTTCATCCCATTGAGGCTCCCACTTTTTTACACGCCTCAGCATTTTTTCTAGCACATCCCCCAGGTCTGGCCCTCATTATCTTTCTTCTCTTCAGCCGTTCCCCCTGTCATCCCTTTTTCTTAATCCGGCTAGCATCCCCATACTCCTCTCCCTGGAGCCTCCATCTCTGTCTCATTGTAGGAGATCAGGGAGCGGGCTGTTGTAACAAGCTGTTGAATAATGTAAGGACAGGGCTATAAGCCACGGTTTCATTTAACCCTTAGATCTCTGATCACACGGTGGGTGAGGCGGACACACAAATGACTGCTCAATAGTGGGAGCAAACAGCCCAAAGGCCTTTTCAGCTTCCGTCGACGTCGTCCAACCTTTACCTATAGGCAGAAGCTCACCTCTCATTCGGTTTCTGTATCGTGGCCTCTGTTGAGTTGTATCACATTGACATCCTTAGCCTGGTTATTCCTAACTTTGACATATAATTAAATGGGGCAAAAAGTTGACTTATAATTGATTGTGAACCAAAGACGTCATGGCATCCTTAACCGTATCACTACTCCCTAGTATTTGTATTCACTACAGTAGAAGGATTAAAGATTTACTAGTTTGCTTTTCTTTCTGTCCATCTACTTCTGTTAGTACTGATTCACTGTGGCACCCTGTGTTCTCCTGGCATTGAGGAGCTGTGCTACATGCTCCTGACTGGTTGTATTAAATCTCCAGCGGCCGTTGACGTGGGCGTGTGTTGCTAATTTCGATCAAGTTGCAATTTTCAGTCAACAAAAATTCATTGCTTGCTCACCAGATCTAATTAACCCTTTTGTAATCAATACAGATTTTCCTATCCTTAAGTGCTTCTAGTTGACTTTAGAGCCTTATATCCCAAGGCTAGGGTGTATTGATCTGCAGGACTGATTGGATGCTGCCCTTCAGGAGATGGTGAGTAGTAGGAATGGGGATATCTTTGTATGGGTGGAGGAGTGGTTGGTGTTGATGGCCGGATCAGCTTACCACTTCCTACCCCCACTTCCGTGACAACACCTGTCACAGCTAAAGGGAGCACCAAGTCGGCACTCTGGATTTGTGTGAAAGAGCGCGTATATGTCCAACCCAATTGATTGTGCCCTGAGAGAGAGCTGGATAATGTTGGTGTGCCTAGCAAATGTCTGGAGAACCTGATCAAGCAAGAAGTATTACAAAGGGTTTATAGTGACAGCGCATAACACAACCAATGTCCCGGCAGCTGTCGTTCTGGTTTGGATGAGTGGTGGAAGACTCGTCTCAGATTTCACACGACCCACACCTTTTCGATCGTGTTTTGACTTGTAACCCACCGCAGAAATACATGTGCACAGTTGTTCTGTGAATCGAGGGTGTGGAGCCAAAAGGGCACACATTTAAAAGCAATGTTGATCCACCTTAAATTGGCTGCTATTGGATTTACACTACCTTGTCAAATTCTGATTTGGTGCATACTGTATATACCATTTAACATAATTTAAAAAAAAAAAAATATATATATATATATGTATATATATGTGTGTGTATGTATGTATATATATATATATATATATATATATATATATATATATAGATACACACACACACACACACACACATATATAAAGCATCTGCGGCGGAGGCGGCCCATATCGCCCATATCTAAAACCGCCCTTGGAGGCAATCACACATTTACTGTATACGGGTTCACATTCACAACTGCTGTCCAAGGGAAACCCGCTGCAAAAATTAGTTTGACACCCCTGCTCTAAGTCAGGAACCTGTCACCTTTGAAATGGCAGAATCACATCATGCTCCTTCCATCTCTCAGAGTTTGTGCCTCTAGTCCAGATACAGCCATTTGAGCTCACAGTGCTACCAAACTTAATATAATGAATATTTGTATTATTTTAAGTTAATTAAAAAGACACACAAGAAGATACAGTTCTTCAGCATGGAGTGAGCAAAACTTTGGCAAATGCTAATTCTGCTCGGTGAGGAGTAATTTAATATTCATTTAAATGGCCTTTTAAATGGTGTGACAATCCTTCTGTTGTGCACCATTCATCCACACATGCATGCTGCCCTGTGGATGCCTGGGAATTTACAGGCATAAGCAACACATTTAAGAAAATTTATATACTGTACATATGTGTTTTCAGTGTCAAGGTGGCATAGACAGCAGCTGCAGAGATGGCAGGGGTGATGGTGGAAATAGAAAGAGCAAACACGGTAGACAGCACAGATAGACCTGTCAACTCTGTGACAGCCACTCATACCTCAACCTCTGGTTCAGTACTAGAACTTTGCGTGTTCAAGAGATGAACAGCTCAAATTGTATCTTGATATGCGGCAGAGATGAAGCACACAGGGTCATGCGCCGAGCTTATTTTGGGCAACCTGTGATGTGACCTGGCAGGTACATTGCCTAAAAAACATTGCAGTCAGGATATAATTGCGACAGTTTTTCCAGCACTGATAAATAACTAAAAACTAAATGAAGGTTTTTGAGTGGCCAAGTCAAAGTCCAGACTTGAATCCGAATGAAATGCTCTGGCATGACCTTTTAAAATAAATAAATTAAAAAAAAAAAAAAAAAACCTGTTCTTGCTTGAAAACCCTCCAGTGTTTCTGAATTTTAAAAAAAATCTGCAAGGAAGAGTTGGCTAAATATCTCCACAGATATGTGATAAAGTTGCAAGTTATAGAAAACGCTTGATTTCAGTTGTTGATGCTCAGGTTGCCAAGCCAGTTATTGGGTTTCGGGGCAATTGCTTTGTCATATAGGGCCAGGTAGCTTTTAGTTTTTCTTCCCTTAATAAATGAAATCACAATTTAAAAACAGCGTTTTGTTTACTTGGGTTATCTTTTTCTGATTTGTACATTTGTTTCATGATCTTAAGAAAAATTTGAATTTGACAAGGTGGTAAATACTTTTTCACACCACTCTGTCAGTAATCCATTGTTTTTCCTGAATTTTTTCATCTGTATAACATTTGAATTGCTCATTCTATGTTTTGAGAAAATTATGCGAAGAAAGCAGCCACATTTTACGTTGCTACTATAAATGGCAAAATCAGAGAAACTGATAATTTTGCAGTGGTATAGAAGTCTTTGGGTAACTCAGAATGTCTTGGGTTTTTAAGGAAGTAGTTCTGCATCAGAGTTGGTCTCTTCAGGATGAAACATGGTGTGTTTTGGATATGACATCTTTCCCCAGACAGTTCTTCATCACCCTGCAGCAGACTTTTTTTGCAAGCTCTATGAAACCCTGATGCTTTATTGTGGGACTTTTGGATAATGTACAGAGTTTGGCTTACACCAGGCATAGCATTTAGTGTGATGGCCAAGAGGCTTCATTTTGGTCTCACTGGTCGTTAGAGCCTACTTTGGTTTGTTTTACCCCTCATACCTCCTGGTAACACAAAGTGCAGCCAAACTCATTTTTGTGTTGTTTCTAAATACATTAAATGTGTTTGGAGATAGGTAAGTGCTCAAAACGTGCAAAGACTGAAAACAAAATAATACTGAATTGTTGAGCTATGGCTCTTTTTCACTTTCTAAATTTTCCTGATTTTGTGGATGTGGCTAAAAACTATATACCATATACCCCACTATATACCGTATACCTCACTTCACCCAGCTCTACCAGTATAGCGTGCAATTGGCCATTAAACTATGCCCACAACTTGAATAAATATGTCTTCCCTGAAGTGTTATGTCTTCTGTGGTATTTGGGCAACATGTCTTGCCATCTGGCACCCATGTACGTTGTGTACCTACTTTTAGTTTCTACAACTAGAACAAAGTGGAAGTGTCAAGTGTGCATTGTTTCCATAAACCCCCTGCTTCCAATCCTCTCTCTCTCTCTCTCTCTCTCTCTCTCTCTCTCTCTCTCTCTCTCTCTCTCTCTCTCTCTCTCTCTCTCTCTCTCTCTCTCCTTGATTTCCTTCAAAACAGACTGATAATTATGAGCACATTGTCAAGCAGGAGGAAAAAATCCTATCCATTTGATCTTCTAGGCATAAATATGGGCAGCACAACAGAATCTCATCTCCTGTGTCAGCTTTTCCACCGCAACGTGATATTGTCATGGGGGATGCTTTTCTGCTGTGCAAATCAGTCAGATCAGTGTGGGCCGTGTCTTATCTGGACATGAGGGGAAGGGGGAATGAGGGAGGCCTTTTTCCCCACTAAGGAATGATACCTAAAATCTCCTGGGCAGCCTTTAAAAACTTCATCATTATTTTGTGATGGGGTACGGTACTTATTACTGTTACAGTCCAAAATCCTTCACTACATTTTCCCCCTCACACTATCCCATTTTGATTGAGAAGGTTAGTCACTTATGTGAGAGCCGTAGTTGTTTCAGCATGCCCCAGGACTTTGTTATTAGTTTAGCATTCAATTATCCGTGGCCATCATGAGATCTTGCTTCTTGATAGCATCTCCAGCTTCACGTCAGCTCAGCAAATCTTTTTTTGCCATTGTGCTCCAGGTGTTCGTCGTGACAAAATGGTTCTGTGGGGCGTTGGGATATGTTTTTGTTGCTGAATTGACTTTTGATTGGATTGGCAAGACCCTGCAGGGCGATTTCACACTGACAAGTACTGCCATCACTTCTTGCTTCTTTCACCCACCAACCACATTCTCTCACACACGGACTTGTCTTGTCCACCAGCTGTATGGCTTTCACCTCTGAGAGATGTCTATTGTCCACATGGTGAGAACCATTAAAAACCCTGGGCCTCAGTGGAGACGTGCCGGTTGCCATGCTTGCTCCTCGTCCTTCGCCAGCATCATGAGTTGACAGTGGATAAACGAGAACAAACAGTCACTCCCACCAGCATCGATCTAACTCCCTCGCTGCCGCCTGCTTTTTTTTTTGCCAACAAACGCCACGCTGATTCCACCTACACACAATTTATATGAAAGCCCCCTTGCGTCCCACCTCCCCCTTTGCACCACAACTGACAAAAATGATAAATGACCCACCACTTCCTCCGTCTGCCACCACCTCTCTTTGCCTTGGTTGTCCGAGACACTACAAGCCTATTTCTCCTTTCAGAAAATCCAATAGTGTGCGCTCCATTTCTTGGGAGTGTACATTTTATTCTTTGCTTGAAGTTCAGAGCTGGCAAATTCATTGCTTCTGGCCTGCTCTTTAATTTTCCAATTTAATTACCAATTGTTTGTTCCAATGGCAAACACAATAAGGTCCCACTCTCCAGTGGTCTGTCTGCAATGCCACTCAAAAGATTAAATCAAACCACACTGCATCCAAAGTGGGGTCAATTACCTCTCCTTTGCCTTCAGTCTCTCTTGTTTTGTATCTAGCTAATTTGTCCTCTGTGTAATCACATGGATAAGATCGTATATAACTTTGACATGACAGTTGGTCACTTTTGAACAGTTTTCAACTTTATTCGATAATGACTTGGCTGTTCATTTAAGCTTTTAAGCAGCAGAGCGCCTCTTGACTCCTATTGCTTCTTCTAATGCCCCTACAGTATACAAATATCCTCTATTATCCCAACTCTTGCTTAGGTTTTGCTGTACAGATTTACTGTCCCTATCCCAGTAAATGTGGCACACCATGTCTATAAATAGATACAGTATACTGTGGTGGAGAACTAATGGGGTGAGGGTGCAATGCTTGTGTGGTATGGTTCATTGATTGCATCGAGGTGATCAAGGCCATTGATGGTTTGGCTTCCTCTCACCACTCTACCCACAACCCAGGGGAGTAATACCGTTGAGAAATGTCTTCACTTCACTTCTCAGCTCCACCATTCCCTAATGACTCCTACTGTGCTATCTCTACCTCACCGCAGTGTTCCCATCACCCCCAAAGCTCTTCCACTCAGCTTTTCCCACTGTGAGGTAATCCATTTTACACTATCAGGCTACGCCCACATCTTCCCATCCCTATAGGTTCTCCTTAAGATCACTGATCTAAAGTAGCGTTAATGATTGGATGTTATTTTTTTCATTTTTGCACAAACTATTGCCACAAAGTGAATTAATGAATGTGCCATGATTGCATTGTCTCATATCGTTATAGTGTTTGGGATTACTTTGGCATTAATGAGATCTGACAGGATCCAATCTAATATACATTTAGAGTGAGCCCCTTTGCCAAAAACATTTTTGTTGTCTTGTGTACTTTTTCCATAATGACTCAGGGAAAATTATGATGAATAGTAAACCTATCTAATTGTTTGATGGACAAAATGATCTGAAATGTATACAGTTGAAAAAGTTCATTCCTGCTATGGCATAAAATGAATTGCTGTAAAAGGAGAAATGTTTTAAATATGTGCAGCTCAACCAAAGCTATTGACTTGTGCATTCAGATTGTCTAACAGGTGTAGGAAGCTGGATTGTGAATCTGGTGCAGTGTTCCACACTGTTTCACAGCCCTAAGCCTTTCATCACAGCAGTCCCAATGCATGCACAAAATGGAATGCACCTTTTCAAATTGATTCCATATTTATGAATGCCAGGGCTGGTTTACAATAAAAATGCAAATGAGGCTTCTGAAAGTAATCTTAGATTTCAGTTTTTTCTTTTTTTAATAGGGGGACTGTTTTTTGCTGCAGATCTGACTAAAAATAATTGCTTCAAAGAAAGAGTAGGAGGCGAAATACAAATTATTGTGCACAATTATTGCGTTTACTTTTAGTATTTGATGATGACGATGATTGATGGTCCTGCACCTAGACTATGGTCCCCCACATCATATTAGTTTCCCAGAATTAAGTGTATTTTAATCCTTTCAAGGCTACTCATGTAATTACAGATCTGGCATACACACATTTGTTACTGTTTACAGTGTCAAGATTAACAGGATTACAGTTTGACCAGAGGGCGGGAGCACATTACACCGGTTTTAAGATCACTCACTGCATTGGCCCTTCCTGTGTTTCAGGATAAATTTTGAAGGTTTTACTAATTTTTATATCTGTTAACTGTCTTGGGCCATCACATCTATCTGATAGGCTTTCATCATATCAACCCTGAGGTCCTCTGTAATTTGTTTTTTTCCAAAAACCCGAACAAAAGTCTACGGAGAAGATGCATTCAGCCATTATGGCCCACGCCTCTGGAACAGCCTGCCAGAGGGCATCAGGAAGGCAGAGAGACTGTTGAGGCTTTTATAAAGAGGCTCAGTACTCCCCTATTTGGTTTAGCTTTCCAATGTCTGTATTTATTTAGCTTTTAACTGTGTGACGCTACATATGGCCAAACTAGGAGTTTTTGAAAACTGTCCAAATGGTTCGTTTAGACTGTTTTGGTTCGGTCCGCATGCGTCCCGTTCGAATCATAACAATTTTTTTTCTCATTTGCCAATGAGGTGAAACAGTGTGTATACTCCAGAGCTGATTCTGATTCTGAGCTAAGTAGCAAGTTAGCCAAGATGACTGCACAGACATCTTCCGTGTATCATGCCCTTCCAGCGATGCCGCAGCCAATCATATTCCACCAGGGCGCATCAATAGATCTTGCGTTAGTAGAGCTACAGACTCGAAGTAGTAGGCTTACTGGTATTACTACGTCTGTGTCTTTTCAATGCAAGATCTCTGGTACACATAACAGATGACTTGGAATTACAACTCACTGGAAATTGCTCTGTTCATGACTGAGGTGTTTTGATTACCACAGAAACTTTGCTTCAGCCGAAGACAGACTATGCTAGCATGTAGCAAGCCAGCATTTAAAAGGTGGGAGGCATATACAGTGGGTACGGAAAGTATTCAGAGCCCCTTAAACTTTTAACTTTTTATATTGCAGCCATTTGCTAAAATCTGAAGTTCATTTCTTTCCTCATTAATGTACACACAGCACCCCATATTGACAGAAAAAAACAGAATTGTTGAAATTTTTGCAGATTTATTAAAAAAGAAAAACTCAAATCACACAGCCATAAGTATTCAGACCCTTAGCTCAGTATTTAGTAGAAGCACCCTTTTGAGCGAATACAGGCATGAGTCTTTTTGGGATGATGCAACAAGTTTTTCACACCTGGATTTTGGGATCCTCTGCCATTCCTCCTTGCAGATCCTCTCCAGTTCTGTCAGGTTGGACAGTGAATGTTGGTGGCCAGCCATTTACAGGTCTTTCCAGAGATGCTCAATTGGGTTTAAGTCATGGCTCTGGCTGGGCCATTCAAGAACAGTCACGGAGTTGTTCTGAAGCCACTCCTTCGGTATTTTAGCTGTGTGCTTAGGGTCATGGTCTTGTTTGATGGTGAACCCCCGGCCCAGTCTGAGGTACAGAGCACTCTGGAGAAGGTTTTTGTCCAGGATATCCCTGTACTTAGCCACATTCATCTTTCCTTCAATTCCAACCAATCATCCTGTCCCTGCAGCTGAAAAACACCCCCACAGCATGATGCTGCCACCGCCATGCTTCACTGTTGTGACTGTATTGGACAGGTGATGAGCAGTGCCTGGTTTTCTCCACACATACCACAATTAAGGCCAACGATTTCTATCTCAGTCTCATCAGACCAGAGAATCTTATTTCTCACCATCTTGGAGTCCTTCAGGTGTTTTTTTTTGTTTTTTTATAGCAAACTCCATGCAGGCTTCCATGTGTCTTGCACTGAGGAGAGGCTTCCATCGGGCCACTGCCATAAAGCCCCAACTGTTGGAGGGCTGCAGTGATGGTTGACTTTCTAGAACTTTCTCCCATCTCCCTACTGCATCTCTGGAGCTCAGCCACAGTGATTTTTGAGTTGTTCTTTACCTCTCTCACCAAGGCTCTTCTTCCCCAATTGCTCAGTTTGGCCTGATGGCCAGCTCTAGGAAGGGTTCTGATCGTCCCAAACGTCTTCCATTTCAGGATTATGGAGGCACCTGTGCTCTTAGGAAGCACAGGGGCCACTTAAGTGCTGCAAAAATGTTTTTGTAACCTTGGTCAGATCTGTGCCTTGCCACAATTCTGTCTCTGAGCTCTTCAGGCAGTTCCTTTGACCTCCTGATTCTCATTTGCTATGACATGCACTGTGAACTGTAAGGTCTTATATAGACAGGGGTGTGGCTTTCCTAATCAGGTCCAATCAGTATAATCGAACACAGCTGAACTCCAATGAAGGTGTAGAACCATTTTTATGGATGACCAGAAGAAATGGACAGCACCAGAGGTAAATGAGTGTCACAGCAAAGGGTCTGAATACTTATGGCTGTGTGATATTTCATATTTCTTTTTTAATAAATCAGCATCAATTTCAACAATTAAGTTTTTTTTTTCTGTCAATATGGGGTGCTGTGTGTACATTTAATGAGGAAAAAAAAATAACCTAAATGATTTTAAAAAATGGCTGCAATATAACGAAGAGGGAAAACTTTAAGGGGGTCTGAAAACTTTCTGTACTCACTATACACAAACTGTTGTAATTCCTACGGTTCACCTGATTTGGATCTAAATACCCCTAAATTAAAGCTGAATGTCTGCAGTTGAAGCACATCTTGTTTGTTTAATCTCAAATCCATTGTGGTGATGTTTAGAGCCAAAAGCCTGACCATATCCCAATATTTATGGACCTGACTGGAAGCATATATCAATGCTGCTAGTAACATAAAGGTGAAGTTTATAGATGGAACGTTGTTCATGACCTGAGGTCATTCACGTATAATTATCATCAGTAGACCTTTATTGAGCCAAGGCACATATTTTACATTACAAACCACCAAAAATATGATTACTGAAATGATAATTTCTTTAGTCACAAATGTACAAATTCCAATGAAGTGTGACCTTGTGTAAAATGTAAATAAAAAGAGAATACAATGATTTGCAAATCCTTTTCAATAGGGATGCACGATAATTATCAAACCAATAATTATCAGCCCGATATTGCGAAAAAATAAAATGAATTACGTCACACTGATCGGTACAATATATAAAATGATTTCAAAACTGGACCGATAAGAGCCGTATCATTCAGCGGCATGCTGTTTGCCACTCGTCAGTGGCCACCTGCCAAGCAGCTGCTGTTGCATTGGCTCGTGACAGTCATGGATATTTTGACCAACATTCTGTGCGTATGACACCGAAAATAGTCAATATCCTCAGTAAATTAGCATATGATCGCTAGCCCTTGGCGAAATTACAATCATCCAGTGACTTTAAGTTCGTAACTCCAACGCTCACGGCAAAACTCAGCGGCCTACGAAGCAGTGTACTCACTTAGCAGCTCAAGCCGACAGAGGAGCAAGAGTGGGTGGTTTGGCCGTAAGTGGAAGCACGGTTGTGGCGATAGGCTAACAGCTAAGGTAACAGCAGCTAACCCCTGCAGAACGCCGCTCCTACTCATCCTTTCCAACATTCGCTCACTGGGCAATAAATTAGGTCTACGTATGGAATTAACATCATAACACACAACGCCCCTCATTCGCGCTGGCCCTGTCCCTGCGTGAGCGCGCATCCACGAATGACTTATCACAACACAGTCTTGCTCAGCACCAACACCCCCCCACAACCACCTTGCACCTCTTCGCCGAGTCACAAATTCAAATGCCTCTGAATAAACATTAACATGAATGATCCCCTGTTCTTATATGGTTTAAAATACAAACTTGAATATTTGAACCTGTGTATTATTTGAATATCCTAGTATTGATTGCAGGTATATTTATACATGGAATTATCACCGCAATATCATTGTACTTAGTAGTGTAGTGTCAATAAAAAGGTGTTTTATGAAAGGACCAGTTTAATATAAATCAATTATATTCAATGTTCATAAGTAGGAGGTCCCCGCTCCAGCTTTCCATCAGTTTGGGGGTCCTTGGTCTGGAAATTGCTAAAGACCGTCGATATAAACCATTAAAAATATCGGTTATTGGGTTTGGCTTGGAGAGGTCATCGATTATCGTATCGGTTATTGTGCATTGCTACTTTTCAACCAACAGTATATTCTATTGAATACACTACAAAGTCAATATTTAATGTTCAAACTGATGAACGTTCTTTTTTTTTTTTTTTTTTTTTTTTTTAAACAAATATTCTCTCATTTTGAATTTGCTGCCTGCAACATGTTCCAAACATTATGGGACGGGGCAACAAAAGACTGTGAAAGTTGACAAACTATCAAAAAATACCTGTTTGGAACATTTCACAGGTGTATAGGTTAACTGAAAACAGATGAGTGTCATGATTGGGTATAAAAAAAGCATGCCCGAAAGGCTCAGTTGTTCACAAGCAAATATGGGCCGAGGTTCACCACTTTGTGAACTGTGTGAGCAAATAGTCCAAAAGTTTAAGATCAATGTTTCTCAACGTACAATTGCAAGAAATTTAGAGATTTCATCTGCGATCATCATCAAAAATATTCAGAGACTCTGGACAAATCTCTGCATGTGAGTGGCAAAGCCAAAAACCAACATTGACCTTCGATCTCTCAGGCAGCATTGCATTGAAAACCGGCATCATTGTCAAGGATATTGCTGTGTGGGATGAGGAACACTTCAGAAACCTACTATCAGTTAACACAGTTTGTTGCTACATCTACAAATGCAAGTTAAAACTCAACCATCCATCCATCCATCCATCCATTTTCAACACCGCTTATCCTGGTTAGGGTCGCGGGACGCTGGAGCCTATAAAACTAATCCATGCAAAGCAAAAGCCATATATCAACAACATCCAGAAAGGCCGCTACCTTCTCTGGGCCCAAGCTCATCTGAGATGGACTGACGCAAAGTGGAAAAGTGTGTTGTGGTTTGACAAGTCCACATTTCAAATTATTTTTGGAAATCATGGACGTCGCGTCCTCTGGGCCAAAGAGGAAAAGTACCATCTGTATTGTTAGCCACGCAAAGTTCAAAAGCCAGCATCTGTGATGTTATGGGGTGTGTGTTCGTGCCCAGGGCATGGATAACTCGCACATTTGTGAAGGCTCCGTTAATGCTGAAAGGTACGTACAGGTTTGGAGCAACATATGCTGCCAGTCAAGCAACGTCTTTTTCAGGGCCGTCCCTGATTTATTTCAGCAGAAAAAATGCCAAGCCACATTCTGCACGTTACAACAGCGTGGCTTTGTAGTAAAAGAGTGTGACTACTAGACTGGCCTGCCAGCAGTCCAGACCTGTCTCTAATTAAAAATGTGTGGCACATTATGAAGCGCAAAATACATCGGCGACCTCAAACTGTTGAGCAACTGCAGTTGCTGGTAAAGTATGCACAAATATTAAAAGGAAAGGTGATGTAACACAGTGGTAGACATGCCCCCGTCCCAGCTTTTTTGGAACTTGTTGCAGCCATCAAATTCAAAATGAGTGAATATTTGCAAAAACAAAACAAAGGTTGTCTGTTTGAACATTAAATATCTTTTGTTTGCAGTGTATTCAATTGAATATAGGTTGAAAAAGATTTGCAAACTATTGTATTCTGCTGTTGTTTATGTTTTACACAACAACCCTACTTCATTGGAATTGGAGTTTGTAATTTGAAATCTCGGCTTCTTTAGTTGATCACACTGATATATTTGCAAGGAGGCATGACATGTTCTTTTGTATGAATTACAGCAGGTGGATACACGTTTATTGTACCGTTTGCCGTCCATTGGAAGCAAATTTTTTCTGCATGTCACTATATGTCGCTGGCATAGATAGAAGAGCAAATATATATTTCTGATTAATAGAACATAATAAAAATAATTATAATACAATAATAACTAATAATGCTGTGAACATACTTTCACTTTTGAATTAACAGTACAGCCTAACTATACAACAACTAGGCATAATTGATTTTCTTAAGAGTCATTGTGTACTGAGCCAAATCGAAAACCGTGACAACTTAACCGAGATACGGACCGAACCGTGGATTTTGTGAACCATTCCACCCACTAACCCTTAGGCCAAATCTAGCATTGTTTATCCTGAGAGTTGTTACAGCTGATGACCAGACTCCATCTCCCTGTTCCTCATCACTTCTCATTAATCTAGCTGTGTAGCTCTGGCCTACTTCCCATAAATTAGAGGGAGCAGGTTTGAGCGACCTCCCTCTCAGAGTGAAGTCATTTGTCTATCCTCTCTGCCATCACCTGCTTCTTCGTGCCAACATTTCCTTCTGTCACCCTCGCCCTTCAAAACCTTGAGGGCATATATTTTAATTGGTGGGTTTGGGCTAATTTTCTTTCTCAACTGCCGCAGCTGCCTCTCTTCATACTTTCTCTCGTTCCCCCCCCTTTTTTGTGTAGATCTCTGTCTGACACCTATTTATGGTGACTGTCAGTCCGTGTGCACAATTACAGGACTCATATTGAGAATGAGCTTTCTTTGCATCTTTTGAGGAAAAAAATGGTGGCTTGCTGATATGCATTATCCTCCATCTGGTTCTTCTTTATGCATGACTTAAGACATTGACTCACTTTGGCAGCCTGAAACACTCTGGTCTCTGTGCACCTTTTGACTGCTCTTTAACTTATGGATGTGTCTGCTGGCAAGCATCAAATATTCATGCTCTCATCCGTCCTTCCTCTATATTTTTGCATCTATTATTTTGGTGGAGCAATGCAAACAATTGTTGTGTATTTGCATCATCAGAGGTACTGCATACTCGGCAGATACTGTAGATGCAGGCATTTGAAATATAATAGCCATTCTTCAGCTCTCAGTGCCATCATCCCCATTAGAATCTCATGTATTATACTACGGTTCTAGCATGTTGCTTCACATGGCTTTCCCTTAACCCCACTCTCTCTGGTCTAGCTTTTTGGCCATCACAGTCTGAAGGTCAATATGGATATCATCACACTGAATTAAGAAAGATGCGTTTTGTGTTCCAACTATATCTTTTGTCACAATGCTCTCAGTCTATGTCAACACCATCATGGTCCAACGTACCCTCTTTCTTTAATTGTTGGTCTTTAGTTCATGTTACACATTAACACAGAAAATTAATTTGACACTTGGACATGGGTCAAAAGCATGCGTGCTGATGGGTGTTTGATCTCATTAAGGTATTTTCCAACCAGAATAAGTGTATTGTTGCAAAGTTTCTGGTGGTGTAGCTTGATGAAATCTCAGGTTGCAAAAATAATAATAATAATAATAAAAAACGCAAACATATGATGAAAGCCATTCAAATTGAGCAGTTACACAAATCCTCATACATACAGTATTGGGCCATATTCTCCTGTTCTTGCGGAAGTCTTATTTTTACGCACCTGGTTTGCGCATAACGACTTGAGAGGTGTGACTTACTGAAGTAGTTTTCCTGAGACATGCGAATGCCATTGAAATCCCTCTGGGAAAAATGCGCCTCTTGAAATCCCTCTGGAAAAAATTTCACTGATGTGGAAATCAACCTCTGTAGCAGATACGGAAGTTAATAATTGCCGCATTGCTAATGATATGTGCCCACTGCTTCTTTCTTAAGCAATACTGTGCTCATGACTGAACGCATTGGTGCCAGTGTGAGACCGTCACTGGCATACTGCATGTTTTTTTTTTTTTTTTTTAATTAAAAAAAAAAAAAATTATTATTTTATTTTGTTTACATTAGTGTGTCACTAAATGAGCTGCTGGATCTCCTTGCACATCACCAGGAGTACCCACAGGTCCGTGGTGTGCACTCCTGTTGACCTCACTGCGGCACTCACCGCCGTTCCAAGACAATGGGAGGATGTGGCAAAGAATTACTGGACTGTATGTTCCCCAAAAAAACATTACATTCTGTTGTGACCGCGTCCAACCTTTAAATGGTGTAAAAGTTTGAACATCCCTAGAAATGCCGATTTACAATCCTTTGGCATACTTGTGCTACTGTCCAGTATTTTTTGGCCATCCTGTTGTCATACAAAGTTACTCATCTAAAAAAAATCACCTGAGTGAATTTGGTGGTTAAAAAAAAAAAGAAAAAAAATTGGTGACAGTTACAGTTTGGATATGTTTGAAAGCTTTCTGGGAGTCTCTTTCACATAGTATGGCATATATTGTAACTGCCTCCAATAAACGTCAAGTACCATACGATGCTTCACTTTCACAGGACATTGTACTTACTACTGCCTCCAGACCAGTGGCAGAAATTGGCGTGTGCAACCGCACAGAGCGGCAGTTGTGGCTTGATGGAGTTTGCTTCGTATCAGCTTCTACTTAGTTTTTACTTTTTGTTGCTCGCGTATACTTTCTCATAAATAGTTTAAGATTGAAAAGGATTCTAGGAATGCATTACCTGCTGCTGCTAAAACATCAAATACATTGTTTTGTCTATTGAAAATAGAAAATCAAACCAAACCTTCTGTTCAGGTATTCTATGCAAAATCTAAGCTTTGATGTTTTTTTGGTAAAATGTTCAAACAACCAAGTACAAGTTATCTTTGTATCCTGGAGAAGAAAATCATTTGTTCAATAGTTATTTGTTAAAGTTTTGCTGGTAGCTGGTAAGAGTCTTCAAATTGTTAGACTCTCAATTAAAGTCTTAAAACAAACGTACGCTAATAGATATTTCAAACGGGTACTGTAAATGGGGGCCTGCTTTTATCTGCTGTGCTGCATTACTTGCGCTAAAAACTCCTTTCACAGCCCTTTTTTTTTTTTTTTATTATTTTTTTTTTTTTATACACTTTACTGTGAAGAAACTTGGGCCCTACCTGGAGTGGGGAAGTGTGATTGCACTTGCAGAAAGATTCAGACGTGCTGCTGGTCTAGCTGCGAGGCTTGAGGGTGGGGAGGGGCTGGAGATTGACCTTGATCACTTTAAATGGAAACTGTGAATGCTCCATTTCCCAAACCCAATAGGCTGTGTAAAATGATAGTTATCTTGATTGAAGTCTGTTATAATCTGTAGGGTGTTTTGCTCCACTCAGTCTGTGCAAAATCAATGCATTGATTGTAGATGATGGGCCACATTGTGCTGAGTGTTCGTGCTGTGTCGTGTGTCTGCTGTCATGTTTTTAACGTGAATCACCTTTTAATTAAGCGCTCATCAAAACGATAATGAAAGTTGTATCAAATCGATTCTCTGGTTTTGCTGGGGACTGTTATATTGTTGGGTTTTTAACAGTTATGACCTTGTGGTATTGTTGTTTTTGCAGTGTGTTTGTGATTTCCAATTACAGTGTATTACATGGAAAACTAATGATGGTCAGTCTCATTACTCCAACAGACGTATAAATAGAGAAATATTTCTGAAATGTACAGTTTGAACCGTGAATTGCTGCCCTCCAGTCTTGGCCCTCACTCAAACTCTGCATATTAATTATATGTAGTTAGTTTTGGGCACAAAGATTGAGTGTTTGCGTGGAGGGAATTTACACCTCTTACTTTTGTGTAGGTGAGAACAAGAATTGCTGTAAAGTGAATTAACTTTTGGAGTGAGGGCACAGGCAGTGTAAATGTCTTTTAAACCCACACAACAAATGGATGCCAAGTCATTATTTTTACATGAGGTGATACTGTACGGGATACTAAAATGTTTTTAATGTCTTGTTTTGTAGGGATTCTGCTGCCAAGATGACACGTGACCTGATTTGTCTCATGAGACCATTCTCCAATCAAGAATATTAATCAAAACCTGTCCAGGACATGGTTAGGAAGCTTGCATGATGGGCAAGTGATGGAGTCTTCCATCATTTTTACCCGCCACTGACTCATCCTGTCAGCTTTCCCTCAGAGGCAGAAGTGTGTACCAGCGATCCAAGGCCCCCCACACCTCTGCCATGGTGACATAAGCAGGATTGCAATATGAGGGAGAGCCAACGTGAAACCATCTCATTTCTTTCTCCAGTAGCTGCTGCAGCTGCCACCTCAACACCTTTTACCGTTTGTCCAAAAATAGACAGATTTTTCTGTTCGTGAATAGTCACAGCTCACCAGTTTCGACCCTCCGGTGGGGGGAGCGGTGTGGCGAGAGACGATGCTGGGATGCGTGACTCGCCTCCGTCGGCTGGTCCGTCTCCTCCCTCTCCAGACGTCCCTCCTCCTCCTGTTTCTCTTCTGCACTGTCAGCGTCTTCATCTCAGCCTACTTTCTCTATGGCGTCAAGCGAGAGCTGGAGCCATCAGGAGGGGGTGTGTCAGGAGCAGAGGGAGCCTCGGCCGACTCCGACGACCTGAGGGTCACGCCGTCTCGGCTTTTACCGCTGCGTAGCGTCTCGGGAGGCCCCGGAGTGGATCCTGCTGGGGCCAGGACAGATCCTGTAGTTCTGGTGTTTGTGGAAAGTCAGTATTCTCAACTTGGTCAGGAGATTGTGGCCATTTTGGAGTCTGGTAGGTTCCAGTATCGGACTGAGATATCGCCTGGGAAAGGGGACATGCCAACATTGACGGACAAGGAGAGAGGACGTTTCACACTAGTCATTTATGAGAACATTCTCAAGTATGTTAACCTGGACGCTTGGAACCGAGAGCTGCTGGATAAGTACTGTGTGGAATACGGAGTTGGCATTATAGGCTTCTTCAAGGTTAGGACACAACACCACTGTCTCTCTAACTCCCTCACTCTGCTTTCCCCGCTCCAACTCACACCTCCTGCCCTGTCCATCTGGACGTGCCATCTTAAAGCAGATGGGATTCAAGGGGTTGGCAAAATCTGCTTGGTTCAAAATCACTTGGTCCCCTTTCACGCCTTTTCATATTTTGCTTATCACTCTTTATTTGGAAGCCTGGCCCACTTCACTCTCCCATCTCTTCTTTCTTCTATCTTTCACTGGTTCTTTCTCTCGCCATCTCACTCTACCCTTTAATCTCAAAGGTCCATTAGCCCAAGGGCAATTTTCACATTTTAGGTTTTTTTTGTTGTTGTTGTTTTTTTTTTTTTTTTTTTTTCATTCTGAGGCATGGAAATAATATAGAGCAAGGGATAGATGTATGGATGATTTTAGGTTCTGCAGGTAAAGGTAGGAAAGCTTTGTGGTATTTAGTGAGAGAGGGTCAGAAGCAAGAAGCTCATCCCAATGACTGTGAGTGTCAAACATGATACATCATATGGTCAACGTTTCCTTTTACAGTTGATGAATAAGAAGCATTTTTTCATATGAGAGCTGATGATTAGAACTGTTAGGAACCTTGGTAGTAAATTTAATACATTTAAATTTAATTCAATTTGATTTAGAAAAATCAGTTAAAAGAAGTTTGTATTTACTTGATGGAAAAATAGTGAACCAAAAATGGTAATTTCCTACAAACTACTACTGTTTTTTGTTTGTCCGTCTGCCAAATTAGCTCATCTTTTCTGGATTTCATTACATCATATTTATTAGTTGTTTTTAAAATTTATTTTCTATTATTGAACTACAACTAGATTGAATAAAATTGCATTGTATGACTAAAGTAAATAGTTGTGAATACTAGATGGGACATGCTGAATGAATGGTCTCGTGTCAGGATTTTATTTTATTTAAAGACATACAATTAGATTCAGTTTCCTGTCAAAAAGTTGGTAATGTATATTTAGTACGTCTTCACTCAGCAATAATATGAACTGGACAGAAGTATCCACACGTCACTAAAACAGCTTCACTGTGTATATGTACCATAATTTTTCGTCTATAATGTGCACCCATGTATAATGCGCACCCCCAAAGTTGATCTCAAAATTCTGGAAAACCCTTCTACCTATTTATTATGCATTTTTACAATGTATGACTTTGCTTCTACCCGTATGATCAAAACACGAAGTATTTTTTCAAAGAATTATTCTGAAGTTCAGCACTTTATTTGAACATCTAATACTTATTTACTTGCTCTTATTTTAAAATTCACAGTCTTAATTTTAGTTGGTAAATGAGAAAACACAGTTGTCCTCATATGTTTGATTACCCAGGCAGAATTTGTAAGATGGGTACAATTCTTTAAAGAAAACATGAAAGGCTAGGGGAAACACTTAATTTTATTTTAATGGGATTCAAATTAAACTGTCAGGCATTTCAGAAAAGCATTATCATTAAACAAAACATAACCATAAAGAAATGAATGAATGATGGTTGTTGTTCAGTCATATTAAAAAAAAAACAATATTTCACAAATTCTCCCAGTGTATGTAAATTTATGTGCACAACTGTACATACAGTATATGCAGTCATACGTATGTACCCCTGTCATATTGGAATGAAAGTGTAGGCTACACCTTTTTTGTAACCTCTAGGTGGCGGCATATTAGAATGAAAGTGTACAGCTTTTTCATAACCTCAAGATGGCGGCATACATTTATAAAATAAAATTTTCCCTTGTGTAATGCGCACTATTGACTTTTGACAATGTTTTGGGGGGGGGGGCAAATGTGCATTATACATGAGGAATTACGGTATATCTTGAGTTTGAAGAGTAATGGAATAGCTGGTGGTGCGTCAAAAGCAAAGCAAGTTGAAGTTTGCAACCATGGCAATCGAAATGTGTGCGACCTGGAGAATGTTTCAATGAATACGTGCTGAACCCCTGTCTTTGAATTTCAAAGGACACAGCAGGATGGTTATTCATTTTGTCTGCAGTCTCAGATCAGAGCAGATTAAGCATAGCGGGTAGAAGCTCCCCCATGCATTCACATTAGAGTAGGCCTGACATTGCTTATTTCACACATGATGGCAGAGATCTGGGAATTATACCCGATAGAGTTCTGTCCGTATCTCTGTGCTGTGTGATGAATTTGTGTGATTTATCTCTCCTTTTGATCAGGCCAATGAGAACAGTCTGCTGAGTGCACAGCTGAAAGGATTCCCCCTCTTTCTCCACTCCAACTTGGGTCTGAAGGACTGCACGGTCAACCCCAAGTCACCCTTGCTCTTTATCACCCGATCCGGGCAGCCACTGCCTGGTCCTCTCCCAGGAGATGACTGGACCGTCTTTCAATCCAACCACTCGACCTATGAGCCTGTGTTACTGGCCAAGACCCAATCAGCTGAGAGCATTCCATCCATGGGACAGAATGCTGCTCTGCTCCCGTCGGTGGTACAGGACTTGGGCCTTCATGATGGCATCCAGAGGGTCCTGTTTGGGAATAACTTGGTCTTCTGGCTCCATAAGCTGGTGTTTGTGGATGCTGTGGCCTTCCTTACCGGGAAAAGGCTCTCATTGTCCCTGGAGCGCTACATTTTGGTAGATGTGGATGACATCTTTGTGGGAAAAGAGGGCACCCGCATGAAGGTGCCTGATGTAAAGGTGGGTGTGCATGTGTGTGTGCATGTCATTTAAAGTGGAACAGCTTTATCATAGAGAAAACAAAATTATCTTTTAAAATGTATGACACAGTAGTTGTCAACCATCTGTTTGCTGAAATAAAAAGTTACTTCTCAGTGGCATGGTGTACCAGTCTTATAGACAGCTCCTCTTCTCCCTACACTTTCCTTTTGAATGCATTGTCCCTGTAGGCCGCTCAAAGCTGACAGGCCCCAACGCTCGCACAGTCACACAAGCTCCATAGCTATGAATATTTCAGGGGCCCGGAGACATAGAAATAATGTTGAAAAGCTCCTTACTCGTGTCCCCTCACAGTGAAACATACCAACCTCACAAGATGAGGCAGATGCTGTAGGAAATGTTATGGCGGAATCATCTAGGCTTCCTCGTGGGTGACACCACAGCAAACTTTTAGGAATACATCACACTGTGACAAAATTGTGAAATGTATGAGCGGTTGTGTGCTGGGAGTCTCAACCAGGGAGCAGATCAAATGTAACAAACATCCAAAATCAGAGCACAGCGAAATATCAAACAGAATGGAGGAGAGGAGTGAGGCAACAGGGAGGGGATGGTGGATGTTTACTGAGAGCAGGGTACAGGATGAAATATGCATGTCGGCTCGTGTGCATCGTCTTCACGCTTCCTCATTAATGTGCCCGTGCACCAGATTAAGAACATTGTCTGCTGATTCACACTTTTCTCCTCCCACTGTGTGTTCAGGCCCTGCTGGAGACGCAGAGGGAGATGCGCACTCATGTTCCCAACTTCACCTTCAATCTGGGCTTCTCAGGGAAATTCTTTCACGCAGGTAAGGTGCCTGGTCTGACGAGTGTGTACACGACATTGAATAAAATAACACTTGAAGTTGAGGCTTATAATACATGTATTCTTCTTCATTGACTTTACACCCTGATATTCTACTTCCTGCCGAACTAATATTATACCTCCTGCCTCGTTACCATTTGGATATACAGGATCAGATGAGGAGGACCTTGGTGATGACCTGCTGCTTTCCTATGTGAAGGAGTTCTGGTGGTTCCCTCACATGTGGAGCCACATGCAGCCCCATCTCTTCCACAACCAGTCTGTGCTGGCTGAGCAGATGCTGCTCAACAAAAAGTTTGCCATGGTGAGTGGAAGTGGGAAAAAAATGGTAGGTGCAGTACATACCATCAAAACGAGGAAGGTTTCCTGAGCATTGTCCCTTGTTTAGTTTTCCTTATCTCATCTGAGACAATGATCCTAACACTCTTCTATTTCCAAGCAGCAAGTTTTTCCTGTTAACACACTCAGAAAAGAGTAGATTATTGCACCTTTACACATCTTTTGGTAGTCTTGGTTAGGGTAGCCGAAATGCAGCGTTACGCATGACTGTAAGCCTTTTGGGGCTCATACATCGAAATGTTTTTGTGACTCCAAAGACGCCAGAAAGCTTTAAATATCTGCTCATCAGTGGCTTTTTAGAGAATTTCCACTTTTAAATGATATTTCTTGCACTGTACGCTGTTTTAATTGTACTTTTTTCTTCATTGTTTTAAATGTTTATAAGCTGTTTTTTTCTTTGTTTTTAAATTCTTTTAATCATGTAAAGCACATTGATTTACCTTGTGTGTAAAATGCGCTATATAAATAAAGTCGCTTTGCTTTGCGTTGCTTTTCAACAGCCACTCTCTTAATCCGAAGCATTTGCCTTATGGAAACTTTCCTTGATACGCCTATATGAGAACTAACCCATTTCCTCTCTAAGTCCCACATTATTTTCACAGTACAGTCATTTTCTTTAAATGTCTGTTTTTCTTGTTTTCACAAACGACCGTTCTCTGCTTTTCTTCTGTAGAAAGGTCCTCCTTTTCCCCCATTATGCATAAAAACTGTGACTTGCTTAATAATATTAAACAACCTCCTTAAGTAATTTTCCTTTGAATAGGCTCACCGGGAAAACTGATTGGCAAACCTGCCTGAGATTGATATCCGTGATCTAAATAGAAAGGAGAAACAACATATCGTTGGTGTCTAGTAGAAACCTTGTCCGAATATGATGAAATTCATATTTTTTTACAAATTTATGCAATTGGTTTGTCCCCATGTCATCTGCTATTTTTCACATTCTCAACCAATTTAAAGAGTTGAAAATACCTTCAGAACAAATCTATTAACGCTCTTGAATGCTCAACTGTCTGAGAATTTATAGGCAGTTGCGTAGTCCTTGAACGCTGGCAGCTGGATCCATTCCACCATCCACACACACATAATTTCTGAATATTACTCCACAGCGGACGAATATGCGAGCGCATCAGCCTGAGGTTCTGTCTGTGCGCTCAGGACCTTCTTTGGATAAGTCACAGGAGTTGACGAGACCAGAAAAAAACACTTCCGCCGCTTCTGCTGTTAACAAGTAACGGTACTTTTACTCCGTTACAATGATCTAAATGTCGCTCGCTACTTTTATTTATCAATTATTGCTTACCAACTATTTCGTGCGTGAGACTATGACTTCGACTTCCTCATTGGGCGCTGTTCGCTTCAATCCAATTTTAGCGCTAGTGACGTTTAAGTCTCGTACACCGATCAAACGACACAAGAAATTCACATGACTTCACACGTCTTCTATTGGGCTTCCCTGTCATAGGTATTAACACGAGATAAGCCAGCTTGGCTGATCGTCGTTACTTACATTGCCACCATGATGGGAAGGTCGTCGTTACCATGAAGACAATAGCGCGCTACTCGTTTTTTACATTTAGATGAAGAAAAACAACAGCTTTCATGTATTGTAGTATTTGTCTGGTACTGTCTGCCCACTTATAACTTGGGAAAACACTGCAGTAAATTGCAGATGATGTTGTTTTGGCTCTACACACACGCATACACACAGGAACATCAGCATTTGCATATTCACATTTTATTTTTTATTTTTTTATGTTCATGGTGTGGTTAAAAAATAAAAAAATACTGTTTACTCAGTAATTGAGTAATTATTTCACTGTATGCTTTTTGCCCTTAAGTAATTTTTTGGAGGACTACTTTTTACTTTTACTTGAGTCACATTATTCTCAAGTAACTGCTCTTACTTCTTCTTACTTACATCTTGTATTAATTAGGAAACGCGCCGACAATTATCTAATTAGTTTGTTAATGTTAAAGGTATTAAGCGACAGAGGGATTTTAGGGATTGTCATGACACAGAATGAACTAACTTCAAATTCAGAAATGGCCAATAGAAACAGAAAATACTGTACTTAATATTTTCCTGGAGGATGCCTTTGGGATTAGCCTTTGAAGTTGAAAATAGTGAAACAGACAATGATTTCAGTCAATTCTTTTCCAGAATAAAAGATGCTTAGAGGCGGATGCTATTCATGTGGCACAGCTTGAAGCTGGCATCAGGTCCAGGTGGAGATGGGCCTGGCTCAAATTGGAGGCCAAAACAAAAAAAGGAAGGAAATTAGGCAAATTTAATTTTAATCTTAAATTTGTACATCAGCATGTAGTTGAGAGGTGTAAATAAATGTTTTTCTGCCTGAAGAACATTTATTTTGCCGTATTGTACTCTTCAGAGTCTTCCAGATTGCTTAATTTATGTTAAAATAAAAAAAAAAATTCTCCGGGGACCCGAAGGATGCCCGAGACCCTCTACAATGTTTCTTTTTTTTTTTTTTTTTTGGTCACCTTTTTCATACCTTTGGTGTTTGCATGTCTGTTTGTTAAACACCTTTTTAATTTGTAATGGTGGACAGGTGTGATTTAAAACCCAGCTTGTACGTCACCCGTTTCTCTCCCATTGTTCCCTTGACCTCCAGGAGCATGGGATCCCAATCAACATGGGCTATGCTGTGGCACCTCACCATTCGGGCGTCTACCCTGTTCACTTACAGCTGTACGACGCCTGGAAGAAGGTTTGGAGCATCAAGGTGACCAGTACCGAGGAATATCCACACCTCAAGCCAGCCCGCTTTCGGCGAGGTTTCATCCACAGCGGCATTAGCGTAAGAACACTTTTCTTCTACACCCAGACATCCATGAGGCCTCATTAACATGTTACCGCTGGCATCTCGCCATCCATCAATGCTCTACTCCATCGTTTACATGTGCTATTCTATATTCATTAATGAGCTCCTTCTCTACCTCCTCCAGTTATTTTGAATTCACCTCCCTCTTAGCCAGCAATACATCTTCGTCCCATATTCTTCAGTACGCAGGATGACAGTGTAGCCTTGACATCTGCCTGAGCACAACTGTCCAGTATAATAGGGAGCCACCAAATCCTCACCTGAAAAAGCCTAAAAGTGCATTTTAGTTTTTCGGCCAAAACCTTTGTTGCCGAAACAGGATGTTGTGATGGCACAACAAAAACTGCAGCCAGCACGCACCTCTCTGGACGAAGCTCGGAAGGGCCACCAACGACGAGGTGAAGTTATGCGTGGGCCTCTCAGTCTCGCTGTTTAGCAGCTCCGACTGTCCGTCAAAAAGATTTCATTCGGGCTGGCTGATAATAGATAATAGAATGATAAAGATACATATCTCAAAATAGCTTTTCCTTGACAACATTTGAGATGCAGTCAATAGACTGAATATGATAGATTGCATTTGTCCATGTTTTGACAGACTGTACGAATAGCCAATAATAATGCGAGTGGCTCCGTGCTCAACCAATCATGTGGCGTCAATAGAACCATGGCAAGTTAGATCGACTCACATAGCACTGGCGCTAATTTTTGTAGCCTACTGCTGCAGCCGTGGGAAACCATTCTGTTTCATGTGGGACTTCATTTATTCATTCATTTTCCATACCTCATATCCTCACTAGTGTCTTAGCTGACTCTGGGCTGGAGGCGGGGTCACACAGGGGAGGACAGATTTGAACCAGAGTCCTCAGAACTGTGAGACAGCGGTGAGGCTAACCAGTCATCCACCGTGTCACCCAAACTACAAAACGAAAAATAACTACTTGTCTGCTCAACCAAAGTCAGATTTATTTATTTATTTTGTAGCTGAACAGTGGAGACTGTTTGGCACATCTGCCTCACAGTTCTGAGGACCCGGATTCAAATCCGGCCTCGCCTGTGTGGAGTTTGCATGTTCTCCCCGTGCCTGCGTGGGTTTTCTCTGGTTTCCTCCCACATCCCAAAAACATGCAGGGTAGGTTAATTGAAGACTCTAAATTGCCCATAGGTGTGAATGTGAGTGCGAATGGTTGTTTATATGTGCCCTGCGATTGGCTGGCAACCAGCGCAGGGTGTACCCCCGCCTCTCGCCCAGAGTTAGCTGGGATAGGCTCCAGCATGCCTGCGACCCAAGTGAGGATAAGCGGTATGTAAGATGAATGAATGAATGAGTTTTCAGACTTATTTTGCCATGTTACAGAAAATTGCAAAAAGGAGAGTTTTTCTGCGAATAACAGAAGATAGTTTCCCAAAATTGTCTGTGAATAGGTGTATTTGCAAATGCCAAACCACAAATATGCAGGGGTCCCCTGTATTAAAGTTTTCCAAGCAGCTTTAGAACATTCAAAAGGAACAAAAAAAATTCTTATCTACTTCTCTCCCGGAGTGACCTTCATAGTTGGTGGAAAACTGCAGCCTCAGTCCAGTTTCTTTGTAGTCTTGGCATTCAGCGGGCCTTTGGTCTCTGTACTCTCTTCCCCGTCCTTGAGAGAGTCTGAATGGACCCCTGCTTAGCGATGATTGATATTCAGTCCCCCAGACACTTCAAACTGTAAATGCAATTCCATCAATTACCATATAGACATGGATGTGAATGAGAGGTTTGCTTTAGCTAGATGAGATGCATAATATGGATGTTATTGGGAGCAAACAATATGTTGGATAACTGCGAGCAGTCCGCATTGCGCTTCTCAGCGGAGGGCTGACGATGTGTGTTTTTAGCTGAATGAAAGCGTTTGGTGTGTGTGCGTGTGTGGTTATTTCATTTCCGTCATTTGGTCTGTTGACTTTGTGTGTGTTCTCACAGGTGCTGCCCAGGCAGACGTGCGGTCTTTTCACACACACAATCTTCTATAAAGACTACCCAGGAAGCCCCAATGAGCTGGACAAACTCATCAATGGGGGAGAACTCTTCCTCACAGTTTTGCTTAACCCGGTGAGTCCAAAACTGGTTAACTCCTCTTTTCATAAACTAGTCACACAAATCATTTACTGTTCGCACTAAAGGTTGCAGTAGCAGTTGCGTATTTGCTGTCTTACTGTCTTCTCGTCCCAGCTGTTTGGCATTCTCCAGCCATACGTCATCCTTAAATTAATTCCAGTCCGTGTCCTTGACCAGAGTTGATTTCATTTTGTCTCCAAGTGAACTATTATGTAGATGGTGTTCCAATGATGCTTACCAGAATTAAGAATGTTGTATTTTAAAAGGTACTTCAGTCTCAAAGCTACTAAAAGCTCATCTCTTTTCCCATTGCATCAACTTTTTTGTAGTTCGTTTTGTCACTTTGGCTGATCTTTCCTAACGTCATCAATTGTTGTTCTTAGTGCAGTTTAGTCTTCAGTTCTGACTGCATCCTCTCTCCCAACAGATAAGCATCTTCATGACCCATTTGTCCAACTACGGGAATGACCGTCTAGGCCTGTACACTTTTAAAAGCCTGATGATGTTCGTCAAGACCTGGACAAACCTAAAGATTCAGACCCTCCCGCCTGTGCAGCTGGCTCAGAAATACTTCAGCCTGTTCCCCTCTGAGAGAGATCCACTCTGGCAGGTGAGAACACAATGTTAATTTGAGATTTTTTATTTTTGTGTTTATAAAGCCACATGTTGCTTTCACTTATGCTTTAGTAGACCTACTTAAGAGGCAATAAGAGCGAACTTGATTTAAATAGGTTAAATTCAATCAATTAAGAATTGTTGGAAGCTATTACCAGTATTTCAATAAATCCTCTGTGGTATCAAAAGGATATGTAACTGTGCTTCAACATTTTATTAATGAGACATTATTTAAAAAAATTTGTGGCTGCAGGATCCATGTGAGGACAAAAGACATAAAGACATCTGGTCCAAAGAAAAAACATGTGACCGCTTCCCCAAGCTACTTGTCATTGGGCCTCAGAAGACTGGTGAGAAGCTGTACTTCATCCCCCCCTACAGGTTGCTGTGAAAGTGAAACTGTGTCGTCTTGTTGGTTAATCCTAAAAACATCTTATTAGCTCTCAAGCTGTTGCTTCTTCAATGGCAGTTGGGTTGTTAAGAAGATGTTAACGCTGTGCTATGCAGTTTCTATTACACAAATGTCAGTCTTCACTGTATGAGGTACATAGTAATTGGATTTACCCTCGCTTAATCCTCTTTTTTTGCTCTTTATTTCCTCCCTGCTGTCAACTCCACTTTGTCTCTTTCTGCCCTCTCAGGCACAACAGCACTCTACCTGTTTCTTAGCATGCACCCTGACCTGACCAGTAACTACCCCAGCAAGGAGACTTTTGAGGAGATCCAATTCTTCAATGGTCACAATTACCACAGAGGCATCGATTGGTAAGAAAGCACAGTCAGGTCACTGTGGTTAAGTCTTTTGATACAGTGTTTGCCCGCCTATTTGCTTCTTTTGTGTGCTTTCCGAAGTGCCCCAAGATGCCATAAGACTGTGACAACACCCTGTCTAGAATAAAAGTAGTCCTACTTGTGGCATCTTGGTGCCAAGGTACTATGATGATGTGATAATCTCGGTTGAGAGATTAAGTGGGGAGGAGCTAAATTTAAAACGTTATGAGAGCGTCGTTGCAATTACACACTTTGGGTGGATTTTTTCCCCCCTCAAAATCAAATCTTTAAGCAATTTATTTTTAAGGGTAATATAAGATGATTTTGAATGATATTCAACTGTTAGGGATCATGGTTTTTATGGTATATTTATGGTTTAAACCAGGGGTGTCCAAACTTTTTGCAAAGAGGGCCAGATTTGGTCAGATGAAAATGTATGGGGGCCGACCATTCGGCCTGACATTCCTCGAACCATTAACATTGTAAATTAACATGTAAATATGTAACTATATCACTTTTCTGTCTGCAGCTAGGTCGATATTGCAAATGAGAATCAGTTTTCAATTGCATTACCAGGATAGTTAAAGGTTAAAATAATAATAAATTAAATACAAATTAACTGTTTTATAAAAGTTGACTGAAATTTTTTAGAAACATGTATTTATTGATTTTGTTTTAACAAATCACATCCCAGTGCATTTTGACAAAGAATAGTATAGTGACTATGCAGCTAGTATAGTGATTATTCTATTATTATAATGTATAATATAATATAGTCAAATCAGATGACAGAAATTTGACAAAACTGTGGTTTGATCATCACAAAAAATCAATTCACTGAGACGTGTAGCTCGCCTTTGTAGAATTTTCATTTGAATCACGGGCTCTTGTGAAAAAGCGCTGCTGTGCTATCAAAACAGCTTCCAGTGGCTTCAGTTTTTCAGCGCGTTTGTTCGCCGGTAGCTTGTCGTAGTTAGCATGTTTCGTCTGGTAATTAAATTCTTTGAAAACAGCCACAGCCTCTTGGCAAATTAGGCGGACACAGTTGTTTCGCATGTCAGTGAAGAAATCCACTTGTCCTGGACACTGCGGCCCTCGTTGTCTACTTTCCTCTTTTTAGTTTCAGTTGCCATTTTAGAAATGGGCTAAAAACATACCACAGGGGTAAAAGTTCACAAAGGGGTCACACAACGAGAGTGCGGCCACAGGTCTACTGCCACCCTCTGGTGAAATATAAAATGGCTTTTTTTTAATATATGTCTGTATTGTTTACTGTGGTAAACTGTGCTGGCGGGCCACATATTATTGATTTTATGACATGATGCTTCGGGCCGGAGGAAATTTGGACACAGGCCGGATTTGGCCCGCGGGCCGGACTTTGGGCATGCCTGGTTTAAACTATTAATATAGGCAATTATAAACCTTCTCAGTGGTGTGAATTACTTGCAGGTTTTTTCACTATTTGAGGCAGGGCTCAATCTCTATTACTGTAGTCAAAAGCATCCATTAGTTCCATTAGTTCAATTGACTAAATTCAAAGGTACTTTTTCTCTTTTTTAGGAAGCATCTGTTACACATGGTCCTTCCATTGCTGTATGTTATGTTATGACCATGGCTTGAACCCCTGTGGTTTGTCGGGCTAATCATATGATGGACGCAGTTTCATTCATTGACTGTATTTGTGCGCAATGTGACAACCCTGAGCAATTTTTGGTGGTGGATCACAAGTCTTGATGAACGAGCTACTGCTGCCCTAAAAAGTTGCCCTCACAGTAAGCAGTGTCAAATTAAGTTTTTGTTTTATTGTTTTAAGTTGCATGTCATTTAACAGTGTGTTCAACATTTTAACATCTGCCTGTATACTAAGTTCATTATAAATATGTAAAAAAAAAAAACTCAAATGATGAACCTCTGGCTCTCTCTAAAGAGGTTCTGTTGAAAAATAAGTGCAGACAGACGTTCCCGAGACTAGTCATGTCATATGTTATTATGCCACCAAGGGGAATTTGACTGCAGCCTGGTATTTAAAAGCATATTAAGTCCAATTGAATTGGGCAGACAGCGGGACGGCGATTCAGTGCAAATTGTTACGTGTTACTGTGAAAATAATTTCAAGCAACAGACTAGAGTTTGGACAGGCATTTCTATGCAAGCAGTGTATTAGAAATGTAAATTTATGCCACCGACAGTCATAACAACAAACACACTCATTAATAATGACACCCCCATGATAATTGATATTTATCTCTGCCCATAGCCATGCATGCACACTGAATTTCAAAAGGTTCAATGAGAACAGTGTCATAGGAAGAAGCTGGATCGGAAAGCTTTTACCTCTGCATCGTGATGCTTGGTGGGCGTCAAACCATGTGTGCAGAGAACGGCAGCGGGCACATCCACGAAGAGCAAATTGCACCTGAACAAGTGTGACCGTCATTAACACCCAGTGTTTGTGTGGTGTTAGGTATATGGAGTACTTCCCCCTGCCCTCCAATGCTAGCTCTGACTACTACTTTGAGAAGAGTGCCAACTACTTTGACTCTGAGGTGGCTGCACAGAGGGCTGCAGCCCTCCTGCCCAAAGCCAAGATCATCACCATCCTCATCAACCCAGCTGACAGAGCGTACTCTTGGTACCAGGTGGGTAATGCTGAACAGCCACCACGCCTCATTAGATCCAGTACTCCTTTCAGCACCTGAGCACCTTTTGGTTGATTGACAACATTTTGGCATCTTTACTGAAGCTGTGCTGTGTCTAATGAAATGATAAATTCCACAACCACAGCACCAAAGAGCCCATGATGACCCGGTAGCTTTGAAATACTCATTCCATGATGTCATCACTGCCGGCCACGACAGTCCGGCCAAGCTCCGGGTCCTCCAGAATCGATGTCTGATGCCAGGCTGGTACGCCATGCACCTGGAGCGCTGGCTCAACTACTACCACTCCAGCCAGGTATCCATATATAGTATTAAGTTCAGCAGCCATCAGCCCAGCCTGAAAGTTTTCTTTAATCGCCTTTGCACTGTGAAAATGGATGACATTTCTGTTCTAAAATGTTCATGTCATCTTACCCAGCTGCTAGTCTTGGATGGGCAGATGCTGAAGACTGAACCTTCCCCGGTTATGGATAAAATCCAGAAATTCCTGGGCTTAACTAACATCATCAACTACCACAAGATCCTAGCGTGAGTATGCGCCTGCACAAACCTCCTCCCCCCCAGTGGAACCTCCAAGTGAGGAATACAAATCTGTTCTGAAATGCTGGTCAACCTCCAATTTGTTACAATTTTTAAACAGTTTCACCCATGCAAAAACTGAAAACAAAAATGGAATGAGCAATATATTACTTAATTTCAGTAAAATTATCAGATTTAATAAAAATAAGTAAACATAGCTCGCTTAAAAAAAAAAAAACTGACGTTAAAACTACAACTTTTCCCGTCTGAAAGCAGTAGGACCTGTTGTACTGGGATATAGCAGCCAATAATATTGCAGACATCCGGTGAGGACATGCAACAACTAACCAAGAGAACAAGATGAGACAGGACAGAAAAAAGCAAGGCAGCGAGCCCATCCAACAGGGAGTCCACCCACTCCCCAGAACCCAGGCTGGTCCCAAGCCCTGCCGAAGCCCCCCGACCAATCCCAAAGGGAGGGGCATGGTCACCGGACCACCCACGCCCAGTACCCCCGCCCACTCACCACTCAGCGCGCCCCAATGGTCCCCACCAGCCCTGGAGAGCATGGGGGCCCCAGCCACCAACAGGGCCCAATGCAGGAGCCAGCCGTCACCTGAAAACGGTCATAGCGCCCATCGTGAGGAAGGACGGGCGAGGGCGCCAAGAGAGGGGAGGGGAAGCGGGGGCCCCATGGTGTGGTAGGGGGCCGGACCCCCATCTCTCCGTGACCTGACAACCAAAGAGGGGGGTGCGCAGGCCCCACGAGTCAAGCCAAGAGAAATGTCAATACCCACCACCCACCCTATTACTATGGTTACCAGGTCCCTGACTGGCAACCATTATCCCTGTACTGTGATCATGAGTGGTGGGGTGTTGTGCATTAAAATTGGGGAGACTGGTGGGGGTGAGGTGAAACGGTCACAGGGCAATAACCCCCTAGGCCAATCAGCTCCCCAAAGGATGTGTGAATGTATGTGGTGCATTAAAAATCCAAGGGGGGAAAAGCACGGCAGGCCAGAGAGCAGGCCGGAGTGCCGGCACACCTGGCCGACTGTCCTCCCCAGCCTGACGCTGCTCTCCCCCCACAGATGAGTGTATGATGCATTAAAACTGGTGGACCATCAGGGCAGAAAAGGGGGAGGGTGACCAGACCGGAAACCAGCACAGATGTGCCAGCACCCGGCCCGGCGCCCGCCTCATCATGCCTAGTGCTAGTCCCCCAGGGGACCCTGAATGAGAAGTGGATACCCAATGTGTGAAGTGTGTACAATGGGAGTAATAAAAATGTGCAGTGTGTGTGAATTAAGAGGCTAGACTCCTGCGGGTCCGGTCCGGCCCAACCGGCTGGAAGACCACAGAGAAAAGGGAGGCAGCCCCTACCCACTTTACAGCTAATCCCACCCCATCCTCAACACCCTACCACAAGCCCCAAGTCAGTCGGGGACCCCACATTGCTCGAGGGAGAGGGGTGACAACCACGGCGGAGCGCCCCGGGGAGAGGGAAGAGGAGGACACAGGCCCAGGACGCAGGAACACGGCCCCCAAGCCACCACCCGGATACCAGGACGAGACCCCTGGACTGGGGCCAGCGGGCACCTCCCCAGCACCCAAGGACGGGACCGGCACGCCCCAGGAGGGCAACCAGACCCAAGAGGAGGAGGGGGAAACAAGCCTAGTGTCCCCAGAGGCCCATTCGCAGATCAAGAAGGATAGGGGTTCAAGTGCATGCAAGTGACCCCATGGCGTGTGCAGGGGTCGAAAATGAGAACATATGTTAAGATTGTTGTTATTTATAGTATTGAAGGAAGTTACCACCTCTAATTTGAAATTCTTGGAATAAGCTTTCACGTGACATGAATGCATTATTTTTTAATAAGTGATGCAGACGGTCAATTCCACTTTCTTCCCATGTGCTGCAGTAAATGGGTATTTTGTTGATCTCAAAATCGGGATTGTGCCAGATTTGGGAAGAATTATATGGGGTGTATGTTTTACACCCCTGGTTTAAGCAAGTGAAATATTCTCACACAAAACTGCCACGTAAGAACAAATATTTTAAGAGAAAAAGAACATGCATAGTTTGCCTTGGTTATGTTTTAGTTTTTGCAATTGGTTCCATACATCATTAATCGCAGTGGTAATGTCTTCAGTAACAAATATTAATGGCTGTGTAGGAAAAATAGATAAAATTAACTGAAAACTTCCCCAGGCGCTTCAGCTGCTCCCTGCTCCAGTGTGTTCCAGTAACATGTGTATGTGTTCACTGTGATGGGTTAAATGCAGAGAACAAATTTCATGTGCATGCATGCATGTTCATGACAATAAAAGGTGATTTTTCTTCTTCTTCTTCTATCACCCTTTGAAGGTGTAGTTGTAGTATTTAAGGATGTAGTGAGGGAGGCTTGCTGAAAGCTAGTTAAAACATTCATATGGGTCATACAAATATAAAAAGTAGTTAACTGCTTTGAAAAAAAATGTGTACTTAACTATGCTGATGCGGTAATGAATGTGCACAGGGTGGATTACTGTAGGTACCTGCGAGGAAAGTCTCTCTTCATATTCATGTTGACTTAATGACACGTTAAAAGACATGTGATGCCGCACGATCATCGTGTGATGGTTTACAAATTGTACAATCTTTTGGGAGCTCAAATATGGCCGCAGTAGCTAATCTGGAAGGATTTGAACATTGGAAGTGGAGTGTCACTGTTAATGTGCCACTGTGGACAAATGTAAAATGGGAACCAGTTGTTGGAGAGGTGCTAGTCTGCTTTGTCTGACTAGGTGCAAAACTCTTTGTCCACCCCTTTCACTCTGTCACATGTATTTGCATGTGTGGTGTGCAACCCAAATATATTGAAGAGTCTGAGTTGAATTTCCCCTTGAATGATTAGGAGTACAGGGGTACCTTGCTACCCCAAATTACAAATTATTTGAGCCTTGTTGCATGAACTGATAAAGCCTGCTCGGATGAGATGTCTTCTAAGACAACCAGAGCAGTCCAGTTGCGATTGATTCAATGTCCTGAGAAATAAATATTACAAAAATCCCATTGTACTTATTTTCTTTTGCTATTTGTCAGCCATATTCATGCTTGAATATATAATGCATGATATGATTTTTGTCTGATGCAGGTTTGATCCCAAGAAGGGTTTCTGGTGCCAGCTGTTGGAGGGCGGGAAGACAAAATGTCTGGGGAAGAGTAAAGGGCGCAGGTACCCTGACATGGACCCTGAGGTATGATCATTCTAACCTTTAACCTTCACTTAGACAATCGCGACAAAAATATTGGGAATCCTGGCTGGTTAAACTTGAGTGAAAATGAAAGAAAATATGGAGTTGGTTGGCTATAACAGCTTCAACTCTCCTAGAAAGACTTTTATATATTATTCATTATAAATTATAATATTTTGGGGTGTGTCAGGTATTTTGAGTCTGAGAGCGTGTGTTTGGTGGGGTTTAGGTCAGTGTTGTCTGCCACCAAACTAATAACAGCACTTTATTGATTTTGTATTTCCAAATTTGGATGCATAGAATTCTCCAAAATGTCTTTGTAAGATCATGATTCAGGCACAACCCAGTTTGATTGATTAACTAATCTACCCCCCACCCTCCTCTCCTTCAGTCTTTGGCGTTCCTCAGGGAGTACTACAGGGATCACAACATTGAGCTGTCCAAGCTGCTATACAGAATGGGCCAGCCGCTCCCCAGCTGGCTCAGAGAGGAGCTGGTCCACACCAGGTAGCAGTCCAACCGGGGAGAGAAAAGCAGTCCCGCACGTTCATCACCTCAGCGCTGGCAGAGTAAAGATCACACCACCATGATGGAGACCGTAATTCTACAAGGATCTGAGGATGGGACATCCAACTGGAAGTCAAAGCAATCACTTCTTCATTCTGTTATCTTCTATAAAGTGTAGGAAACTAATGGGCCAGTGAGCAAGAGGATCCAACGATGGAGCGCTCCTCTCTCTGAGCTTGGAGATGCCGTGAACCCTTCGGTATGATATGTCAGGACCTCGGCTGTCCTCTTAACGCCCCTTAGGAAGAAGTGTGATGAAGAGGATTGCTTGCTCATCCCCTCCCTCACCATGGTCGAACCTTCTCTCCCATGTGTGAAGTTGAAGAAAAGCGCACGGATGTACCGTGTACAAAGGCTGAGTTTCAGATTCAGTCTTGACATTTTCAGTTCTGGAAATGGTGCGGAGCCGAAACCAGCGCCTAAGTGCTGTCTGTAGTTTAAAGCACAGAGCTTTGGGCTGACTGACAAAAAGAAATTTGTTGTAAATGCCTTTTGAAAGATGAGGATGGTTGGACATCTGGCTGCATGTTGTAGCCTGATTTTGATAGGCCTTGTTAGAATCTTGTAATTTCATTTACAAAAACCAGGACAGAATCTCCACGGAATATTACCATTTGGACTTTTTTGGTTTTCTTAGCCTGTTTTTTGTTTTGTTTTACTCAGACATTGTTCTGTAGAGTTGTGATACTTGTAGAATGTACCATCAGATTCCTCCTTCAGGCTGGATGCAGAGAATGTCAAAGTGCTGCCTGCTGTCACTTGAACACTGAATGGGCGAAAGCAGGAAGTGATGGACTCATGTCGAAAGCACAATATTTAACGGTACTCAACATACATCTAACTGGATAGCACACAAGCATTTGGTTCCCACTAAAATCTGTGAAGATCATAAGCTAGCTACTTTGTGTAAAGAGCAAAATTTCCCTTGCTTATATTTTCTTTCATTTTATGTAATGAATTAGTCAGTGACGGAGTGTAAAAAGATCTCTGAAAAATGTCAAGTTGTCAAGGCAAGCCTTCCCACAATAAGCCCAGCGGCACCGCACCAGACGTGTTTTGTTTTGGGGTTTGAAGGTGTTATCACTGCAACTAGATGTCAAAAATAGATAACAAAAAGCTGCTCTACTGCAATAGTTTTGTACAAGGTTCTGACGTAAGAAAAGAAATGCACAGCAGTCGTTTTCATTTCTTGACTTTGTAAATGTACATAACTGGCTCCCCTTTGATAGACCTAAATTATTTGAATGTCTTTGACTCTCCATTGGTGTGCGACGTCAGTGCTGTAGGGAAAATCAACGCAATTGCTTCCTCCCATGTCTTCTCACTGCCAACTTGTCTCTCCATGTATAGTATTAACGTGATAACTCATAACAGCAATGATGGTACTAATATCCTGGACTGTATGATAAAGATTTGTAATTGTTGTCAATAATTTTTACAGTGTAACTAATATTGTCGGTGCTTTTTAATTTGCAAATAAAACACCACTGTATTTTTCACAATTGGGATGTTTTTCCCCTCTACTCTTTCACTTCCGTCTTTTATTGCTGAGGAATTCACTTTCAGTATCAGCTTGCAAAATGAGATGTTTTTTATTTCCCTGAAACTTACGGGAATTGTTCAATTTGGTAATTACATACAGTGAAGCCCTAGCAAATGTAGATCTTTAATATGGATTTTTTTTTTTTTTTTTTATAAATGTGCTGAGAGAAAATGTTATTTCAATGATTTTAATTTTGACAAAAATTTCCCTGTCCACAATTATTTACACTATTTCTCCGTGCACCCATATCTATTCTAAATTTAAAGTTGTCTTGGATTCTAGATCAGGGATTGTCAAAGTGTGGTATAAGTACTACTAGTGGTACGTGGGCTTCCATTAGTGGTAAGCAAAAGAATCACTGCCTACATACAGTTCAGTTGTATTTATAACATTGTGCTGTCCTGTATTTATTAATTTTTAGTACAACACATTTGTATTTACTCTTCAAGAACTTTGTTCTTAAACTTATTTAGGTACAGTTTTGTTTAACTTTTGTGTTGTACATTTTTATTGAATCATTAAGTAGTTTTCTTTATTTTCCTATATTTATGTCCAGTGTTTATGTTCCAACTGCATAATGGTACTGAGCCTTAGAATATTAAATAGGAATACAACTTTCATTTCTCATTCTTGGACAATTACAGTTGTGCTCAAAAATATAATATTATGCCAATATTTTTTAGCATGACTGTATTGTCTAATATATACAGGTATACAGTTTGTCCAAAAAAATCACTATTCACTACTCTGGAAATTAGAAAAATGAATGAAAAATCCTAAAACGGGGAAGTTTTAGTCTAATTCTATGTCAGAAAGTCAAGACTAAAAAGCATATCTTTTTATACAGTCCTGCACAAAAATTGGCACCCTGGCCTGCTATGCTACTGTATTTTAACTTGGAAGAAGTCAACACTTACTTCAACTCTCTCTCTACAGCCTTCTGATCCTATATAACTATCACTATGAACATCAATATAATACTCTAGTAATATAAGATACACATATTTATTCCTATGTACTGTACACTAATACAAATTATACCAGCAGCTGCAGTATCTTGGATATTAATGAAGGAAAAAACAGCAAACAATGACTAAACCAGAGAAAACAAACACCTACATACAGACCGTTTCCAAAAAATTTGAAGATCAGGTTATTTTCAGAATTACATTCAAAATGTTAAACTTTCATAGATAATAGATTCAGGGCCCACAATTGAAACAATTTCCAGTATTTATTTATTTTTACATAATTTGGGCTTCCTGCTCTTAAAACCCACAAAATGAGGATTTAAAAAAAAAAAAAAAAAAAAAATTTGAATACTTTGAAGAAATCACTATGTACTACTTAGTTTTTTTTTGTAGAAAAAGAAAGCAATTAGGGTCAAATTAATTCAATCAAAATATGGTACATTCAAAACCATTTGTTAATCTTCAGTACTTTGGTGGGAATCCCTTTGCTTTAATCACTGCCTCGATCCACCGTGGCATTGAGGTAATCAGCCTGTGGCATTGCCTGTGAGTTACGGAAGCCCAGATTTCCTTGATGCTTGCTGTCAGTTCTTTGTTTTTGGGTCTGATGCCCCTCATTTTCCTCTTGATTATACCCCATCGATTCTCAGTGGGGTTTAGAGTCGGCGAGTTGGCTGCCCAGTCAAACACTGATGGCATGGGCATCAAACCAGGTTTTGGTGCTTCTGCTGGTATGGGCAGGGGCCAGGTTCTGCTGGAAGATGAAATCAGCATCTCCATACAGAGCCTCAGCAGAAGGAATCATCAAGCCCTCTAAAACATTCTGGTAGACTGTTGCGGTGACCTTGGATTTAAGAAAGCAGAGTTTACCAACACCTGCACTGGACATTGCACCCCAAATCATGACTGACTGTGGATATTTCACACTGGACCTCGAGCAGCTTTGGTTCTGTTCTTCACCAGTCCTCCTCCAAACCTTTGGACCTTGATTCTCGAATGAAAGGTAGACTTTACTTTCATCAAAAAGAGGACTTTGGACCACTGGCCAACAGTCCGGTCCTCCTCCCTCCTTGGCCCAGTTGAGACGCTTCCTACGTTGGCTCAGGCTTAAAAGCGGCTTGACCCGAGGAACCCGACAGTTGTAGCGCGTCTGAATGTGGTGGTTTTTTAAGCTGTGACTCCCGCCTCATTCCACTCTTTCTGGATCTCTGCTAGATTCTTGAATCGTCTCTGTTTTGGTAATCCGCTGAAGCCCACGGTCATCTCTTTTGCTGGTGCATCTTCACATTCACATTTTGTCCTTCCACTAGACTTTCCATTGATATGCTTGGACAGAGCACTCTGTGAACAGCCATCCTCCTTAGCTATGAACTTTTGTGGCTTACCCATCCTATGAAGGGTATCAATGATGGTCTTCTGGCCAGTTATCAAGTCTGCAGTCTTCCCCATATTGAACCCAACTGAGAGAATTGAACTTGAAGCAATTTCATGACACCTGGGGAGAAAACTGTGCAGGTTCTTTGAGTTTAGTAGGTGATTAGTATGTGACACTCAGTTTAAAACATTTATGGCCTGCATAATTTGGGCTGATTTCTTCACAGTATTCTAATTTTTGAGTTCCTGATTTTGTGGGTTTTATGGGCTGGAAGCCCAAATTATGTAAACATAAACAAATAATTACTTGAAATTGTGGGCCCTGAATCCATAATCTATGAAAGTTCAATGTTTTGAATGGAATTATGGAAATAAATAAACTTTTCCATATTAATTTTTTTTGGAAAGGGTCTGTACATAAAAAGTAATATGCATATAAAATGCGTTGTCCCATATATTATTTATATTGAAAACTACCTTTCTGATATTTGGTGATTTATTTTTTATTTTATTTTAATTTTTTTTAACTGGTTTATGTTTGGACATTGTTTCAGCTCTGTTTCATATACTGCATTATTTGATATGCAAATGTATTGTTATTTTTATTGTAGTTCAGCATTTTGAATACTAAAATTTTCCATGTCCCATAATTTATAACCCCCCCAATCTTTCTTGAAACATTTTCTGTAAATTGCTTGGTAGTAAATTGTTTCTGGCTTTGTAAAGAAGTTATCATTTGAAGTTCCACTATATAATTAATGTTGATTATTTTAGACTTTACAAATAACTGGTTGGTATGTTCAAGATAACCAACTTTATGCACTACTCTAACGCTCTTTTTTTGTAGCATGCAGAGTGGATGAAGTGCACTTTTATACAGTATCTATTGCCCCTGGCCCGACACCTCTTGTTTTCCTTTGGGCTTGTCGTGTTAGAGGTCACCACAGCGTGTCATCCTTTTCCATCTCCTGCATCCTCCTCTCTAACGCCAATTGTCCTGATGTCTTCCCTCACAACATCTATCAACCTTCTCTGAGGTCTTAGGCTCGCTTGCCTTGCAGCTCCATCCCCATCAACCGTCTACCAATATACTCACTATCCGAACAATCACAGTCTGCTCTCTTTAACTTTGTCTCCAAAACATCTAACCTTGGTCGTCCCTCTGATGAGCTCATTTTTAATTTCATCCAACGTGGTCACTCCGAGAGAGAACCTCAACATCTTCATTTTTGCCACCTCCAGCTCTGCTTCTCTCTTCAGTCTTCTGTCTCTTCATTGCCACTGTTTCTACTCTGTACATCATGGCTGGCCTCACCACTGTCTTATAAACTTTGCCCTTCATCCTAGCAGAGACTCTTCTGTCACATAACACACCTGACACCTTCCTCCACCCGTTCCAACCTGCTTGGACCTGTTTCTTCACTTCTTTACCTCACTCACGATTGCTCTGGACTGTTGACCACAAGTATTTGAAGTCCTCCACCCTCACTATCTCTTCTCCCTGTAGCCTCACTCTTCCCCCTCCACCCCTCTCATTCATGCACATATATTCTGCTTTACTTCGGCTAACCTTCATTCCTCTCTTTTCCAGCGCATGCATCCACCTTTCTAAATGTTCCTCCACCTGCTCCCTGCGTTTACTAAAAAGAGTTTTGCTTTAGCCATTATAGAGATACCACTTCTATCTGCACCCATGCTGGATGATTTGTTTTATTGCTACCTCATACAATAATTCTTGTCATAGTCAAATTTAGTGAAAGCTTATTTTTGTCAAATCAGTTTCTAATTTTGATGAATTATGAGTTAATGGTGTCCAACTGTTGCTGTCAATTTTCACCTGCACTAAATGTATTTGGGTCATCTGCCAATAATATGAATTTCAGTAGCTAGCTAGCTACTAGCTCGTGGGTCAATGATGCTTTTTTTGTACTGTTCGTGTTCATTTTTATGACAAATGTTCATTGAAATTAAATGGGAGGCTGTCAAAGTAAGTGGATCTGGGAAACTTCTGCCTCTACCAACAAGTGATGCGGCGCTAAACTGACGAATCACAGCTTGCTATTACTAAGCCCCGCCTACTTCCTTTTTTTTTTCTCTCTCTGTCATCCTTCTCGCTTCCTCTTCCTTGTTTTAAGAGAAGCACTGTACTGCATTTATATGGGAAAACTCTGCCCTTGTCCCACTGTGGGTGCTGTAGTGTGACGGGAAGAAGCCTCGAGAGAAACAAAAGACAAATGGAGGAGATTGGTGAAAATGCTCCCCTGGAAAGGGCAGGCAGTGCTGACAACCTGATTCGTGTTGAAAGATCCAGAAGGTGAGTAATGGTACCAGTTGAGCTTCGAATTTTCTCCCTTTTACCATAAAGGCCAAATCAAATGTATTTTGTCACTTTATTGTTTCCCCAGACTTGTCATTTGGCTACACGTATTTTGTTTGTTTTTGTACGACTTTAACATTATTTTTAAATTAAGTGGTAATTAACACGAGAATCAATGTTTCTCTTATGTTTTGTTTTTCGTCGGCGAGTTTCACACTTTCGTTTTCTATTTCACAAGAAAAAGTTGTTTCAAAAAAAAGGCAAAAATGTTGTAATGTACCGCAGGATTTTTTTTCAAGGTGATAAAAACACCTTAGTTTGATTGATAGTTTGAATCAATTTGAATCTTTTTGTTTTCAAACGGTTGAATTTCACAAAGTACTTCCTCTTAGTAGGCGATTTAATTAAACTGGCAATTAGATGATTACCATAAAAATGGCAGAACGTTTTAATACATAAATAGTACATACGAATCTAAACAATATACTATATATCGTGGACCCCGAGATACGAACGAGGCGCGACATAAGAACACGTGCTTGTATGATAATTATGACCTGGAAATGTTTTCATACAGACGTTTACTATTGACTTCACTACTGTGTTGCCATACCTCCATAGGTTATTAATAGATAACTATTTCAAATTGATTGTATTTTCTCATTAAATAAGAACAAAACTAAATTTATTATTGAATTAATAATACATTGAAATCAAATTAAAAACTAAAAAGTGATGTTAACATTAGTGAAGGTATTGTTTTTAATGAAATAAGAAAAAAATATTAATTAATCAACAATTGATGTAAAACAAATAAAATTAAAAACTAAACATTTACATTAGTGAAGGTAATTTACAATAGCTACTCAGACATCTGGTGTCTTTTATATTGAAGTGACTCCACTAAAATCACACTGACCTATTTAATCATGTATACTGTAAATGATGATTTATTATTATTATTTTTTCCTCCATGATGCCACCTCAGGGGCTCCAATAGCTACGCCCTGAAGGTGGCAGGCCTGACTATGCTGGCATGCCTGCTGCTGGCCAGTCAAGTGTTTGTGGCCTACATGGTGTTTGACCAGAAGCAGCAGATCCAAATTCTCCAGAAGAACTCTGACAATCTCAACAGGCAGCTGCACGCAGCTCAAGGTAAAATAATTATGCAACACCGAGTGGTCTGTGATTGGCTGAACTAGCAGTGAAAGACGGGGTGTCTTACTAAGGAAGATTAGGGAACTGGAGTTCAGATATAGTTAGTGGTAGTTTCATCCGTCGGTCATCACGAGAGAGCTAGAGGGTATCCCAGATAATTTGGGACTTGCATATTGGACTCTTCGCCATTCAATCACGACGTTACATTGTGGGTGGCCAGCAGGACGCTCATCCCCCCGTTACTATCATTTTGAAGCATAATTTGTCAAGCGTTGGATTGTTGGCCCACTAATAGGGACCATGATCTAAAAGGAGATGTAAGTGAAAATAAAAAGAGAGGGGAAGGTGTGAAGGTTATGCTCATCAACCGTTCTCATTAATTTGAGTTGAACCTGCAGCGATGATCATCCTTGGCGACAATGAATGCAAGCTTTGCTAGTTCAGCTACTGTTAACTCATAAATTATGAATATAATTAAGTGTTGTTGAAAAACAATACATACTTTATCAACTATATTTGTATGGCTTGGCAGCAGCTGAGACTTATAACGTGGAAATCCTGCATGAGTTGAGTAGGTGGGTACCAAACACGAAGTGGGCAACTGTTTGAACATTATTTGACAAAACTATACACACTGTCTGCGATTTCAAATCCACCTGTTTTGAGAGCCTTATGCCGTTTTTTTGCCTTTTGCATTCAATCGACAAACCGCATAGATGTCAAATTAAAACCACATCATAGTAGAAAAAAATGGATTCTGATGGACGGGGACCTTTAATTAATCTAACATGCATGTTTTAGGAATGTGTGAGTGAGCCGTAGTACATGGGAAAAACAGACGAAAGCACAGGGAGAACATGTAAACGTCATACAGGAAGGCCTGACCAGAGATCTGAACTCAGAAACTTGACTGTGAGGCAGACACGGAAACCACTACATACCGTGCCACCTGATGATTGTTTAATGTTGTTTATACCAATGTTTTCCAACCTTTTTTGAGCCAAGGGACATTTTCTACATTAGAAAACATCTCATTGCACACCACCAAACAGAAATGTCATACAAAGTGGATACACAGTTTAATTGTATCTTCTGCAGTCCCATGGATCAGTCTTGAATTGTTCTGCCTGTCACTATACGTCGCCAGCATAGATACAGTAGTATAACAAAGATACATCATTTGTAGTCAATAATTTTTGAACCAATTACACAAATTGGATTGGATAATAATAGCACAGGCGGCACGGTGAACGACTGGTTAGCACATCTGCCTCACAGTTCTGAGGACCGGGGTTCAAATCCCGGCCTCGCCTGTGTGGAGTTTGGATGTTCTCCCTTTGCTTGCAAATTCTGTCAGGGTATGTAAACTTATGAGCACAACTGTACATATATGCACTCATACGTACCCCTGTCCTTTTGGAATGAAAGTGTAGGCTACACCTTTTTTATAACCACTAGGTGGCGGTGGCATATTAGAATGAAAGTGTACACCTTTCTCATAACCTCTTGGTGGCGATGGCATATTGGAATGAAAGTGTACAGCTTTTTCATAACCACTAGATGGCAGCATACATTTATACAATGTGAAAGTTTTTCCATTTGCCCCTATAGCTATGTATAATGCGCACTATTGACTTTTGACAATTTTTTTGGGGGGGGGTGGGGGGTGCATTATACACGAGAAATTACGATAATTGTGTTGCAGCCAATATATTGCAGCGGGTCGCTTTTAACTCAAATTGAATTCATAACAATTGAGATGGTTCCTTCTCTCTTGGAGAGCGTACAGGAGGGGAGATTGCAGTGGGGAAAAAGATGGCTTTCAACCATTAAAACGTGCACTTGCGCAAGTGCGAAAAGACAACATTTTTAATCGCACAAGCCGGAAAAAAAAGGTTGCATATGAAACCAATTCGGTCGCAGTCTCGAGCCTTGTAGTATTACAGCAAACAAGCCACAATGACCAAAGATACAGTTAGCACATAAACACTGAGGAAAAGAGAGTCGTTGAGCAATGTAAGCGTATGAGTAATGGAGAGACAATGACAATTGTGCAACTGATGCAGTGAGTCGTCAAGCAACATAAAGTGACTAGTTTGCACAATTGTCATATTATAATTATTGCACAAGTTTGTCAGATAGCGAACTGTTCTGGAAAGAAAAAGCTTAGCATGCTTGCTTCAAGCTGTTTATTAATCACTCTTGTAAAATATGTACAGTATTTGTATGTGGAAAGTGAGGAATGAATCCAAATCCAGTTTGACATAATTTTTACTAAAATTCATTTAGCATAGCTTAATTTGAGTGCAACAACATTCTTAGGAAAGAATATCAGTTTTAAACCTGTCCCCACAGTGGCTACAATAAAGATGCGTGAACCAATGAACAGCTTCCCTAGGATACATGCGTTTGTGGATTTTGACTCGGTGGCGACCGAGGCACCTGTGAAAGTAGGTTCTACCCCTTGCTCCCTGAAATACATATAATTGGAACATTTAATGAAGGTTGGGTGGTCACAACTGCATGCCCATTTGAAATATTATAACACAGTATTATTGTAAATGTCTAATATTAAAATGATCCTTTTGTCTTCACATCGCAGCAAGAGAAGAAGAGGGATTCCGTTGGCATGGATGAAATGATTGGGCTCATGGAGGTAATTTTCACTCAGGACCACCCCCCCCCCCCCCACCCCCCCCAATCCTAATTTTAACTAATCGAGTGAAGTGGACAATTTCAGGAAAACTTTGAGATGCCCAAGTTCAACGACACCATATTGGCCAACCTGCAGAGCCTAAAGAAGCAGCTGAACGAGACTGAGTGGAAGGTGAAGCAGCCATGTTCAGAAATGAGAGAGCGCACACACACAAACATTTTATTTATGGTTTGAAATATTTTTTTTTGCAGGGCTTTGAATCTTGGTTGCGCAACTGGCTCATCTTCCACATGTCCCAGCAGATGCCTATAACCGCAACAGGTGAGCAACTGTCTCCCCATAGAATCTTCACTCCACCGTGTGTAGATTTCAAAGTCGTTTGGCAGATAGAAACAATTCTTCAAAAAAAAGAGGCTTAAAGCTGTTTATTACCAACCTGAGTTGAAGTTTTTGTCAAACTGAACATAAAACAAAGAGACTACACATTTTGTATTCAAACCTATCATATAGCTTTGCCTTAGATAAGTCCTTTCCATTTCCTGACCCACTTATCCTCGCAAGGCTCACAGGAGTGCTGGAGCCTATCCCAGCTATCATCGGGCAGGAGGCGGGGTACACCCTGAACTGGTTGCCAGCCAATCGCAGGGCACATACGTACATACAAACAAACAACCATTCGCACTCACATTCACACCTACGGGCAATTTAGAGTTGTCAATTAACCTACCATGCATGTTTTTGGGATGTGGGAGGAAACCGGAGTGCCCGGAGAAAACCCACGCAGGCACGGGGAGAACATGCAAACTCCACACAGGTGGGGCCGGGATTGAACCCCAGTCCTCAGAACTGTGTGGCAGATGCTCTAACCAGTCGGTCACCGTGCCGCCGCTTTAGATAAGTCTGTTTGGCTTCATGCTAGCTTAATGCTAACAAACAACACAAAATTCCATAGATGGGCTAATCAATAGCATCAGTGTTGCTGTGTTGTAACTCTTCAAGCAATGGATATTTGAAAACAAATAGTGTACCAACACATGTAGACTGATATAGCAATTCACACAGGCATATAGTCTTGATCCTCTGCGAAGAATGACTAATATTACTGTGGTTTACTGAACAATTGTGTCTTCTTTATGTATATCCCCATGTCTGTATTATACTGCCCACAGATGGGCATGGCGGGCAGCACAATGTCCATTAGATTGAAGCAAAAAAAAAAAAAAAATTATACTTCATTCTATTTTATGTCATTACTGCATTTTTGTTAATCTAGTGCTATATTATATTCCGTGTGTGCTATTTATTTAGTAAGAAACAACAAATTTATTTATTTATTTATTTATTTATTTATTTTTGGGGCGGTGGAGGCTGGAACAAAGAAATGGAATTTCCATTAAGTTAATTGGGCAAAAATTAGTATTTTTTAGTTACGAGCGCGGTCCTGGAAAAAAAGAAACTTGTATCTCAATGCACCAATATATAATGTATTAATGATGATCACGTCTTCATTTACAAATTTAGGCCTGTTTGATTGAACACAAAGCTATTCTGTTGTATGAATGGCAACAGGTGGATACACAGGTTAATTGTACTTTGTCATCTAGCGGAAGAACATTTAAGTGTTCTACCTGTCATTATACATCACTGTCGTAGATAGATAAATAAAGAAGACGCATTACTTCCGGTAAATAAAAAAAATAAAAAATAGTTTGATGAAAATGTAATGGACAAAAGTGAAATTGGATCATTTCACATGGCACACATGGTGATCTCTAAAGGCACAGTGGTTGAGAATCCACAATTAAACACACAATCAGTTCCAACAGGCTTTTCAACTGTCAGAGTTTAAATAACATTTTCCTATAAATTAGTTGAGATGAAATGTTTTTATCCTTGCTCACCTTAGCTGGTGACAAATCGTATCCCGAAGAAATTGAAGAACTGAAGTAGGGCATGGGGCGCACGGTGGGTGACTGGTTAGCACATCTGCCGCACAGTTCTGAAGACCGGGGTTCAAATCCCGGCCCCGCCTGTATGGAGTTTGTATGTTCTCTGTGTGGGTTTTTTCCGGGTACTCCGGTTTCCTCCCACATCCCCAAAAGATGCACGGTTGGTTAATTGAAGACCCTAAATTGTCCAGAGGTATAAATGTGAGTGCGAATGCTTGTTTGTTTATATGTGCCCTGCGATTGGCTGGCAACCAGTTCAGGGTGTACCCCGCCTCCTGCCCGCAGTTAGCTGGGATAGGTGCCCCTAGTGAGGATAAGCGGTTAGATAATGGATGGAATTGAAGTAGGACATGTACTAAGCACGTGTTCAAGGGATTAATACTCTTGAAAGCATTTTTTAAAAAACTCTTCCTTCTCCCTTTTACAGTTTGAAGAAGAAGTGAAGCCAAGTGCTGTATATTTCTTCATCTTCATCTGGTTGATATATGCATGATTATCATTTTACTTCATATATTGTAATGGAACTAACTGCTTTAGTGGGGCCACATTATACACAATTGCTTGTTACGAGGGAAGCTTTCTTTCGTTCTCAATACCATTTTCAACTAAATATCAAAATAAATCAGTATACTTTTCAGTTTTTTTGTTTGCCTTTCAAAATGCTTAAAAGTTTTTTTTGTTTTTTTTTTATAAACACTCTTGGATTCGATCCCGTTACATTGGGCTAGCATAGGCCTACTTAAATGATTTGTTAATCATCAATCGTTGTTGTTTTTTTGTTTTTTAAAAAAATGTATTTTGTTTGTCTGGCAATGTTGTTGATTTGTGCTTTTCTACATCATGAAGATTGACATTGTGATGCAGAAAAAGTTCCACAAAAATTTAGTTTATTCTTTCATACAAACCTACATGTGAAATATATGTTGCAAGGCTTGGGTGAATAAGTTTAAGAAGTTGGTGAAGAACTTTATTTGCAATTCTCTCCACCAAAATAAAGTTTTTGTTCGACTCTATTGTGCCTCTTGGACTCAATCCTTTTTTATCATCAGTTTATCTTTGTTATAGTCCTGCGCTAGTATCCAGCTAAAAGAAAACCTATGTATGAGATCACTTTGTTTCAGAATTGCTTTCTATGTACATGTATTGTGGTTTGAAATCATTAAGAGCATCTCCAGTAGTTAAATGTGGATGATAATAACAAGCCTGATGAAGCTAGTACAATAAATATATGGAGAAATATAAAATACAGTGACGCCGTCAGTGTGAACGTCTACACAAAGTTGCGTATATAATTTAATACTGTAAAAAAAAAAAACGAGACAATAAAAAAAATCCATCGTTTCAGTAGGCTCAGTCAATTAAGTGGCTCAAAGAAGTGTGTATTGCACTATCGGTGAATTTCATTGACAATTTCGGCTTTTTTTGGGAGCGCAGACATCTTTACAAGGCAGATGGTTTATTTCTAAAGAGACAAGGGGTTAAGTTGTTGGCTGCCAAAATTTTTTACTGTGTACGTTATTCAGTGGCCCGAAAGGAAAAGACTGGCTTTGTTGAGATGGCTGAAGGACGAAAAGATGCAGAGATAAAGCGATACGAGGCGCAGATGGATTTATCAGCGTCACTCAACCAATCGGAGGAACAAAATGAGATGAGGCAGCACTTTCAATCTCCCACATTCCTCCATGCCCCATTGGAGCAAAGCCCATTGCAAAACTCACTCTATACTAGGCTTTACACGATCAGGATTTTTGGGGCAGATCACCGATCAGTAAGTTTAAAAAAAAGATAACCAATCACCGATCCGATCACAAGATGGAGCAACATGTCTATTTACATGACTTGTTCAATTATTGTACATACTTGTGTACTGTATGACTTGTTCAGTTATTGTATATAATTGTGTACTATATACTGAGTACTTTATCTTCAGTTATTCCCTAGCATTTGAGAAAAAAGTTAAAACATCAATGACCTCCAGGCATTCAACGATTGGCCACTGACATAAGTTTAATTCAAATCAACATTACAACATGACAGAAATAATGGGTTCTAACTTACTGTAATTAAATTACTTTAACAAATACTGTTGATGACATGCTAACTCTAACTTTCTCACTGTCCCGGCTATATGGACGGGTGTTGTCCAGAGTTTGCGTCAGTTTGACTTTTCCTGTTTTGTTTAATGTTTAAACGGATTAACTTCATTGTTTTTAGCAAATAATCATTAACTTAGAATTTTATGGCTGCAACACGTTCCAAAAAAGCTGGGACAGGTGGGGAAAAAAAGGCTGAGAAAGTTGAGGAATGCTCATCAAACACTTGGTTGGAACATCCCACAGGTGAACAGGCTAATTGGGAATAAAAGGAGCTTCCCTGAATTGCTCAGTCATTCACAAGCAAAGATGGGGTGAGGTTCACCTCTTTGTGAACAAGTGTGTGAGAAAATAGTCGAACAGCTTAAGGACAATGTTCCTCAACGTTCAATTGCAAGGAATTTAGGGATTTCATCATCTACAGTCCATAATATCATCAAAAGGTTAAGAGAATCTGGAGAAATCACCGCATGTAAGCGGCAAGGCCGAAAACCAATATTGAATGCCCGGACTTTCAATCCCTCAGGCGCCACTGAATCAAAAACGAACATCAATGTGAAAAAGATATCATCACATGGGCTCAGGAACACTTCAGAAAACCAATGTCAGTAAACACATTTGGCGCTACATCCGTAAGTGCAACTTAACTCTACTATGCAAAGCAAAAGCCATTTATCAACAACACCCAGAAACGCCGCCGGCTTCTCTGGGCCCAAGCTCATCTAAGATGGACTGATGCAAAGTGGAAAAGTGTTCTGTTGTCCGACGAGTCCACATTTCAAATTGTTTTTGGAAATTGTGGACGTCGTGTCCTCCGGGCCAAGGAGGAAAAGGACCATCCGGACTGTTATGGAAGCAAAGTTCAAAAGCCAGCATCAACACATCTGTGAAGGCACCATTTATGCTGAAAGGTACATACAGGTTTTGGAGAAACATATGCTGCTATCCAAGCAACGTCTTTTTCATGGACGCACCTGCTAAGTTCAACAATACAATGCCAAACCACATTCTGCACGTGTTACAACAGCGTGGCTTCGTAGTAAAAGAGTGCGGGAACTAGACTGGCCCGCCTGCAAGTCCAGACCTGTCTCGCATTGAAAATGTGTGGCGCATTATGAAGCATAAAATATGACAATGGAGACCCCGGACCGTTGAACAGCTGAAGCTGTACATCAAGCAAGAATGGGAAAGAATTCCACCTACAAAGCTTCAACAATTAGTGTCCTCAGTTCCCAAACGCTTATTGAATGTTGTTCAAAGAAAAGGTGGTGTAACACAGTGGTAAACATGACCGTGTCCCAGCTTTTTTGGAACGTGTTGCAGCCATAAAATTCTAAGTTAATGACTATTTGCTAAAAACGATAAAGTTTATCAGTTTGAACATTATCTTGTCTTTGTAGTGTATTCAATTGAATATAGGTTGAACATGATTTGCAAATCATTGTATTTTGTTTTTATTTATGTTTAACACAACGTCCCAACTTCATTGGAATTGGGGGTGTACAAGGGACAGAAAGTTGGTCAAAGAAATATGCCACAAAAAAAGTAGAACTACAAATTTAGTGAGGATAAAATGTGAATCTATCAAACCATTGTCTCTGGTTAGCTCTGCGAGACTAGCTCTTTCTAATATCAGGTCACTGGGTAATACATCAATATTGATTAATGTCATCATTACAACCTATGATCTGGACTTTTTGTTATTAAATGAAACGTGGTTAACAGGAAGTAGCTGTTATACGATTTTAAATTAGGCCAATGCCAGCTAATTTAAATATTATGAACAAGTGTCCAATAGGGAAAAAAGACAATGGTACTGCTATTTTCAAGTCATTATTTCAGTGTAAAGAAATTATGATGATATGGTGATTTTAGCTCTTTTGAATATCTAGACTATGAAAGTTATTTTTAATCAACGCAGCAATTTCTTGAACTTAAATGGACTTTTTGACAAATTTCAATCAGGTTTCCGAACTCATCACTGTACAGAATCTGCTCTTATCAAAGTGCTAAATGATATAAGGTTGAATACTGACTCAGGAAAGGTGTCAATTCTGGTCTTGTTGGACCTCAGTGCGGCTTTTGATACGGTAGATCATAATATACTGCTGAACAGGTTGGAAATGTGGGTAGGACTAAATGGAACAGTCCTTAAATTGTTCATGTCCTACCGGGAGTAAAGGGGTTATTTTGTAACCATTGGAAGTGTTCAATCTCATCGAATGGCAATGACCTATGGGGTCCCTCAAGAGTCAGTCTTGGACCCCTCCTGTTCAGCCTGTATATGCTACCCTTGGGTCAAATTCTTCAGAACTTTAATTTTGACTACCATAGCTATGCAGATGATAAACTTTTATATTGAGCAGTGTCTCCGGATGACTGTAGTTCAATGGAAAAGTGGATTGCTGTTAGTAAATACCTGGAGTTACTCTCTTTAAAAACCAAAGACCAAGTCCAAAACCTTGGTGTTCTGATGAGATTCCGACCTGACTTTCAACAGTCATATCAAATCAATTACGAAAACTGCCCTCTACCATCTGAAGAACATATCCAGAGTGAAGGCTTGTATGTGTCAAGCAGACCAGGAGAAGCTCATCCATGCTTTTATCTCAAGTAGACGTGACTATTGTAAAGGTCGTCTGACTGGACTCCCTAAAAAGAGCATTAAACAGCTGCAGCTCATTCAGAATGCTGCAGCTCGGGTTCTGACCAGAACAAAGAGATCAGAGCATATTACTCCAATTCTAAAGTCTTTACACTGGCTTCCAGTCAGCTTTAGAATAGATTTTAAAGTTCTGCTACTGGTCTATAAATCACTAAATGGTTTAGGTCCTGAATACATGAAAGAAATGCTCATGGAATATAAACCCAGTAGAGCTCTGAGATCGACAGACTCAGGTCAAATAGTGGAGCGCCACCCAACCTCTGACAAGGGAACTGCAGGGCACAGCTCATTACAATTTAGCTATTATGCTGCACACAAATGGAATAAGTTGCCAACAAAAGTGACATCACCCCCAAGTGTGAATGTTTTTAAGTCCAGGTTTAAAACTTATTTTTTCTCATGCTTTTTAGAGCATTTCCCCTTTCAAATCATATTTCTTGCACTGTACGCTGTTTTAATTGTACTTTTATTTATTTTTTCTTTGTTTTAAATGTTTATAAGCTGTTTTTTTCTTTGTTTACCTTGTTTATGAAATGCGCTATATAAATAAATTAGCTTCTCATCATTTTTGGGGTTACTTGAAATGTTTTATTTTTACCTAATTTGTTAGCCTCGAAAACCTTTGAAACAAAATCTAATATTATACATATAGCACTTAATTGTTTTGTATGATTTTGATGTTGAGACAATTAAGACTCTGCGAAATGAATCCTCATTTAGGAGTGACATGGAAAGTTAACTAGGGCTAAGTCAACTCCACAGTGTTGAAACATGACAGAAATTTGATTGAAAGCAGAATGTCCTTCATTTTTATTTCTGCCTTTTCCAATTATCTAAATCCAATTATACTGGATTCATGGCTGATGGCTGAAATGACTTTGTACCATGTGTCTTTCACTAAATTCAACCTTTCTTTCACAACTTTGTAACCATACTCCTATCTTTCGTGAAAGTATGTTCTGTGTCCTTAATAATTTAGAAGAGTGTAATATAATCCATGTAGCCTAGTGGAGATGCAGACATAAGCACAGCATGGCCTCTGTGGACATGAGAGACGCTGTGAGTATTATTTTGTTGCAAAATGGCAGATTTTGTATTTTTTAATGTTAAGTTTCTGGTGACCTTTTTTTCCCACAGAAGTTAACGAGGGAGGGTGAAGCAGTAAAAGTGGGAGTCGTAGTAAACGCAATACCAGGTAAGGGTCATTGCTAGAACTACAATGTACATCTAAAATACTGGAAGTTAGTTAAATTTGTGGCAGCATGGTGAACTAGTGTTGAGCACATCTGCCCACTTTTAAGTTTCTGAGTTGAGTTTGTATGTATGGAGTTTGCATGTTCTCCCCATGCTAGTGTGGGTTTTCTCTGTTCCCACATTTATAAAAAGTGTTGGGTTCATTGAAGACGAAATTGTCTGTTTGTTTGTTAGCCTATCAATGCTATCAATGCGAGTGTGAATGATTATTTGCAGAGGTGGGTAGCGTAGCCACAAACTACTCAAGAGTACTGTACTTTAGAATAATATGGCTCAACTAAAAATAAAAAAATAAAAAGTAGTACTCCAAGAATAAGTAACCAATAAGAATAATAAGTACACCCACCCTGAGAATGGACGGCTGCCGTGGTCGCCCATATCAAAAACTGACACTGCTTTAAATTTTGTTTACATTCATGAAACAGCGCAATGTGCTTCTCACCAAGCAGAGGTTACAGAGCCGTTCTTTTCTGTTTTTACCAGGTTTGATGAAAATTAGTCACTGAAAACGTTGCTTCTGTGTGGGGCCCCGGGGACGCGCAAGCAATTATTAAAAAAATAAATAAAACAGCAAGCAGAATGTAGCTCAACGCAATGATGTAAAATGGTGACCTACAACTTTGTTATGGCCGCTGTATCCACACTGCTGCTTGCCGTGGACTTTCTCTGTGCCTTCAGGGTGCTAGTGGATGTTATGAACTGCTGCCTCATCAATGCTGTATCTTTTGCTACGTACCCGTGCAAATGGGGACCGCGGCTGACGGCAATTGGCGCCCCGTGGCGATTTCCGTCGCCTGAACAGCGCCACGACCCCCGACCGGTATACTGTCCAACACAAACAGGACTTCTCTGCCCCCCTGGTAGGAGTCACCATCTTTTCTGAGGTGGACCTGGTGCGTGGCTACCGTCAGGTACCGGTACAGCTACAGCCCAAGACAGCGGTCATCACACCCTTCGTCCTTTTTTTATTTCTACGGACGCCTTTCGGCCTCAAGGGGGCGGCACAGACATTTCAGCGCTGATGGACACTGCTGCGTGACATGCTGTTCTTGTTTGTCTACTTGGATGACATCCTGGTGGCCAGCGCGGGTGCAGAGGAGCACCTGACCCACCTCTGGCTGCTGTTCTAGCGTGTCAGCGAGCACGGCCTCAACGTCAACCCGGCCAAGTGCCAGATCGACCTGTCGTCCATTACCTTCCTCGGGCACCACGTCACGCCACAGGGAGCCATCCCCCTTCCCGCTAAGGTGGACACCGTCACCAGAGTCCTACGCCCCTCCACTGTGAAGTCCCTGCAGGAGTTCTTGGGCACGGTGACGTTTTATAACGGAGTCATTCCCCACGCAGCTCACCTCATGCGGCCCCTCATGAGGTCCTGTGGGGCAAAGTGCCCAAGAATGAAGTGCACTGGTCACCCGGGATGGAAGAAGCTGCCTACCGCGGCCCTGCTGGTGCACCTTCTCCCACCGCCTCCCTTCCCCTCACGACAGGCAAATCTGACTACGCAGTGGGAGCAGTGTGCAACCGCCTCATGTGGGTCACTTTGCTCTGCCCCCAAGGAGGACCTCCAGACCTCATCTTTTGAGCTGGTTTACAGCCATCCATTACGTGTCCTGGGGGAGTTCGTCCTGGATGCTGCAGCCCCCTGGTCTGGTGTCCGGGGTTTTGCCAACGCCTTTGTCCCCATCCCGACATCTTACCCCTGCTTCCTCAAGTCCCATGCGCCCGCGAACCTATCATCAGCCAAGTACATCTCCATCCGCCATGACAGCCATCGGCTCACGCTGCAGACCTCCTACGAGGAGCCCTTCTCTGTTGTGGAAGCGGGTCTAAGAACTTTGTGGAGGACACTGGAGGTAAACAAGAGTGGAACATGGTCGACCCCCTCAAGCCTGCTCAGGTGGACATTGTTGTGCTGTTGCAGCTGGCCCTGCCCCCACGGCGCGGTGCCCGCCCGCTGCAGTCTCCGGACCCAGCTCCGGCCCAGGCTACGCACCCGCTCCTTGGCCCTCACCACCCTCCTGCTAAGCGCAGCCGTTTTGGATGTTTGATCCACCCACCAACACGTTCACTGTTTATCTTGAGACTTTGCCATTGACTCTTCGGTTATGCAGTTTTGTTATGATAAATTGAAATGGCCCTGTGTGGTGACTCACAAAGAAGAGGCATTCACCAGGGACCTGTACCTATAAGAAAAGGACAGCAGTTACACGAGTGTCCGGGTTCAAAGAGGTGGACTGTTTGTTGTTGTTTTACTGTCAATTAGTTTGATGTGGCGAGTAAAGCAACACGATGCTTTTTCGTCTCATTATTTACCACAACTCCACCGTTTCCTCTTAAAACACACAGGTAAAACATATGTTGCACACAAGTACGATTTATTTTTAAAAAATCACTATAATTTCTCGAGTACAAAATGCACTCGAGTATAATATGCACCTCCCAAATCGCCCTTTCACAGCAGATTCTTCCTTTTTGGGATGTGGGAGGAAACCGGAGTACCCGGAGAAAACCCACACAGGCACGGGGAGAACATGCAAACTCCACACAAGGGGGGCTGGGATTTGAACCTTGGTCCTCAGAACTGTGAGGCAGATGTGCTAACCAGTCGGCCACTGTGCCGCCACTATGTTACCGTACTATGCATAAATTTGTAACATTAGACACTACTTATCACTAGAATGAAAGTATATCCTTTTCAAAACCCCAAGGTATATGTCTATACAATGTGACAAATTGTGGTCATTTTTCTGAAACCTACTGTATGTATAATCCACACCTCGACTTTTAATGAACGTTTTAGTCCACAAAAATGCATATTATTCTTGAGAAATTAAATGTAGCGGAGTTAATGTAGCACGTTCCCACCACCCTCTGGTAGTTTGTCTATATGTGCCCTGTGATTGGCTGGCGACCAGTCCAGGTTGTACCCAGTTTCTCTTGCCCATAGTCGACTAGAATAAGATCCAGCTCACCTGTGACTGTCATGAGTAGAAAACTGATTAGAAATGGATGTATGGGGTTGGAATTATCTTTGCATAATATCTTTTTTCTCTCAAAAGGTCAAGAGTGTGTCTTCATCCATGAAGATGGACAAAGTTTGGACTACATATCAAAAGATAAGGTACTCTCACCATTTCACATTGTTTGCCTCTTACAAACTCAATGCTTCTCCAAACAGCAACTACAGCGCTTGACCTTCGACCAAGCTGTGACTGTGAACAACATGCAGGTAACAAGATGTCTGGTTAATTTGAGTCTGCTTACACAACAGCGCCGAGCAACGTGTCCACACATGAAAGCACAGGTTTCAAAATTCCTCCGCCCTTCCTTTATGTGACTCGCATACAACATTTCCTTGACTTCTGTTCATGACTACCATAACATAACTAGCCATATTTAAATAACAAAATGTTAGGGCAATAATGTAATATGATGGGGTGACCTTCAGGGTTCCCACACCGAACACGTTCGCTCTCTAGCCACACGACTAAGCCGTACACAAACAGTGCAGCTCGGCTTCTGGCTGGTGCATGTTATGGCTCGCCATACAGTATGTTTGGAAAAAAATCAAATAGCACTGTACAAACCCAACAGCGAGTGGCAGTTAAATAGCCTTTCCCAAGCTCTTTTATAGCGTACTAATATTCACTGCAACAAAATTGCTGTTTCTGTTGCACTGCACCCTTCATTTCCTCAAATAAAGATTTTTATGTTGCACTTTCCTGAAGTAGTTGATGTTTTATTTGAAATGTCAATAACTCTACCTGTGTAGACAGTTTGTGTTGCATTTTCCTCCATAACTGTACCAAACTGGGATATTTTTGGCATCTAAGACTTTTGCATGTGGCCTGCAAGGGAAATGTTTGACAACTCTGCTTTAAAGTGAGCATGTTACACTGACAGAGGTTCCATGGGAAGCTCCTGCGGCCGCTCACTGAATGCACGTGTGGAGGTTACAGTGGGTCACTGCTCATATGCGGAGCCTCCATGGAGAACATCAGTACTCTGATTGACGATGTTATCATCAAACAGGTGCGTTACAATTTTGTAACATTCTTTCACCTTTCAAATTTTCACTTAATTGGTCCAAAAATGATCATTGACTGGAAGCTACGTAGCTTTGTTCATCTATCAATGCCAGTAACGTATAGTGACAGGCAGAAGAATTAAATGCTCTTCCACTAAATGGCAGAAGGTACAATTACCCAGTTTATCCACTTGTTGCCAAATCCCCAACAGAATAATCGCTTTGTGTTCAACTAAACAAGCCCAAATTTCACATTTGAGTAAGTACAATTGTGAGTAAACTGAGATGAGATCATCGTTATTTCTGCATATACTGTGTATGTTTTGTGACATTTTTGTTGGGTTGTGCGCCTGCTGTGAGATATTCCTAATGTAAAATGTGTGCCTCGGCTCAATAAAGGTAGGGAAATATCTATATGGTGAAAGTATTATTGCCCACCTTGTGCTTTTTACAGCTGTTGACAAATGCGTTCAGTGGTGTGATGTCACCTGTGAAAGAGGAACTGTTTATCGCTGTGTCCTACCTTCAGGTTTGTTTGTGTGATGCCATAACAAGACAGAGGATTGTCAACACACACATATATATATATATTTTTTTTTTTCTTCTTCTTAAGTTTCATCCAGATGGCAGTACAGTGGACCTCTTCAACCATGACACACAAACTCTGGAGCTTATCCCCCATCCGGTCCTTGGAGGGTGAGTGTAAATCAGTGATCAGTGATGGCTGTAGCCAGTTTTGCTCTGACCAACCAATCAGAGGATGGAAAAATACTGACCTTGTGAGGAAGAATTTGAAATCTGACTCGTTAAAGAAACAGTCCCATTGGTAGTGTAGTTTAAGTTACATCGGCCAGCACTACTGATTCTCAAGGCCCTAGAGCAGGGGTGTCCAAACTTTTTGCAAAGAGGGCCAGATTTGGTCAGATGAAAATGTATGGGGGCCGACCATTCGGCCTGACATTCCTCGAACCATTAACATTGTAAATTAACATGTAAATATTTAACTATATCACTTTGCTGTCTGCAGCTAGGTCGATATTGCAAATGAGAATCTGTTTTCAATTGCATTACCGGGATAGTTAAAGGTTAAAATAATAATAAATGAAATACAAATCAACTATTTTATAAAAGTTGACTGAAATTTTTTAGAAACATGTATTTATTGATTTTGTTCTAACAAATCACATCCCAGTGCATTTTGACAAAGAATAGTATAGTGGCTATGCAGCTAGTATAGTGATTATACTATTATTATAATGTATAATATAGTATAGTCAAATCAGATGACAGAAATTTGACAAAACTGTGGTTTGATCATCACAAAAAATCAATTCACTGAGACGTGTAGCTCGCCTTTGTAGAATTTTCATTTGAATCACGGGCTCTTGTGAAAAAGCGCTGCTGTGCTATCAAAACAGCTTCCAGTGGCTTCAGTTTTTCAGCGCGTTTGTTCGCCGGTAGCTTGTCGTAGTTAGCATGTTTCGTCTGGTAATTAAATTCTTTGAAAACAGCCACAGCCTCTTGGCAAATTAGGCGGACACAGTTGTTTCGCATGTCAGTGAAGAAATCCACTTGTCCTGGACACTGCGGCCCTCGTTGTCTACTTTCCTCTTTTTAGTTTCAGTTGCCATTTTAGAAATGGGCTAAAAACATACCACAGGGGTAAAAGTTCACAAAGGGGTCACACAACGAGAGTGCGGCCACAGGTCTACTGCCACCCTCTGGTGAAATATAAAATGGCTTTTTTTTTTTATATGTCTGTATTGTTTACTGTGGTAAACTGTGCTGGCGGGCCACATATTATTGATTTTATGACATGATGCTTGGGGCCAGAGGAAATCTGGACACGGGCCGGACTTTGGGCATGCCTGCCCTAGAGAGAGATAGATTGACATGGGACCTCAAAGAGGTTGAAATCTGATTGGACTAAAAATAAATAAATGTTGGAAATAAATTCTAACAATTTCATGTAACAAATATTACAATGTAGGTTGTAAATGACAGCTCACCACAGATTTAAAATATGTGCCTTGCCTCAGTAGAGGTTAGGAAACCTTAGTGTGACTCATCCCATCCAATGGCAAACAAACAGACGCATGTTTTGTTTCCATTGCATTGCGAAATTCACTCTTGTTTTTCCACTTAGTGTTATCAGAGGTTTGGGCGAGTCGTGCGTGGGCTCTGCAGAGGAAGCCTACACTCTCTATAAAACATGCAGGGAAGCACAAAGGGCCAAAGAGGAGTTCATTTCAACAAGGTAAGAGGTCAAATGAACTCTGGCTGTGTCTGCCAGGGACTCACCCTGTGTGGTGTTTACACAACCTATAATCAAGCGTTTGATGGGATCACACAAAAAGACTCTCCTTTACCAGCTTGCCCTGCATTTAAATTTATTTATTTTTTTTTATTGACTGCTTTTGTGTTCAGCAGATGTAGTTGGCTGTTCACAGTGGCAGTGGAGAGGAAAGTCCATGAGGGTAAAATGTCCTTGCAGCTCTGTCGTAGCAAACTGCGGGTGTTCAGTCTGGTGGGAGCAGCCAATGAGACGGACCTCATGGGGTCAGTTCACAACAGGCTTTACATTTACATACTAGCCGTTATCATGCCTTAAAGTATAGCTGCAATGGGAATTTGGCTTAGGTAATTGACAAGTTTTGAAAATGACAAAATAACCAAAACCCTATTATCTGCATGGAATTACTCTACCAAACATACATGCATGCAGATACTTAAATAAACCATAATGGCCAGCCTGGAAAATTCCAACCAGAATCTATCCCTCCATTTTCATGAAGTTCATATCTCAAGACAGCACTGTAGATGAATTTAGAATGCGCGTTGTGATTTTGCAAACCTGAGACAAATTGCGATGGCAGGCTTTTTTTGTCTTGAAATACCGGCTCTGAAAGGCAGGTGCAAACAGCACCGCTGTGCGTAACCATGACAAGGAGGGCAGGCAAAATGCGAGGCGACAGGGGGAACAAATCTCTTGCTCTCGTGTGAACATTTTGATATGCGACAAAGCATTTGTATTGCAACATTTTGTCGACTCATCAGTGCAATTTTGGAGCTTTTGACTGATCTAAGGACTGACTCGGAGCCAGTCACAAGGAGTCGTGTCATATCACCGATGACAAAACTCCTTTTAATTCTCATTTCCTTGCGTCCGGGTCGTTTGATTTCAGTGCACGGTGACAATTCGTGCTGGCCTTTCTTAGATTAGTTTTACATTTGTGCAGTCTCAAGTTTTTAATGCAATGTTACACAGGACGGGCATCCGGGACAAGTTTTATCAAACAAAACATGGCTTTCTATGCGGTTTCTGGCTTCACCCAGATTATCAGTGATAACAATTCTGTTCCAATTACATCACTTCAAACTTCATAGGCTATAATGGTTCCAGTTAATGGTAAAACCTATAAGAGATACCAGAAGCGCAAAGACCTCTTAAATATGCCTTTTTCTGGCACTTTTACACTTGTTGCCAACAACATGCACAATCAGTTAGACTGCACAGGTGTCAAACTCAATGCCCAGGGGTCAGATCCGGCCCACTACATCAGTTTATGTTCAAACATGTATCATGTTTGTCAACTTTCATAATTCTTGCTAAAATTTCAAATTGTTATAGTATGTAATAAATAACATTGCGACATAGCTGGCATTTTTTTGGTACCAAAACCCTTTTTACACTAACCTGAACAATCATACCTGACTTCTGATTCCAGAACTTTTTATGAATTATTTTTTTGTTTTAATATAATAATATCCATCCATCCATTGTCTGTACCGCTTTATCCTCAAGGATCGCGCGCGTGCCGGAGCCTATCCCAGCCATCTTCGGGCGAGAGGCGGGGTACACCCTGAACTGGTCGCCAGCCAATCGCAGAATATAATAAATATGATGAGTGGAATAAACATTTCTATGGTTTCGCAGTCATAACGGTCCTCTGCGGGAAACCGTACCAATGTGGCCAGCCACAAAAATGGGTTTAACACCACTTAAGAGTGTGTGAACAACCAATTTAGCACCTGCTATTTGGAGTCTTAGTAACTCAGGTCCTATATTTGCGCTGTGATTAACTGCCAACCAGGGTGTAGTTTGCCTTTTGCCCGATGTCAACTTAGATAGACTTTTTCAATGAGTGCCATATACTGTAAAACAATGGTGAGCAAACTACGGCCCGCGGGCCACATCCGGCCCGTACATCATTCAGATACGGCCCGCCAAAGCTTGGTACAGAATTGCCCAAATCATATCAAAATCATGACTACATTTATTTGACCTTGTCCTGTAATGCCCAGTGGTTCCACCAGGTTGTCCTGTAATGCCCAATGGTTCCACCAGGTAGCGCAGTAGGTACAGTGGCAAATTGACTTGAATTTGGCTGTTCTGTTTTTACTCTGCTACTGCTCTGAACCCTTCTTCAACCATGAGTGGGCCAAAGACAAGAAAAGTCGACAGTGAGTGCTTAGTGTTAAATATAGAATGGACTACGAAATATTTTTTCACTGAAGTCCGGTCAAAGGCTGTACGGCTAACTTATTAAGAAGCCATTGTGGTTTTAGAGGAATATAACATCAGCCGTCACTTTTGTACCAAGCATGCTGATTATGCTATCAGCCAATCAACACGGGAACTGATGGCTACGGCTCAGCGGTTAAAATCAAGCTTGCAGGCTCAGCATAACAAACACCTTTTTCTGACAAACTGCCATCGAAGATTCAGTCACACGGAAACAGCGCCACAGGAGCTGCAGATGGAACTGATTGATCTCCAATGTGACACTGTCTTAAAAGAGAAGTTCAACTCTCAAACTGGATGAGTTTTATTCTTCCTTAAATGCAGACAAATTTCCAAAAATCCAGAAGATGGCACAGAGGATGCTGGTGGTGTTTGGCACTTCATATGTGTGTGAACATACTTTTAGTGTGATGAACACAAACAAAACATCCTACAGATCCCAGTTGAGTGATGAACACCTCAGATGTGTTCTGAGAATTGCCACAGCAAAACTAACACCAGACTTAATGCACTAGCAAAAAACGGTGATCAACAAATCAACACTGTTAACATTAAAAGTAAATCGAAGTATTAACACTACAATGCCTGGTTTTGTTGTTTATTTTTGATATGTAAAAGCATCTGGTCCTGGCTTGGCCCGCCTGTCAAATTTTAAGTCAATGTGGGCCTGAGCCAAAAGGTTTGCCCACCCCTGTTGTAAAAGGCTAAAGAAATGTTTCATTAATACACCATTCCATGTTGTTCATGTCAATTTGTGCTTTTCAGCGTCAACCCACTGCTGAAAGTTATGGATCAAATCCCAAGTGAAGCCACCAAAACAGATCCGCTCTTGCATTTCCTTCTAAGCGATGCACTCACAGGAAATAGCAGGACTGCACTCATCTACTGCATTCAGCCTCAAGGTGCTTTGCTTTGCTCCTCCCCACGTCCAAACTAACCTTTGCGAAAAACATGAGCCTGATTCCTCATCATTACAGACGGTTTGGATGACGAGACCCGATCTGCTTTAGCTTTGGCCCAAAAAGTGAAGCGTTTCCTGACGAGGGCCTCTGTATGTTGTTGGAGTCCAGAGAAAACACAGCAAGAGATCCGAGGTCGCATTATGGAACTGAGACATGCAATGATGTCAGATGCGTCTAATGGGACGTATAACATCCACAGGCTTGCTGAGCTCATCCAAAGCCTGCAGGTCAATTATATACTGTAACATCAACAATGAACTACATATTGACCTCATAAGTGAGTGGTGCCTTCCACAGATAGTGAAAGAGCAGTCCTGGGAGAAGAAAAGGCACGAATCAGAGAGGATTCAATTTAAGGTCTGAACCTTCCTTAAATTTGTTTAAACCAGAAGTGTCAAAAGTACTCACACAATGTACTTAAGTAGAAGTCCAGACAATTGTATAAAACAAAATAAAGTAAGAAGCCTATTTGGACAATTTGTACTTTACTTCCCAACAATGCTTTTAACCCCTTCTCCCCCAAAATAAACATTTTGTGTTTGTTCGGCAGTTCCGTGTGCCCCAAAAGGGCCAAACGGACGGTCACTTATCTGCAGGTCACAGCATCGATGCCACGAGGGGTTCAGACAGCGTGGAATGCTTGCAGACAGAGTTGAGGCAGGAGATGGAGGCACATGTAAGAGGTAACAGGACATTTCAAAATGCAGTCCAATACAAGAGCTGTATCACAAACTCCACATTATGGTTGTACAGTAGATAACATTTTTATACAGCCCTGTTCAAATTCCAGGTTTTTGTGACATAAAAATGAGACCAAGATAAATCTTTTAAAAACATTTTCCGCCATTAATGTGACACATAGCTTGTAAAACTATTTATTATTTATTTTTAAACTGAGATAATATGGTTGCACAAGTGCGCACACCATCTTGTAACTGGGGGATGTAGCAGTGTTCAGAATTAACCAATCACATTCAAACTCAAGTGAGTCAGCCCATACAGTACCTGCGACCATTTAAAGTGCCTCTAATTACCTCTAAGTGCCCCCCCCAAAAGTTCAGCTGTTCTCGTAGGCTTTTCTTGATATATATATATTTTTTAACTTCTATCAAAAGCCTGAAGGTTTTGTTCCAGCTGAAGAAAAACAGCCCAAAGCATGATGCTTCCGCAGTCCACCACGGTGCTACACTGTAGCTTATGGCATTACGAAAATCTCCCAGAGGTGTGGGGAAATGTGTTACGGCCAATGAAACCAAGGTTGTACGTTTTGGTCATAATTCTAAGAGGTACGTTTGGTATAAACACAACACTGCTTATCACTAATCTAACCTAGTGGGGAACTAAGTGTTTTATTGACACTTATTATATATACACAGTATGGTTTGTGCCAATTCAAACTGACCTCATTATCTTCATAAAGGCCAACCTTTTGCTATTGGATGCTGTTCGATTAAACAGGTGTGCCAAATGTTGTAGCCATTGAGTGTGTGTTGTGTGCCTCGTGTCATGTCTGCAGAAGACGGAGGGAGCGCGGACAAAGTCCAGGAGAGGGTAACAAGAATCCTGCAGTTGAGAGAAGCTCTCAGAGAGGAAACGATGAAGAACATTTCTGCAGAAGAATGTGACCTCTGTCTTCAAGTAACACGCTTCATCTCACTTGTCTTTTTCATTCTTTTACATAAGCTTTTCTGTACGCATAAGACACTCTCACTATGGCTTTTTTTTTTTTTCTTTAGCTAAATGAGGAGTATCAGTTGGAAGACTGCCATGCACACGAGCGTAGGAGGCAACTGAAGGAGCTCAGCGGGAGATTAATACAGCAGGAGATGGAGAAAATGGAGAGAGACTTGGCAAGGGAGCAGCTTCCAGTAAGATAATGGGATGAGCTGATAGACTGTATGCATTTCATATTATTCAGTGTGTCATCCATCTTAGGAGAGGATGCTGAGTCACTTGAGCAAATTCATTATGAAAATAAGCCATCAATCAATGTGTTTTAGGGGAATTGTGAAACAAACTACAAAACACTCAGTAGTAATAAGAGGTAAGGCACAAATCATCTATTTAAATGTACTTGTTAGAGTGAGGGCGTGCGGAGAGAGCTGCTGGTGATGAGCAGAGAGAGACAAGTTCTGGTGCTGCAGATGGAGGCCCTGCGAGAGGAGGCCCAGCAGGCCCACAAGGACCTACAGGAGCAGCGTCACAACCACCAAAGTGAGCTGCGACGTCTGAGGGAAGAGAGCCTCCAGGTGGGTCCAACTGTGGAAGTCAGTTAGCAACACATGTAGACAGACAATACAATATTCTTATTTTTTGTTTCGTGTGAAAAAGGACCAAGATTACTGCAGCTTCAGTCAGTTGTAACTCATCGTCGTCATTGTCTGTATAATACTGCCCCCAAGTGGCCAAGGTGTGCAGACTGGAAGTACGGCTCTTCCACACAGACGCAACCAATCGGAGGATAGGGGACGGTCTTAGCCAAATATGGACAAAGTGGATACAAAACTGGGTCAAACAGATGTAGCTGTCAGACAAAACCAAGGTGTTTTTTTTTTTTTTTATTGAATTGAGACTTTCACACTAAGTCCATGTTAAAGAGTCACTCTGTGGAGGTCTAAATAAAAATACAGGACCTTAAAGTAACCTTCACACACCAGTTTAAATTATTTTATATTTGCAGCTTTCCCAGAATACGACAACCCCGATTAGCATTAGCAATGAAAAGCCTTGGAAAGTTGAAAAATAAATAAAATAAATTGGACGACACACAAAACTGCCTAAGGATTTTGAGGTATTTATTTTGTACACTGTAACTTCACTGAATCACCACTTTGTATTAAAAATAAGAATAAATAAGGAAAACAGCACAACTTGTCCCTTCTGAAATTACCATTGGTTGTTCCCTGAACAGGCCTTTCTTCTTTTTTTGGTTTCATTGCGTTCGCAAAACCGCAGAAGATCCTTACTGCTACTTTGATTGTATTAAAGCAATAACTCATATTACCGTAAATTTGGTAGCTCACTTGACACTTGAAATGCCGCATAGACGTTTTTCCCCCCTTTCATTCGTGTACATCTGTCTCTGAAGGTGTTCCGGAGTTTTCATGAATCTAGTGAGGATCTGAGGATGTCCGAGGCCAGATACAGAAGCGTGCTGCTGGAGGCTGTGCACGACGCAGTTTACCAATCTGCTCAAAACCAGCAACTCCGAGCTGACAACAAACAACTGCGTAAAGGTGTTTGTATCTACACTTGCATCATAGAGAGATCATTATATGTCTTACTTACGTTTTGTTTTACAGCTCTGGGAGAGTTGAAGGATACACTAACCAAGCAAGGTGCGCACAAGGCTTCTGTATCCCCCCCAAAACTAGTCTAAACGATGCAAGTGTATGGAAATTAACTGGCCCTTATGACAATAAAGAGGCAGCCCTCCTGAACAAATGATATTTGCGTCATTATTTGAAAGTCCTCAAACCATCATGAATGGAACTTTTAAAACAATGAAAATTAAGCCACAACACACACTGGACAAGTCATTACGAATACACCTCCACAATCTAATGAGCTACAATACAAGATAAAAACCTCTCTAAAGGTAATGATCGGGTAGGTATTTATGTAATTTTGTCTATTGGAAATTTTCAGTGGTGTTAAAGTTTTCAATAGCACTTGTTCTCATTGGGGTTGCAGGTGAGCTTGAGGCCGTCCCAACAATTACAGATTGTTAAATCAGAATCCTCTTTATTTGGAAAGTATGTTAAAAACACACAAGGAATTTGTCTCTGGTAGTCGGAGCTGCTCTAGTAGAAAAATTGTCTATAAATGGAGAACGTTCAGCACTGTTACTTCTCTTTCTCTTTGTTCACAATTGTTAGTGGTATTAGTTCAAGCTGACTCTGCTTGTTTATACTTGTGATTTAGATGATCAGACTGCATTTGATGGCCAATTTATGCAGAAATCCCAAAGGATTCACATACTTTTTCCTCCCACTGTATTAGCCTTTTTTTTTTTAGGTTGGGGGTTCAAATCTGGGCTCCAACCTTCCTGTGCAAAGTTTGCATGTTCTACGCATAATTGCATGGGTTTTCTCTGGGTAATAAGTCTTCCTCCCATATTCCAAAACCAAATTGTAACAATTCAAATTTTTCCTTAAGTGTGAATGTGAGCGTGAACGCTTGTTTATCTATATGTGCCCTGTACTTGGCTGGTGATCAGTCCAGAGTGTACCTTTACTTTCAGCCAAAGTCAGGTGGACTGGCGTCCAGCTCACCCGCCATCCAAATTCGGACAAGTGTTCTAGAAAATAGATGAAATAGATGGCATTTATAGTGCTACGTAAGGGCAAACATTGTATTCCATTACGATGCACACCTAATTGAACCAGTGAGTGTATATTTTTAAAGTACAGTAATAGTTGGATTTTCACATTCAAACTCACAAAAAAAGGCAAGAAGAAAAAACAAGAGAACCCAAAGTTGAGTATTAAAGCAGTGACTAGAGTTTTGGTGAAGACTCCTCTACGTGTAGTAAAGATAAGCTGCCAGGGCGACCATGGAGAGCGGTATAAGGAAGAGGAAAGTGAGCTGCAGCCCTAAAACGGCCCACGAGAACACAGCGTTGACCAGCATGGAGCAGGAGATGACGAAGAGTCGTGTGATACCGCTGCCGTGTTTCAACACCACAGACATCAAGAGGCCGTTAGCCGCCTGTCCGGCAACGATGGTCCAAACGGTCCACGAGTATCCTTCCAAAAAGCTCTTGTCGCTCACCAGGGCAGAGAGGGAGGACAGCCCGTTGATGATTACGCCAAACCCGTAGAGGTAGAGATTCTGCAGGCTGAGCGGCAGCTTCTGGCTCTTCAGCACCCTCTCTGTATAAACAGCCGCCAGCCCCGAGGCACAGCAGTACAACAGCATGAGGAAGAGCCCCCACGCTGTGATATGAAGCCTGGCCCCTCGCTGCGCTGCGCTCACGTCTGTTGGATCCAGACTGGCGAAGCTGTGGCACACTCCCGCCGTCATGAGAAGCCCCAGACTGAACCACTGACCCCAGCGCAGCCTCCTGCCCAGGCACAGGGAGAAGAGTAGAGCAGTGGCGGCAATTTTGAGGTTGCTAAGCATCTGGAACGAGCTGGGGTCCATGTAAGCCTGCATGAGGACTACCAGGTTGTTGTTGAGGGCGTAGAGCGCCGCGGGGACGGCGTAGGGGGCAACGAGGAACGGAGAAGGAGGTGAGAGTAAGGCTGACGTGCCCTCGGTCGTAACGAGAGCGGCGAAGGACAGGAGCAGCTTGGCCAGCTCGATCATAATGACGCACGAGGACGGATTGAAAGGGACGCGGCCCTCAACCTTGCTCAGAGCAATGAGCGGCGCGTGAGAGCCGTAGATGAGGACCATCACGCACAACAGGGCGCCCCACTGGAGCCTCGGCACCCGTCGCCGCCTGTACTTCGTCCTCTCATTCTTGATCACGATCATGGTCAATAATACAAAATTAAATAGTAACTTAGAACGTGAACTGCAGTGCAATTAACATAAGGCCATGTCAAGGACGACCAAACAAAACATTTCATGAAATGTAATGGACCAAACCTCACAAGCATGAAGGCTTAAATTATAAATAGTAAGTGAAAATTGCTGATTGCAGTCCATCACTGACAAACAAGAAGTAGCACCAGGCTTTCGCCAGTCCGCCCAAATTACTTGGAGCCTTTTTTCAAGTTGTTGAGACGGTCTTTGATGGTCCTTTCAATGTTGGGCACTTGATAGTTCTGTGCTGCATATATGCCAGTGACAGTCCCCAGGAGCAGCCCAAAGATGGCGGAAGAGCGGAGTTTGGCCGCCACATAACCGGCCAGGAAGCCCTTGAGGAACGGAGATCCCAACAGTGTGCCACCCTGCAAGACGAAGCAGACATGAAACCCCCTGGAAAGTGAACATGTATTTGACACACCACACAGAACAGCTGTTAAACGGAACCCCAATTGTAATGACAATTAACTTAACGCAAATCATTCTGGGATTGATGATGTATAATAGTTGCTCTTTGCCACCCTCTCTTATATTAGTTAATGCAGAGGTGGGCAGAGTAGCCAAACATTCTACTCAAGTAAGAGTACTGTTACTCGACAATAATGTGACTCTAGTAAAAGTAAAAAGTAGTCCTCCAAAATAATTACTTGAGTAAGAGGAATGAGTACGGTGGGTGGGGGACAAGTACTGAGTAACTGATTTTTTAAATCAAATCTCTTTAGCAACTGACTTCTTCCTTAACTATTCCTCTATCTTTTTATGGTTTAATAAATCTGATAGAGTGGCACGTTGGACAACTGGTTAGCATATCTGCCTCATAGTTCTGAGGACCTGGGTCCAAATCCGCCTGTGTGGAGTTTGCATGTTCTGCCCATGTCTTCATGGGTTTTCTCCGGGTACAACGGTTTCCTCCCTCATCCCCAAAACATGCATGGTATGTTAATTAAAGACTCTAAATCGTCCGTAATTAAAGACTCTAAATCGTCCGTAAGTGAAAATGATTGTTTGTTTATATGAACCCTGCGATTGGCTGACAACCATTTAAGGGTTCAGGGTTTCCCTGTGTTTCAACTGTGCGGGATGGGTAAAAGTAAGTATATGTCACAGATTTTCGCCAATTGCGGGTGGGTCTGTGACGCAAACTCAACATAATAATCACGGGTACACAGTTTCTCAGCCAATGACTTGGCAACTTGGCTGGCTGGAGTTCCAGAGCGAAAGAGTCACTTTTAAGCATCGGCTGAAGCACAATTCCATCAATGCCAAAAGGTAAGTATAGCTGCAGTAGTAGCACACGTCAACCTGAGCCAACAGTTTAATCAGAATTTCCTCCTGATAACAGTTGTCGATGTTGGGGGTGAAGTGTATTTGTGTTTGGCTATGTCATGTGCCACGTGTAATATTGAGGCTGAGTGGCGATAATGCAATTGAATACTATGGGCAGTCGTTTTAAGTGAGTCTGTCGGATGGATTCATTTGCCAGTGTTGCAAGGTTAGCAGCACTGCATGGAGTTTTTGTTGGATTCACAGATTAGCGTGAACTAAAAGTGGTAGCTTCTGATAAGCGGCACACAACCTTTCACAAGCAGGCTGGTAACCCACCAGGCCCTGCCTCTTAAAGGCACATGGATGTACATGCACACTACATTATCGACAGCATCGTTGTTGCTTATTGCTTAGCAAAATTTGTTTTGTGTTCGACTACATTTATAGTGTGTTTAAAAAGTGTGCTTCAATAAGTTTAAATGTTTTTAAAGGATATGAGAGGGGTAAAACTATTTAGATTTTTTTCTGTCTCTACTGCAGATGTTCACCTATCTGGGTGGGACTGAATCATATCCGCCACACAAAAAAAATAAATAATAATAATAATTATTGATCCTGGGGTTATTTTGACGAAAGCATGTCACAGACATGTTATTAAGACACCAGGGAAATGTTTGAAATTCTGAGGGGAAAAAATGCATACGTTTCCTTTAATATTAAGGTCAGCTGACAATCTGACTGAATATGAATCAAATTATTTTATATGGGCACAAATATGTACATAATTGTATATTTTACACAATATGTAGTTGAAAAGAACACACCATCACTCCATTTATGACAAATGTAATATTTAAAACTATATTCTTTTTCCTACTCCTGTGCTTCAGTCATCAGATATGAGTTAATCACGGAGCCTACCTGAGGAATTCCCACAGAGATTTCGTTCTCCACTCGCTTCTGGATGTCCTCCAACTGATTTTTGAGCTGCGTCAGGTCTTTCAACCGTTTCAGGGGATCCTAAAAATAGACAAGCGCTTCACCGTTCCGCTTGAAATACAAATCATCCTCGTCTTTCGTGTTTGCATTAATATGCCAACAGCAAGTGCTGCTATATTATAAAACATGTCATTCATGCTTTCTGCTGCAGAGATTTCCCGTAATAAAAGTTAAACAGCTCTGTTTATTGGCACACCCGTGCAACCATAACTAAAAGGTCGTCATACTTAAATTAAATCCATTCGCAATGTTCCACTCTTTGTCGCCACTATGGTCTGACTTATTTAAGACTAAAACAATAAAAGCCGGATAGTTCTACTCACCTTGTCATCCGCCATTTTTTCTCATCGAGTTGATCAGTGTTCGATTAACTAACCTAAACCAAGCGTTGCGATTAGTTAGGTCTGAGTGCGTCTCTTCGGTAAATCACAATGTAATTTAGTGCAGTGTCTCAAACGCTCTAATATCAAATAAAGACTCTTCCTTTTTACTTCAACATTATCGATGCGTTTCATGCGCAATCCCACGGATGTGTTTCATTCATCCATACCGGAACCTAAGTGTCACCTTCACGTGTCAAAAACGTCCAACGTGATTGGCCAGTGTTTCCATAATACCGTCTGCTATTTGTTTAGAACCCAAGCTGCGAAATCGCCATGTTTTTTTGTACCAGTCGATGTGACACAAAGCGACTTTTGCCATTTATCCCTCGCGAATTCCACCCTTTAATAATAGAGTTTATTCTATAGCACTATTATACAGCCTCTTTGCAATATCCGGCCGTTTGGGCGTACTTAACATCATTTTCAGAGCATCGTGAAGCACTTCGGGCCATCCGAGGTAAGACTTCAACAAGAAGCCGTTTCATTGGACAACGCTGTGAGTTTGCTGGCAGTATGCAGTCGGGCCATTAACGCTCCGTTGAAACATCAGAGTGCAGGTGTTTTAACTTGTGTCGACACTCCATTAGTGCTCCTGTGGGCCAATATGGCAACATTTTGGAATGACCAAGACACTGTCATAGCTACCGAGGTGACTTGCCTGTATACACTGGCCGACTGGTGTCTTAACTTGCTTCCAATATGTCCTTATTTTAGAATTCCGGCTGAGTTCAGTGCTGGCCCCTTTATTTTGTGCTAACTACGTGCGATAATAATAACAATAATATATATATATATATATATATATATATATATAAACTCCCCTGAGACTGAAACTCAGGCGGCGGCACAAAGTTTAACTTGGTCCTTCATCCAAGGCAGTGGTGGGTACGAAGTACAAATGCTGCTCTAAGATACTGTACTTGAGTAGATTTTTGAGGTATGTGCACCTTATTTGAATATTTATTGTTCTAACAAGTTTTTACACACACTACATTTGAAAATTGAAATTTACTTTCTACTCCTTACTTTGTCAAAGTAGACTTGTTAACCTATTTTTCAACCTCCGTAGATGACTACACAACTTCAAAAAGATGTACAGACCCTTTCCAAAAAAATTTAATATCATGAAAAAGTTTATTTATTTCATAATTCCATTCAAAACGTTTTAAATTTCTTTCACCTACTGTGAAGAAATAGGTCCAAATTTTTCAGCCCATAAATGTTTTAAACTGAGTGTCACACACTAATCGTCTAATAAACTCAAAGCACTTGCACAGGTTTCCCCAGGTGTCAAATTGCTTCAGTTTGGTTCAGTTGTCTCAGTTGGGTTGAGGGACACCAGACCCAAAAACAAAGAAAAACTGACAGCAAACATCAAGCAAATCTGGACTTCCATAACTCCCAGGCAATGCCACAGGCTGATTGCTCAATGCCACAGCGCATTGAGCCAGTGATTGAAGCATAGGGATTCCTAACCAAGTATTGAAGATTAACATAATTGTTTTGGAAGTACCATATTTTGATTGATTTAATGTGACCCTAATTTGTATTTAATTATTATTTTTATTTATTTACAAAAACTGAAGTAAAATGGTAATTTCTTCACAGTATTCAAATTGTTTTTGAATTGAATTTTATAGGTTTTATGAACTGGAAACCCAAAATATGTAAAAAATAATAATAATAAATACTTGACATTGTTTAAATTGTGGGCCCTGAATCTATAATCTATCAAAGTTTAACTTTTTGAATGGAAATAAACTTTTCCATGATATTCACATTTTTTGGAAAGGGTCTGTAAATGAACCATGGCTGAGCTCTTGATTATTATTATTTTTTTTGTCCTGTTTGGCTGTTAGGTCAAGCAGAATGGAGGATCTGTATCCCTTTTATGCCGGAACAGTTTTACTGTGTTACAGTGGAGTTTTTAAGCTTCCGCTGTGGTTAGTATTATAATTGATGTTTATTGAGAATCAGAATTGATCAGTCGAACAGAACAAGGTTTCTGGAGGGGAGAGAGAAACGAAGACAAAGCACTAATGGTAAACGGGATGAGAAAAGTAAATCATTACATATCTACAACAATGAAGTGAGTGTTGCATGCAGCTGTAGTGCAGGAAGAACAGGACAAGATGGAATAGGAGAAAAAGCATGCAGGACAAGGGTCGTGAACCCAGCTGTACAATTGAAGTGTGGTGGGATTGACTGTAAATGATAAAAGTCTATAGGAAAAGAATGTGAGTTAGGGGATATACAAGCAATTCGCATATTCATAAGTTATTTTCACAATAAGTGAGTGGCCCCACACCCAGCGAAATAGGCCCAGGGGTGTGTGCCTGTGGACACATGCAAGTGAATTGACACTGTTTTGCATACACAGACTGCCAGAAGTGTCCTGTAATTGCTATGCCTACACCGTGGAGGCTTAGGACCCCACCCAATCAGTCGAGGGGCGGATACATTTAATTACGCTGCAAAATTGATCAAGACGGCGGCTGCGTAGATAGTGTAGAACCAAGGAGCACGCTGAGTACGTCACCACAGCATGTGACTAAAACCGACCAATCACGAGAGATGATCTCCGCGGCGTTCTACGCACGGCAACAGTATTTTGCCATGCGCGCTTGAAGCTACGCAGAGAGGCCGTGTGGGCCAATTCATCGGTCACGTGATGCAATGCGGGCGTTGTCAGCCACGGGAGTATAAAGAGGTCTTAAGTGAGAGCCAACCTACCTCCCTGTTAGTATGACTGCCAGGTCCCCGACTAGCAGTATTTGGCCCTACCCCGTGTATCAGCACCCACTACCCGCCCTCGAGTGTGGAAGGTGAACCCCCCCTGTCCAGGGAGGGACAAAAAACCCACAGCAGATCCCACAGCCCGCAGGGGACCACCTGCCCCACCCCCACGGGAAGAGGAAGAGACGATCGCAGCGGGACGCAAGGAACGGAGAGAAGAGGAGGAAGCGGACCCGAGGAGCGACAGGGGGGCCCCACCAGCACCCACGGAACCACCAATGCTCCCTGGGAGGTCACCCCAGTGGTTCACCCTTGCCCCTGAGATCGGGCAGGAGTGAAGAAAGTCCTTGTTTGATTGAGATCTTGGGCTCTCACATGGTGTGAAAAACAGAGTCAGCAGCGACTGTGAGGAACGTGATCCAGGGCACCATTAACAACAACAGAAACAGATTTGGAGAAACAAGACATTCCTCATCCATGGCCTTATTTAATTGTTTCATGTTGTCGGCACCAAGAATGATTCGTGGTGAATGTGTTGTCTTGTGCCAGGCTAAAACCCACAAGCTTCCTATGTAAGGTGGCATGTAAGGTGTTTTCTGTTTAGCATGGAAGTCGAGCCAACACACTCGCTCTCTTCTCAGTATTGAGGACTATCTAAGATAAATCCTCCCTCACCCCCATTGTGCGGCGGTATTAAAACGGGCATTGTAGACTAATTGACCCAAAAAATAGTAAAAAAGTTTTACTTCGTACTTGTTAATACTAGACTTTACACCGATCTGATCGGCGTGATCGTTATCGGCCAATATTTAGCATTCTATGCTGATGGACTTTGTCATGCTGCCACCACCATGCTTCACTGTTGGGATTGTATTGGACAGGTGATGAGCAGTGCCTGGTTTTCTCCACACATGCCACTTAGAATTAAGGCCAACAATTTCTATCTTGGTCTCATCAGACCTGAGAAACTTATTTCTAACCATCTTGTAGTCCTTGAGGTGTTTTTTTTTTTTTTTTTTAGAAAACTCCATGTGGTCTTTCATGTGTCTTGCACTGAGAAGAGGGTTCCGTCGAGCTACTCTGCCATAAAGCCCTGACTGGTGGAGGGCTGCAGTGATGGTTGACTTTCTAGAACTTTCCGCCATCTCCCGACTGCATCTCTGGAGCTCAGCCACAGTGATCTTTGGGTTCTTCTTTACCTCTCTCACCAAGGCTCTTCTCCCCCAATTGCTCATATTGGCTGGACGGCCAGCTCTAGGAAGGGTTCCGATCGTCCCAAAGGTCTTCCATTTCAGGATTATGGAGGCCACTGTGCTATTAAGAACCTTAAGTGCAGCAGAAATGTTTGTGTAACCTTGGCCACAATTCTGTCTCTGAGCCCTTCAGGCAGTTCCTTTGACCTCATGATTCTCATTTGCTCTGAAATGCACTGTGAGCTGTAAGGTCTTATATACACAGGGGTGTGGCTTTCTTAAGTCCAATCAGTATAATCAAACACAGCTGGACTCCAATGAAGGTGTAGAACCATTTTAAGGATGATCAGAAGAAATGGACAGCACCCGAGTTAAATATGAGTGTCACAGCAAAGGGTCTGAATACTTATTGCTGTGTGATATTTCAGTTTTTATTTTTTTATAAATCAGCAAAAATTTCAACAATTACGTTTATGGGGTGCTGTGTGTACATGAATGAGAGAAAAAATGAACTTGATTTTAACAAATGGCTGTAATATAACAGAGTGAAAAATTTAAGGGGGTCTGAAAACTTTCCGTACCCACTGTATTTTACAATTGAAAAATCTCACGGCACGCCAACAAACAAAAATGTCACAAAAAGTGGAGACATTAATTACTGTATGTACTTCCTGCCATCTAATAGAAGACCATTCACTTGTTCTGTCTGTCGCTGTGCTTCACTGGCATAAATAGATGAACAAAGATACATTATGTATTGTAAATACAATTCTTTGAGCAATTAAGTACACAAGTATGTACAGTAAATGAACAGGTCATTTAAATAGACATATTGCTCCATCTTGTGATCGGTTATCGTTTTTTTTAAACTTGCCGATCGACCCCAAAAATCCTGATCGTGTAAAGCCTAATTAGTACATTTCAGAGTCTGTACTTTTTTACTTTTAAGTACAAGCGTTGAAGCAATGCTTTCTACCAGAGCCTTTTTCAAGTGTCTGTCCTTCTACTTAGTACAGAGTGTAAGTATTTATGTAACCTCTGACTGAAACTAAAACTAAAGTGACAACAAAGTTAAGTCTGTTATCCTATTGGTCCTAGATCCAAGGGAATTATGGAGAAGGTGGACCTATGTGAGGTAGTGAAGCTGACAGAGGAGGTGGAGAGCGCCTACAACCAGGTTGAAGTACTTTCCCCCAAGAAACGAAAGCGCAAAAGTCAGGAAGAGGGTGAGGTGAAGCCGAAGAAGCCCAGGTAATGCTCACATCAAAATGTTTGCACACTCACAAACTGGGATTGAGCCTCCATGATTTAAAAAAAAAAATGTCATACAGGTCTGCCTACTTGCTGTACTACTTCGATGTCCATCAGATTATGCAACAGGAGAGACCCAATCAGCCACAATCAGAGATCAACAAGCGAATCAGTGAGAGCTGGAAAAGGCTCAGTGTGGCAGAGAAACGCTACTATCTGGACAAGGCCAACTCGGAGAAGGACGGCACTGATACAGTACGTAAAAAAGGTTTCACTACTCACAGGGATTAGGGATTTTCAGGGATTAGGGATTTTCAGTTTTCGGGTGAACTTTGAGGATGAAACTAAAATGGAATATAACCATAGATCATTTTACACTTGAAACTATGTGAGTCCCAGGATGCACATGTCTGGAAGTAATAAATTGAGTATTCAAAAAGGAGTCAAAGTTTTTGAAATCCTCTTTGATATGCTGATGTGCTTCTATTTGAATTCAAAAGATTTATTACCATACATACAACATTTACGCATGAACCTTTATCTCACAGGGCTGAGTGTAAGTTACTGTATGAACACATTTGTTATGAGTTATACAAATACATGGTATTAACCTTGTAGGGTGATCAGAGTCAGCCACATGTGCTCCCAGCACCCCTGAAAGTGCAGTGTCACCCATGATTGCAGCGACTCTCTCCTGAAACTGGGTGAGTCCCTCGGCGCTGATTCCTCCGCCTGGTTTGTCCACACTTTGGCGGTGGGCAGCTGTCCAAATCAGATGCCCCAGCCACCTCATCTGGCTCCTCTCAATGTGGAAGAGCAGCGGCTCTACTCTGAGCCCCTCCCGGATGACCGAGCTTCTCACCCTATCTCTAATGGCCCCCTGCGGAGGGAACTTATTTTGGCCGCTTGTATCTGGATCTTGTTCTTTCAGTCACGACCCACAGCTCGTGACCATAGGTGAGGGTAGGAACGTAGATCGACCGGTAAATTGAGAGCGTCGCCTTTCGGCTTAGTTCCTACTTTACCACAACGGACCGATACAAAGTCTGCCTCACTGCAGACACTGAGGAGAGGCTTCCGTCGGGCCACTCTCCCATAAAGCCCCGACTGGTGGAAGGCTGCAGTGATGGTTGACTTTCTAGAACTTTCTCCCATCTCCCGACTGCATCTCTGAAGCTCAGCCACAGTGATCTTGGGGTTCTTCTTTACCTCTCTCACCAAAGCTCTTCTCCCCCGATTGGTCAGTTTGGCCAGACGGCCAGCCGTAGGAGGGGCTCTGGTCGTCCCTAACGTCTTCCATTTAAGGATTATGGAGGTCACTGTGCTCTAAAGAACCTTAAGTGCAGCAGAAATGTGTTCGTAACCTTGGTCAGATCTGTGCCTTGCCACAATTCTGTCTCTGAGCTCTTCAGGCAGTTCCTTTGACGTCATGATTCTCGTTTGCTCTGACATGCACTGTGAGCTGTAAGGTCTTATATAGACAGGTGTGTGGCTTTCCTAATCAAGTCCAATCAGTATAATCAAACACAACTGGACACCAATGAAGGTGTAGAACCATCTCAAGGATGATAAGAAGAAATGGACAGCACGAGTTAAATATGAGTGTCACAGCAAAGGGTCTGAATACTTATAGCTGTGTGTTATATCAGTTTTTATTTTTTAATAAATCTGCAAAAGTTTCAACAATTCTTTTTTCTTTCAGTATGCAGTGATGTGTGTACACTAATGAGGGGCAAAATGAACTTAAATGATTTTAGCAAATGGTTGCAATATGACAAATTGTGAAAAATTTAAGGGGGTCTGAATACTTTCTGTACCTTTCTGTCAGGTGACTCGAGTCTGACTCGAGTCAGGTGACCCGAGTCAGGTGACCCGAGTCTGACTCGAGTCGTCTGACTCGAGTCCGAGTCAGGTGACTCGAGTCCAGATCTCTGCCAAAGTGGATTTTACATGGTCTGAATCTCATTGTTTTTGATTTTATTACAGTTGTTGTCTCCCAGCCCATCCAAAGACCTCCCAGGCTTCCGTAAGATCCTACCGAGAGCTAGTTACCTTGTTTTGACCGACGATCCCCAGGCGGGAGGTTCTCTGGCAGAGAGTCTCAATGATCCAGGTAATGGAAATTTGTCCTTTCCTACTTTGACTCAAGAGCTGAAAAAGGCCCAGACGCTTGGCCTGGCTTGCAAAGTGGATGTTTCTCAGAGGTCTGTGGGTAAACCTGGGAATACAGGAGAGATGTCGTATTCCACAGCAATCCGAGGATGCACATCCTCCTCTTCATCCATTACATCTGTGTCTCCAACTTCCAAAGACATTTCTTTCTCACTGAGCCCTGTGGATGTTACAGCAAACTGTGTTCAAATGAAAGAATGTGAGATAAGACATGCTGCTGGTGTTAATAGTGGGGTGACAATGCATCAAACCCAAGGGGAAACCACACAGATGGTTGCCATTATCCCCAACGAGGTAATGCCTTCACATCCACCAACCATGTTTATTGACATGTCGTTTTAATGGTAAAATTAAGTTGCATATATATATTTGTTTTCTTTTTAGAACATGCTTGAGCCCAAATCTTTGGCAGGAGTCAGCCCTTTGGGCCCCCTAATGATGGTCTCTGTGGCAGCTAGAAAAGAGCCGTCATACAAGATGGTAACGACTCAGACTTTTCGAACAACCTGACAGTGCTGGCACATGTTGAAGGTGGAGGTTGCAGTTTAAAAACAAAACAAACCCCCCCCAAAAAACACTTTGTCATATACTGTGTTAAAACTGCCTGTATGACCTGACTATAGAATATTGTTAAAATTCTTTTGAAAAATTACCCCTCTTTGGCCACATGTTATGCTTGGAATTTAATTTTAATTATCATTTTAAATCTTGTCCCTCCATGACAGGAGCAGCCTATCAGAGACTGTAAAGACTGAAGAATAATTTGCTGCGCACACGCCACAGCCTCGCTGTCTGTACACACAGCAGCCTCATGCAGATTTTTTTTGGCCAGATTATTTACCTCCGGTTAGCAGCAAAAGTTAAAAAGAATACATTGGACAGCTGTCAAGACAAAACAAGGATCAAGTTTTAATGCGGCTTATTTTCTGTGCACGATTGCACAATGCATGTCTCATGCACGTTCACGTTAGTGAGGGGTGTGGCTTTGGTCAGAGATGCGGGGGGCAGGGGGGGGGGGGGGGGGAGTGAAGTGAGGCTCCATTTAAATCTTGCTTGCAGTTTGAAAACTGCAAACGTCAGCTTTAAATCCAAGAATATAAATGTATACTGAATGTACGATAACGTTTTGTCTCTGCTTTTTTTGTAGGCTGTGAAAACATACACCAGAAGAGGTCGTGGGAAGTGTCTAAATCCTCATTGTTCATTTATCTACGTCACACGACACAAGCCAACAAAATGCCCTGAATGTGGAAGCCACCTTGGCGGCAAATGGATACCTGCAGTGAGTAATACTTTTGTAGGATTTTCTTGCCTGGCCAACGTAATCAATATAATGTAATCATTGATATTGTGGTGGTAAAATAATATTTGATAGATTTCTCCCTCACCGAAAATGTTATGTACGCTTGGTCAAGCTAAAGACATCCATACAAAGGGAGCATAGAAATTCTGCCTTTGCAAATATTTTACAGATACAGATGTGTACGTGAACATGTACTGTAGTTTTTTACTGAGTGAGCTTTTTTTATAGTTAGTCTAGTGGTTCCGAAAGTGGGGGGACCAATTGCTGGGCGGGGGGGGGCACGGGACAAATTAATGAATGAAAACATTGCAATGATGGCAATGTTGAATATTTAAAAAAAAGAAACCTGTTACACTTAACACAATTGCGCAGTGAAGGTGCTTGAAAACAGTTACACTTATCGCAACCTGCAGTTTATGGCAGTTTACTTTTATTTTTTAAGTTGAGGTTTGTATCAATTACATTGTAATAAGTTCATTGCAGTTCATTTCACATGTAATTATTACAATGTGTGAAATAAACTGCGATGGACTCTGAAAACAAAGTGGTGGGGGGAAAAAGCTTGCTCTGTTACATTTGGCGCCCACTTTGTCGTACCCATTACCGCCACGCACAGGACCGAGTATCACATGGCATGTCTCATGAGTCAGACACTTTTGGCTGTCGGAATCATTCACTCATTCCCTCCTCCTTAGTCACTACCAATGGATTTGTATATAGTCGACTATATCGTTCACTCATCAGTCAAATAAAAACAAATTTTCAACTCCATTCGAGCTCGATTACCTCATTGCATTTGCATAGTTTCAACCAGGGCGGACTGGGGGGGAAATTGGCTCAGGAATCATGGCCAGACTGGCCCAGTTAATGCGCGCAGTAAGGAGCCAGCCAACCGGCAACACAAATTTCATGTAACCCAATGATTCAAAAGAATTAATAAAAAAATTATGCTCTTTTGGACCATAATTCATGGAGTAGTTAATAACCTCAAAAACTAAAAATATAAACAAAGACAAAAGGAACAGACTAAACACCATAGATCATTTTACACTTGAGACTATGTGAGTCCCGGCATGCAAATGTCATGGAAACAATGAGTCCCAACCCAGGAACAATGAGTCCGTGCAACTTTGTTCTTAACTGGAGAAATTGGGTGGGATGGTTGTGTTTAAAATGGATTTTGTCACGTTGAGGTTTTAAGTGGTGTTGTCGGTGGTACGACTTTATACAAATTTGACATACCAGCTCTTTAGTGTTATCAGGATGGCTGCGTTCATCTGGCTCGAATCTGAAATATTCCCACATCTTCTCTGTGGCATTAGGCTTTGGAACTAATTCCATTTATGACGCTCAATTTTCTGTAACTGCAGCTGCCGGCTTGCTGTCAGAAAACTTACCTTCATGTACGCTTGCGACCGCATTTCATACGCATGCACATGCGCGCGCACACACACCCAATCAGACGGAGGGTCCCTGCTCTTCAATAGACCGCCCTTTGTTTCAACAAACCAGATCAATGTCAGCTGGTTTTACCTTCAATAGTAAATATTGAACAAATAAATAAATAATAATTTCAAGATGAGCGAATTTGATTAAATCAATACAAAGCACTTTTCCCATCCATATTATGTTGCTTTTTTTTTTTTTGCCCCACAATTTACGTATTTGTTTAATGCCGAAAATCAAACAACACCCCCAAAACGGAAAATGAATTTTATTTATTGCTTTTCGAGTGACCGTAGGTTGGTTACTGATTTTCAAGATGCATTGTGGCATACATTGAGAGCACTGTATATGGTATAACCTATACTTACTACACATTCAAACAGCACTACAAAAAGGCAAACTCACTCACTATATAGGGCATTATGTATGGCGTACTTCCGAACACACAATTTTAAGGCCTGGGCGGAGTTCTTCACTGTACGTAATGCTATTCTACTGTATTTCTCACAATGAATTTTTTTATCATTCTTTCTATTAGCTCTCATTAGATGACTGCTCCTGAGTGTAGATTTTAATTTAGTGTCAGTAATTTTGCACTTTGTGTTGCCTAAATGTGCCTGCACTTCTAAATTAGGCAAAGAAAAGCCAGCAAAAAAATGTACAAGTTTCCAAGCTGGGGTCTGAAGTCAAGTCCGGTTCAACCTACCAAGACACAGTGCAAGAGGAGAACGCTGATGCTGGTAAAACAAAACCCAGTGGGGGCAAAAAAGAAGGGCAAAGGTGCTTGAAAAAGATGAAAGCAATTCCGGGTGAAGAGCCAGGAGAGGGCAGCAGCAAGTCACCAGATAAAACACTGTGCGTGTCCATGCAGCCACTAATAAAGTGAGTCACTCTACAAATTGGCTCCTCTATGCTCTATTATAGTTTGTCCTCTTATTTAAAATTAATCTGTCCCTGTCTTTGAATAGGCACGTGAAAGAAATAGCCCTCAAAAGACACAGCATGTGCAATCTTCAGGGGAGGCCTGTAAGACCCATCTTACCTTCCTATTGTAGCACAGGTGAAGGGGAAAGCTGCAAACATTCTGATGTTTTGATCTCATAGACTGTGTTCACATCGTTTTACACTCAGGTTGATAATTGTTTCTCCAGGTCCTGCTTTGTTTCAGATCATCACCGTCCCAACTGTGAACAGAAAAATTCCGACACGAAACAACAAAGCACCTTCTGGTACATCATGTTCTCGTTTTGTATGTATGAACTCTATTTCATGTGATGCCTTATTTGATGACAACAACAACAGGATGTTATATCACCCCCAAAATAATGGACATTGTGGTTGTGTGATAATATTTTTGTTCTTAAACACAGAGCCACGAGAGAAATTCTCAGGTCTCAAAGCTGATACCTTAAAACAGCTCGGCCAAGAAGTCCAATCCAAGCAGGTAAGCACGTTAATTTATTGTTAACTCTAAATTGTGCATAGGTGTAAATGCGAGTGTGAATAGTTATTTGTCCTGTCTGTTTGTGGTCTGTGATTGGCTGGCAACCAGCACTAAGTGTACCCCGGCTCTCACCCAAAGTCAGCTGGGATAGGTTCCGACTCACTCGCGAGCCTTACAAACGCTATTGAAAATGGATTGAATGTATCAGGTGTTTTTAATCAATTTATTTTTTTCGTAGGAGTCTTTTGTCACAGCAAGTCAGCTTGTGTCCTCCCCATCTGATATGACCATTGTATCAGTTGTGCCTTTCAATCATGCGACAGTTGACAGCTTTGTAAGTGTACCTTTTAAAAATCACGTTGATCTAGTTATTTTTTATGAACGCTGCATGTCCAGTCTGTTTTTTTTTTTTTTTAAATCTTGTTTCCACATTAGCTCCACTTCTTTCTTTTCCAAGAAACTGGGACTGTCAACAGCGAGAGGCAGAGGTCACTGTAAGAACGCACTGTGTGACTACATGTATAAGAACAGACACAAACCGTTAGTGTGCCCTAAATGTGGTTGTAAGCTGACCCGGGGGAATCCTAAGGAATCCAAGGTGAAAGCTGACTTCTTCTACATTGCATACTTAGTTTATTAGTTATTTAAGCTCAACCCCTATCGTGCTTCAGACAAATGTTTTTAGTATTTGTTTGTAGATGGGGGGTGGGGATTGGGACCATTTGCATTATCTACTTGTGTAAGGCTTTTTTGTTAACTTTACATTCAAGTGTGATACTCAGGGTACTTTATTCATGCTGTTTTAGTATATTAAAGGCCAAGTAGTTTATAGTTGTATTAAGAGTGGACAGATTTATTTGAATGTGATTGTTCAAAAAAATAAATAAATAAAGGTGGGCTGTGTATAGCGTAAGCGCTTTTCAGGCAAGCAGGACAGGACAGATTTATCTTAAATCTTTAACTCTCCTTGTCTTTGTCTTAACTGGTTAATCTATGTTGTTGATATTAACTTTTAACCTTAATTGATGTGCTGGATGATTTGCAGAAGAAATGTCAGTTGTGTTTTACCCCTTGAATATCTTAAGTCTTTGTGATTGTCTGTTTTAGAGGTCGGATCGATTGGTGGATCCATACCAGCCCTTGAGTCCTGTTCAGAAAGACATCCAGCGGCAATCCACCCTGCAGCTGATTCGCCGTTGCCTGCAGATTCCAGAGAGCGAGACCGAGCTCCAGGAAACACTTGCTCTCATCCAGGATCTTAACGGTCTTCAAATTGTCCTGGTCCAACCGGGGGAGCCAAAGCAGGATGGGACCGTTGAGACTGAGACCCTGGTGGAGTCTGGGTGGCCTCAGTTCTATGAATCATCAGCCACTCAATGTGTCCTGTGTAAAAAGCCTCTTTACAAAGGAGATCAGAGGTGAGAAGATGGGAACAAAAATGCGGACATATTTAAGAGCACTGCCCAATTTCAGCTTCTGTTTTTGTAACTGTACACTATTGTCTTGTGTGGGTGTCTGCTTGCTTAACAACATGTTATGTGTGTCTAACCAAGCACGATAGCAGGACAGGAGGACTGCTGGCTGCTTACTGAGATGCTGATCCAGACGGCATCTCTCCAGCTTAAAGTGTGTCTCAATGCTCGGTGTCTGGCTATGCACAGCTTCACTGACCTGCATCCAGGTAAACCCTCCTCAGGTAAAGACAAGGGAGGTGGTGGTGGTGGTCCCCTCCCTTGCCTTTTTCTTTTTTATGTTTGAATAAAGCCTCACACTAACAAATGCATGTAAGTGGGTCACCAAAAGTCTCCTATATACAGCCAACGCCAATACAGCCAAGTAAATCACAAACCTCCACCAAGGCTTAATTTTCCAACTTTTGATGCACACCCTTGCCTGTTATAGTCACTGTGAAGTCAAAAAATTATACTGATCTGGTACAACATTTAATGGGTTCTTCCTTGACACAATTTGCATCTAAGTGCATTTGTCACGCATTATGCATGTAATGCAGGGATGGGAGGGTTACTTAAAAATGTATTCTGTTTCAGTTACTAGTTACCAGTTAAAAAGTGTAGTCAGTAGTGTACTCAACGTACAGTGGTGCCTTGATAAAGTGAGTGACCCGAGCAATCATTTGGCCATTTTTTTCTAATTTTTTTTAATAACCTTGACATGCAATCTCAAAACTTAAGATATAGGTGCTGATTGGTGGCAGTGAACTCAACTCAACTAACTACACGAGAATTAGCGCTTTGGCAAATAGTGAACACTTCTTTAAAAAAGAGGCTTCAAGCTGTTTAGTGCCACTCCCAGTCAAAGTAAACATAAAAGTAGGAGAATTACACATTTAAAACAAATATGGTGTAAGCCTTTAGTCTGCTAGCTTAATGCTAATGCTAACACACAATGTGAAGTGCATATTGTATATAAAACCCTTTGAGCACAAACAGTCCAACAACACATTTAGAAATTCAGTAAAGCAGTACTCACGGTCATGTATTCTTTATCCTCTGCGAGGTGCTGAGACATCTACATGGTAAAAACGTCTATGTACAGTACTGTGTATCCATCAGAACAATGTGCATTGAATTGAATGAGAACGTGTGAAAAAAACTGTTTAATTCTATTAAGTTATGTCATAACTGTATGTTTTAAAGTACAATATTATTGAGTGCTATTTTTTGTTATATTTAGATGAATAGCATTTCCATCCGTTTTAATAGGGAAAGATGATTTGAGATTGAGTCATTGTCAGAGTCAGTCTCGTTGCCGGTGAGCTGTTCAGCAATGATGCCTGCTTTCGCAAAAGCTCGAACAACAGTCAAAGCAGATACCTTAGCCCAAGCATCCACAATCCATTCACATATGGTGGCGTAACTCGCCCGGCGTTGCCTCCCTTTCTTAGTAAAGCTGTGTTCGCCATCTGTCATCCATGGCTCCCACGCCGCTCACTTCACTTTGAACGCCCTGTTTACACGGATGTCCAGCGGTTCATCAAGCCTCCCGGAATGATGGCAAGCCCCGAGTTATTGCAATCAGTCAAATGGTGACTTGAGAGGCTTCTCCCGACTGTTCTTTACTTACTAATCCATTGCTCGAGTTGGTCTTCCAACTCGGGCCACCTTGCCTTGTTTCGACGTTTTGTTTTTCTTTTTTTTCCGCGGAAACTCAGCTTCGTCTTCTTGACTTGGCGAAGCTTGTTTTCCTGCTTCCTCCACTTGCGAACCATGGATTCGTTAATCTTGAATTCTCTCGCGGCTGCTCGATTTCCATGTTCCTCCGCGTAACTGACAGCTTGCAGTTTAAACTGTGCTTCATAAGCGTGTCTCTTCGTAGGTGTCATTTTCGGGGGTCCTTAGCCAAACCGACATTGTTTTGCACAATGCACACCCCGGAAATGCTCCCAGTCAGTCAAGCGGTAAGGAAAATAAATAAATAAATAAATATTTTTTTTTTTTTAAATTAAAAAGAAAATAAATAAAAAAACACCCCGGCGCTATATACCTACTGTCTTTAGCGTCTTACTTCACGCACCATTCCCCTGTCCTCAGCCATGTCCGCTTTTCCTCTGTGGAAGCAGCATGTCGGCAGGAAATGCTTAAAAACAAAAAAAAACACCCCGGCGCTATATACCTGGTGTGGCTTTAGCATCCTACTTAATGCACCCTTCCTCTGTTCTCAGCCACGTCTGCTTTTCCTCTGTGTCAGAAGCGTGTCGGCAGGAAATGCTTAAAAAAGATAAAAATTAAAATAAGTCAAGCGGAGCGCTCATCACACAACAACATTTATAGATGTTGGAACTCTGTGCAAACACAAGGCGCGCCGCATTATAAGGCGCCCCATCCATTTTGGAGAAAATTTAAGACTTTTAAGCCTTATGGTCGTGAAAATACGGTAATTGTGGCTAATCACAATTTTTGGTTAATTGTCACTGATCACACCCAAGCCTAATTACCACCAGACTTGTTCAATCAAGAAATCACGTAAACAGAATTTGTCCTGACAAAATCATGTCGGACAAAACATCTAAAAAAGCTGCAAACAAAATGACACGTTCCAAAGAAATTCTAGAACAGTCGAGAAATAAAATAATTGACATCTATCAGTCTGGAAAGGGTTACGAAAGCCATATGTAAAGCTTTAGGATTCCATAGCAAACCATTGAGAGAGCCATTATCCTCACATGGAGAAAACATGACAGTGGTGAATCTTCTCAGGAGATTACCCCAAGAGAACAGCAATGACTCATCCAGGAGGCCACAAAGAAACTCAGTCCAACTTCTAAAGAACTGCAGTCCTCCCATGCCTCAGTTAAGGTCAGTGTTAATGACACAACAATAAGGAAGAGATTGGGCAAAAATGGCATTCATGGCTGAGTTCCAAGTGAACAACTGCTGACTAAAAAGAAAATAAAGGCTTGTCTTTCTTTTCCAAATAAAAAAATATGAATGATTCCTCATACCTTTGGGTCAATCGTTTACAGCAGAATTGCAGTAGTAATGTACATTAGTGCAAATAGTGCTAAGTTAGTAAGTTTTAATATTCCAGTGACAGCTGGGCACCTTCCCTTGAAACTTCCTTTGGGCACACATTTTCTATGACCTCACTCTACATCGGAAACTTGCTTTCCATCCATCCATTTTCTGAGCCGCTTCTCCTCACACTAGGGTCGCGGGCATACTGGAGCCTATCCCAGCGATCATCGGAAAGGAGGCGGGGTACACCCTGAACTGGTTGCCAGCCAATCGCAGGGCACATACAAACAAACAACTATTTGCACTCACATTCACACCTACGGACAATTAGAGTTATCAATTAACTGGGATGTGGGAGGAAACCGGAGTGCCCGGAGAAAACCCACGCAGGGACGGGGAGAACATGCAAACTCCACACAGGCGGGGCTATGATTTAAACCCCGGTCCTCAGAACTGTGAGGCAGACACTCTAACCAGTCTTTCACCGTGCCGCCGAAACTTGCTTTCATCAACTGAAAATTTTGGAGAACGGGGATAGATGCTTTTTGTATCGTTATACCCAGTGACTTTACACATGAAAGCTGAAAAGTGTCTTGGGGAGCCAATATCCTCATTTACCACAGTTTTGCTAAAGAGCTGTGGAAGCAATTTAATGTAGTATGAGTATAATATCATTTTTTTTTATTTGTTATTTTCTTTGGCAGGTTTATTCAATATTGGAAACAGACTTCTGGTTAGTATTGATCTTTTGCTGACGGTCAGAGCCAAAATCAGACTGGGCCACCCACCCTCGCAGGCTGTCAGGACCTTATTTGACCATGTCTCCAATCACCCCGGTAACATTTAACAATGTGCCAACTAGATACATGGCAATTTATGCAGAATATTTTGATTGAACAGCACATTTGCATTTTCTGTCATGCCCACATGTCTCCGTGTTTGCATCAGTCCATACGCTGAGTCCAGAGGAGATGTCCCAAATTCAAGAGTTTCTCCTGATAGGCTACTGGGCCTTCGAGAGCCTGACACTGCGAGACTATAACGATATGATTTGTGGCGTTTGTGGTGTCGCTCCCAAGTTCGAGATTGCCAGGCGATACACAAAGAGTGTGCTGGAGCTCAAGAATGTGGAGGTGGCATAAAAAAATAAAAAACACATTTATTTAACCATATATATTTCTCAAGCAACTAAGTAATTTCCTACTGCTTTATTGCCTCTCTGTAGTTCACCTGGCCTGAGTCTTCAGTGTCAGACGAAGTGAACGTGGATGACTTCTGGCTGACCATGGAGACTGAGGCCATTGAGCAGGCTGCTTTCCCTACAGACATCCCCATCACGCGGGTGGACGCTTCAGTTATTGCGCCCTTCATCCCCCCACTGATGAGGGGCCCCACTGTTATTAACACAGAGAAGGACAAACTCATGTCACACAAACAGCAGCCCCCAGGTACACCTTACTTTTAATTTGTCGCTGTATTTCAGTCACTCACTTAATTCTGACAGTATGTGTATAGCGGCCTCTTCACCCTCATACACAAGACAGTATGCGTCCTCAGTACCCTCCTCTATGGCAGTGAAGCCTGGACATTATACTCTTGTCAAGAATGCAGGCTGAACGCCTTTCACATGTGGTGCCCCAGACAACTTCTGGGCATCACCTAGCAGGACCGCTTCACCAGCCAACAGGCTGTTGTCCCAGGCTCGCATGCCTAGCCAGTTCGCCATCCTGACCCAGAGACGCCTGTGGTAGCTGGGCCATGTATGCAGAATGGATGATGGGCGTATCCCAAAAGACAACTTGCTACAGGAACGTGTATCCAACAGGCCAGCCAAATCTTTGATTCAAGGACATCTCCAAACCCGACCTGAAGGCGTGTGACATCAGCCTCAGATCGCACCACGTGGTGATCTAAAGACAAGGCTGGTGCCCGCCTAGCTTAGGAAAGCGGGAGAGCCAGTGGGAAGAGAAGAGGACCTGCAGGCGTGCGAGGCCCCAGTCCGCCCCTGTCAAATTTACCACCAAGTACACCTGCAGCAAGTACCAGAGGATCTGCCGCTCCTGCATCGGGCTCTTCAGCCACAGCAAAGCGCTGCAACGCAACTGTGAACTGACCCAGATGCAGACTCCATTGTCTCCCAAGACAGACGGATACTAACTCAATGTGTACAGCATTAATTATGTATGTTGCTTAAGGTGCTCTACACCAGGGGTTCGCAAACCTTTTGGATCCAGGGACCTGTTATAAGGGAGAATTGTTTTTTCAAAATCTTTCTTCTAAAATCTCTTCTAACAGCTATGTAATGAACAACACTGGCATCAGGGATTTAAAAACTTGAATGATGTACATATACAGTATCTAACAGGCACAGCGACTGTCCAACTGAATTCCTTATTTGCAGGGCTAATTTTTCATCCCAAACATAGATATCTATCAGCCATGCCCACTAAGCTCTACAAAATATAATGCATAGTGTCCTCTCTTTATGAACGATGTTCCGTTTCTATGGCAATGACATAACCTGTATTTGTACTTAAATCAAAATACACTTTAGTCGATACTACATTTATACTAAAGTCACAGTTACTTAAATATTTGGATGTAAAACACTTCTAGGCCAGTAAACCTTAGCTATGGTAAATTCACCTTAACCATGGGAATACTGTAATGTATTGTTATGTTGCTGTGCAAACTGTTCCATTGTGTGCTATTTGTAAGCTCAAAAGATCTTATGTTGGTACCATCATAAGCTGAAGACCCCCTGTAAACCTAAAAAAGATTACTAAAACCATGTCTAAAAAAAGGATAATAAAATATATTTCTCTCCTGTTTCAGGAGCCCCATCAGTTCTGGTGCGCCTCATTCACGATGGTGAGTTAAGGCTGGACAAGATTGAAGACCACAGCGAGGATGAACTGAGAAATATTCTGCAGCGTTGCGGGGCAAGCATCACTCCATGCTCTACCAAGGTGGGTGTGGGTGAATGCGCCACAGGCAGTCATGCACGCACACACGGGGTCTGACTCTTTGGTTAGCTTTCTCCTCGCCGCCATCACTGCGCCAACTTTTTTCAACAAGGGGGTTCATGCGTCTGCAGGAAATTTGGAAACTTAGTGCCGGCAGAGATTTTGCATTGACATTTTTTTGGTTGTAGAGTTAAGATTTATTTAAAAAAAAAAAAAAAAAAAAAAAAACATTCTCCTCTCTAGCCGCAGAGCTACATATCTATGCTAATAATGTTTGACTAATACTGTGCCATTTAGTAAACATATTTCTTTTCACACTTTGATCCACTTCGTTTTGGTTTTCTTGCAGTCCATGAAGCAGACCATCAGGTCTAAAGTAAACCTGAAAGAGAATCACATCCTTTTTAAATTAACTTAGAATGTTACTGAAAAAACAAATGCACCCATTTCTCTTCTATCTTTCTTGGTTCACCTTTTTGTTCAATCAGTTCGCTTAAAAAAAACAAAAACAAAAAAAAACAGAATAGTCTGTCCAATGACAACCTCGTCAGTCAACATCATGGTTATTTTTCACTTTTTAACAGATTGATTCTCATTTGAAATGAGTACAGTGCTCATTGCTTCAAACGCATTTAAACATGAAAATATACATTTTAAACACACTGAAAATGTATTTGACAAACATTTTAAGCAAGAAATATATAGAAAATACACTACCTTGACTTACAAGTTTAATTTGTTCCGTAACCAAGCTACTAACTCAATGTATTTGTATATCAAATAGATTTCACTCAATGATTTAAAACGCCCTTAAAAGTGCCATATTTTATCAAACCAACTTTTGTTTTGTATTTGGGATGTAATATTGGCTCTATGATGCCTCAGTAAACATGAAATATTAATTAAAATTGTCCACGCCTTCCTGAGTTACAGACATTTTTCTCCCGAGAGGCGTAAAATCAGGTTGTTAGAGTTTCTCAAGTTTATCCATGTCACTAGTGAAATCTCCGATCTCCCAAGCCAGTGCTGTCAACATAACAAACGTGCGCTCTCACAAGTGGGTCTTTTACACGGAAGTAACCAATCAAAGGGAAGGTGGTGTTCTTGGACAAAGCAAATATGGACAAATCAAAACCAAAACTAGGTCAAACAGAAGTAGCTATTAGAGGGGCCTTTTCTGGACACTCGTGTAATAAAACCAAGGTCACTTTATGGAGGTCTAAATTGCAAAAATATGTAGGGGTGTCCCAATTCGATCTTTGCGATCGGAAATCGGTCCGATGTCAGCAAAAAAACCAAAACATGGTTCGGACTTGATCTATAATCTCAGATTTGACCACTCTTATACAATCAGTCCATTCCATGCGCCGCTCCAGCTCTTCTATCCAGCAGTGCCCGGATGGCATGCTATGCCCATTCGATCACAACAACAGGTTGCTAAGTTGCTACCATAGTAGCAAGGAGTAAGAGTGAATGTTGCTTGCTTAGTCGTTTATTGACACTCCAGTTGAAGTTCACTGTAAAACTAAACCGACATAACAAAAACGAATTGCACATATTGAATGTTTAAATACAACCCCAATTCCAAAGAAGTTGGGATGTTGTGTTAAACATAAATAAAAACAGAATACAATGATTTGCAAATCATGTTCGACCTATATTTAATTGAATACACGACAAAGAAAAGATATTTAATGTTCAAACTGATAAACTTAAGTTTTATACTCAATCATGGCACCCACCCGTTCCCAATTAGCCTGTTCACCTGTGGGATGTTCCCAACAGGTGTTTGATGAGCATTCCTCAACTTTCTCAGCCTTTTTTTCCCCACCTGTCCCAGCTTTTTGGGAACGTGTTGCAGCCATAAAATTCCAAGTTAATGATTATTTGCTAAAAACAATAAAGTTTATCAGTTTGAACATTAAATATCTTCTTCGTAATGTATTCAATTAAATATAAGTTGAACATGATTTGCAAATCATTGTATTCTGTTTTTATTTATGTTTAACACAACGTCCCAACTTCTTTGGAATCCGACACGGTTTCTTTCTTCATTCTTCGATTTTGTTCACAAAAATCGCTAGCTCAAAGCTAACAAAATAAATGAATAATACCATTGTCGAGCTAATGGAAAGCAGCATCGAATTTGCAGCACTTATATCTCAAAATAATGAATATTGGTGCGCAAACACTGTAACAACACTCAAACAGGTAATATAACAATACCCTCCGCCATATATTATTCAAACTCTGAAAAACAAGTTATAATGACAATATTCGATCATGAGTATTCAGACCCTTTGCTGTGACACTCATATATTTAACTTGGGTGCTGTCCATTTCTTCTGCTCATCCTTAAAATGGTTCTACACCTTCATTGGAGTCCAGCTGTGTTTGAGTACACTGATTGGACTTGATTAGGAAAGCCACACCCCTGTCTAGCTAAGACCTTACAGCTCACAGTGCATGTCAGAGCAAATGAGAATCATGAGGTCAAAGGAACTGCCTGAAGAGCTCAGAGAAATAAGACTCTCTGGTCTGATGAGACTGAGATGGTTGGCCTTAATTGTGGAATGTGTGGAGAAAACCAGGCACTGCTCATCACCTGTCCAATACAGTCACAACAGTGAAGCATGGCGGTGGTAGCGTCATGCTGTGGGGGTGTTTTTCAGCTGCAGGGACAGGGAGACTGGTTGCAATCGAAGAAAAGATGAATGCAGCCAAGTACAGGGATATCCTGGACGAAAACCTTCTCCAGAGTCCTCAGGACCTCAGACTGGGCCGAAGGTTCACCTTTGAACAAGACAATGACCCTAAGCACACAGCTAAAATAACGAAGGAGTGGCTTCAACTCCATGACTGTTCTTGAGTGGCCCAGCCAGAGCCCTGACTTAAACCCCATTGAGCATCTCTGGGGAGACCTGAAAATGGCTGTCCACCAACGCTCACCATCCAATCAGACAGAACTGGAGAGGATTGTTGCATCATTCCCAAAAAGACTCATGGCTGTATTAGCTCAAAAGGGTGCTTCTACTAAATACTGAGCAAAGGGTCTGAATACTTATGGCTGTGTGATATTTCCGCTTTTCTTTTTTAATAAATTGGCAAAAAATGCAATAATTGTCAATATGGGGTGCTCTGTGTACATTAATGTGGAAAAAATGGGGTAGCAAATGGCTGCAATATAAAAGAGTGAAAAATTTAAGGGTGTTTGAATTCTTTCCGTACCCACTTTACCTTGTGGGATGGCGTGGCTGTCTTCTTTCCTAAAGTAGGCATTTCAACAATCGATTTAAAAAAACAAACAGACAAACAAGCCTATTAGTGTTTCACGATCACAATTTTTACTCGTTATCGTCTAAAAAATAAAAACATCCAGAGTTGTCAATATAGTGAAAATTTACACCCCAGAATACGTAGTAGTTCAATGAGGAAATGTCCTCGCCTTCTGCATGTGTCAGGCTGTGACAAGCTGACATGGCCAAAATCTGTCTGAAAATCTAATATTTCATCAGAAAACAAGCACAACACGTATGCAGAGATCATTTGTAAGTCTGGAACTATGGAATAACCGCCAATGTTCAGAGTATTAAATAAGTCCTTTATCAAGCCAACTGTACAGTACTTTTAATTTGGTCCCTATAATTGTATTGGCTCCTCGTATCCATTTGTCATCCGAGGCCTGTATTACATTTACACATTATGTGTGTGTGTGTTTGCACACTTGAAAGTCTGACTACTAAACTACTAAACATGAATAGAATATACCGTGCCAAAAATATGACGGAAGTTTGATGCGAAAGCCGTCCAATGACAGTTATGTTTTTAAAAGATGCTTTGTTCAAAACCTTTTTTTAATTGCTCCTTGGGGGGAAAAAGGAAATGATACATTCACGGTTTTAATCAAAGAGCGACCTTATGTGAATACCCCCTCAAGCATCTTGGATCATGCTTTATTCATGATCATTAGACATCTGACATACAGTATGGCAAATTATCCCTGACCGTTTGAATGAATGAGTTCAGTTGAAACAGAACATGATTTTTTTTTACCCTCTGAAATTTTACCTGAAAACCCATTCCCTAACTTTTTGCGAGTAGTGTTGATTAAAATGCAATATATACCCTCAATGTACAATGTATGATGAAACCTTGATTGACATCTATAAATGACAGTCATTATGTGAAATGTTCCTCTCTCTCGCCTTATTAGAATGACCTGCTGACTTCTCTGATCTCCATGTGCACGCTTGTTCATAGTGGCCTCCCCACAGGCCCCCAGGCACCTGAGAACCTCACTGCCGGCAAGCTGTCCATAGTTTGCCCCCATAAGGTAAAAGCAAATCAGCGTGTTGTCTATGTACCGTACATAAGACACCTAGTTATCACAGTGAGGGACCAAAACAAGTGAGCGAGTCCACCTCCACCTTGTTTTTGTTTGTCAGATTGTGTGTGGCTCCAAATACTTGGTGAGAGGAGAGACGGCCCGGGACCACGTGGATCTGCTGGTGTCCTCCCGTTACTGGCCTCCGGTCTACGTTGGCGACAGCGCTCGACAAGTGGCGCTTTGTACAGACATGCAGTACCCAGAAATGGCCGGCAGGATGTGGGGCAGAAATCAGGGCTGCTTCTCAGAGCCTTTTGATAAGCCAGAGGTGGGAAGGAATCATTATTAACAAGTTTCGGGAAAGGAATTACAGTAATTTTGCAAGTGTAATACGAACCCCCAAAATCGACCTCCAAAATCAGGAATTACCTTCTACCTGTATAATACGCACAATCAATTTGCTGGTATCCGTACTCAAAACATGAAGTATTATCCGTATTTTTTTGGGGTTTTTCAAAGAAATATTCTGCTCTGTGTGCAAGTGCTTATGGTCCTGTTGCGTACTCACCATGCATTTCTACTCGAGTTCTCATATTAGCAAAGAACAAAGACGGTGATTGACTCAAATCGCTGCGCAATGATACTGTCAGTTTAACATTTCAATAGTACTTTAGCGCCTTCAATGACCACCGGAGACGCTAGTCCATTTGGTGTTTTTTTGTGAAACAGAAACAGAAAAACAGCGCTGCTGTTGTCCGTAGCTGATGCCAGAAACAACAGAACAAAACTTACCCAACGCGACGGTTAGATTGCTTGCGCTGCCAGTCCACCTACCCCCGGTTCAGTCTTCCCACACACCGAGCTGCGCGATGCATTTAAAAGCTCTAAAAAAAATAACAGCCCTGAGCGCAACAGAAAACAGCATGCTCCACAACCCCTTAAAGATCGGCCACGTGTATCTACTGTATCTGATACAATTTAATGCACATTAAATCTAATTTAACTTCAATTACCAGATCCTACAAACCACTGCTGAACAACAGTTTGTTGTGTTGCATGCAAAAGAAAATAGAATGTTTTATTTTTCTCCGCAATTACAGACTTCAGACTTGAGCTGTGGTCACATTATCGTGTTTGTGTCTAAGACAACCTCTGGTGTTTGCTCCACAGTTTGTGTCATGCGCTGAGCTGCATGAGAAGCCGTACAATGCCGAACTCTCTACGTTGGGGCAAAATGAGCATGTTCACCCTCTCACTAAATCTTCCTCTTGTTGGTTAGTACATCCCCCTGATTCGTCTCCAAGCCACGAGACCGCTGTTCCGGAGCACCACTCAATGGCTTTGTGCAAAGACCTAGAGCACCTCATCTGCACTGTGACTCAAATTGACAAGGAAGACATTGAGGAGCAAAAGCAAATGGTGGACGATGAACAACAGGGCAATCAGAGTTCCGTGAACTCTTTGAGGACACAACGTGTGCTTTTAAACAACCCGGCGCATTACTACCTCTACAACCGGCTGCTGGATTTTCTTTCCAGTAGGGACATCGTGACTGAGCAGATCAACCAAGTGCTAAAGGTCTGTCAGCCCGGGGAGGTCGTCATCCGGGATGCGTTGTACCGGCTCGGAGTGGCGAACATCAACCTGGAGAGGGAAGAAGGCAAAAAAAGTGAGGTGGAGGAACTGAAACAAGGGACAGAGACAGCGTATGAAGTGGTCCTGCCTGAATGAAAACAGTATAAGGCGAAAGTTTATGCCTGAAAGCATGAATACTGTACAGTTCTCACAAATTGCTGGTCTTTTGGGTGAAATCTATGTAATAATCCTATAATGATCATTGAATGCACATGGCTTCAAACAGAATATTCTCAGAGGGACGTGGCCACTGAGCTTTGATAGTCACCGTGTCATCGGCAGGGTGTAACGGACCAACTGGAAGAGTCACAGAAAGGCACAGAACCAGAAATCCTTGAAAATCGTTCAAACACCAGCTGTGAATATTACCATTCACCTCTTTGTTAGAGAATCGCAAGCTATGCCAAAAGTACTGAATCTGTGAACAGTTGGACATGTGCATTCAAATGTTGCGAGAATGTCAAATTAAAGGTCAGAGTACAAAGGTTTTATGGCAGTTGGTTAAAATTCCTATTTGCATTGTTAATGTTTTGTCATACACACGCGTCATTTACAGCAAGTTGTCAACCAAGTGGCTGAAAATGTGGTTTTATTGGGCACCCCTGAACGTTCCCGATTTTGAGACATCCTAAATGTAGTTCTGGCCACCGCAAGGGCTACCGGAGGTGATGTAATGTTTGTCAAGCATTACCGTCCTGCATTTACTCTGATGGGGAGCGGTGATTTGGAATACGAGCAGGATTAGGATTTATATACACAGGAACAGTCTGAAAGCAGACTTGTGGTCAAACCCAACATCTTTGAACCAATTCGGAGGTCAAAGCCTATCTTGGACGGCAGCTACTGGCTTCTTTTAACAGCTGCACAACAGATGTTGGAAGGTGCTCACTACTATAGGTCAATGCGACTGAGGACGCTGGAGAAAGCGCGTCACAGTATCACTAAGAGTGGATTGGAAATAAAGACTGGTTATGTGTATGTATATACGTATACATAAATACTGAATATAAATCTATCCTTGCGCCTGCAGGCGGTAGTCAACAAAAAGCCTTCGAATCAAGAGCAGTCAGCCGTACATGAAAGGTCACCAACGTGCTGCTCTGGTTTGAATAATTAAGTGCAAATTGTTTTAACCATTTTTTCAAATGCTCAGTGCATAATCACCACTAGGGTTGGGCGTTGAAAATCGAGAACCGATTGGAACCGGGACTAACCTTCCGGTTCTCCCGGAATTGTTCAAATTCAAAATATCGGTTCCCAGTTTCGATGCCTAGAGTTTGCCGAACCAACGAAGAAGAACATGCACGAAAACGTAGCGGCGGCGGACAAAAGCGTTTCTTAACTTTGTTAAAATTAATGACCAGTTGCCTCAGTGCAACACTTGGAATAAGATTATATTGTGCAAAGCAGGCTTTCACGATGTGTAGAAGTCTGACGCGCTCCGACCCTCAGCCTACACCGCGCGGCACTTCAGTCAAGTCAAATTGGGTAGTGAAACAATACAATGTCTATGCCATTGAGGTAGCTAACAAGTTCAACGGTGGGTTGCACTTTTGCACTGATGGTTTTTAGCATTTATTTTAGTCTTCAAACCAACGTAAGAGCCAATGACAAAAAAAAAAAAAAAAAAAGCTTTAACATTTAACTAAAACTTCACCAAAACAGCAACTTTACGTCACAATGAATTGGGACAAAATTCACATAAACATTTGTCTCACAATATCACAAACACTAACCTTGTGCCTCATCGGTGGGTAGGTAAAGGAAGCAACGTTTTATAGCATTTGGTTCCATTCATTAGTTTTTTTGCAGTCTCGGTTTACTTTCATTTTCAAAAATCACCAGTCATGTGAAGGTACTTTTTGTGCCAAAATACTCAGTTCTGCTGCGTAACCTTAAATAAATAAATAAATATTTTAACAATGCTATATTTAACGTTTAGCTGAAACAATTAATAAATATTGTCAATTGTGTTTGCTCCACACATATTGCCTTTTAGTTTAGTTTAGATATTGATCCTGGTTATAAAGAGCAACTGAGTCAAATGTTCATTTTAGTCCATGCTGCAGGCTGCTAAGAAAATGGATGTTCATAATTTGGACACCCTTTATTTAAACCATGCAAACATTTTTCACCCAACCCCCTAAAAGAATCTGAATCGAAATGAGGAACCGGAATCGGGACCAGAATCGCTCAAATTCGAAAGGTGCCCAACCCTAATCACCACCAGTAGTATATTTGTAATACATGCAAAGAAGTCTGTACCTGCATCCTGCATGTGCCGCTTTTCTCATTACAATGGCAGCTGGTGTCCGGTTTGAAGACACGATTGTCGAAGGGAAAATCTTAATCACCGCAGCTGGTTTCAGCCTGGCTCGATCTATGCCAAGGTATCCAATACTTTATGCTAAATGTTTACAAAAACACGCTGGTTTGACTCTTGAGTATCCACTGGACTAATATTGTTATTAAATTGCTTGGAAGGTGGAAGAAGCTCTTATCACTGCCCGCACCTGCCACACTATAAAACATGGTGAAATAGCAAAATACGCGGCACAATGCCGAACAGCGACGTGCGCGTGCGTGCTAACTCCAAATGAACAGAGGGGGTGACACCCCATTTGTTGTCACAGCCGAAAATATCCGACAATAACCCGAAGACAGGAAGGGCCTAGATTCAAAATGCAGACAACACATTCTGAATTCTATTTATCCATTGAACTGCTCTATGACTGCTATGTAATCCCCTTGACATTATGGTTTGTAAAGGGGTTCTAGAGGTATCAAAAATGTTTTTTTTTTTAATCTTTGTGCTCTGAGCTTTAAGTTCAGATGTAAAGTTTGTCCATTTTAGGTTTATCCTGAGTTTTCACCCAAAAGTCCCATTACCCCTAACTTTTTGTGAATAGTGTATGTTGTATAGAATGAGAAAAAAACAGATGTGAAAATATGGATACATCTCACAATTTGACTGCATTGTTTACAGTAAATAAACTATTAAGAAAATACAGTATTTCAGATTTAATGCACGGTAGAATAGGCTCAGCTCCCTGTACAAGGAGCATGAATGTTTTTAAGAGTTTTGTCAAAAGGTGAGTGATGTGTTGAACAATAAATAAAGAAATGTTGAAGTTGTGTTTCTTTGAGTTTTAATGCACAAGTGATTTATACACACCCCTCCAAAAGTATTGGAACAGTAAGGTAAATTCCTTTCAATGGCATTGAAAATTGATTAATTCAAACTGTTTGCGATTCATATACTGAATGTTTTCAATGTATCGCAAAAATAAAGACTTAGCCTAAATGTTCCATTGACTTTGTAGGGGAGTGTGGTTAATTATGAACTTCTATTGTCAATGTTTTCCCGTGTTGCATCCAATGTTTTGCGAGATTGTATTTGCGCTTACACATACACTTACCTCTCATTTGCCATTTGTTGCCTTCGGGACTGAAGATCGATGTATCTCATATGTAGACAACTTGGACTTTTTATTGTGGCATAAAACATTCTAAGATGATGTACTGTATACTAAGTGTTATTTATCAAAAAATAAAGAAGCTTAGCACCATGTTACATTTGGCTTGCCAAGGGCCAGAAAATGGTCTTCCTGTGGACTTCATGTGGGCAAAATTCAAAAGTTTGAGACTTTAAATGGAATTAATGAGAAATATTTTATTACCCTTTTGAAAATCCCTAATCAAAGATGTAGTGAGATGTCTAAAATACAGAAATCATTTCTTGAGAAAATGCCTTGTCTTTTGTTGCCTTTATTTCAAGGGGTAAAGCGAACCAATACACAAACCCAGTTCCAATAGAGTTGGGACGTTGTGTTAAACATAAATAAAAACAGAATACAATGATTTGCAAAACATGTTCGACCTATATTTCATTGAATACACTACATAGACAAGATAGTTAATGTTCAAACTGATGAACTTTATTGTTTTTAGCAAATAATCATTAACTTGGAATTTTATGGCTGCAAAACGTTCCCAAAAAGCTGTGACAGGTGGCAAAAAAGACTGAGAAAGTTGAGGAATGCTCATCAAACACCTGTTGGGAACATCCCACAGGTGAACAGGCTAATGGGGAACGGGTGGGTGCCATGATTGAATATAAAACTTAACAAACTTAAGCAGCTTTGCCAAGGAGGACGCATATCAGAGCGGGGACAGGGCCCTGTATAATTGAGCTAGAAACCAGCTGACTAAAGAAATTAACATTGCAAAGAGGAACTATGCAGCAAAGTTGGAAAACAGTTTAGCGCTAACGACTCTAAATCAGTCTGGCATGCATTCCGATCGCTGACAAATTACGAGCGACAATCCCCCCCCCAAGCTGAGAACAATAGCACACAAGCCAACGACTTGAATACCTTGTACTGCAGATTTGAAAAGGACACTTTCACACCCCACACCCACCCAGCCGCACCACCGACTTCTGCGTTAACCATCAGCGAACAGGATGTGAGATGCATCTTCAAACAGCAAAAGATTAAAAAAGCGGCAGGCCCAGACCATGTGTCCCCATCCTGCCTCAAAGTCTGCGCGGAACAGCTCGCTCCAGTCTTCACACAGATATTCAATAGATCTCTGGAACTGTGCAAAGTACCATCTTGTTTCAAACGCTCCACCATCATTCCAGTCCCCAAGAAACCTACTCGGGTCTAAATGACTACAGGCCTGTCGCCATGACATCTGTGGTGATGAAGTCATTTCAACGTCTCGTGCTGGATCACCTCAAGAGCGTCACAGGTCCCCTGCTGGACCCCCTGCAGTTTGCCTACCGAGTGAACAGGTCTGCGGATGATGCAGTCAACATGCACTGCACTTCATCCTACGCGAGGATCCTGTTCGTGGACTTCAGCTCAGCGTTCAACACCATCATCCCTGAACTCCTCTCCTCCAAGCTTCTCCAGCTCAGCGTCTCACCTGCCATCTGCCAGTGGATTTAGAGCTTTCTGACGGGCAGGACACGCAGGTGAGGCTGGGGGAGGCCACCTCATCCACACGCAGCATCAGCACTGGGGCGCCCCAAGGTTGTGTCCTCTCTCCGCTGCTATTCTCTCTCTACACGAACAACTGCACCTCAGCGGTGCGCTGAGGTGCAGTTTGACAGCCGGGTGCCGGCTGTAAAACTCCTGCAGTTTGCAGATGACACCACTGTCATCGGCCTAATCAAGGACGGTGACGAGTCTGCATATCGACAGGAAGTGGAGCGGCTGGAGCTGTGGTGCAGCCGACACAAACTGGAGCTGAACACGCTCAAGACTGTGAAAATGATCGTGGACTTCAGGAGGCATCCTTCGCCACAGCTGCCCCTCACGTTGTCCAGCTGCCTTGTGTCAACTGTCGAGACCTTCAAGTTCCTGGGAATTACAGTCTCTCAAGACCTGAAGTGCAAAATCCTCTCGGACCCTCCACATCCTGGTCACCAGCTCTTCTAGCTCCTTCCCTCAGGTAGGCGCTACCGATCAATGCAAACTAGAACTAGCAGACATTCACAGCTTCTTCCCTCTTGCGATCAACTTTTTAAACAGCTAACCTACAATTCCATGACAACATGCTGGCAATTTTTTGACTTGAGTTTGTTGTCACATTTCTGTGGGGCCAATTATATATTATATATTACTCGTGCACTCACTGTAGTAGTCTCGCCACGGTGCACTATTTGCATATCTGTTGTTGACCAATACTGGCCACTCATGCTAGAGTAGCATCTGCTCCAGCTGCATACTGATTGAGGAATATCTGCAACATTTGCACAATCAACATTGTCCCAGATTATCGCACTACTCGCTTGAAGTCCCGACGCCCTCAGCACAATGGTCATTGCACCGGACTATTGCAATGTTAGTCTTTCGAACTGCTCTTAGTGCTAGAGGAATTGTAAAAAAAAAAATGCATTACCAGATAACTAGCAACCCTTTATTGCTCAGTGACTGTTTTTTGTCAATGTCTATATGTTTCAAAAGTGTTCTCTGTCAATTGACTTTCTGTTGTCGTACTATAGCGGCTCCAACTACCGGACACAAATTCCTTGTGTGTTTTTTGGACATACTTGGCAAATAAAGATGATTCTGACTCTGACTCTGACTCTAACTCTGATTCTGATTTACTCTATGTGTGTAGGCCGCTTAAACGATAAACGCGTGTGTGTGTGTCCCTGCATGCATGTGTGGGCAAGTTCACAGATCAAACACAGCGTAAGACGAGCCGATAAACAAGCCTTCGGGACCATTTAGGATTATTGGAGAGAGAGGTAGAGGCCTGATTCTAAAAGGAGCTTCCCTGAATTGCTCAGTCTTTCACAAGCAAAGATGGGGCGAGGTTCACCTCTTTGTGAACAAGTGCGTGGGAAAATAGTCGAACAGTTTAAGGACGATGTTCATCAACGTACAATTGCAAGGATTTTTGGGATTTCATCATCTCCGGTCCGTAATATCATCAAAAGGTTCAGAGAATCTGGAGAAATCACTGCATGTACCAACCAACATTGAATGCCCGTGCCCTTCGATCCCTCAGGCGGCACTGCATCAAAAACAGACATCAGTGTGTAAAGGATATCACCACATGGGCTCAGGAACACCAGAAAACCAATGTCAGTAAATACAGTTCGGCGCTTCATCCGTAAGTGCAACTTGAAACTCTACTATGCAAAGCAAAAGCCATTTATCAACAACACCCAAAAACGCTGCCGGCTTCTCTGGGCCCGAGCTCATCTAAGATGGACTGATGCAAAGTGGAAAAGTGTTCTGTGGTCCGACGAGTCCACATTTCAAATTCATCCATCCATCCATTTTCTTTTCCGCTTATCCTCACTAGGGTCGCGGGCGTGCTGGAGCCCATCCCAGCTGTCATCGGGCAGGAGGCGGGGTACACCCTGAACTGGTTGCCAGCCAATTGCAGGGCACATACAAACAAACAACCATTCGCACTCACATGCACACCTACGGGCAATTTAGAGTCTCCAATTTATGCATGTTTTTGGGATGTGGGAGGAAACCGGAGTGCCCGGAGAAAACCCATGCAGGCACGGGGAGAACATGCAAAGTCCACACAGTCGGGGCCAGGGATTGAACCCAGGTCCTCAGAACTGTGAGGCTGACGCTCTAACCAGTCGGCCACCGTGCCGCCCACATTTCAAATTGTTCTTGGAAATTGTGGATGTCGTCTCCTCCGGGCCAAAGAGGAAAAGAACCATCTGGACTTATGGACGCAAAGTTCAAAAGCCAGCATCTGTGATGCTATGGGGCTGTGTTAGTGCCAATGGCATGGGTCACTTACACATCTGTGAAGGCAGGCATTATACCAACCAAATGACATCTTACTAGAACACATCCATAATGGTTGCATGTTATGAGGTAGGTGCACACCTATAAATAAATTGACTGCTGTAGTCCACTACTGTGGTGAGGGGTTAAATTAATGGTTTAACTACTATGACTACGCATACGTACACTTGCTCTTGTCAGTGTTTGTGAATTAAATAACATTTCAATTTACAACTAAATTCTACAATTAACATATAGAACTGAGCTGCCTGGGTGTGATAAAGACCAGTAAAAAAAAACATTCCCCCCCCAAGTCATGCTTTTAAAATATTTCCATGCTTGTCATGTGCTGTGACAGCATCACAAATCCATTTTACACACACACACACACACACACACACACAGTGGGTATGGAAAGTTTTCAGACCCCCTTAAATTTTTCACTCTTTGTTATATTGCAGCCGTTTGTTAAAATCATTTGTTCATTCTTTTTCCACATTAATGTACACACAGCACCACATATTGACAGGAAAAAAAACTGAATTGTTGAAAATTTTGCAGATTTATTAAAAAAGAAAAACTGAAATATCACACAGCCATAAATATTCAGAGCCTTTGCTCAGTATTTAGTAGAAGCACCCTTTTGAGCTAATACAACCATGAGTCTTTTTGGGAATGATGCAACAATCCTCTCCAGTTCTGTCAGGTTGGATGTTGAATGTTGGTGGGCAGCCATTTTCAGGTCTTTCCAGAGATGCTCAATTGGGTTTAAGTCAGGGCTCTGGCTGGGCCATTCAAAAACAGTCGCAGAGTTGTTCTGAAGCCACTCCTTCGGTATTTTAGCTGTGTGCTTAGGGTCATTTTCTTGTTGGAAGGTGAACCTCCGGTCCAGTCTGAGGTTCTGAGCATTCTGGAGAAGGTTTTCGTCCAGGATATCCCTGTTCTTGGCTGCATTCATCTTTTCTTCGATTGCAACCAGTCGTCCTGTCCCTGCAGCGTAAAAACACCCCCACAGCATGACGCTACCACCGCCATGCTTCACTGTTGGGACCGATTTGGACAGGTGATGAGCAGTGCCTGGTTTTCTCCACACATGCCACTTAGAATTAAGGCCAACAATTTATATCTTGGTCTCATCAGACCAGAGAATCTTATTTCTCATCATCGTGGAGTCCTTCAGGTGTTTTTTTTTTTTTTTTTTAGCAAACTCCATGTGGGCTTTCATGCGTCTTGCACTGATGAGAGGCTTCCTTCTGGCCACTCTGCCATAAAGCCCCGACTGGTGGATGGCTCCAGTGATGGTTGACTTTCTAGAACTTTCTCCCATCTCCCAACTGGATCTGTGGAGCTCAGCCACAGTGACCCTAACCCTAACCCTAACCCTCTTCTCCCCCGATTGCTCAGTTTGGCCGGACGGCCAGCTCTAGGAAGGGCTCTGGGTGTCCCAAACGTCTTCCATTTAAGGATTATGGAGGCCACTGTGCTCTTAGGAGCCTTAAGTGGAGGAGAATTTCTTTTGTAACCTTGGACAGATCTGTGCCTTGCCACAACTCTGTCGCTGAGCTCTTCAGGCAGTTCCTTTGACCTCATGATTCTCATTTGCTCTGACATGCACTGTCAAAAATTTCAACAATTCAGTTTTTTTTCTGTCAATATGGAGTGCTGTGTGTACATTAATGAGGGAAAAAAATGAACTTAAATGGCTGCTATATAAGACAGAGTGAAAATCTTAAGGGGGTCTGAAAACTTTCTGCTTTTAAGCCTGTGAGAGTGCTGTTATTTGCTCAATGCAGTATGACAATTTTAATCATGGTGCCATAAACATACTGATAATAATTACATGCTGGTCAATGCTAGACTATTCATTCTGTGGTTATTTTTTTCTTTTTTTTTTGTTAAATAAATTATTTTAAATAAAACATACAGTATTCACCATTTTTTTTTTACATTAAAAAATCGATCTCATTGGTCAATTTTGAAGAAACCTTGGACAATTCTAAACCACTTGTTTCATTTCCATCTAAAAGCTACACATTGAATATTAAAAAGAAACACTTGTCAACTTAAAAAAAAAAAAGACCATTACATTGCAAAGGTCACTAAAACAAGTATGCTAGTGACGTGCTACACCAAGAAGCAGCATTATTTTAGTGGAAACCACACAAATGCCTCTGAAGTTATTTTGAGTGTTGCAGCATTGACTGATAGCTAAGGGAAATCTATCAGAAGAAGTCAATTATCAAACAGAAGTCAGGAAAATAGTCAAAAAGTAAAATCCAGGACAAACTTCACACTGGAGTTTCAGTGTAAAGATTTTATTATGATCAAAGATTGTCTCACTTGCACAAAACCACACATCTTGTATACTATGCATTCACTACAACCTTTGCTAAATCCTAAAATAAAGATACTTCTTGATATACACTAGGAGATATATACATGATCATTAATTTCGCACATTTGAAATACAGTGTGGCATACACATCTCTCATAGCTTATGTTACTTTATACATTTGGCAGTGTAGGCTGACTCCTACATATGGTCAAAAATCAAGATTATATGGAACTCTATAAGAAAATGGACAAAAAGGTCTGAAAAACACAAAACAACATTCACATTGTCAAGCATAAAACACTAGTCATCTATTCTACGGTGGATCCATTGGTTGCCATGCGCAGTTCAGATGTATTGCATTGCCCTGAACCTGTGGAGAATGCATTTGACTTAAGTGGGGCGATCACATGTTGCCGACAAGCCACGGCTACTGTAATCGTGTCACAAGAGCTCCTGCTATGACCAAAGCGTGGAGGGCAAAAACAACGTCATCATTCTTTGCCTCCTTCACAGTCCATTTGCACGCACTAGAAAAAAAAAAAAAAACAGGCTGAGCACTTTATACACAGTCGTCATTTGTTTGTTTTCGACCGCTGTGGAATAAAATACAGATGTTCACTCCCGTGGGAAAAACATACTGTTGTGTACAATATTATTTTTATGTTGTCTTCCGGATTTATGGAGCTGAATGATTCCTGAGCTGATAGAGCTACAAACAGTCAAGGAGGAAGCATGAAAGCTCGTTTCCTGCAGTCATGTCTATAAGTTTGAAGTTTTTGTTGACGGGAGCGGAGGTTACAGACGGCACTTCATTCGTCAAGGATTTTCAACAAAACTGATAGCTGTTAGTCTTCATCAAAGGCTGCTCCTCCTCCTCCTCGGGGTCACAAGACTGCTCACAAGGGGTGTCACAGCACTTGGGCTGGTCACACTCTTCGGGCTCTTCGGCCTCCGTGACCTGCTGCTGCACATTCTGATAAATTAACTGTGGGACAAACAGAGTTTAGGAGGTGAAGTTGGAAAGAAAAAAAACACAAAGAAAACATGACTTTTGTTTCTCATGTCAGTGTCTGTTAAAAACACTCAAAATGTTTTCTCAAAGGAACGGCAATCGGATTGGTTTGAGAGCACACTTGATTTAATTAATCAATTAATCGTGTAAAGCACATTGAGTTACCTGGTGTATGAAATGCGCTGTATAAATAAATTTGCTTTGCTTTGCTTTAATCCCTCATCCATACATACATTTTTTTGTACTGCTTTCTATCTCAGCCGGTCGCAGGGCACTTATAGAAAAACAAGGTTTCATGCTCACGGTCACACCAATGGACAATTTGGAGCCCTACAATGAACCTAACATGGAGGAAGATGGATTCCACACAGGAAGGCCCGGGTTCGAACCCCCAACTCCACAACTGTGTGGCAAATGTGCTAACCAGTTGTCCACCGTACTGCCCGGTTACATATTCTTATCGAAAAATAGATGTTCCCATCCTGCTGCAGACAGCTCACCTGTTCCTGTTGCGCTTGTTCGCCGAGCTGTTTTTGTATCATCTGACTGATCTTGCTGAAAGTGGGACGTTCGGTGGGCTCCAGATTCCAGCACATCTTCATGATATCATAGCTGGAGCAAAAGAATGAAAAGGGGGGATTTTCATTTTTGATCATATTTTAAGGTGTTTGTTTTGAGGCTTTGGGGCAGTGACTTACATTGTTAATTCTCCATGCATACATAAAAGGTGTGTAGAGAAAAGTTTCAGGACTCCTGTCACAAACCCAAAGTGCAAACTACGAGTTTTCCCCCTCAAAGTGGACCAGACGATCCTGCGGTGTTTGCTTCGCTCAGTGCGCAAGAAGAGGCGAGAATTTTAGCCAGGCAACTCTTCATCAGGACAACGTGCCTGCTAACAATGCCCTGAGCATCTGACACTTCCTGGCCGAAGACACTGACGACATCGAGATGGCCATGACGGCAAGCTGCGGAGGATCCTGGAAGAATACTTGCAGAGAAGGCTGGACAGTGTGTTGGACTCTAGTTAGATTACTTTGAGGGGGGAAACTAAACTTGTACTTAGTAGTTTGAATTTGACATCTAGTGCAACCTCGGTTTTTCCAAGCCCTACTATTCGTATGATTCAGTTAGAAAAAAAATCTCGGCTAACTTTTGTCCCAGTTTTCATACATCCGCGAGGTTTTCGTACAAAAAAAATATTGCCATTTATTTCCTGGGATTGATATACGTTCATCCGAAGCATTTCGTAAATTGTCAAATTCCACAATGCAAGCTTTTATTAACAACTCAAGGCGATCACCATCCCGGCTTGCTCGGCAACATTAACACATCCTGTCAAAAGACAGACTTTCAAAATAAAAGCACACAATATAATAAATGTTTCAACACACTTCCTTGGGCTGCATTGTGGCTTACTAAAAAGTTGCATTCAGTAAACAAGCACAAAATAGTTTGAGTGTGACTGCTAAGCAAGCCACCATGGAGCCGTGCTTTTACTTTGAAGGCCTGACTTTCGACAAGATGCTCCACCGATTTGACCCCAACTTGGCCAGAGTGTTGCTGAGCTTGTATGACTTCTATTCTGTTTCTGTATGTATGATCATGCTTATGTTCTTTCACTGTTTCAAGATTTGCCCATACACCTTCAAACAACAACACGTGCATATTCCTGCGGGAACCTGTGCAAATGTGGGTAAAAAAGTAGTGCTTCAAGCTCCCCCCTGAATACTGTTACCACTGTACCATAATAAATGCACTCATTTATGGTATGTAATTTTACAGTTTCAAGATTCGCACCATTTTTCCTTGATTTAATCCACTGTTAAATCTAAAATCCATCTTTAGTAGACACAGGTCAAATTTGACACACAAACATTTTAACACCCGTACAAAAGAACGACATTTCAAAAACATATTTTCATTTTCAAATTTGGGGTCAAAGAATGACATTTAGGGAATTTTTGTTGTCAAATTTCACTATGTGTCAAATTTGAGCAGTATAGTATGCAAGAGTTGAAGTTGCAATCATAACAAGGGGAACTACAAGGAAGTGTTTACATGCTTGGACGAGAGATTTGTTCCCTGCCTCAGTCTGTTTTTTTTCTGCCGTGAAATAGCAGTTCCATGGCTTACCAGCATGGCGATCATGTGGCTAACAAGCATAACTGAGGTCTGACTCACACAGGCAGAACATATGATTGGGAACTGACTCACATTTAGTCTGTACTGTGTCCACAGCACAATTATTCCGGGGTGGTGTGACATCCGCAAAAAATAAGTACATCCTCAGACTCACACACTCACAAGAGGAACACACATTCTTCTGTATTTTCCGCTGCCTGCTTTAACTCACAGTCCGTCCACCAATCATCCTCATACATTGTCGTCTATTGTAAATCTAGCCATCCACACAGCAATCTATCATCCATCATCTGATCCTGTACATCAGAGGTGTCAAACTCAAGGCTCGGGGGCCCGATCTGGCCCGCCACATTATTTTATGTGGCCCGCGAAAGCAAACCATCTGTGTCAAGCTCCATGATTCTAGCTAAAATATGTACCAAAACCTCAAATTGTCATATGTAATAAATAAAATTCGTTAAAATAATGCAAGAATTTGTTACCAAACCACTTTTTTACAGTAACTAAACAAACGATTATCCTTAGTTAGTTAAGTAGTTATCCATCAATTTGTTGTGTATATGAAATAATATGATGAGGCCATCAGAGGTGGTCCTGGACCGTTTGGCATACTGTGCGATGGCAGTCAATTGCGGCCCTTGGCCGATCATCAGCGGGGACGGGGGGAGTGCAACCCCCCACAGAATGCTGCCCTCGGCAGTTGCCCATATCAGAAACCGCACCTGTGGCGATTGAACATTTATATGGTTTCACAGTCATAACGGCCCTCTGGGGGTAACTGTAACTACAATGTGGCACGTGACAAAAATGAGTTTGACACCCTATCTATCATCCAAACAACTTCCCTCAACCCATCTCCATCTAACATCAACCCAACCAGCCAATTCTAGGTGAAACTGGAAAGGAGGGGGAGCTTACATCTCAGGTGGAGCAAAGTCTGGCTGACACATCTGGTAGCCTCGTTTCACCATCTTGTAGAAGCTGGAGTCCACAGCCATGCTGGGGTAAGGGCTCTTACCTGGTGGAGCACAATCACAGCAACAACACGTAATCAGAGTAAGTTGTGTGTGAGTGTGTGTGTGTGTATGAATTGAAAAAAATTGTCATATTTGTTAAAACTCTCAGTATGACCTGACAGGAATACATGAGTAAAATGATCTGTTTAAAAAAAACAAAAACAAAAAACACTATGGCCCCATCTTGTACCACTAATGTGTTTTTAAGAAATCAGCGTGGCAGAGGAAAAACAACCTATGTGAAACAGAAGGTGTGACTGACAATGTGTCAATCATTTGCTAGTGGCATCGTGAGCGCACCTCAGCAGCTTCACGCTTTCCTGTTACCTTGGGCTTCAGGAGCTTTGCTGAAACTATGGCGGAATAACCATCCATTCATTCTCTGTACCGCTTATGCTCACTAAGGTCGCAAGTGTACTGGAGCTAACTTTGGGTAAAGGGCAGGGTACACGCTGAACTGGTCGCCATCCAATTAGACAAACAACCATTCACACTCACATTCACACCTACAGTACTGTCTTCAATTAACCGTCCATGCATGTTTTTGCAGTATGGGAGGAAGCCGGACTACCTGAAGAAAACCCACACAGGAGAACATGCAAACTCCGCATACGAAAGCTGGGGGTGAGATTTGAACCCACAACCTCTGAACTGTGTGTCAGATGTAGTAACCAGTCATTCATCCTGGTGTTGCGGAATAGCCAACACTGCAAAATATAAAAATGCCCATCCCTCGTTTGCCAACTAGGCGTATGGTAGCGAAAAGGATTCAAAAAGGGACACGGAATTTAACTTAAAATTTTCTCAGTGACTACAGAATGTATCACGACTATGCACTTTCATAATAATAATAATAATTCATAATATCATTTTGAATGGCCATGCATATTTGAGAATCCTGCTCATACACGTTAGTGAGAGGTGAGTTTTAGTCAGAGAGTCGAAGGTTTGGGATTAATGAAGTGAGGCTACATTCATCTTGTTCTCAATCTTGTTAGCAGTTTTAACAATGCAAACATCCCCTTTAAGGGGTGGAATCAATAATATCGACCAGTCTTTTTACACAAGAATCTGTACAGTAGAGGTTCTTAAGTGCAGAGTGTGAGTACTTTTGCCACCTTTTGGCTGTGTGTGGGTTTGGATGTGTGTCATCTCACCCAGAGAGAAGATCTCCCACAGGAGGATTCCATAGGACCACACATCACTCTGGACAGTGTATACACAGTCAAAGATGCTCTCTGGAGCCATCCACTTCACTGGCAAACGTGCCTTCAAACAGACAAGATCCCAAATCCATTGAAATGTGTGCACCAATGGAAATTAGGTTGACAAATGTGCCCTTACGTTGCCCTTCACCACGTAGTTGGTGTCACTCATGATGTCCCGTGCCAGGCCAAAGTCACAAATTTTGGCTACTCTGTGGTCCGTCAGAAGGATGTTTCGAGCAGCCACGTCTCTGTGAATACACTGCACACAAGAAAGCAGCTTGTCTCATTGAACAGCAATACTACTTAGAGTTTTCTTTTAAACATATCAATATGGCGGCACGGTGGAAGACTGGTTAGCACATCTACCTCATGGTTCTGAGGACTGGGGTTAAAATCCCAGCCCAACCTGTCTGTAGTTTGCATGTTCTCTCCCTGCGTGCGTGGGCTTTTTCCGGGTATTCCGGTTTCCTCCCACATCCCAAAAACATGCATGGTAGGTTAATTGAATTTTAATGCTCTTTTAGGGGAGTCCAGTCAGAAGAACATTACAATAGTCAAGTCGACTTCAGATAAAAACATGGATGAACGTCTCCTGATCTGCAAGCCTTCACTCTGGATATGTTCTTCAGCTAGTAGAAGGCTGTTTTAGTGATTGATATGGTATAACTGCTGAAAGTCAGGTCGGACTCTATCAGCACACAAAGGTTTTGGACTTTGTCTTTGGTTAAAGAGAGTGCCTCCACATATTTACTAACAGCAATCCTCTTTTCTTTACTGCCAAAAATATTTCTCTCTGTTTTGTTGTGGTTTATTTGAAGGAAACTTTGGTTTATCCATTAAGTTTATCCATTTGTTTTAGACTGTGACACCACACCTCAATTGAACTGTGGTTATCTGGAGACAGTGCTAGATATAACTGTGTGTCATCTACATAGCTATGATAGCCAACAATATGGTTCTGAAGCATTTGACCCAAGGGAAGCAGATACCGGCTCAACAGAAGGGGTCTAAAAACTGACCCTTGAGGGACTCCATATGGTTTTGTCAGTCGACCAGATTGATAACTTTCAATGGTTATGAAATAACTCCTTTCCTCCAGGTAGGACCTGAACTATTTAAGGACTTTTCCATTTTGTCCTACCCAGGTTTCCAATCTGTTCTTCAGTATGTTATGATCTACTTTATGAAACGCTGGACTGAGATCCAACAAGAACTGACACCTTTCCCGAGTCAGTGTTCAACTGTATATCATTTAGCCCTTTGATAAGAGCTGATTCTGTACTGCGATGAGTTCGGTAATCAAACTGAAAAAAATGACTCACATTTTTGGCAGCCAAAAATTCCAAGCCTTGAGCCACTTGGTAGGAAAACCTCAACATGTCATCCAAGCCCAACGGCCATTCTCCAGTCTCCTCGCACACTGCGTCTAGGCACAAGTCCCATCATGAGAGCAAGACAATGAAGTTCTGTTGTAGGAAAAATTCACGTTAAAAAATAACAATGTTACTTTGTAATGGCTTGCTGTTTGACAGCTGACACGGTCTCATCTCCAAGTAGCTGCTTGAAGACTCACTAGAGATTCCGCTGTCACTGTAGGATGATACAGTCACAAAATCTTGTGGAACTCGAGGTAGAGCAATTTGGAAATCAACTTGAAATTGAACAGAAATCAGGTCCAAAACCGGGATGAGACAGGACTTTGCGCGAGAGGCAGGGTACATTGTGGATTAGTCACTAGTCAATCACAGGGCACATATAGACAACCATTCACACTCATATTCACACCAAAGAACAATTTAGAGTCTTTAGGTAACCTAACATGCATGTTTTTAGAAAGTGGGAGCAAGCCAGACTACCTGGAGAAACCCCACCTAAGCACAGGGAGAACCCGTAAACTCTATGGACGAAGCCCTGATACTCAGATTCACAACCCAAAACTTTAGGGTTCAAGGATTAAAGGTTCAAAACTCCATCATTGTTGCCATTGTGCTTGGTGGCGTACCTTCTTATGAAAAGTTTCTGATTGCAGATGTTTTTATAGTCATTGGAGCTGTCCATTATGGCAGGCATGTTCATGACAAAGCTCATAAATGTTTCTGCCTTCTGGCGGAGGAAGTTCAGTAGGTCCCCAAGGCCGCAATACTCTGTGATTACCAGCACAGGTCCTGAAGAGGAACCACGCCACATTAAGACCATTTGAACTAAAACCTGTACTGTTGCTGCACGCATATTACTCAATGTAGAAAACATGTTACCGCCATAGGTGCAGGCCCCCAGTAGATTGACAATGTTCTGGTGGTGTCCCAAGTGACTCAGGATCTTCAGCTCTGACATCAGAGCTTCTCTCTCGTCAGAATGGGCACTGGCTTCAAACAAACAACTCAGTGCCATTAGTCCGCCGTTGCTGACTCGATCACATGAAAATTATGATTGTGTTTATTATATTTTCTGGAACAATAATTAACAGTCACACCTTTTAACATTTTCACAGCCACACGCATCACGTTGTCTCTCTCTCCAAGACCGATGGCTGTGGCCTCCACCACTTTTCCAAAAGCTCCAGCACCCAAGATCTTTCCTGCAAAGTTGGACCTGACTTCATGACTTTGGAACACCTTTCATCATTATATTAATGCCTGAAACTCCGGTATGATAATCATCATTTGCAGTATACTTATGCACTGAGATGCAATGCAATCAGAATTCTGTCTTTACAGTAGTAATCATTTGAAACACCTCTCAAAAACGAATGATGAAACTTAAACTTCGACTGAATACCTACCTCTCTGACAGTGTAAATTAAATTTAAACAATGCTATCTTTGTAAAGGCATGATGTTCAATAAATTTCTTCTTTTGGATCTGCAGGTGTTTTGGAATTTTTCTATTAGACTATTTCACATAAATCATGCTACCAACCTAGCTTGAGTTTGTCCCGTGGGAACTCCCATTTTTCATTGTAGGGCAGTTGCGTAGGGTCAACAAAGGTGTAGTTGTTTCCATCTCTTGCCTCAATGATCTTCCAACGGATCTCATACCTGGGTTTCTAATTAAGGTAGGAAGGGGAAGAATAGTTTTAAATGAAGCTGCATTTGCATTTAAACTGCCATCATATTGTCACTTGCACTTTACCTGCTTATATTTGTAAAAGACAAACACCATAAGCACAAGGAAGATGGATAGAATGCCTGCAGATCCGGTCAAGGTGGAGGTGAAAAGTTTGTCTGCATAACCAAAGAAAGATTTAGTCGCGGTGACTGACAATGTTATGTTACAAAATCCAGTTTCTCGAATATGTATCTGTAGAAAATGTGCTTAAATAGCTTTGAGAATGGGTCATTAATATCGTGAAAAGAGAATATTAAGCTCCAAAGTAAACAGCTGGCTGTGAGAAATAAAGATATTTTTTTAATGCAGAACATCAAATGTAGTCTAAATCACGTCCTCATGACTCGGATAAAAAAATCCTAAACTCAGAAGGGCATTTTCGATTAGATATTCACCAGACACTTCCATGGCAAATGTGTCGCTGCTGACTCCAACGAGGTTAAAGGCTACACACTCCACTGTCATCCTCCGGCTTGAAGGTCCCACGGTCAGAACACTCTCCACTGCCACCGCCCCGTACTCCTCCCTCTGAACCTCCACTGTCTGAGCTTGCAATGGGGTGGCCATCTGCAGCCCAGTATTGCTTTCATTGCACCTGCCTCAATGCAAACAGGTTTAAAGTTAGATTATGGCAGTGTTTAGTAGGATTTTGAGCAAAATTCCCTGTAATGGAAAGGAAGTGTAGTTGAGAACTGGCATCATATAAAATAAATACATTAATTTATTCATCTTCCGTACCGCTTATCCTCACTAGGGTTGCGAGCGTGCTGGAGCCTATCCCAGCTATCTTCGGGCGAGAGGTGGGGTACACCCTGAACTGGTCGCCAGCCAATCGCAGGGCATATAAAATAAATAAAATATTTTTTAACTGGTGAATTTTCTTAACAGACTTTTGGTGGTAGTTGTGAACATGGTTTTCATACAACTAGTATGCAATCAATTCCTACTCAATTCCTGACTGAGCCAATGGGGTTAGACTCCATCCCTTGAGTGACCCTGGACAGAAGAGTTATAGATGGATGAGTTTTTATCTGGCACCTCAACAGCAGTCAGAAAGCAGACTAGCATCCCTCCAAAACAAATTATTATTATTATTATTTTTTTTTTACTTTTGCCCACAGCATGAGCCGAACTGTGACTGACCTGTTCCAAAGCCCAAGTCCTTTCAGATTAGCTAGTAACTACTGCTGCCCTTTGGAACCACATTTTTGCCATCCGTTAAAGAATGCATATTTGAATGAAAACACATTGTTTTTCACTTGGGAAGGACACTCACGTGGGGCGTATTCCAAAACATTGGTACCAGATGATTCTAGGGGCAGGATAGCCGAAGGACGTGCATGTCAGAGTAGTCACATTTTCCCATCTCACCATGGCAACTGGTCTCTCTGCCAGTGAGAGGAAATCAATTGCAATCCACATAAAGCACAAAGTCGGGACCAGGGAGTTAAACCAAATGTGCTGAACACGTCACTCACGATACATCTGAACTTGGAATGTGACGGAGGCATTGGCCAAGTCGCTCCGTGCATTGAAGGTGTATTGACCTTGCTCCTGAGCATTCATTCTCTTCAGTTGCAATGTCGCATGGTATCTGACAGGGGAGATAAAGGAAGAGGAATTTAATTGTGACTAATTCAGAAGGTCTGCACTTCCACATCGATATAGAACAGAACTTCTGGCTTTCAGTAGTCTCATTACCTGGGAACAAAGGTGGCAAAGGTATCATGTTTTCACGAACATAAGGCGCACTTAAGTCTTAAATTTTCTCCAAAAAGGACGGGGCGCCTTATAATGTGGCGCGCCTTGTGTGTGCACCGAGTTCCAACGTCTATAAATGTTGTTGTGTGAGGAGCGCTCCGCTTGACTTTTTTTTTTTTTTTTTTGGACCGCTTGACTGACTGGGAGCATTTCCTGTCGACACGCTGCTTATACAGAGGAAAAGCGGACGTGGCTGAGGACAGCATGCGGAAGTAAAGGGGGAAGGGTGCGTGATGCAGGACGCTAAAGCCACGGCCCCAGTAGGTAGTAGCGCCGGGATTGTGTGCATTGTGCAAAACAACATCGGTTTGGCTAAGGACCCCCGAAAATGGCACCTATGAAGAGACAAGCTTACGAAGCACAGTTTAAACTCCAAGCTGTCAGTTAGGCGGAGGAACATGGGAATCGAGCAGCTGCGAGAGAATTAAAGATAAACGAATCCATGGTGCGCAAGTGGAGGAAGCAGGAAAACGTGCTTCGCCAAGTCAAGAAGACGAAGCTGAGTTTCCACAGAAACAAGCGTCTCTACAGTCACCATTCGACTGAGGGAAATAACGCTTACAGAAGAAATTAAAATCGAACATTTTCAAGGAGGTCCATCTTGGTGCTTTTGTTTTATGAAACGGCGCCATTTATCCATCCGGGCAAGGACTACCGTGGCGCAGCAACTTCCGGCGGATTACAAGGAAAAGCTGGCCATCTTCCGCTCCTACTGCAGTAAAAAGATTGCCGACAAACACATCCAGCCCAACCACATCACAAACATGGACGAGGTGCCGCTCACTTTCACTCACTTTCGACATCCCGGTGAACCACACTGTAGAGAAGAAGGGGACCACCACGGTAGCGATACGCACAACGGGGCACGAGAAGTCGGCTTTTACTGTTGTGCTTGGTTGCCATGGTAATGGACAGAAACTGCCACGTATGGTGATTTTTAAGAGGACAGATGGCGAACACAGCTTTACTAAGACTGGGAAGCAATGCCGGGCGAGTTACGCCACCATAGGTGAATGGATTGTGGATGCCTGGGCTAAGGTATCTGCTTTGACTGCTGTCCGAGCTTTCGCGAAAGCCGGCATCATTGCTGAACAGCCCCCCGGCAACGAGACTGACTCTGACAATGACGAGAGGGAACCCGGCGTGTTTGTTGGAGAATTTGCCCAGCTGTTCTTTTTGGAAATATAAGATGAGGACTTTGATGAATTTGTGGATGAGGATTGATCAAAAAATGCCTTTTTAAAAACATTGTTTTAGCGTGCATGCATGCTACCGTATGTTTTAAGATAGCGTATGCGCGCCTTATGTATGTGTTAAATACTGAAATAGACCCCGTAACTGAGACTGCACCTTTTAATACGATGCCTCCTATGGTCGTGAAAATACAGTACTCACACTCAAACAGTAAAGACACTTAAATGTAATGCAAGTCAATTATGTACAATACCCATTTAAATAAGTTTGCACATTGGAGAAAAACATCACTCCACACAAAACTTTTGTTTGCCTCTTATTCATTTGCACAGTGCTCGTACTGAGGGAAAAAGAGAAATAAAAAAGCAAAATAAAAAATGACTGAAACTTTTTTTCAGTTAAGTTAATTGAGGGATGTCTCGGTCCCTCAATTAACTTAACGGAAAGTAAAGAGTTTTTAGACGCCTTATTAACCCTTGCAGAGTTGCATAAGGCCTTAAATGATATGCCAACAGGTAGAGCTTCAGGCAATGATGGATTTTCCAAAGAGTTTTATAAACATTACTGGTCTATGCTCGAACCACAATTTTTCAGAATGATGATAGAGATCAAAGATAAAGGCCTAATGAAAAGCCATACGAACAAAGCCGCAATAAAACTACTACTATTAGTACTAACTAGAACAGACCAAACTTTCCGAAACGCCACAATTGTTTTAAGAATCCGATTATTGCGGGCACTTTATCAGCTTGATGGAAAAGTCTAGAAACCACACAATCTCAGTCAGCACCATATCATTCTTCCCCAGTCTGGCACAATTCCAATTTTGAGATGAACAAAATACCCCTTTACTGTAGCACATGGGAAGAAAGTGGAAGTGACCGGCTACAAAAATAATTCACTCATGTTACATGAAATCTTATTCCAAGAATTCCAAATTATAGGTGGTAACTTCCTTCAACACTATAAATAACAATCTTAAAAAAAATTTCAACACGTGAATACTTTGGAACTGCCTGTTTCTGTTCAGAAAATAGTAGAACTAGTAGTACTACTCCCACAAAACAAAAAAGTCCTTCCAAAAGTATACAAATTAATCTCAAGGACACTTACCAATAGCAAAATGGGGAAAGGATGTTTCAATGCCTCCTGCCAATGATTATAAATATGCAGAAATGCATTCTCAATGACAAAGGGGAATTAGCTTTAAGGTGGGGAGGGGCTGCCCCCCTTTACTCTGTAGTCTTCCAGCCGGTCGGGCCGAGTCTAGCCTCTTAACCCCCCTTCGGTTATCGGACTGTGGAGTGCCTCCCCCCCTCCCCCCCTCCCCCCCCCTCTCTTGGCACCCTCACCAGTCCTTGCTCACGAAGGGGCACTTAACATGAGCTCGCTTTTGGCGGGCTACGGCCGTTTTTGGGTGGCGGCTAGCTCCTGCGTTGGGCCCTGTTGGTGGCTGGGTGGTGGTGGGTGGTGGCGGTGGTTGGGCGTGCTGGGTGAGGGGTGGGGGGGATGTTGGTCCAGTGACCATGGCCCTCCCTCTGGGACTGGTTGGGGCTCTTCGTTTGGGCTGAAAGTACACTTTTGAATTTTGTATTCTTTGTTGTCGAGATTGTTGTTGTTGTTTTATTATTATTATATTTATTTATCTATTTATTTTTCTTTTCTCACACAGTTTAGATCAGTTTGCATGGTGAGAGGACACATGCATGGAGTGGGGGCTTCTTCTCTTGTCCCTGTGTTGGCGGTTCCAGTGTCTGTGGGGGCGGGATTTTCTTCACTCCTTCCCAATCTCGGGGGTACGGGGGAACCACTAGGATGACCTCCCGGAGAGTATTGGTAGTGTGATGGTGACCCGCCCATGTTCCGTGGGTGCTGGAGTGGATACTCTGGCTGTTGGTGGTGGCGGTGGGGCGTTGTTTTGTTGTTGTCCCTGCCTGGTTTGGGGGGCGGTCCACCTCCCACACTCAGGAGCGGGTACTGGCGGGAATGTGTGTGTCTGTGGGGGGGGGGGTGAGCGGGGGGGACCCGGGGTCGGTGCTGCGGTTCTGGGTGGGGCGGTGGGGGCAGGGGGTGTTGGCTGGGGGGCTGGCATTGGGTCCCTGTGGCCCCCGCCGGGTGGCCAGTTGTCGGGGTGCCTCGGTGGTAACTCATGAATAGGCGAATTGCTTGTGTATCCCCTCACTCATACTCTCGTCCTATAGACTTTTATAATTTACATAGTCAATCCCACCACACTTCACGACCCTTGTCCTGCATGCTTATTCTCCTCTCCTTGTCCTGTTGTAGCTTGTCCTGTCCTTCCCTCACAGGGTGTAGCACTACAGCCCCATGCAACACTCATATTTAATGTTTCATTGTTGTAGGTAATGTAATGACTTACTTTTCTCATCCCGTTTACAATTAGTGCTTTGTCTTTTGTCTTCGTTTCTCTCTCCCTTCTAGAAACTATTTTCTGTTCAACTCTCATTCTCAATAAACCTCAATTAAAATACTAAGAAACCAAAGCGGAAGTTTAAAAAAACCAATGTGACACAGTAAAACTGTTCCGGCATAAAAGGGAAACAGATCTTCCATTCTGCTTGACCTAACAGCCGAATAGGACAAAAAACAACAACAACTGTACATGCTATAAAAATGCGTTTAAAAATGTAGGGAAATGGTTAACAAAAAAATGCAAAATTAGCTAATGATAAGTGAAAAAATACACCTTGTCTGTACAAATTTGTTTCAGATTAGATGCTGAATGTTCTTATGCCAGTAGTTTGTGCTCAAGCCTGGCATAAGACAATGCATTCCTCATCGAGCGCTGTTGGAGCCGACAACAAAACAATTATCTTAAATAAGTCCATGGATCGCCGATATCTTGCATCCCCAAATCTGTTGCTGCATCGTCATATATGCACCCTGGTTCACGTTCCTCCATGTTGCTACTATCCCCGATTTTTCAGTCAAGATCTTAATCCCTGGTACTACCAGTCCTGTTTATATCGTGTCATCGTGTGCCGAAGTTGAATAAGTAGCAAGCTTTTTTGTTTTTCTTTTTTTTGACAAAGTAAGGACAATAATGTACAGCTATCTGTGTTGAAATGTAAGGCGTAAAAGTAAAAATGTATCACAAAAGTAAATATTGATATAAAGTACAGCGACACTATATTGCCGAAAGTATTCACTCACCTGCCTTGACTCCAACATGATTTTAAGTGATATCCCATTCTAAACCCATATGGTTTAATGTGATGTTGGTCTAACCTTTGCAGCTATAACTGCTTCAACTTTTGTGGGAAGGATTTCAACAAGTTTTATGAGTGAGTTTATGGGAATTTTTGCCCATTCTTCCAGGAGCATATTTGTGAGGTCGCACACTGACATTGGGCGAGAAGGTCTGGCTCACTGTCCACTCGAAATCAATCAAGGTATTCTATCAAGTTGAGGGCAAGACTTTGTGCAGGCCAGTAAAGTTGATCCATACAAAATTCTCCCATCCATGTCTTTATGGACCTTGCTTTGTGCACTAGTTCACGGAAATTTAGGAACAGGAAGGGATCATCCCCAAAAGATTTGACTGTCCAAAATCTCTTGGTATGCTAAAGCATTCAGAGGTTCTTTTCCTGGAGCTCCGGGGCTAATATTTTGGAGATTTCTAAGTTTATGGGAACAGTTTGTTCCAACATGACTGTGCATCAGTGCACAAATCATGGTTCATAAGGACAGATGAGAGAGTTTGATGTGGATGAACCTGACTGGCCTGCACAATCCTCAACCACACTTTTGGATGAATTAGAGCAGAAACAGAGCCAGGCCTTTTCGTCCAACATCAGTATGTAACCTCATAAATGCGCTTCTGGGAAAATGGTCATAAATTCCCATAACATACTCCTAGGCCTTGTGGAAAGCCTTTCCAGGAGAGTTTAGATACAATTGCAGAGGGTGGACCGATGTCATATTAAACTCTATCGATTAAGAATGGGATGTCACTTAAATTCATGTCTGAGTCAAGGAAGGTGAGCGAATACTTTTGGCAATATAGTGTACCTGGAAAATCTGTTTAAGTACAGTAACAATGCACTGTACTGGAATTGAGCATGCATGTACCAAAGCTAAAGATGCTTCTCCTCTATCCCCTGCATTTATAAACCCAATAATAATGGATGTTCAAAGGAAATGTATTCTAAATTCACCTATTGTTATACCGGATGAACTTGTTCTCCTGTGCAGACGTGCTAGGAGATGTTGGCGTTTGCCAGCTGTGCTCCACAATGTGGGGGTACGCCTCAATGAGCACAGTGAGCTCCAGATCTTCTCCCTCGTTCACCTCAATTGCAAGACCCTTGTGGGTCAGCTTCGGGGAGAGTTGGGGCAACAGTCGGATGTATGGCTTGTCTGCATACATGACTCACAAGAATCAGTTCCTGACAGCATCTTTTTAGTCTGAATCATGCATCCATGGGTGACTATTCTCGTAGCTTACCTACAACCAGCAGGTATGTTGTCGAACTGTTCACCCCTGCTTCATTAGTGCCGATGCAGGAAATGTTGCCCGTGTCTGCAAGGTCCACAAAAGGGATGGTGAGGATGCTCTGTATGTCCAGACGATTTTCTCCACTGGAGCGGACCCTCTCTTCTATGGTGGGTTTCTGACGACAACAGAAAGACAAAGAGGAGTTCATGATTTTTATAAAACCCAAGAGAAATTCCCAGCATGGATCATACTAACTGATTTGGTGGTATATATCCAGGTGACATTGTAGTTGAAATTGGGATTGTGTGTGGTGCAGGAGATTTTAAGTTCCTCCCCAGCAATACGGATGTATTCATCAGTCTCTAAAAACACATATGGAGGGAAGCGGAGCTCTATAGAAGGACCAAATTATACAATTAGTCCAAAAAAGACTGCAGGTATCAACTGAGAGTTTTGGTCTGTTAACCCTGAAGTGGTCTCACTCTGGATGACGTTAATGGAGAACGCTTTGGAGGTGCGCTCCACTCCGTTGACCTTGGCCGTGCATACGTAGTCAGCGTTGAAGCTGGGGTGGAGGCTGTGGATGAGAATACCACGGTGCCGGTAGACAGTGAAGTTCATCCCAGGCGGAACGGTGGTGCCGTTCTCCATGCGGAGACTGATATCTGTGGCGCCTGGGTCAGTTAGGAGGCAGGGTAGCAAGTAAACCTCACCCTCTTTTTTCACCACCCTCAGCAAGGTGCTGCTGGTCCAGAAGACACGGCTGGGATCTGGCATAGGGAGAGCAAAGGATTGGAATCGTTAACCAGCATTGACCTGGGTGGAGGGTGACACTTATGTGCTGGAGCTCACCTTTTACAAACACATGAACTGATGAGGTCAGATTATGATGCTGTGTCCCACCTATGTAAAAACACTTGTAGGTCCCGGTGAATTGGGCCGAGGGATGCGCCACTTTCAAAATGCTGACATTTCCTCTCCCCCTAGACATGTAGCGTTTGTGTTTGGCCAGCCTGGGTTGCCAGTTCACAGGTCTGTCGCCCTCACACCTCAGATCTAGAGGGGTGCCAGAGTTGACCACCACCTCAGGACTCAAGACCACCTTTGAGTTTAACCGGATCACCGGACGCCTCCACTCCACTGGGTAAGAAGAAGATCCATGATTATAGTTATGAAATCGTCAAATAAGCTCTTAAATGAACTCTTTGATAACGTCACCCTGTGACACTACTGTTTTTTTAAAATAATGTAAGACTATGTCTTTGTTTATGTTCTGAAGGTACTTACGGATAATGATAAATGGAGCCTGAATCCCTATCACTGCATTTGAAAGGATTGTATTTATTAAATGATTGACACTGAGACCATGGGAATATCCAGACCCTTTTTAAAAGAGGTTTTAGGAGTTCTTATGCTTAAATTTGATCTTAGCACCACTAACACACAGAGAGAAGCAATTTGGTTTTATTTTGACAGCAAGGCAGTTTTGAATATCTGTCTAAAATGGGAAGTTTATAGTACACTATACCATATGTTCTGTTCAAAATACAAGTCCCAGAATGCACTGCAATGCACAGTTGCTCATTTGCGCTCATATTGTTAGTTTGAGTCATGTTTAACAAATAAGGGAATTTTAAGGCTGCAATAAGCGTTGCAGTATAGTGGTGCCTTGATTTACGAGTTTGAATTGTTCCATTACCAAGCTCGTAACTAAAAACACTCGGCTCTCAAACCATCTTTCCCAACTGAAATGAATGAAAAAGCCATTAATCAGTTCGACTCCCTCCAAAAAAAACACCACCAAACCATTTTGTCACGTGTTTTTTTAAGAGGAAAAATAGCAATCTACAGTTATGTACTTCACAAAAACAGCCAGTCATAACAATTAAATAGAATGTAAAGAATTAAACACTTTGTGTGTCATTATTTCATGCTTTAATTCAATGGACATTGTGCTGCTCCTTCTCGTGTTTGTACCTTGTTCACCAGGGGAAGTATAACATAGCCATATCCAATATACAAAGAAGACAGTCACAACCAAGTAAGTTAGTAGGCTGCAGTTATATTTGTTGTTTTTCCACAGAGGATAAAGAATATGTACCTGTGATTGGTGTTATGTCTGTTCACATGTATTGCCGCACCGTTTGTTTTCAAATATCCGTTCCATCAAACTACCGCGACATCATTGCTGGTTTCGTTTTGCATTGTCTGTTCACATTAAATTAGTGGACATTTGTAAGACGCTTATATAGCTTGGTTAAATACACAATGTGCAATTATCTCTGTTTTATGTTTAGTTTTACACTAACAGCTTGAAGTGAGCACTTTGAAGAATTGTTCACAATTTGCCAAGCTGCTACTTGCTGTGAAGTTTCTTGCCATCATTGTGCGCTTGTAACTCAAATTCTTGCTCGCAAACTCATCCATCCATCCATTTTCAACACCGCTTGTCCTGGTTAGGGTCGCGGTTCGCTGGAGCCTATCCCAGCTGACTTCGGGCGAAAGGCGGACTACACCCTTAACTGGTCGCAAATCAGTCACAGGGCACATATAATACAGACTGTCACTAAGTGGGAACTGAACCCACGCTGTCCGCACCAAAGTCAGGCGAGTGTACCACTACACCATCAATGACTCTTGCACGCAACTCAAGACAAAACAAATTGCCTAAAAGATAGTTTGTATCTTAAAGAAATTGGAAGTTGGGTCCCTTGTAAGTCCACTGTATTTGGATTTAAAACATGTTTACACATTCATTTGTAATTCAAGAAAACAGAGGGGGAGTCCGTATGCCTCTCAGGGACAAAAGACATTTGGTTAAATGCACCGTTGTAAAACCTGAACTGAGTTAGTGAGTTCTCAGTACCAGACTGTGTGTTTCAACTGTCATATGGACTAACTGTGAATAACGGTCTAATTTTGTCATTTCTCCAGTCATGGCTTCAAGTTGCAGTTTCCTTAACTCCAGCGCTTAACATTTGCATTATAATGAACTCTGCAGTTAATATTTAAACACAATAGCAGACCTTCTTCTAACATCTAAAAAAAATAATGGTTATATAATAAATATTTGAGATAGGATTGTCATATGTTAAGTGGAATGCACTTTAAGTTTGTCTTTCTGTTTTTGGGCTGAGGGTCCCGAAGGTTCAAATCATGCCTTAGCCTCTGAGTGACACTCTGGTGACCTTCCAACTGCCGCCTGCTTGCACTCTCACACTATGTAGAATCAACACCTCCTCCATGCAGGGTTATTAAAGTTTGAATTACAGTTTGTTCTGAATCTTTAAAGGTCAGAGGACAAAGATAAAAAAAAAAAAACATTCTTGATAACTCTAGAAACCCTTTACAAACCACCACAGCCATTTCAAAGGGATTATATAGCAGATATACAGCAGTTAAATCGATATGATGCAGAATGCTTCTTCTGCTTTTTGCATCCCGCGCCTTCCGGTCTTCGTCTCTTATATTTGCTGTCGTATGACTTAACGATGTCACGATGCTTTATCGTGTGGCATTTGGTTGTACAAATGGTTGAGGCAGCAGCAAGAGGTTTTTTTTTTTGTGGCTTTCCAAGTGAAAAAGGAATACGTGACCGGTGGAAAGGCAAAGTCAATCGACAGGGGAAGAAACGTGGTCAGCTATGGGTGCCTAGCAAGCATTCCAAACTCTGTGCTGGTCACTTCGAACCGGCGTGTTTTGAGAAACACTTAGCAGAAAGCATTGGATACAGAGGTAGAGGCTGAAACTAGCTGCGATTCCATGTTCAGGATTTTTCTCTTCGGCACATTCCCAGCATTGGATGTGTGACTGAGAGACACATCAATCAGCATTCAGGCCTTAACACTCTTCTTCTGGGACTTTCCCACCCATACATGCTTTCCATTCAAACTTCCATTGACCTGCCCCCACATCCACATATTATACAGTAATCCAGTGGAAAGCAAAGCAAATTCAGTCAATTAGAATTAACATGGCACAATAGAGGAGTTTGTTTTCTAACACTAATATATGAAATGCAATTAGAGTTCAAGCAGTTGAATCCTATATACATCCTCTTAGGAGCCCCCTCCGCCACCACAAAATCATGGCAGTTAATCACAACAAGGACACCGGAAACAATTTATTATAGCTACCAGAAGACAGTCAGTTTATTGGGACAGCATCCCACAGAAAATAAATCGGGATTGGTTATAAGGAAAGATGCTTAACCCTAATGCACCCCCCAAAATGACTTTTTTTAAAATGGTTTTAAAGGAAAATGACTTAAATTGTGACTTGTTTCCCAGCCTTACCTGAGGCGACGGAGACCACAAATGCCAGCAGCAGAGTGAGGAGCGACTGCATCCTGAGCCGACTCCAAAGCAGCAATTGAGTGTGGATGTGTGTGAGTGCAACACAACACTCTAGTCTGCAACGTGCGAGAGAGGCAAAACCACATCACCAGCAGCAATTTGAGTCGCCTTCGTTAACTTCTCTTTTCTGACCACATAATGTAGCCTGTGCTTTATTTTCAAAAGGGAACTCAACCCAACAAATATACAGAACTTCCAGAAAGCATCTGTTTGTAAAAGTTAGGGGAATCAAAGAATAAAATAACCTTTGTTGGATATAATGAGGCAGTCTTAAGTAAGTATCTATATCTCGTACCTTAACTCTCCTGTTATACCCGAAACCAGTATTGTACTCGGGTATAATATTGGTACTCATAAATTCTCTGCCACTGTATGCACCGATACCACAGCGCCAGCCTGATATGCAGTGCCGTGAAAAAGTATTGGCCCCCTTCTCAAATTCTTAGATTTTTGCTTAGTTAGCGCACTTTGTTTAAGATGATCAAACAAATGTAAATATCAGACAAACATAATCCAAGTTAACATTAAATTCATATTTTAAATGTTCTTTAAAATTATTATTATGGAGAAAAAGTTCTTCAAAGTTACATGGCCCTGTGTGAAAAAGTAATGCCCCCTTCTTGTTAAATCATCCATTAACTGTGGCTAATCCCATTTTTTGGTTCATTTTCACTGACCACAAGCAAGCCTGATTACCTACAGACCTGTTCAATTAAGAGATCACTTAAATAGAACCTGTTTGAGAAAATGAAGTCGGCCAAAAGATCTCAAAAAGCTGCAACAAAATGCCACTATCCAAAGAAATTCAAGAACAGTCGAGAAATAAAGTAATTGATTTCTATCAGTCTGGAAAGAGTTACAAAGCCATTTCTAAAGCTGTAGGACTCCAGTGAACCACACTGAGATCCATTATCCACAAATGGAGAAATTATGGAATGGTGGTGAACCTTCCCAAGAGTGGCCGGCACACAAAAATTACCCAAAGAGCACAGCGACAACTCATCCAGGAGGTCACAAAGGAGGCCAGGACAACATCTAAAGAACTTCAGGCCTTCCTTTCCTCAGTTAAGGTTAGTGTTAATGACAAGAATAAGGAAAAGACTGGGCAACAACTGGAATTTTCAAGGCGATCACTGCTGACCAAAAAGAACATAAATGCCCAAGACTTTTGGGAGAATATTATATGGTCTGACGAGATGAAAGTTGAGCTTTTGGAAGGTATGTGTCTCAATACATCTGGCGTAAATGTAGCACAGCATTTCAGATAAAAAACATCATACCAACAGTCAAACATGGAGGTGGTAGTGTGATGGTCTTGGGCTGCTTCGCTCCTTCAGGACCTGGACAACTTGCTGTGATCGATGGAAACATGAATTCCGCTCTTTAGCAGAAAATCCTGAAGGAAAGTGTTCGGCTATTAGTTTGTGACCTTAAGCTGACGCACACTTGGGTTCTGCAGCAAGAACCAAGTCGATCCAAAATACACCAGCAAGTCAACTTCTGAATGTCTTTAAAAAAATACAAAATTAAAAGTGGTTTTGGAGTGGCCTAGTCAAAGTTCAGAGTTCAATCTGATTGCATTGCTGTGGCATGACCTTAAAAAGGCCATTCATGCTAGAAAATCCTCCATTGCTGCTGAATTAAAATAGTTCTGCAAGGACGAGTGGGGCAAAATATCTTCACAGAGATGTGAAAGACTCATTGGCAGTTATAGAAAACCCTTGATTTCAGTTGAGAATGGCCCAACCAGTTATTAGGTTTAGGGGGCCATTACGTTTTCCTCACAGGGCCAGGTAGCTTTAAATTGTTTTTTGTTTTTTTACCCTCAATAAATAAAATCAGCATTTCAAAACTGCATTTTATGTTTGCTTGGGTTATCTTGGTCTGACATTTACATTTGTTTGATCTTAAACATTAAAGTGGGGAAATTACTGTATGCAAAAATATAACAATTTGAGAAGGCGAGCAAATACTTTTTCACGACACTATGTATACATCTGTGTGTGTGTGTAATTAAAGTGAAACATTTTTAAAAATACAGCCACTTAACAGTATGTTTTTAAAATCCTTTTTAATTTGCAAACAGGTCAATTTGACTCATAACACAAAAGGAGGGTTCAATGCAGTTTTCCAAATGGAATATGCATCCATGACTGAGGCAGTAGAACTGTGTCGTTTCAGCAAATTAAGCTTGGTAATGTAATCAGCATTTGGGAAAAAGTACAAACTGTATTTGGTTTACAGTGGTTTGTGTATTTCAAGAAGAGAATAGCCGCAACAGAAATTATCCAAATTCTTAACGCAATTTTTGTTCTATTATTAGCAGTCCATAAAAGATGAAGACTAAGGATGTAAAGGCCAAATTTAATTCGCCCATGGTTCATAATATAATGCTCTCAGCTATTGTGACATCAACTTAGGTTAATACAAAAATTACTCACCAGTGGTTGTGTTAAGCCTGGCAGACGAGATGATAAAAATGCCAGTGTCCCTTTTTGAACATCAGCAGCAGTCGCTTCGTGTCTTCTTCCTGCTTCTTTACACTGTCTCCGCCACTCATGTCACACAGCAAACATGAAATGTTTGAGGCAAGTAAGTGGTTGGGGGAGGGGACTACGTATGTGTGCGTGTTTGTGTAGGGAGTGGGGGGAGTGGCGGTTCAGCACATTATGCTTGACGAATTAATGACCCTGCTCCAATTTGCCAGATCAAGGCCAAATTCTTCCAAGATGAATAGACTGAGGAGGTGCAACGAACGGCCTCCTCCTCTGCAGAACTATAGTTGCCTACAGGCTTCTCCAGCTGTGGGAAGTGAGACGATTAACGAGAAAAGCACACAAAATCACCCCAAGGAATCAGATGCATGCACTGAGAGTCTGTGTGCTGATACACATTTATTTTCACAATACATAAAGTACACACATAGTAAACCTTACATTGAGCTTTGGTACCATAGCTTGTGGTTGAAGTGTCGCATACGTGCATGACGTTTGTAGGTGCACGCTTTATATCAGTGCACAGTAGCCCCTCATTATAAGCAATTTGCTGCAACAATATGTACAGTGAATAGACTGTACAAAAAAGGCACTCATTTGTTTCATTTTGTGTGAAGGCAGTGATATGCTATTTTTATTATTCTCCTCAGTGTAACAACCACACATCCTCACTGGCAGGTGACACCTAAATCTATTTCGGCCGTTTATATTTGTTTTTTTCAATTTAAATCAACTTTTTTCTTGCTATTTATGGACACAACTTGAACGTAAGTATTGGGACATACACTGACAAGAAGATAACATGGAGGAAAATATAGGAGCAGACACCCTTTGTAGCTTCCACTTTTGAAAATAAGACAATCTACAAGATTGTGTCTGGGAGATGTTTTTGTGAAATTGGACTACCTGGCTCTCAAGTTCACACATACATTTATAGACCTTGCTTTATGCATAAAGTTGTCCAAAAATATCTTGCTTTACTGAAAAAATGAAGATTCTGAGGTATAACAAAGATGTACAGTCCTGTCAAAAAGTATTTGCCACCTTCTCAAATGTGTTTATATTTTTTGCAGCGTCCTCACTTTTAAGATCATCCATCCATCCATCCATCCATTTTCTGAGCCGCTTCTCCTCACTAGGGTCGTGGGCGTGCTGGAGCCTATCCCAGCTGTCCTCGGGCAGGAGGCGGGGTACACCCTGAACTGGTTGCCAGCCAATCGCAGGGCACATACAAACAAACAACCATCCGCACTCACATTCACACCTACGGTCAATTTAGAGTCTCCGATTAATGCACGTTTTTGGGATGCTATGATTGATGGAACTATGAATTTCTGCTCTTTAACAGAAATCCTGACGGAGAATCTTCAGCCATCAGTTTGATAACGATCTAAAACACACCAGCAAGTCAACTTCTGTATAGTTAAAATAAATAAAGAAAGAAATAAAAATAAAAGTGGCCGAGTCAAAGTCCAGAGTTGAATCCGATTGAAATGCAGTGGCATGATGTTAAAAGGACCGTTCATTCTCGAAAACCCTCCACTGTTGCTGAATTAAAACAATTCCGAAATATCTCCACAGAGATATGAAAGACTCATTGCCAGTTTTGGAAAATGCTTGATTTCCGTTGTTCCTGCTGAGGAGGACCAGTTATTAGGTTTAGGGGGCCATTACTTTTTCACGCAGGGCCAGGTAACTTTGAAATAGTTTTTTTTTCCTTAATAAATGAAATCACCATTTTTAAAACTCCATTATATTTTACTTGGTTTATGTTTGTCTGATATTTACATTTGTTTAATGATCTTAAACAAAGTGGGGAAACTATGTAAAAAAAAAAAATATATATATATATATATATATATATATATATATATATATGAATTTGAGAGGGCAGCAAATACTTTGTCACATCACTAGATTTTTTTCAATTTAGTGTTCTCATAAATGCATTGCAATAAACTGATGTACACATGCACACTAATACAGTATCTTCATTTTTCGGATTTAAAACATTATCACATGCCAGCGAGAATTTACAGGTCAAACATCATTTACCAGAGCGAACATTTTACATTTACCTTAACCATGAATATATATATGTGTATATATTCTACATAAAGTGCAAATCTGGCACAAAACTACAAATGAAGACATATTCAGAAAGAAAACATTCATTCCAAAGGACAAAAACATCTCATAGTCTTCTCATTAGCTTATTCAACTAAAGCCATCTATTATTATGGGTTATCAAAACAGTGCATAGATTCCGCATTTCAACATGTGCATTTTCAATATTTTCTAACACATTATGTTTGTTTCTTTATATAAGACCTGGCTATCACACATCTGTATGAGTTATGGATTTCCATGTATCTAACAAATATAGAGAAAAAAGTGTCATACTTTATGGTTAATATTTCCCAAATATCACATTAATTACAGGCAATACTAAAGAATATTATAAGGAATGTACCGTATCTATGTCATCCCAGCATTCTAAGAGTGACAAAACCATGCCGATTATTGATTGTACAGACTTACATTGTGATACATTTTAATTGTGGTGTGTATATATATATATATATATGTGTATATATATATATATATATATACATATATATATGTGTATATATATATATATATATATATATACACACACACACACACACACACACACACACACACACAATTCCAATGAAGTTAAACATAAATAAAAAACGAATACAATGAGTCATGTTCAACCTATATTTAATTGAATTCGCTACAAAGACAAGATATTTAATGTTCAAACTGATAAACTTGATTGTTTTCAGCAAATAATCATTAACTTAGAATTTTATGGCTGCAACACGTTCCAAAAAAGCTGCGACAGGTAGCAAAAAAGGCTGAGAAAGTTGAGGAATGCTCATCAAACACCTGCTTGGAACATCCCATAGGTGAACAGGCTAATTAGGAACAGGTGGGTGCCATAATTGGGTATAAAAGGAGCTTCCCTGAATTGCTCAGTTATTCACAAGCAAAGATGGGATGAGTTTCACCTCTTTGTGAACAAGTGCGTGAGAAAATAGTCGAACAGTTTAAGGACAATGTTCCTCAATGTACCATTGCAAGGAATTTAGGGATTTCATCATCTACGCTCCATAATATCATCAAAAGGTTCAGAGAATCTGGAGAAATCACTGCATGTAAGCGCCAAGGCCGAAACCCAACATTGAATGCCCGTGACCTTCGATCCGTCAGGCGGCACTGCATCAAAAACCGACATCATTATGTAAAGGATATCACCACATGGCCTCAGGAACACTTCAGAAAACCAATGTATGTAAACACAGTTCGGCGCAACATCCGTAAGTGCAACTTGAAACTCTACTATGCAAAGCAAAAGCCATTTATCAAGTGGAAAAGTGTTCTGTGGTCCGACAAGTCCACATTTCAAATTGTTTTGGGAACAATTGTTGGTGGACGTCGTGTCATCCGGGCCAAAGAGGAAAAGTACCATCTGGACTGTTATGGACGCAAAGCTCATAAGCCAGCATCTGTGATGGTATGGGGCTGTGTTAGTGCCAATGGCATGGGTAACTTATACATCTGTGAAGGCACCATTAATGCTGAAAGGTACATACAGGTTTTGGAGAAACATATGCAGCCACCCAAGCAACGTCTTTTTCATGGACGCCGCTGCTTATTTCAGCAAGACAATGCCAAACCACATTCTGCACGTGTTACAACAGCGTGGCTTCGTCGTAAAAGAGTGCGGGTACTAGACTGGCCTGCCTGCAGTCCAGACCTGTCTCCCATTGAAAATGTGTGGCGCATTATGAAGCGTAAAATACAACAACGGAGACTCCGGACTGTTGAACAGCTGAAGCTGTACATCAAGCAAGAATGGGAAAAGAATTCCACCTACAAAGCTTCAACAATTAGTGTCCTCAGTTCCCAGAACGTTTATTAAATGTTAAAAGAAAAGGTGATGTAACACAGTGGTAAACATGACCATGTCCCAGCTTTTTTGGAATGTGTTGCAGCCATAAAATTCTAAATGAATGATTATTTGCTAAAAACAAAGTTTATCAGTTTGAACATTAAATATCTTGTCTTTCTAGTGTATGCAATGAAATATAGGTTGAACATGATTTGCAAATCATTGTATTCTGTTTTTATTTATGTTGAACACAACGTCCCAACTTTATTGGAATTGGGGTTTTATATTATATATATATATATATAGATGATGAACAAAGCGTCTCGAGTGTTTGATGGAAATAAAAGGCTCCTTTTAGTTCCCTGTTTATGGCCTGTGTAATGATAGGGGGGGGGGGATCCTCCAGCAAATGTTTTTTTCCCAGATTTTTTTCCAGCATTCCTAAATGTGACTAAAGAAAGCTGTCTTCTACCTCGGGCGTCCCCGAGAAGCCCAGCAGAGCATCTCTCTCGCTGGTCCCTTCCACCCGTTCCTCTTCTGGGAGGGTATCGGCTGTGTCCTGGGAAACAGAGTCTGTCTCCTCTTCCAGAACCACGGAGCTGAGACAGAGACATAATGACACATTTAACAACGTGCCCCTGATCTGGCTGTCACATCACACCACTTTTGTTGCTATTTGTCCTTAAAACAATGAATATCATGCCTCATGGATCTCTCTTTACAGATAGGAAACTGCATTCAAATGTCTGAATCAAAGCGAGACACATTTTGACGTGAATAAACAATGGCTTGCATTCAAAAATAGTCACATTATGGCTGTGTCTTGAAGCCTTAATGTGACCAACCTTGAGCCAACGTGCACATTTTAAATTCGAAAATAATCTCAATGCAAACAAAAATGTCATAGAAAGTGGATACACAGGTCAGTTGACATCGAGTGGGAGAGTATTTAATTCTTCTCCCTGTCTTTTCACCCAAGCCACTACGAGTAGATGACTGAGTGCTGATGAAGCCTATGAGTTTCAGACACATCTTGCTATATGTTTTTTAAATATTTAGTGACTAATTTATACATTCCTGTGCTGGATGGCGCTCTAAAAATGACTGAGGAAATTATGTATTTTACCTACGAATGGGCAGGCCCATTTATGGAGGGCGCACAGGTCAACTGAGCCGTACAGAAATGAGAAAGCATGCGGGAAAGGAGGAGGGGGAGGCCAGACAAACATTGAGCCCACGTCATATCGAAGTGTCGAAGGTTTTGTTGTAATGCTGAATTACAGCATTAGGGGGTGCCAAAATTCACGCATTATAGCTTTTACAAAATTTTATTTGAAATCAGACGTTATGGTGAACTGCGGCATGCAAATATTGAAATTTACAACAACTATTCAATTTATGATAAGAAGGGATTAGGTGGAGAACAATGATTGCAATATCCGTTAAAAGTTAAGAAAGATTCAATGTGCGGAACAGATTGATTCATTTTCCAAACCGCTTCTCCTCACTAGGGTCGCGGACATGCTGGAGCCTTTACCAGCTATCTTCGGGCGAGAGGCGGGGTACACCCTGAACTGGTTGCCAGCCACTCGCAGGGCACAGATAAACAAACAACCATTTGCACTCACATTCACACCTGCGGGCAATTTAGAGTCTTCAATCAACCTACCATACATGTTTTGGGGATGTGGGAGGAAACCGTAGTACCCGGAGAAAACCCACGTAGAACATGCAAACTCCACACAGGCGGGGCCGGGATTTGAACACCGGTCCTCAGAACTGTGAGGCAGATGTGCTAACCAGTCATCAACCGTGCTGCCTGTGGAAAAGATGGCAAATAAATAGAACAAACTCAATGAGAAAGAAACTAAAGTGCTTGAGTGGGGCACATAAAGGGATGAGACCGGCTGGATCTGGCCCCCAGGCAGTGAGTTTGTAGAAGCATTACAGGTTTTGATCCAATCACATGACAAGTAAAGTTCAAATATTTTTTTTTTATAAAATGGATCTCAACCAACACGTGGGGCCAGAGACCTAAAACTCAAAGCAGCGATCTCAAATTTTCAGACCACTTCCATCTCGTTGCTTGATAGACTGCCTGTTCATAAATTCAAATCTATTTCGTAAAAAAGATAAAAAGTAGACATGACTAAAGCTAAGTATTTGCAGAAGTTGAAAATTAGATTTGGAAGAAAGCTCAATGATTTATGGATTATGTCATGACGTTACACCTCCCACCCCATCTGATTTTGACTAGACTTTTTTTCTTCAGGGTTAATCTAATAAAAACATTAGCAACCCCCTGAAAAGCTCAACAATTCATTTGGCCACCAGCGTCAGTTGCACTTGGCTTCATGTTCATTTATTGTACATGAAAAGTGACTATCTCAACATGCCCAATTCAGCTATTGTCTTAGCCTCACATCTGGATGTGTGGGTGTGTGACGGAGAGGAAGAGAGCTGCAGAATTTGGTGGACATGTGCAGGCAGCATCTTAACTTCAAAGTTCGAGTACCTTGCGGGACTTTCTGACTCCATTTCAGTGAACGAGTCCTCAGGCTTGGGGTCCGGGATGGGTATGATGTAGTCGTTGTAGGAAGGGACTACCTCCTGCGAATAAGCCAGGCTTGAGCCCTGACCGCGAGGTTGTGGAGAGAAGGAGAGGGCGACGACAGAGGGGGAGCTGAATGTTGAGTTGGCGTCGGAGAAGGGGGAGGCGAGGCGTGGCTTAGTACGGGCCACAGCCGGGTGGTCACTCTTCAGGAAGTTGTCAATGACTTGGCTGTATCTCTGATGAACAGACATGACTGATAAGCTCCCAAAGGCGATGATACACTCACTGACCTTTAGCATAGATAGACTTTTACCACAAATACTGTTTGAGCATTATTCAATAACCGTGATTTCCAGCTTAAGGTCCATGGCCTAGTACTCTCTTTGTCCTCATTGTAAGACAATTCAGGGCACTTGTAGAATGAATAAGGCACACTAGTACAACCCCAATTCCAAAGAAGTTGGGACGTTGTGTTAAACAAATCAAAATAGAGTACAATGATTTGACAATCATGTTCAACCTATATCTAATTGAATACACTACTAAGATATTTAGTGTTCAAACTGATAAACTTTATTGTTTTTAGCAAAGTTTAGCGCCAAAATGTATTTATTGGAATTGCTTTTCTGAAGTGTTTCTGAGCCCATGTGGTGATATCCTTTACACATTGTCGGTTTTTGATGCTGAGGGATCGAAGGTCACGGGCATTCAATGTTGGTTTTCGGCCTTGCCTCTTACATGCAGTGATTTCTCCAGATTCTCTGAACCTTTTGATGATATTATGGACCGTAGATGATGAAATCCCTCGCCCCATCTTTGCTTGTGAATGACTGAGCAATTCAGGGAAGCTCCTTTTATACCCAATCATGGCACCCACCTGTTCCCAATTAGCCTGTTCACCTGTGGGATGTTCCAAACAAGAGACCCTGGACTGTTGAACAGCTGAAGCTGTACATCAAGCAAGAATGGGAAAGAATTCCACCTACAAAGCTTCAACAATTAGTGTCCTCAGTTCCCAAACGTTTATTGAATGTTGTTAAAAGAAAAGGTGATGTAACACACTGGTAAACACGACCCTGTCCCAGCTTTTTGGGAACGTGTTGCAACCATAAAATTCTAAGTTAATGATTATTTGCTAAAAACAATAAAGTTTATCAACTTGAACATTAAATATCTTGTCTTTGTAGTGTATTCAATTAAATATGTCGAACATGATTTGCAAATCATTGTATTCTGTTTTTATTTATGTTTAACACAACGTCCCAACTTCATTTGAATTGGGGTTGTAAAAGCTTAAACAGTTTTCCACACTTGATCCTTATTTATGATGAAGGCCATTGCCTCATCGCTTTGTGATACTATGCAATTGGAACCATCTGGGACTATTGCCAAACAATGTGAAAGGATGCTGTGACAAAGTCAAACCCTCCAAATCCTTTCCAAGTTCATTTTTGAAGCGTTTAAATTTCTATTAAGATCTGGATCAAATATGTTAATACTTTACTGGAAACATTGACTAAGAAATGTCATGACATTTTCAGAATTCTAAACAATACCAAAGAAAAGTTAAAATCTTAGATCCACACAGACAGTGTGTTATTTACAGCTCCTCACAAAAGTGAGACATTTGTGTAAATATTTTATTATATCTTTTTATGGCACCATTTATAATTTTTCACGAGGGGACTACTCACTTTTGTTGCTTATATTTTAAAAATGATTGGCTGTGTGCGGAGTTACGTTGAGATAGCTTAACATTTACACTGCAAACAGAGGCGGAGCCAGAGGGGAGGCCGGGGTAGCACTGGACCCCCCCTGAAATCTGATCGGACTCCCCCAGATGATTGAAATATCACGGCACCGCACGTCTTGTCGAAAGGAGCCGTTTGCATTTTGAAATCAGTGACACCTTTTGACTGCTAAGTCCCTCCTGTACAGTAGTTGGCGGTATGTACCACAAAGAGTTGCAATCCACATTTATTAGGAGAAGAAGAAACGCCACCGAAGAAGAGGATTTTCCCCAGAGCCGGTCTACGTCACGACCTCATTCTAAAGTAAGTTTTAGTTTAAAAACACTCGTGTTCAGATAGGAGATCGTTTTGCTAGCAGCCACCAGTATCAAGCTAAAGTCAACGTTAGCGAACATTTTCTTTCATCATTACGTATGGGGAATTTTTTATTTATTTATTTATTTTATTTCTTTATTTTTTTAAATCTGAAAAAAATGTATTGTATTTGACCTTACACCTTGAACTTTTTTACATTGTGTGACCGAGTGCACTGGAGCAGTTCGCAGCCGAGTGTGAAGCGGCTGGGATGAGAATCAGCACCTCCAAATCTGAGCCCATGGTCCTCAGTCGGAAAAGGGTGGCGTGCCCTCTCCAAGTCGGGGATGAGATCTTGCCCCAAGTGGAGGAGTTCAAGTATCTTGGGGTCTTGTTCACGAGTGAGGGAAGAATGGAACGGGAGATCGACAGGCGGATCGGTGCAGCGTCTGCAGTGATGCGGACTTTGTATCGGTCCGTTGTGGTAAAGGAGGAGCTAAGCCAAAAGGCGAAGCTCTCAATTTACCGGTCGATTTACGTTCCTAACCTCATCTATGGTCACGAGGTTTGCGTCGTGACCGAAAGAACAAGATCCCGGATACAAGCGGCCGAAATGAGTTTCCTCCGCAGGGTGTCCGGGCCCTCCCTTAAAGATAGGGTGAGAAGCTTGGTCATCCGGGAGGATCTCAGAGTAGAGCCGCTGCTCCTCCACATCGAGAGGAGCCAGATGAGGTGGCTGGGGCATCTGATTCGGATGCCTCCCGGAAACCTCCCTGGTGAGGTGTTCAGGGCACGTCCCACCGGGAGGAGACCCCGGGGACGACCTCAGACACGCGGGTGAGATTATGTCTTTCGGCTGGCCTGGGGACACGTCGGGATCCCCCCGGAAGAGCTGGATGAAGTGGCTGGGGAGAGGGAAGTCTGGGCATCCCTGCTAAAGCTACTGCCCCCGCGACCTGACCTCGGATAAGCGGTAGAAAATGGATGGATGGAGAGTTGGACCGCGTGCCAACCGGCGTAAATAATACAACAAGAAGGCCTCAGCGGTATTGTAGAGAACACAAGTGAACAACAGCATCATGAAGACCAAGGAACACAGTACACAGGTCAGAGAAAAAGTTGTGGAGAAATCTAAAGCAGGGTTAGGTTTTAAAAAAAAAAAATGTGCCAAGCTTTGATCATCTCAAGGAGCACCGCTCAATCCATCGTCCAAAAATGGAAAAAGTATGACAACTGCAAATCTACCACGAAATGGCCATCCACCTAAACTGACAGAGTGAGCAAGGAGAGCAGTGGTCAGAGAAGCAGCCAAGAGACCCATGGGCACTCTGGAGGAACTGCAAAAATCCACAGCTCAGGTGGGAGAATCTGTCCACAGGACAACACCTTATGGAAGAGTGGCAAGAAGAAAGCCATTGTTGAAGGAACGGTATCAGAAGTTCTGTTTACTGTTTGCCAAAAGCCATGTTGGGGACACCGCAAACATGTGAAATAAGGTACATTGGTCAGATGAGACCTCTAACAGATGCTCCCATCCACACTTGAGTTATTTTGAGCAAAATTGTCATCATCTAGATATGTAAAGCTCTCAGAGACATATCCCAAAAGCATAGCTGTCAAGTGCCCTGTTTTGGCCGCGACAGTACCTTATTTTACCCTTCTGTCCCGCTGGCCTTCCGGATTGTTATTGTCCCGTAAATCTCCCGTATTATAATAGTAAAAAACAAAAAAGAAAACAACAACAAAAAAAAACTGATCTCTGTCACTAGCATCGCAAGAGTTAGTGCCGACAGCAGGCACACACTTGAAAAACAAATAAGAGCGATGGATGAACGTGACAAAGAAGGTATTCCTGCCAAAAACAACAACAAAGAGGTCCTGTAAATATTTAGAAAAATGGGACCGCAAATTAAATGTTCTAAAAGAAGAGCACGATGGGGCACAATCACACATTTTGTACAATTTCCAACTGGGATGTTAGTGTCTCACATAGGGGAAGGAATGACGTCAGTCAGCATGAAAAGTCCACCAAGCACCGACGCTGGCTCGAGGCACAGAAACATGCCCCAGGTGATGTCAGCATTTGTGATTAGAAATACCACCGGTATTTGACCAGGTCATAAATGCGGAGGTTAAAATGGCAATGATGTGTGCCAAAAACTGTTGCTTTCACCTTCCGTGACGACAAGTGTGTAGCTGAGATGTTCCCCGAGTCTGCTATCGCACGGAAATACTCAGCAGGAAAAACCAAGGCAACACAAATCATCAAAGATAAGTTCAGTCAAATTAAGTATGAATATTACTGTATGTATGCGTAAAAAATGTCCCTTATTTTCACATCCAAAACTTGGCATGTATGCCCAAAAGACTTGCAGCCTTAATTGCAGTGAAAGGTGCCTCAACAAATTGACGTAGAGGAGCTGAATACAAATACACACCACATTTATTAGCTATTTTCTTAATATTTGGAAAACTATGCATCATTCCTGTTCCACTTTACAATTATGTGCTACTTTATGTTGGTCGATCATATAAAATATCAATTGAAGAAACATTTGTTTGTGGTTGTGAAAAAGTTCAAGGCGTATGAATACTTTTTCCAGGCACTCTATTTACACTGTAAAGAACCAATGTTAAAAGAGTAAATGTATCATTATATATAATTATTTGGCCTCCAGTCATTAGTATGAAATCTACATAGTTACACAGTTGAAGATCACAAACAAGGCAGAGTGAACTCTATAAAAAATATACCTTTTTATAGCTTTCAGTCAGCATGTTGCCCATACTGTGAACGAGGAAGGAGAACTCAGGTCTTTTTTCAAACTTCTCATCCCAGCACTTCTTCATGATCTCATAGCTGAAAACAAAGCATGTATGTATTTCTTCTTTTTCTACATTCATGTTCGGGTTCCTGTCAACACTGAGGAAGCAAAACTTACACTTCATCAGAGGCGTGAGCAGGTTTGGCCATTCTGTATCCTCTCTTTAAGGCACTGTAAAACATCTCATTCATAGGCAGGTCAGGGTAGGGGGTTCCTCCTGTGAAAAGTATGCAAATTGTTTTAAATATATGACCGGGTGGCTGTTCCAACAAGCAAGTTCAACATTATCAATCTGAACCTGAGTTCTGACTTGACTTCCCCTGAAATCGAAAACTGGGATCATTCAGCTCCAGAACAGCTGATCTGAATAAGTTCAATCAAGTCTAAGTATGTTCAGCTTGAGCTAAGCTTGTTGACAGTCACAACCAACATCACCAATGGAGCCCTGATATGTCGATTCACCATGCAAACCGATAAATAAGTACATGTAAGCTGCGTACTTCCTTCCCCCTTGGAATTTGAGGTGCTAATGCGTGCGTTTAGTGATATGAAAATTAGGAGTGGGACTCAATTTAAAAGATATTGTATTAATTCGAGGCTTTGTAATGAATTAATCTTGATTAATAACATTTCAATCATATAACAATATTTGTCCTAAAAAACAACTTGGATCAATTGAAATGGATTTTAGTAGTTGACTGAATCAAATAATTGACACAGACAGGAATATAGTTAACTCTGGAAAAATGCATTTAATCCATCCATCCATCCATTTTCTGTACCGCTTATCCTCACTAGGGTGTGCTGCAGCATATCCCAGCTATCTTTGGGCGAGAGGTGGGGTACACCCTGAACTGGTCGCCAGCCAATTACAAAATGCATTTAATTGCATTTCAATACAAAATAGTAAAAAACTCATTCAATAACCCTGGCCAAAATTAAACAGACCTAAAGTTAAATTTCACATTTTAGGATACTTGGGACGGCACGGTGAACGACTGGCTAGCACATCTGCCTCACAGTTCTGAGGACCAGGGTTCAAATCCCGGCCCCGCCTGTGTGGAGTTTGCATGTTCTCCTCGTGCCTGCGTGGGATTTCTCCGGGTACTCTTGTTTCCTCCCAAATTCCATAAACATGCGTGGTAGGTTGATTGAAGACTCTAAATGGCCGTAGATGTGAATGTGAATGGTTGTTTGTTTATATTTGCCCTGCGATTGGCTGGCAACCAGTTCACGGTGTTCCCCGCCTCTCGCCCAAAGATTGCTGGGATAGGCTCCAGCACGCCCATGACCCTAGAGGGGCTAAGTGGTACAGAAAATGGACGGGATGGCTACAGACAGAGAGAGCGAGAGATGAATTTCTTATATCTCACCAGAATATGAAAACAGTTCTCAGAATAATACAGTGCAATTGTACGCCACTGAAAACTATAACAACATTAATAACCATGACAGAACATTGCCGCATTTTAATGCAGGCAGCTTTCTTGTTGACGCTTAATACAGTGAGTGGGTGCATAATATGTACATGATGTGATGACCTACGAGTTACGATCTTGGCTTATTTAGCGTCTGTGCTCTACAACTGACTGAATATCACCTCTTGAGGAGAAAAATGGTATAAACAAGAGCAGTCCAGTGCTGTTAGCTCAGCACTTAAAGTGCAAGATGCTCCCTTATTTAGCTCTGAAGATATGAATCCCTCTCATGATTGATTTAGTGTGAAAAATGTATTTGGACTCACCGAGTGTGAAAAGCTCCCAGAGAAGAATGCCATAGGACCACACATCGCTCAAAGTTGTGTACAAATTGTGGAAAATACTTTCTGGTGCCATCCACTTGAGGGGCAGGAAGGTCTAAATAGAACACAAAATAGTGTTACAAATTTGAATTTTCAAAAGGGGATGTTTGTCACATGTGGGTAGTAGCTGGACCCAAGAGCAGGCAGAGGCAGATATAAAATGATGAACAGTTTATTGAGGAAAGGTTATGGAGGTGGTCCTGGATGTGTTGGCAGGCAGCGGCATGGACAGGTGGCAGGCAGTGGACAGAACAGGCAGATGGCTTGGAGGCAGGAATGACGTGGGTCAGGACTTAAGGCGCAGGTGGAGACAGGCTTCAGCAAAGAGACGTGGAATGTGGGATGAATTTTCAGAGACTATGGAAGCTTCAATTGGATGGAAGTGGGATTGATGATCTTGGTAATGGGGAAGGGACCAATGAAACGCGGAGTGAGTTTCCGGGACTCTGTCTGAAGCGGGAGGTCGTGAGAAGAAAGCCAGACAGATTGGCCCACCTTGTATTGGGGCGTTGGGGAGCGATGACGGTCCACGAGCTGTTTATTGCGTGTGGCGGACCGGGTCAACGCCGCTCGGACGTCCTTCCACACTGCCTGGATTCTCCGGAGATGATCCTTGATGGCGGGGACTGCCACTGCCTGCACCTGTTCTTTGAATAATGGCGGTTGGTAACCATAGCAAGCCATGAATGGGGACATTCCGGTAGGGGAACTGGTGAGGGAGTTGTGGGCATACGCAATCCATAGGAGGAATTAGCTCCGGGAGGAGAGGTTGCGTGCGGCAACACAAAGGAGGGCATATTCAAGGGATTGGTTTGCCCCCTCCGTCTGGCCGTTGGTCTGCGGATGATATCCTGACGGCAAGCTGGGTGCTGCACCCACCGCTTTACAGAATTCCTTCCATAACAGGGATGAGAACTGAGGACCTCTGTCAGAGACAATATCGATGGGAATACCGTGGAGTCTAAAGACATGCTGGACAAGGAGGTTAGCAGTATCGAAGGCGGATGGTAGTTTGGGGAGGGTTATCTAATGGACGGATTTGGAAAAGCGATCGACAATAGTGAGAATGATAGAGTTACCTTCAGAAGGAGGTAGACTGGTAACAAAGTCCAGAGCGATATGGGACCAAGGGCGGCTCGGGCTAGGCAATGTACGCAGCAGCCCAGCTGGGGGCAGGTGTGAAGACTTCCCTCGGGCGCAGACGGAGCAGGCTTGGACGAACTCCAGGGTGTCTTCAACAAGGCTGGGCCACCAAAAGTGCTGCCGGATGAACTGAATGGTGCGAGTGATGCCAGGATGGCAGGTGAGTTTGAAGTTGTGAGCCCACTGAAGAACGTCAGAGCGTGCGGAATTGGGCACGACCAGGCGGTTTGGTGGCCCGGTCTTGGGATCTTCAGGGACTCAGGAAAGGTCAACGGGTGTGGAAGAGGGTGGAGGTATAGCTGAGAGCAGGCAGTGTGAGTGGCAGTGAGGGCTCCATCCGGTGATGGCTAAGTGTGTCCAGTCGATGGTGGGGTTGTGTTTTTTGAGCCAGGGAATTCCGAGGACTAATGGGGTATGATTCGGCCGTCCAGGGCTGTGTCTTTCTTCGGGGACGGAAGTGGTTGGAAAGGGATTTGGACAGAACAGGCGGCTGGCTCGGTGGCAGGAATGACGTGGGTCAGGAACACAGGGGAGCACGCTAGGAGGGGCTGTAATATTTAGGCGAGGAGTTCTGGGAACAGGCAGGCTTATATACACCGGTGGTGATGAGGCTGATTGAAGACAGGTGCTGAAAACAGAGAGGGGAGGGGGGAGGGGGGAGGGAGAGGACACAAAGCGCCCTCCCGGCACCAATAATGGAACTGCAGGGCAGTATATGACAATGTTATAAAAATCATTATTGTTATTCAGCTATTCAGTTATTCAGCTGTATTTGATTTGATGGAAACGCCAGGGCACTTAGTTATTGGAAAACAAGACACAAACAGTTAAAACGTACACTCGCTTTACTAATAATACACTGAAGGAAAAGGTTTCTTTGGCCACCAATGGACATAATAGTCACATTGTTTTTTTAAGGCCTGTTTTAGATTTTATTTACACTACAAAAACAACAATATGGATCCTTCCTGCCTTGTATCGTGTCATGGTGTGAGGGATATGTTCTTGTCACACTTTGAACCCCTTAAAATCAGTGTCATTTAAATAATACAGCCCATCCTAGAATTGTAGTACACACAAAATTCCCTACATGCTACTTCTAGTGAAATATTGCACCCTCTCAGAAATCCCAAATTGAATGGTTTCTTAAATTGACAATGAGTTGACAGTAACAAACAGCCTCTGCAGTCACCAGATCTGAATCAAATAAAGCATCTTTGAAAAATTCTGGAAATGCATTATGCTGTGATTTGCCAGTATAGAGCACAGGACTTCAGAGGGTGCGATAACTTCCGTCCATCCAGTGATGCGGGTAAATGGTAGATAGCCTATAAGATATACAGTAAGTAATATAGTCACCAAGAAGAGGACTGATTTTGTTCTGTTTTTTTTAGATCTCAGTACATAGTTAGCAATTATGTATTATACATTTATGTGTGCCTTGCTTTCGCGACTGGCAAGCAGTTCAGGGTTAGCATTATTTGTTCATCTGTGTACAGTAGGTCTTCCACTCACGCTGCCTTTCGAGATGTAGTTGGAGTCGTGCATGATGTCTCTGGACAGTCCGAAGTCACAGATCTTCACCAGTTTTCCCTCACAGATCAACACGTTCCTGGCGGCGAGGTCACGATGTACACACTGCATGGGTGGAATACCAAATAAATCAATCAATCAATCAACAACCCATGCTCGCGACATTCGCCTGTTTCGATACTTCTAACCAAGCTTGGACTAGCACGTCCTAACTCTCATATTTTGGGTGTCTTGTTATGAAATTACAATCTTTAATAATAAGTATAATAATTATTATTTTTCTTCATGTCTTACATTCTTGGAAGCCAGGAACTCCATGCCCTTAGCCACTTGGTAGCTGAAACCCAGCAGGTCATCATAAGTGAGTGTGGACGAGTCACTGATGACCAGGTCCAGTCTGCCGCCAACTGAACAAGATGAGATGACGCACAAGAGAAAGTGAGCGGATGAACATGATGAAGATTGAGGGTCACTGCGGGATGAAGTGCAGCAGTCCTGTGACTGATTGTTTCAGTGGTGTGCATGTGTGTGCCTGTGGGAGGGACTGTTTTAGAAGTGGTTGTGAGAGCTTTTCAGTGGTGTGTGTGTGTATGTGTGTGTGTGCGCATGTGTGTTTGTGTGTGAGCGAGAGAGAGAGACTGTTTCAGAAGTGTGTGTGAGTGTTTCAGTAGTGTGTGAGAGCATTTCAGTAGTGCAGCTGTTTCAGTGGTGTGTGTGTGTGTTGCAAGAGAGAGCGCATTGCAGTATGTGAGAGCGTTTCAGTTGTGTATGATATGAGAGTGTTTTAGTACTGCATGTGAGAATGTTTGATAGCGTGTGTGAGTGTTTGAGTTGTGTGTGTGAGCATTTCACATGTGTTTAGGAGTCTTTCAGGGGTTATGTGAGTGAAATGAGTTTCAGTAGTTTGTGTGACAGCATTTCAGTAGTGTGTGCGTGTGTGTGTGTGTGTGTGTGTGTGTGTGTGCGTGCGTGCGTGTGTGTGTGTGTGTGTGTGAGAGAGAGAGAGAGAGAGAGTAAGTGCTTTTCAGTAGTATGTAAGAGAGCGGTTTATTTTTGCGAGAGTGATTCAGTAGTGTATATAAGTGGGGGGGAAATGCATTAGTGCGTGTAAGAGCATTTTAGTAGTGCTTGTGTGAGCATTTAAGTTGTGTGTGAGTGAAAAAAAATTCAGGAGTGTGCATGAAAACGTTTTAATAGTTTGTGTCAGAGCATTTCAGTAGTTGTATGAGAGTGTTTCAGCAGTGTGTGTGTGAGAGGTAATCCAGAATTAAGATCCTGTTGCCCCTTTATATGTCGTATGAGCTTCATATGCGCATGCCTTAATTCGCCTGCCACTTCTCTCCAAGCTTTCAACAAAAAAACGGATCGTGCCTGTTGATTATATGACACTCAAATGCTTTAACAGCAATTGTCACAGACAAATATAAAATGTCGTCTTCTCAAGGTCTCATTCGCCTTTTAGGCAAATGTTACATGGATGGCTGCACATCATTTGTTGTAAAGGAGTGAAAAGGAATTCTTGTGAACAGAAGCTAGAAGACGCCATCGACGCAGGTGGCTCCAATCAAACCTTGTTCCTGGTAGAGGTCCTGCTGGTAGGCCGACTCGTATGGAGATGACTGGATGTCGGCGTACTTGATGGAGTCCATCTGCTCTTGCATGGGAACATAGACACAGGGCTCGTCTTTGCTCATGTCCATGTAGCCTCCGTCGCTCTCGCTTCCAAATGACACGTAGCTGCAAGGAGGGTGGGATCATGATCAGGCTTCTAATACCCCCACACGTATTGTGTAGACCGGTGGTTCTCCGACGTTTACAATGAAATCTATTGCACACAAAAGTGAAGTAAAAACATTGACCAAGATAAATATTTTAAAACAAAGTTTTTAACTGAATTGTACTGTACCACTAGAGGGAGCCCGCTTACCGCAAGTGGTACTTGTACCACACTTAGAGAATGACTAGTATCACAATGATATCATCACACATATTTCTCCGAAGGCGCCACTAGTACACAGACCCTTCTGTCATCTGACCAAGGTAGAGAAAACAGGAGAAATGGCTGGAATGATGCTGTTAGCCTTCTTTTCAAGTCCCATAGTTTGAATATGTTACGTGTCAGTCGAAAAGATGTTAGGAGGTAAATTGCTTCCAAGGGAGATGGAACGGCGACCGTAATTTACATTTCAACAAGTCGGTTGTATATCTGGCGGTGCTACCCAAAACACAGCAAGTTTTTGTCATCCTTTTCAGTTCAACTCAGCAGTCGTCAATCATTTTGTGCCACCCAGAAGTGGCCTGGTGCCTACAGGATTGCTTACAAATATTAGGAAAAGCTCTACAAAAAGTTCATTGCTGTCCTTCTCACCCTTTCCCCTGACTGAGCGGACTGCTTCCCCTCGAGATCACGCAGCCTTCATCTTGGTTCTTCTCAGCAAAATACTGCAAGAAAGTGTACTTGTTCCTGTGCAGGTAGTCTACCAAGTCGCCATAGCGACAATACTCAGTCACCAGGTACAGAGGACCTGATTGGTTGATCGAAGAGGAAAGGAAAAAGATTGGATTAGACGCACATGGACTATGACAACGTCATAAAGGATTATACACAAATATGAAAAAGAATAACCAGTTAAGACTCTAACATTATTTAATGCGTATGTACCAAACTAACTAAAACATACGTTACGTGTGGCATCACCTTGGTATTAAACCAAACAGTCAGCAATTACTTATGCTTAAGCTATTTTAATAATCATCAAATGCTTCCTGTTTGTTTGACTACATTTCTGGTGTTTTTTTTTTTTTTAAATCATTAATTTATATGTATTTTCTAATTTATTTGTTGATGTTTTTGGTATTACTTTAATATATTTGTTAGTTTGAGTCAAAACAAGGAAGTGGATTTCTAATTAGTCTGGCAAATCCTGTCATTGACAGTCAAGCTAAATGTTTCTTGAAGTAGAATAAGTTGTACCTGTTATGATTGTTTAAAGAAATGTGCAAAATAATAAAAATGACGAATACTGTGTTTGCTTCAAGAAAGTCATCCTTGACTAAAAGCCAGTCAAATAACATTTAGGATAAAACACATTCCTATGTGTTACACCATGAGATGAAGTCCCAATTTTGTCATCCTTTTGCATGAAGTCTGAACTCAGCTTCTACTAAGGGTAGTTGAATATGACGAAAGAAGACCCCATCCAGTTTTGCTCGTTAGAAACCCAGCTGAAGTACTGTTTCCCCCCAATGTTTAATATCTGGAGGAGGTCTTCACTCCTTGACGTGCCATTCGAATTCCAAATATGTGGTGGGGTTGAACCACAATCACAAGCTATTTCTGAGCAATCAATTTTCTGGTTTAAAAAATGATATAAGACGATGGAACCATACCAAATTTGAGTCTCTGGCTAAACAGCAAAACAAATTCCTCAGACAAAAATAAAAAAATCATGGACCACGGTATTAGTGTTTGGTTATCTATTCGTTAGCCTGCAGGCCACCTCCATTTCAAAAATATGCATGGTAGGTTCACTGAAGACTCCAAACTGTCTATAGGTGTGAAAGTAAGCATGAATGTTTTGTCTTTATGTGCCCTGTGATTGGCTGGCAAACTCACACTTGTCCTAGAACAAGATTGTCCCACGTAAAGTTATTATTATACAAAGTGAAAAAAAGACTACAACAAAAAAAACATCTTGTGGTGGGAAGTAACAAAGTAAAAAAAATAAATAAATCCATCCATCCATTTTCTGAACCGCTTATCCTCACTTGGGTCAGGGGCGTGCCGGAACCTATCCCAGCCTACTCCGGGCGAGAGGCGGGCTACACCCTGAACTGGTCGCCACCCAATCGCAGGGCACATACAAACAAACAACCATCCGCGCACACATCACAACTACGGGCAATTTAGAGTCTTCAATCAACCTACCACGGATGTTCTTGGGATGTGAGAGGAAACCGGAGTGCCCGGAGAAAACCCACGCAGGCACGGGGAGAACATGCAAACTTCACACAGGCGAGGCCGGGATTTGAACCATTGATTGATTGATTCATAGGGCCAAATTAAGGAAGATGAAAGAGCCCATCAGAGCAGAGTTCATTTACATGTCGCATAATATTGAGAAATTTGACTGTCTCAAATGTCTAGCGTCTCGACTACACTAGAATAGATTGAAAAAGGACATTTTTGGCATTTCCAGCCAAAATGATCACGCAAACCAGATAAACGTGTCATGAGCGATGCCCTGCAGTCCTTTTTGTTGGAGCCTGGTGGCGCTTTGCGCTCCTCTCACCCTCTCTTTCTCCCTCCCTCTCTCTCTCTTCACAGTAATCAGCACCTGTCATCAATCAGCTCTCATCATCACCTGCATAAAAGCCTGCCAGATCGCGGAAATTCTCGCCGGAGTATTAACGCTCTCTTGCGGTACGACAGCTCCTCAGTCTCCACGTAATCTTCCTCAATTCCTCGTGTCCTTTCTGACCTCCGTGTCTCTCCTCGTCCTCAGTGTTCCCGCCTGTCCTCGCCACCGCCTGCAACACGTTCCGTGCCTCAATAACCCGCCGACATATTTCAAGGACCATCTCCCTTCCCCTTTTTTTCCCACTAAACTGTTCATCACAACCTGCTCTTGGGTCTCGACTGAATCAACTCATGACAAAAAGGAGAAGTAGAAAAAACAGTGATGAAAGGGGACCTTTCAGTACATTTCAGAGTCCGAACTTCTTGCTTTTACTAAAGTGTAGGTGTTGAATCAATACTTCTATTTTATACCAGTTATTGAAACCTTTTTTCCTGCTCAGTTTGTGGTAAAAGATTCTCTCACAAGCGAGATTTAAAGAGATTTGATTGATTGATTGATCGGTTTTTACTTAAGCGCACAGTGTGAATACTTTGGCCAACTCTGTTTTTGGGACAGTTCCTTAGTGACTCAAACAGGAAAATAAGGAGCAAAATAAGGAGGATAATCCTCGAGCAGCATTTTATATGGCTTTGTATCAACAGTTGAAGTCATGTTAGGTTCGGTGTCGCTATAGCACAGATGCTCAACATGCTTCCCACCATGCTTGGTGCAGGCTCCCAGTAAGTTGACAACGTTGAGATGGGGACCCAGGTGACTCATAATCTTCAACTCTGACATCAGGGCTTGAGTCTCGCTCCTTCTCGCTGTCGCTGGACGAAGACAAAGAGACATTCAGCTTCACATTTTGGAAGAGGAGAGTGAAAGCACACACTGCCCAGTGGCTCGTTGGCTGCATGTCAAAGCAGCCTGGCAAGCAAACTAAAGCTCGGTTGAGAGCGGCTGCAAGTCCGCCTCTCTCCGTACGTTGTGCTTTCAACTGCGCGGCTTACATTTCAGCATTTTGACGGCCACTTTTGTGCTGGATTGGGAATGCGAGAGACCATACGCAGTCGCTTCGACCACCCTGCCAAAAGCTCCCGATCCGAGAGTGCGACCTGAAACACAAAGAAAGGCTCAGTACAAAAACTGGACTTGAAATGGAGGGCATGGACAATAGGTCTTGGAAAATGAATACAAATCTGTCAGTGTCAATCAAAATTGCGCATATACAGTATATAAAGTGCACATTTATTTATCATTTAGTAAAAAAGGGAAGATTAAAGACTAACGTAATGAGTGTTTTCACTGTTTGAAGTGTGACAGCTTGCACAAACACCCACATACATTTTGTTTTCTTTCTGAATGAAGCGAAGTAATGTGATTTGGATTTTTTTTTTTTTTAAAGACAATAAAAACATGATCTCTTCTAAATGTAAACATATGCAGAGAAATGTTAGTTTTAAGTGTACAAAATATATTTGAAACCTTAGTAATCCTATTATTTTATTGCATACGTAATACAGTATTATTACTGTATTACGTATGGTTCCTTAAAAGGCACTACATAAACGTCAGTTAATATTCTTATTTTGTTTGTATAATATCTATTCATCCATTTTGTATATCGCATATCCTCATGAGGGTCGCAGGAACTGGGGCCTATCCTGGGCAGACTACACCATGCACTGGTCGCCAGTCAATCACAAGCCATTCTTTGTAGGATATTTAACATGAATAAATACAAAATATTTGCTAATATTATGACACAATGCTTCTCAACACCGCTTACCAAAGTACCACTACGCCATCAGTGACTCGTCCTCAGATTATTCAAGGCATATTCGAGCTATAATTAAACCGGCCTTTCATTGGATTTCATCGACACACTTTCAGTTTAATTCTCGAAGGGGATAACGATTGTCAAAATGCCTGATTGAATGTCACATTCAAGTCAAAGTCACGTGACGAGCCTCTGCACGTGGAGGACTCACCCAGCACCAGGTTGTCTCTGGGCATCTCCCAGGTGAGGTCATAGGGCAAGTGGATGGGGTCCACATAGATGTACTCGTGACCATCCTGGCTCACTGACTCTATGACCTTCCAGCGGATCTCATAGCGAGGTTTCTGACCCCACACACACGCACACACACACACATACACACACACGTGTGACTGACTGCTGTGACGTGCACAGGAAGTCACAGCTCGCAGTTTGTGGCCTCACCTTCCTCCACACTGCGATGAGGATGATGATGGCCAGGATGATGATGACCACTAAGGCGAGGACCGCTGCCAACACTGCCGCCTGGGAGAAGAGAGCTGCAACAGAGAAGAAACACACAACATCAACACAAGCTCCTATGGACAGCCGTTAGAGCATTTATTCAATATCCTACTAGTATGCTAATTGTCCATACACTAGTATGCTCTTTGTCCTCACTGGTAAGACAATTTAGCACATTAGTTGAACAACCAGGGCGCACTAGTAGAATGTCTACCTATGTCTTACTAGTGATGTTTATTTCCACCACTGCCTTCTACGACTCTGTAACATATCTGCGCACTAGTAGAAGGACTAGGGCCTATTAGTAGAACAACTACAGGTTAGGCAAAACTGTGCACTAGTTATCATCTGTGTGCCACTAATGACGTTAACTAGTAGAATTGTAGGATGCCACTAGCAGTACTAGTAGCACACACTTGTCAACTAGTGACATTTTTTCCACAGCTGTACGACTAGGGTGCACGAGTATAAACAACTACTGGTTTTTTTTATAGATATACTTGGCAAATAAAAAGGATTCTGATTCTGATTTGCTAATGAAGCAAAACCTCACACTAATTGACATCCCTATTACAATGTTGCTATTAGTACGCGAAGCACAGTTTTCAACCAGGTACATTTTTTCACTACTGCATGACATTTCTGCGCACAAGTAGAAAGGCTTTGGCGCACTACTAGAACAACCAGGTTGCACTAAAAGAAACATTTGCATGTTTTTAGGCAAAATAACATCACTAAATGACATCTGTACGCTGTGAGTGAAGCACTAGATGTTAAATTGGAGAATCTTATAATGTCATTTGTAGTACTGGTGATATGCAGTTGTCAACTTACGTACACTTTTACCTCACAAGCAACGTGTAGGTTTTTATTTTCTTTCAGGCTGTTCTGCTCAGCTGCTTGGTTACGCAGAATAGAGGCTCTGTAAGCCTTTTTATGCCAGAGCATTTTTTTTCTGTGCAACAGAGGAGTTTTGTATTCTGCCTCTGTGATTTCGGATTAGCGTTACGAGGTTTGATTGGGCAGAGACAGAGAGAAAAACAAGTCGAGACACCAGATGTAAGAGAAACAAAAAAGACAAACCACTATATGACACCGCAACATTACATTGGAGTCATAAAAAAAAATTTCATTCATCAACACTTTTACTTTTGTACTTAAGTATATTTCAGTCTGTACTTTTTACTGTTACTTAAGGAGTTGAATCAGTACTTATACTTTTATTTTTTATTTTTATATTTTTTTACCTTAGTATCAGCATTTCTACTTAAGTATGGCCCATCGTGTGTGAGTACCATCTCTGCATATAAGAAATCTCAGCTACAGACATAATGGAAGACTAAGGAATGTTACAGTAAGAAAGAAATATGTTAACAATGCTATTAATGCACCAGATATTTATGACTAAATATAATATCAAGTGTTACTATTTGATAAAGAGGCCCACTACGTTGCTAAAACATAAACTTATGTTTTAGCAACATAGTAAAACATAAAATAAACTTTTCCTCAATTAATCTTGAGACGTGAAGCTTTTAGCAACAAACTGCCAAGTGTTTGTTTATCTGCCCCTCGTTTTATAGCATATTTTGTTCATCATGGGACAGTACGCTGCTTTTACCGAGTGTATTTCAAGAGTCTGCAGTGCAGTGCTGTGCTGTGCTAAAGTCATCAATGCGCTTGTCAATTCACAGCAATCCTTTTAACATAAAAGAGCAATTAGACATTAATAAGGGATACTGTATTTAGGTTTAGGCATTACTTGTGTTTTAGTGGGGGGGTTTTCGGTCCTAATTTTTGTTTTGCCTAGTAATGTGTATTTTTTAGTCGTAGAAATTCCACTCTATGCGAGAAAAATATAAATGGATCCAGCTGGAGCCTGTCCCCGCTGACTTTGGGTGAGAGGCTGCATGGGTACACCCTGGACTTGTCTCCAGGCAATCGCAGGGCCAAATAGACAAACAAGCATTCACACTCACAGTCACACCTATGGACAATTCAAAGTCTTCGATTAACCTGATAAGCATGTCTTGGGTTGTGGGAGGAAACAGAAATAGGAGGAGGGACCCCACACAAGAACAGGGAGTACACGCAAACTCCACACAGAGATTTGAACCTGCAACTTCGGACTGTGAGACATGCTAACCGCAATAACCACCAGCTGATATGAAAAAAAACCCAAAAGAAACAAGCATACGCTACATTGGGTAGTTCTTCACATGAAACTTACTGCTGGACACCAGTTTGACATCTCTTCTGTCCACCATCCCCACCTGGTTGCTGGTCTCGCAGCGAACTGTGACCTGCTGCGGCTTGTGGAAGGTTAGACGGCTCCACACCTGACTGGTTTTACGGCTCTCGCTGTGGGTGACGTTGGTCTGGATGCTCAGCACCTCTGCTTCTGGTGCCAGCGGTTGCCATATTGTAGTCTTGTTATTGCACCTGTGGAACAATATGAGTTGACTGAGATGTTTTGTTTCCTCGTGGTCATCGTAGGGTTTGACATTCAGCGCATTGTGGCTTACTTGAGCATGCTGTCGCAGCTGTACCAATGTATGGTCGGGGTCGGGACCCCCTCAGCTACACAGGTCACAAGGTGTCTCTTCCCGGGAAGGTGGTGGTCCGTCAGATCTTTAATCTGAGAGGGAACTACGTACACAAACACACGTGGCACAGGCTCGGTAATCTTGACTGAGGTCAGAGGTGGCTTAAACACGCCTTCATCAGGTAAGGGTGTTAGTGTGGCTGGATTTAAGGTTGTGCATCGCTCAACAGTCAAATGTGGTTGTGACAGCAGGATGGTCATGCAAGATAAATGTCTTGCAGGTGATAAAAACGCCATATTCGTTTGCAATAGGAGAGCTGTATGTGGGAACTGCTCTCCTCCGCCATCGAGGCTGCCACAACTGCTCTGACACAATGCGGTAATGCACACGTCATGCTGTCCAATTTAGTCGAAAAATAAGCTATCGGTCTTAGCTTATCACCGTATTGTTGTGTAAGTACGGAGGTCATGTAATAGCTTTTACAATCTACCATTTGAATGAATGTTTTATCATTGAATTTGGAAGGCCCAGCGCAGTACTGGACACCAAATGTTGTTTAGTGTCACAGAAGGCCTTTTCTGCCTCTGTATTCCATTGAACAGGTGATGTCATTTTAAGGTTGTCTTCATACATTAATTTTGACAATGGTGCAACAATTTCTGCATAGTTTGGAATCCATGCTCTACAATAATTTGACCTAAAAATTATTATTATATGTTTCTTCGTCTGAGGTTTAGGATTTTTTAAGACTATAGCTTTCCTGTCTTCTAATATAGTCCTTCCTCCTACACTTGAATTATGGCCTAGATATTGGACTTGCCTTTTGCACACTTTTGTTTTTGTTAATTCTCTCTTCTGCTAGATGATGCAGTAAGGCTAATGAATCTTTGATGCATGTCTCTCCATCTGGAGATGCCAGGAGAACATCATCTACATATCGTAAAATTTGGCTCCCTCCTCGGGGAGTGAATTTAGACATGCGTGGTGTAATTACTTGTGAATAAATGGTTGGACTTTCACAGTAACCTTGTGGCAATCTAGTAAATGTATATTTTTTGCCCTCAAATGTAAATGCAAACCAAAATTGACTGTTCTTTTCAACTGGTACAGAAAATAATGCATTACTTATGTCCACCACTGTAAATACAGTAGCGTCTGGTTTTAATGAATTTAACAATGTGTGTGGATCATGCTGCTCTTTGTATTACTCCAGAATTTACTGCCTGTAAGTCTTGTACCATTCTCCAACCCACTGAAGGTGGGGCCTTTTTTAGAGGGAAAATGGGTGTGTTACATGGTGATTCTGGACACTCCACTATAACTCCTGCCTTAATTAGTGCTTCAATTACCGGTTTGATTCCTTCATGTGCATCTGGTTTTAATGGATATTGACGAATCCCCGGTCTATATTCTGTTTTGGGTCTAATTTGTACTGGTAAAATGATTCCTGCCGCGGCTTTTACTTCATTGTCTGAGTACAGATAATCTACAGTAATTTTAGCAGGTGTCGCATGTCGTAACCTTTTCTCATATCAATGTCTACTTTGTAGGGTGTGATGCCGGCTACGGCCTTTTTCACATCCTCATTAGTCCAGGTCCTATAGACCAAAATAGCATCTTTTTTGGTCCTCTTGGACGTTTGGATTTGCCACCTCAATCATTCTTTTCACACTTTTTTTTCAACCATCTTTTTCTCCCTTACTCTTACCACTGGTCCTGTCTCGTCATCTTTCTGTCTTTGAAACAACATATCTTTATCCCTACCTGCCTGCCTTTTCTGTTCACTTTCTAAGTCCTTATTTTTCTTACTTCCTTTTTCTCTTTCTCTACTTTCTTTTTCTCTTTTCGACACCATGTTTAGCCAGAAGAATAAGTCGTCATATCCCTCTTTTTCTATTTTTGATATATTATTTTTGTGTCGACATTTTATTTCGTCTCGAAGTTGAACAGATTTTTGCGAATTTAGCTGACCAGCGAAACCGTATTTGGTTATCCACGTGTTTAAATGTTTTATTTTGGAAGGGTTTTGGAGTTGAACATATTTCCAGTCTTTACACGTTAAGCGTTCTTTTGGATCCATTTTACTGTTATTTTTTCCCATTTTGTGAATTTGGAAGTCAGTTTATTTGCACCTAGAGTGACCTAAATACTGACTTTATTCAAAATGACGGTGACAATGAATGTCTGGGTTTTGGTAATCCTCAGGCTTCTACCCATACGGGCGGAGGATTCTTGTATATGCTTCCAAACCCAGTTGTCACTTACAATCCTGTCTTATACATTCATACCTTTACACATTCACACGATACTAGTAACGGTTTTACAAACACCCGAAAACACGGAATTTAAGTACGTACAGGACTCCGCCGTCCTCGCAGAATTTCTCGGAATCCGCCGTCCCTCTTTTACTTGCCAGGGACTAGTATTACACAAGGTTTATTCTGCCGCAGACTTCTTTGTCGCGCAATTCACTCACTCTTTAATAAAGTTTTTTTATTTTTTTTTATTTTTTAAATTGAACTCAGTCGTCTTCATTCCTGTGGATTGTCGTCAACCTTCAGATCCCAGTTGAGGAGAACGAAGACCAGTCCCGTAAAGGGTCTTACTTGCCGTGGCCACGGTCTCTTAACTGGAGGTCGGCTCCACAACTGGAATCCTCAGGTGTATTGACATCCGGCTCGAAGGACCAATTTAATGTTGGATCTATCTCACCCAACACTTATAAAAATAGACACAAAAGGAATGAAGACGCTGGTTTCTTTTGCTCATGAGGAGGGCGTATGGGAGATTGTTCAGAGTACAGCCTCTCATCCCGCTCTAAACAATCTCTCCCGTCGCTCCTGTATTTATTTGAAATAGGGAGGTTTTACAAGACATAACATACTAAGCTTACAAGACACAACACACTAAGGGGAGGGTTTCAAGGTGAAGACATGAGACCAACACCTGCCACGTCCCCGGCCACGTCCTTGGTCAAGGCGCCCTTCTATCGGATGATTCCTGCTGAGTCATCTTCTTGAAGGCGAGACATCTTCCTTTCTCAAAATCGTCCATAATACTAATGCAACCTTAGCAAATAAATGATAACTTCTACAATATATTTAACACATTATCAGAAAAACTGACCTACATTTACAACCTAAATTCTAAGATTTGTTCCATTAAATTCTATTAACGGATTCACCAACATTGGAATAACTTCATTTCGTAGCGTTTCTCTTGGCTACAATGGTTCCACTTCTGTATGTGCATATTTTTTGTCCAATCATATTTCAGTCTCTTTGTGCTGTCATGTCAATCTAATCTGCCCAAGGCCTTTAGACTCAGTCGTGCTGGCCTTAATTTATATATATATATATATATATATATATATATATATATATATATATATATATATATATATATATATTCACAATGGGTCTGTTTCTTTAACTAAACAGATTTGAAATTCGTTCTCACAGGGCCAGAGCACTGGCCCTCGATAACCTCAGCATTTGATTCATTTAGTTTGACACCCCTGGACTAGACTCTCACCTAGGACTTCCAGGTCAAAAGTCACATCCTTAGTGTCATCTCCATTGGTGACCCGGGCAGTGTAGAGCCCCCTCTGCTCCGGCCTCACCCGCACCAAAGTGAGGATGCTGACATATCTGAGAGAAAAACGTAGTGATTTTAACAGAACTATGTAGTAAGACTGTTGGCTCCTAACTCGGTGATCATTAGTCAGCTTTGTAAAATACATTTGCAGTTATACAAGCATCCCTCTTGTATAACAGCAACTAACTTCTTGTATAACAGCAACTAGTCATTATTCTACAGATGCTGTGATGTAAGCAGCAGTGTCAGGGAGGGCATCCCAGGCTGGTGATTTGTTTTTAGGCATTGACTAGATCACAGTAATCCTATGCCCTCTACTGGTTAGATTGTGAAGTGTGGGCATCCTGTGCCAGCTAGCACGTCACGTCATTCATTCACAGGTTTTACCTTTGACCTTTGTGAGATACTCAATGAAACGATTGGACATTTGTAATTGTAATTTAAAATATATATATGTTTTCTTTACTTAAGAAACTTGGAAATATATAATATCACAACATGCAAACTCCTGTGCGGAGTTTGCATGTTCTCTCTGTGCTCGATTGGGTTTTCTCCAGGTACTCCCGCTTCCCAAAACAAAACATTCCCAAAACATGCATAATTAAAGACGGTGAACTGCCCTTAGGTGTTAACTTAAATGTGAATGGTTGTTTGTCTTAATGTGACCTGTGCTTGACTGCCGACCAGTCCAGGGTATACCCCGCCTCTCGCTCAAAGTCAGCTGGGATAGGCTCCGCATCACCCGCAACTCTAACGAAGACAAGCGCTATAGAAAATGGATGGATTAGGTTTATATCAACACAGGTAGTATATTTTCATGTTTGGAATAAAACGAGTAAATTTCTATAATCCATCCATCCATCCATTTTCTACTCTGCTTATTCTTTTCAGGTTTGAAGGGAGTTGAAGTCTAAAAGGCTTATTTCACCCCGAACTGGTTCCTAGACAATCACAGTGTGCATACACACAGGCAACCTTTCACACTCACATTCATACCGTCACTGCGTGAGTCCTGAATCTTCCCAGCCTGCATAACAGTAAGTAAGGCGAATGTACCACTACACCATCAGTGATCTATTTTTATACTATTTTATCCTTATCTTTTTATCCATTATATCACATTTGATCTTAAATTACATTAAGTAACTCAATTGCAGAAAGTAAAATAAACCTGTGTATAGAGTAAGAACATTTGCGAAGAAATTGAGATCAAGACTACTTGTACTTTTTGTGACATTTTGCATCAGAGTTTTTCTAATGTGAAATATGTGCCTTGGCTCAATAAACTTTGGGAAGTCATCAAATGTGGTTCCCTTCCCTATATAGGGTTAGGATGGTTTGGAATCAGTCTGCTTTGCATTTAATTTATGCATTTTTGTCCCTTAAAACAACCTTTAGATGTCATGGTTGTAAAAATGTATGTTCTTTTTTTTCCATGTCTCGTCTTTTTTCATGACCAGTTCCTTCAATTATAGAATATTTTTAGTGATCACCCAGACTTATGTTTATAGTTCCTGTGTTTTGGTTGTGAGATAAGTCCGAGCCCCCCATCAAAGACTATTGTGTTACACTCTGCCTTATCTTCTGATGACTGACAAGAACCGGTCGTCTCTGGAGGCTCTTCTTCCGAGGAAGCTTAAGCGCTAATTGCTTAAATATCTGAGCTTTGCGTAATGGTTCTGGTCGTACCTGATCTCATGCTCTTGTCTGTTCATGATGATTTTGTCTCCTTTGATTGCAGTTCCGTCTTTGCTCCAGCTGACCTGAGGGGGGGGGTAGGCTTCCACCTCCACCTTCAGCTCCACGTTCTCCTGCAGCCGGGCCGAAACGTGACAATCCTCAGCCGGCTGTATTGCCACAAAGCCTCGTTCTGAGGGAAAATGTTTCCATAGATCATTAGCCACACGATGTTTAAAATGAATATAGTATTGAAACGGTTATTCATACAGACTCCACTTAGTGGATTAAGTCTATTTAGCTGACTTCTCTGAGCGTCAGGAATGAGGTAAACATACACCACCTGTTTTCCACAGAAAGAAAACTAAACATAACTGGCAATACCATGGATCATGGAGTTTAGAGTTATTTAAACATTTCATAAACATGACACACCTCACTGCCGATAAAATATGCATCCACTAAGCCCCAAAAGGCAGGAACATTATAAAATGAATTCAATGGTTCTCATGGAGCTCCTCAAACAGGAATGAGGCCTCCTGCAAACCGAGCGATGTGGCAGAAAATGACTGAAAAATTATAATAATAATAATAATGCAATAAAAATAAATGATTAACAAAACATTTAATTAAATACAAACAAATAAAAGTGTATTATACTGACATATCATATCATTGTTATAAATAGTATTTAATTTCCAAAGTGTGCCCTAGAAACGCAAAATATAATATGTTTCATCACGTTTCATGTTTTGTTGTAGTCAGCTTTTCTTTTTAAACATTTAGTATGTGCTTCTGTGTGTGATATTTTTTTTTTTATGTGCTTCTGTGTGTTTTTTTAAAGTACATAAATAGTGTCAAAGGTTTATTTTACACCTTCACTTTTTCAGTAACATAAATAAATACAGTAGATATTCATTTCCTCGAAAAGAAACTTCCTTCTTGGCTTAACTTGCAAAAAGCTCACATAATAAGCACTCTTCTTTTGGTTAGTGAACCACAATAATAATCTGTCCTCTGTGAGTTTGTTATCTGTGTGTGTGTGCGTGCGTGTGTCTAACCGAGCACTGTGATGTTGACACTGGCGGAGGCCGTCTGGTCCTGGACCCCCTCGTGGACATGGCACACATAGTTTCCGCTGTGGCCTAACGTGGCATGAGGGAAAATGAGGCAGGACCTCATGTTCATAGCTGACAGGACGTCTGTTAGTGGTTCCACATCAGCTGCCTGGAGGAGACATTTTGTGAGCACAGTGGTTAAACATGCAATATGCATCTCTCGGGTCACTGAGCATGGGGAATATTGGTGTCAAGGATTATATCGTGAGTATAATAAACAGAGTAAATAAGACAAATATCAATGTAAGTTGTATATATAGAATACCAGGTTCGAATGTATATATACTGTATTTACAAACTGAATGGATGAACATTTTTCAACTACTAATCATAAAATCAGGTTTATCGGTGGTGATTTCAATTCAGTTTTGTTGAACCCAAATGAGCATAGAAAGACTGATGAATTATTGACTTACATCCTAAAATTAGCAAATCCCGCAGAATCACAAAACATGCAACTTTAATTGATATTTCAAATGAAATAGATAACAATACAGAATACAATGATTTGCAAATCATGTTCAACCTACATTTAATTGAATACACTACAAAGACAAGATATTTATTGTTCAAACTGATAAACTTTATTGTTTTTAGCAAATAATCATTAACTTAGAATTTTATGGTTGCAACACGTTCCAAAAAAGCTGGGACAGGTGGCAAAAAAGGCTGAGAAAGTTGAGGAGTGCTCATCAAACACCTGTTTGGAACATCCCACAGGTGAACAGGCTAATTGGGAACAGGTGGGTGCCATCATTGGGTATAAAAGGAGCTTCCCTGAATTGCTCACTCATTCACAAACAAAGATGGGGCGAGGTTCACCTCTGTGAAAAAGTGCGTGAGAAAATAGTCGAACAGTTTAAGGACAATGTTCCTCAACGTACAATTGAAAGGAATTTAGGGATTTCATCATCTGTGGTCCGTAATATCATCAAAAGGTTCAGAGAATCTGGAGAACTCACTGCATGTAAGCGGCAAGGCCGAAAACCAACATTGAATGCCTGTGACCTTCGATTCCTCAGGCGGCACTGACATCAATGTGTAAAGGATATCACCACATGGGCTCAGGAACACTTCAGAAATCCAATGTCAGTAAATACAGTTCGGCGCTACATCCGTAAGTGCAACTTGAAACTCTACTATGCAAAGCAAAAGCCATTTATCAAGTGGAAAAGTGTTCTGTGGTCCGACGAGTCCACGTTTCGCATTGTTTTGGGAAAATGTGGCACTCGTGTCCTCCGGGCCAAAGAGGAAAAGAACCATCCGGACTGTTATGGACAGACAGTTTAAAAGCCAGCATCTGTGATGGTATGGGGCTGTGTTAGTGCCAATGGCATGGGTAACTTATACATCTGTGAAGGCACCATTAATGCTGAAAGGTACATACAGGTTTTGGAGAAACATATGCTGCCATCCAAACAACGTCTTTTTCATGGACGCCCCTGCTTATTTCAACAAGACAATGCCAAACCACATTCTAGCACGTGCTACAACAGCGTGGCGTCGAAGTAAAAGAGTGCGGGTACTAGACTGGCCTGCCTGCAGTCCAGACCTGTCTCCCATTGAAAATGTGTGGCGCATTATGAAGCGTAAAATACAACAACGGAGACTCCGGACTGTTGAACAGCTGAGGCTTCTACATCAAGCAAGAACGGGAAAGAAATCCACCTACAAAGCTTTAACAGTTAATGTCCTCAGTTCCCAAAAGTTTATTGAATATTGTTAAAAGAAAAGGTGATGTAACACAGTGGTAAACATGACCCTGTCCCAGCTTTTTTGGAACGTGTTGCAGCCATAAAATTCCAAGTTAATGATTATTTGCTAAAAACGATAAAGTTTATCAGTTTGAACATTACAGATCTTGTCTTTGTAGTTTCTTCAATTAAATATAGGTTGAACATGATTTTCAAATCATTCTGCTTTTATTTATGTTTAACACAACATCCCAACTTCATTGGAATTGGGCTTATATATTTAATTGAATACACTACAAAGACTCCATTTGAATTTGATGCTTGCACAGGTGGAACGGTGGCCGATTGGTTAGCACATCTGCCTCACAGTTCAGAGGACTGGGGTTCAAATCCCGGCCCCGCCTGTGTGGAGTTTGTACGTTTTCCCCGTGCATGTGTGGGTTTTCTCCAGATACTCCGGTTTCCTCCCACATCCCAAAAACATGTGTGGTAGGTTAATTAAAGACTCTAAATTGGTTGTAGGTGTGAACGTGAGTGTTAATGGTTGTCTGTTTCTATGTGCCCTACGATTGGCTGGCGACCGGTTCGGGATAGGCTCCACCATGTCTGCGACACTAGTGAGGATATGTATATATATATATATATATGCGATTAAACATTTAAATGGTGTCACGGTCATAACGGCCCTCTGAAAGAACTAACTATAATGTGGATCACGACAAAAAATATTTTTGACACCCCTGCAATAAACCATGAAACATTAATCACAAAATTAGAACAATCTAGAATTAAAGGGCTTTGCTTGCATTACAGTGGGTGAAGAGTTACTTAAGAAACAGGATGCAATTTGTAAAAAAAAAAAAAAGAAATGGGTGAATATCAATCAACACGCTTAGACATTATGTGTGAATTTAATGTACACACAGCACCCCATATTGACAGAAAAAACTGAAATCTTTGCAGATTTATTAAAAAAGAAAAACTGAAATATCACACAGCCATAAGTATTCAGACCATTTGCACAGTATTTAGTAGAAGCACAATTTTGATGTTTTGCTGTGTGTGTATTAATGAGGAAAAAAACTTAAATGATTTTCGCAAATGGCTGCAATATAACAAAGAGTGACAAATTTAAGGGGATCTGAATACTTTTCGTATCCACTGTACCTAAAAAAAAAAATCTACCCAAGTACAGTAACAAAGTATTTGTACTTGTTTACTTCCAAACAGTGCAACAGGATGGTAGGCACACGTGTTACAGAGGTGTTTCCACATCTTGATATGATTTGGGCTTTGTTATGAGGTCTGAGTGTGATGATCGTGAGGGGGAATGATGAACAAAAGCTCTTTTTTGCTCCCCTCCTACTCACCTCCCTGTTGGGGAACTCCCAAGAAAAAAAGACCAACTCTGCTCCGTGCACGGTGCAGTTGACTGTCAGTGGCTCGCCCTGCTTCAGCACCGTCTTTGATGCGTTGATGTAGGCGTCGATGGCCTCTGGGACTGAGGGGGGAAGTGATGATAATGGAATGCAATGACTGAATTCAACAACTTGAGGTACATCTGAACTAAACGTTTTATCTATGTGGTTTGGGTGTTGTTTTAAAATCACTAATAAAAAGCTCCAAGTGCACTAGTAGGATGACGAGGGCGCACTAACAGAACAACTGTGTCTTAACAGTTATCATTAACATTTTTTCCCCCTGTGAGTACCATGTTTGAGTAATGGGGCTAGTTTGGGCAAGATATTGCCGTGTGTGTGGAAGTGAGTTAATAAATGTGTTGTAAATTCTGTTCACCTACCGAAGATACTGAAGACATAGAAAGCCTGGGACTCTTTCACCTCTCCGTTCAGCTCGCCACGACACACATACGTCCTGTCCTCCAGGGCTGCAGTGTACCCCTCGCTGGGGACATACAGCCCCTTGACTGGGAGGTCAGTATCCTTCTCGTAGAGGGAGACGTTAATCTTGGGGTTGGTGACCACACAGGGGATGGTGGTCTGCTCACTGGTCTTGGTCAGCATACCATGAGCGCTTTCAACGAACCATACCTGAGGATCTGCAGGCAGAGATGGATTCTCTCAAACACACAAATTCAGCAGGAATTAAACTATGTTTTGCACGACTGTATTCAAAATTAGCTAAAACTGTCAGTCAGTCCAAACCTGGGACAAACACCTCCACCTCCTTCCTTTCTCCGGTGTGTCGATCACTGCACTGATACACTCCAGTGTGCTTCCAGCTTACGTTCCACAGGCTCAACGCACTGGATTTGGCGCCATTTTTTACAATTTGGTAGCTCTGCACACCAGTTTGGCCTTGTTCCGCCTGGAAATAAGGAACGTCATCCCTCTTGAACTCCCAGGTGGTCTCCCCCGAGCCCGAGCAGGTGAGCATGAGAGAGGAGCCCGCGGCAAGGACGAGCTGACCGTCATGCGGCGTGACCTCCAGGCAGCTCACGTCGCCGCAGAGACACAGGAGAACTGCAGTTGACACAATAAGGGAGGGGTCAAGTTGGAGGTCAAAGAGACCAGGGAGTAGTGGCATTGGTCAGAGGTTAAATCAACACGACATGCCAGATCCTGTTCTGCCTTACAATGTTGATGGATACGAGTTGTACGGCGCAACTAAGTGAGGCGATGAAGACACCTTGTCAGTGACAGATGTATTGTAACGGAAAGAGTTCAGTCAGGATGTCAGGATGCCAGTTGAGAAGATTAGGAGTTATGATGCATCCCACTTAGATCTTTCAAGGGTGGATCTCAAGCATTCCAATTGAAAGTAAATAAAAACATGGCTTGATAAGCATGTTGTCTAACATTAGAGAGCCATCCAAGTTAATGTGCTGACAGCGAGTGCCAAACTAATCCTTTTTGCCAAACTTGTTCACGTTAATCATTTATTCACACTAATTTCCAGGCAGGACAAGTTGTGATAAATGCAATATTAATCATGAATGAAAATAAAGATAAAGTGGATATAATCAGATGGTGACACTGTTGTGTGAAATAAGATTTTGACATCTCAGTAAAATCCCCTGAAAGAGCGCTGTACAGTAATTTCTCTCTTGCACTTTTTCGAGTTAGAGAGTGATAGTTTCCAACTTCTAAGTTTTGTACAATGCAACTTGTTTGTCGTTAAAGGCTAAGAATGAAAAACAAAAGCATGTTGGCAAAATTTGTAATACATGTCATAGCAGATTATTTTTCCAAATTGAAATCCTTAATCTGATTGAAACTTTTTTTGTATTTATTACGATCTTATTTAGCACAAGAAATTAAAACCTATTCTGAGATTTGACAGTTTTACTGGATAATCTTTTCCAATGGTTGAACGTGAAATTCCAGGCGAATGTGCAATGTGGATCAGATGTGGATGATGATATGTCCGATCTTGAATTCAAGATACAAGGGGTTTGGCAGGTATCTGTTGTTTTTTTAATTCCATGTAATGCATATATTTATTTACATCATTTTTTGTAGTCAATATTCACTCAACAACAGTCCAATTTCCTAAGCGTTTGTCCTCATTAGATATGTAACTGGAAGCAGGACAGGGAGGACACAAACAACCATTCATGCTCACATTCTCATGCTCACATTCACACCCATGGACAATTTAAAGTCTTCAATTAACCTAACATGCATGCTTTTGGGGTGTGGAATATCTGAATATCCAGAGTAAAACACACGAGAACATGTGACTTTGAGAAGAGACTAAGTTTTGAACCCGAATCTCCTCGCTACGAGCCCGATGTGCTAACCACCGTTTTCAAGTTGACTGTATATTCTGATAGTGTTGCGACGCTCACCATCTGTTTGGCTTCCCTGTGTCAAAGCTTTCATTTTGATGTGTTCTCACCTGTTACTGTCAAATTGAGGGCGAAGATGGTCACACCTCTCATAGTGGATCTGCTGACTTTCTGCAAACAAGCAGATAAGATTTTTTTTAATGCAGTACTCTTCATTTGTGGCACTAATCACCTCTTACATACACATCTTTAACTCTAAAGAAACCTTTTGGCAGATAAATGTAATAACATGAGCTATTGTGTGCACTATTATGTATATTCTATTACTGAGGGTCAAACGGGAAAAAAAAAACATTGCTTTGCCCATGAAATAATATTAAGTCAGTTAAAATGATAAAAACAGCAGGAAAATCTGGTTTGGGTTCACCCCAATTAACATTCAACGGGTAACCTCTTTCCGTGAGCCTTTGACCTCCTATCATGATGGATGGATCCTTGTCCACATGAAATCCATTAGACTGAGTTAAGTTTGAGTTGTTTTTCAAAGCAGCCTGCTTTCAATCAGAAAACAGTGACAGTGGCCAAAACTGAAAAAAAAAAAATGTGTTGCCTTGTGTCGATTTGAGGTGTTTTAGACGTGTCTGTGTGTCTCTGGTGGTGTTTGATGCCTCGCTGCACCAGAACAGTGCACCAATGTGTGCCTCCTTTTTCTTTGCAGCTCATCAGGGCTTTGACCACCAACAAACCGGTCACTGTGTGCGTCTTTGCAACGTGCACAATGGCAACAATGCTGCGTCCAAGCTATTCTAGCACCACGCTGAGGCATTAATTGGTGTGCTGTCAACAAAAGTCAAATTGAGGGCATTCACATGAGCGGTTGACGCAGGAGCAACCTGAAAGGCTTTTGCACCACTTGGACGTCATGTTCTGGTGTCCCATGCTCAATTCATGAATTGGACTCTGACCTTTGTCTAGTGAGGTGATTCATGATGACCGGCATCATACCCACAGCCTGGAGTACTCAAGAGTTCCAAAGTGTGAGGTCAGAGGACGAGGGGTGGGGGGTAAGGGAGGTTTGCTGATGTGTTTGGGCTCAAGGCCTGCAGAACAGAGATGTCTGGAAACAGTTAAGGATGCATCACTGCTAGTATGTAAGCAGGATGGTGAGAGAGGCCGGAATAGAGAGACTTGGGAAGAGCGAGGGTGGAGGAGGAAGTGGAGGAGGGACCCAATGGAAAAAATTGTGTAATCTATCGAAACATCAAATTCCCTTGGATGATATATTATGCATTAAGTAATTAAACATGATTTTTGTGGAAAGTTTTGTTTCCACTTGACGATTAAAACCAACAGCTGTGGTATTGCCAAGTATGCTTCAAACTTAATCATTTAGTTCGAAATGGTTTAGTTCAACAACTTGGACAACAAACTGTGCAATCAATAGCTCGACATGATTTAAGCGGAAACTTTACTCACGTCATCTTAATTTTATTATTTGTTTTTGCTTTTGTTGTGCTGGATTATATGTGTCCTTCTCGACATTTTTGATCGTTTGACATCACTAACTAAATAAGATTACATGGGAAAATTCTTCACGTGATGAAAAATGAATTTAATTTTTTTTTTAGATTTTGCCCCAGCCTTTAAGATTCAAACCAGCAGATGAAACCTTTTAAATGTAATGCATGAAGTGGGGCCTTGAGATACAGGTTTAATTCATTTCTTGACCATGCTTGTAACTCAAATAATTTGCATTGCAAATCATCTTTCCCCATTGAAATGAAAGAAAATGCCATTGATCCATCCCTCCAAAAATTTGTAATTTGTTTTTTTAATGACAAAGTAGCACGCTAAAATATTGTGTTTTATAAAAACATACAGTAATGAGATAATTACATTGAAGTTAAAAGAATCAAAACACTTGCTCTTCCAATTCAATGCACATTGTGAAGGACAAACAATAGTCCTACATGGACGGTCTGTACAATTAGACCGCTCGGCTCCTCCTAAAGAATATATGACTGTCTACTTTTACACTGAATATTAAATGTGTTGTTACAACATTTGTATTCCAATATTAGTTGCTTCAAGTGTTGTATGTGTTTCCTATTATGTATTAGCATTAGCCTTAAGCAAATAAACTAATTTTTTTAATGTATCTCAAGATTCAAATTAACTTTTCTGGTTGTATTCCTTAACCGAAGAGCAGTGACGTCCTTATTATTGGGAAGCTTTTATTTTCTATTACCGTAATGCCGAGTATGAACAAAATTAGGGTCGGCTGGATTGACTTCTACTTTACGAGTGGAGGCTGGCTTGACTGCAGAGGAAAACAAGGCAAGGTGGCCGAGTTGGAAAACCAACTCGAGCAATCGACGAATGAGCAAAGAACAGCCGGGAGAAGCGTCTCTACAGTCGCCATTCGACTGAGGGCAATAACTCGGACCTTTCCATCATTCCGGGAGGCTTGGCGAACCGCTGGACATCCGTGGAAACAGGGCGTTCAAAGTGAATTGAGCGGCGTGGGAGCCATGGATGACAGATGACGAACACAGTTTTACTAAGACGAGGAGGCAGGGCCGGGCGAGTTACGCCACAATTTGTGAATGGATTGTGGATGCTTGGGCTAACGTGTCTGCTTGCACTGTTGTTCGAGCTTTCGTAAAAGCCGGCATCAGTTCTGAGGAGCCGCACGGCAACGAGACTGACTCCGACAATGACGAGAGGGAACCCGGCGTGTTTGATGGAGAACTTGCCCAGCTGTTCATTTCGGATACAGAAGATGAGAACTTTGATGGATTTTTGGATGAGGATTGACCAAAAAATAACCTGAGTACATTGTTAAATACTTCAATAAAGTACAACCGAACTCAGTTTTGCTCCCGCTGCCTTTTTAAAAATATTGTTTTAGCATGCATGCATGCTACTGTATGTTTCATGCTAGCGTATGTTTTACCATGCCTCCGTCCAATAATACGTTGCGCCTTATGAATGTCTTAAATAGAGAAATCGACCCTGCAACTGAGGCTGCGACCTTTAATCCGGTGCGCCTTATGGTCGTGAAAATACGGTAATCTATTGTGAAGTGAGTTGAGTGCAAAGCCACCTCACTGTATAGTGCGCTCAAGTTAAAGCAAAATAATCAGCGGAATGATGGCTCATATATTGAAAAACTCTTAATTCAGGTCCTTCGTATCTCATGGTACAACTGCATTTAGTGTATTACGAAATATTCAAGAAAATATTTTTCATGAACAGGATATGATGTAGGACCCAAATGCAACTCAGAAAGAAATACAGTTCCAAAAACACACTGTTTAATAAACAGGCTTGGTTGGGTACACGGGTAGGAACACGGGGTTAACCCTTTGAAATCCATCTTGACAAATCAACCTGTCTATGCCAGTCTGATTCAAAATGATTTTTAGAACTATTGACAATATAAATCAAACTAAGCATGACTTTAAGTGGACATTTCACCTCATTATCCAAAATTCCTAAATATATTGAATTGAATTTAATCTGTTTATTTCAATGTGCCATTTTTAAAAAATTACAACAAAAAAAGAAAACATCTTACTAGAAAAAGCAAGTGAAACAATGATTGCAACAAATGGAAAAAAAACAACCCAAAAATTGTAAGTAGCACAAAATAAAAATGCACATCTGAAAAGGAGTGGGAAGAAGAAAAATGTATAAGCTCTCACCCCTTATACATTAGTTCAAAATTTATATCCGTTCGCATGCTGAACATCTTCCAATCAACAGCTTTGTGGCTATTACTTATAGTGTATTTTACACCACATTGTGGTGCACCACACCACCACCACACGTATAAAAATAAATAACAATAATAATCCCTGAAAACACCATCGTCAAACCACAGCCTCAGCCTTGTATAGGGACATTATCATTTGTTTGAACCCTAATTTGAATTGACTAAACTCTGGACATTGTTTCAACGTCATTCCCAACCCATTCCACAATTTGGCCCCACATATACTGCAGATACACACAAACCTTTGCTGGTTGCTCTTACTGCTTGGACTTCAAAGTTCCTACACCCCCTCAAGTTGTAGCCCCCCTCCCTCTCTGTAAAATGTTTTGGGATATTACCCGGTAATATGTTTTTGTTGGCTTTATATATATATTGTGCAGTATAAAAGTTTGCTAAATCAAAAAGTTTTAATATTATTTACTGCAATAATAATGTTTTTATGTGATCAAAATATCCAACCCTGTGTGTGGTTCTAACTAATGTTTTTGTAATTTAAAGAGTGGATGAAGAGAACTTTTGTAATTGTTACCCTACACTTCCATACAATAGGTCAAATATGGCAAGACCAGTGTACAATAAAGTATATACAGTATAGTGCTTTGTAGTCCAAGACATGTTTTGCTTTGTTTATTTTGGATGCTTTGTATGTACAATATGTGTGGCTTCCAGCTTGGTTTACTATCAATAGTTATTCCTAAAAATTTGATTTCTGACAGTTTTTCAATCACTAATCCATCTATGTTTATTAATAGTTCAGATTTTACTTTATAATTACCAAACATAATTGCCTTAGTCTTATTTAAATGTAATGATCATTTATTATTACCCATCCATGTTTTCACTTTTTGTGTGTGTGTCTTTACGAGTTCATTACAGCTATTGCAAGAATAAAATGCATTAGTATCATCAGCAAACAATATGAATTTTACTCATTTTGTGGTGAACACAGGTGAATACGTAGTTCGAAAACCCATCCATTGAGTGCCGAACACGTATTAATACGTGTTTTGTGGTTGTTTTTTTTTTTTTTACGAGAAGTCATAGAGGAGGCGCTGACGTAGCTCCACAGGGACTCGAGATCTTGGGAAGAATTGAGGTACTGTGATACAACCACCAGCAGAGGGGAGCAATGCACCATTTTAGAGTTGACAAATACTGTTTGCCGGCCAAAAATGGCGGCGCACACAGGCTGGAAGTCGGACGAGCTGAAGTATTTTTACACTCAAAGAGACAAAGTATATGTACAGTATTGGCAGAATATGCATTGTGGTAGTTAGCGCAATTGTGTGTTTTTGTCAGAAATGTGTTACAACTGAGATCTTGTATGACGAGGATGACGGCCCCCATGTTAACAGCCAGGAAACAACACCATGCGTCATGACTGACGTGATTTCTGGTGAGTTTGCCTCACTAACAGCGCATTACAAAGCTAAATATGTGATTATTTTTACTTAGCAAAAATGTATCATATTAGGTAGCAATATCCAGTTAAATCTTCAGTCATCACTGTGTCTTTAAATAAGTTGCCTTTGGCACTTCCGCTCCTGAAAATAAAAACCTCTTGAGTTGCTCCAAAAACATGACTGGTTCGTTTCCTGTCCCACCTCCGGCGTCTAATAGAAATGGGTGAAAAAGTAACACAATGATACTTTTTTTGTTAACATGAACATGGCTTTTACGTCAAGGAATGCATATGCTATATTACACAGGCAGAGAAACACGCAAACACACATGCATGCATTTGCGTGCACACACACACACACACACACACACAATACTTCTCCCCCCTTTCCCCCTTTTGTCACTGGTGTGTGTGGGGCTCTCGTTCCCACAGTATTCCTCTAGAACTTTCCCAGGACCGCTGATACACTTGGGACCCTGCTGGCGATGATGATGAAAGTGGAGGGGTTGCATTCAGCCCCGTTTGGATCGGAGGGGGCTAAAGAGGGGAGAGTGTCCACCGAGGGAGTCGTGCTCCAGTGCTCATGACTGCTGGGTGGTGACGGCTGCACGTGACCACAAAGCGAAGGCGAGCGGCAAGCAGCAACAAATCTCAAGGTGATTCCAGTTCTCAGTAAGACAAGCTCAATAATGGGTTTCAGGCGTCTGCGTGACAAGCTCAGTGTATCAAATGATACAGTTCTAGCAGTGGCGTGCAAACGTTTGTTGTGCTGCCCGGGGCACACAAGGCTTTGGCGATGCCACTCTAAAAACAATCGTCAAGGGGGGAGCTGGAGGGGGGCGGTAGGTTTGGATGCCCCCCCATCCAGGTGGGCCACCGCCCTCTCCGCTCCTCCCGTTTCACTCACAAATGAGGCTGACCCTCGACTTAAATGTAATCAGCAGAACAACATTTATTGTGTGAAAATACGTTTGGAAAGTCCTCAATGTAATTATTAAGAATTTTAAATTTTTTAACAATTTTTTAATGTTATGAGGGGTGAAAAGAGTAATTAGTGTCCCAGGGCAATCTGCAAGGGTGGTTTTAATCAAAACTATATAGCTTTGTTTTTTGCTCCCGTAAACGTTATGTTCCCAGCGTGAAGGTCAGATCTTCTAAGGGAGTTTTTCCTAAGCATTTTACACCAAGTAGGCTACAACTGAAAAAAAATATTTAGCTCTCTAAGTACCACCATCATGAAAAAAATTAAAACAGAGTGCTTTATTCCAAAAAGTATATTTCATATTTTCTTAAGCCACTGTAACATTATGCTCAGTTTGAACATTAACACTGTGCGTAATTATTGGAAAATTAAAGAAATAATTACGTTGAATGATTTAATTAAAATGTATTAGACACAAAAATGTAAATAAAAATTGGTCCAAAATAAAAGTTCATAAACAAACAGTTCTTAAAGAATAAATTACGATGTATTGGGCTAAAAAGTTAAATACAACTGAACTGTACTTAGTGCAGTAAATCTTTCACTTGTGGTACGGCACTTTAAAAATCACGGCTCTCGGGCACAGGTGTCAAACTCAAGGCCTGGGGGCCAGGGTGATCCTTCTATGCACCCCACACACTAAAATAAATAAAGTGTGTCTACTTTATGTGTCGTGCTAAATGTATTGGTTCTTTTAATTTTGGCAGAAAATCTGTATGGAAATGGAAATTTTAGTTAATTTAAAACGGTTGTACAAGCATCTTCACTAAATCTTTCCTTAACAGTCAAATGCAGGGGCAATTGTGTACAGTACATGTAATATGGAATACATTTCTAATGCTATGGCTTTCAGTCAGATGTGGCCCGGGACGAAAATGAGTTTGACATTTCTAGTGGGTCGTTGGAATTACTTACCGGATCTAAAATTGGAATAAATTGTAGATTTCTTGTGACCTCCACCAATTAATTTTGGTTTCTGTGTTTGTGAATATGATTACATTAAGAGAAATAAAATATTTCCAGCTAATTTTGCACAGAATACACATATTTTGTTGCTGATTATTATTATTTTTTTTTTTTTTCATAAACTGGGTGGATGATGTCGAATTTTGATGACATTATGACTTTGCCGTCTTTGTGAAAGCATAGCTGGACCATGCTGACAATATGGAGAATACAGAGACTCAAATCATTATAATTTCCATAACCTATATAAATATTAAAATGCCAACCTCGTCGTGTGTGCAACTGCTCACTCTTGGACGTCAGATGGCGAAGGTTGCTATTCTATCTCACCCTTACTTGGCAGTGATCTGTGCCCCTGTGAGTTCCATTGTAGTTTGTGTCGATTTCTGTTTTGTTTTTTTTTCTTTGTCAATGTGTGAATGACATGTACCAGGGAACATTGAAATCAATAAATATGCATACGGAATTTTTATTTACCACATTTTTATTCATTTCCCATTGTATCTTAATGATAAAATAAAAAATAAAAATGTTAAAAAATAAAAATGCAGAAGGTGTTGTCAGTGAAGGTGGACAATTTGGCCAAAAGAATTGTTTGGCCTCAATCTTAACAATAGAAAACCTTATAGGCATTAGAAACACGGACAGAGTTAATGATCATCTAACAGAGTTTGTGTTTATTAACGTGATGGTACAATAATCACCATGACGGATGAACTGTTTTCTCAGAGATGCTGGGAATTCAGTGACAGAGTGACCCTTCCCGCTCTCCATAAACAACAGCAGCTCCACTTAAAGTGTCACCAGTCGTGGAGGGAGGATGCTAAAATCGACCACAACGAGAGGCACTCGGCCCACGCAGGCCCATGATCGTATACTTGCGTTCCCCAGCGACAAGTAATCCTACCGCTGGGTTCATCTCGACACACTGTAGTTGCATGTTTGATTTAAACATCTGGCAATGATAAAGAAGTGTGTGATTAGGTGGGAACCATTTCCCGAATCATATTTTCTGCCAAATGTTTGCTCGAGTGTGTCCCTCGGGGGATTGATATTGCACTTTAAAAATAGGACAAGCTTCACTTCACAAACACTCACTAGTTTATTAAGTATACCTATATTAATGGAGTCGAATACAAACATTTGGCAATAAAACGAGCTATAACGTGTAGCTTTTATTCGATCTGTTTGGAAGAGCAGTTGATTTATTCTGAGAGAAAATTTTCCAGAAAGGCTTTTGAGCCACAGCTGGAGGGTTCGCACTTCCTGTCCGGGAATCTCTCCTGACCTTGAGTGGGTGTGAGCCTGTGATGCATCAATGAGACAGCAGACCAACGAGACCACTAACCAAAAACTTACGGAGACAACGGGGGGACAACATGCATGTGATGCGACTGCTACACATGCAGAAAAAAAACAGCTCTCATCAACACGCTGTGAGGACAACATGACAAGTACATAACATACAAATAGCATACAGTATACATAGGAAAGATCACACCTCACACACACACACACACACATTTTTATTCACACAGGAAGTGTCCATCTGGAAAACAAACATCCATCAGGTGGAAGATAATAACCCTGGTCAAATATAAGTCAAATCACTGTTGACTAACACAATCATTTCCTCATTTGCTTCACTAAACTCTTATAAATTGATTAGATTATTCAACTGTGTGAATTGACCTGTGCTGTGGGAAAATAATGGCCTGGTCCATCTTTGTCCAAACAAACCTCCATTTTTATCACCCAGCCAAATCCCCCTGAGGCCAACCTTCTGCTCCCTCGGCAGAGTGAACACCACCAAGTCAGCTGTTAAGTTTTATGTGAAAAGACTCACATCCCAGGCACATATAATAAGTTTCCTTTCTACAATTGTCACACAACGGTGTTCTTACATTTCAGTACTGGTCGATAACAAGTACCAATACTTCATAATGCCATTACAGTATATCCCATTTTGGTAAAAAAAAAAATATTATATATATATATATATATATATATATATTCTTGTACATCGGATTAGTGTCGCCAAACATTTCACTTAAATGTAGCCTGTAACACAGGACAACTGAAGTGACACACTATCATACCGTCACTTCTTTTTACACTGGGCTCTGTTTTAAAAAAGTGAAGGACATGGTGTTTTTTAGGAAGAGTTTTATGTACTAGCTCTAGAATTGCCACAGTTATCCAAATAACAGCAGAGCGATTAAAGGAACCATTGATTAAATCAGCCAGTCACCGTTTCACTGTACAGGTCCTTATTTGCAGTGCTTGATATTTGATAGTATATACTGTAGATCAACCAGGTAGCTCCTGGGGCCCACTGGGCGGAGGTGGGCCGGGCGCTCGGAGATCTTCATATATTTCGCAGAGCATAATTCGCAGTCGTGGCGGCACGGTGGACGACTGGTTAGCACATCTGCCTCACAGTTGAGAGCACCGGGTTTCAAATCCCGGCTACGCCTGTGTGGAGTTTGTATGTTCTCCCCGTGTCTGCGTGGGTTTTCTCCAGGCACACCGGTTTCCTCCCACATCCCAAAAACATGTGTGGTAGGTTAATTGAAGACTCTAAATTGTCCTTAGCTGTGACTGTGAGTGCGAATGGTTGTTTGTTTGTTTCTATGTGCCCTGCGATGGGCTGGCGACCAGTTCAGGGTGTACCCTGCCTCTCGCCCGGAGTCGGCTGGGATAGGTTCCAGCACGCCCGCAACCCTGGTGAGGAGATGCGGAACGGAGGATGAATGTTTACCTTAAAGTATCTTCCCAGAAGCTATATCTCGAGCGGTAAAGTGGTATTGGTGTCATAGTCTTGGAGCATTTGTACGAGTTCGAGTCACAGTACAGACGAACATTATTGGCTCCGATACCTTTATTGTAAAAGATGAATGCCTAGTTGAGTGTGAGTACACATTTTAGGCATTCTCAAAGGGTAAATAGTTTGACATTGTTTCAATTTTATGTATTTTGATTATACACCTGTTAACGGGTAAGATTAAAGAAAGTATTATAGTATGTATATTAAATATATGCCCGTAATTATAATTACTCCTGCTATGTCGTGTGTCAAATCGATCTGTTTGAACTAAATACTTAAAAAAAGAAATGCTCTAAACATATTCCACTGGCGTTATTTGTTACTTCATTTTCTGCTTGAAAAAAAGGTTTTAAAGATTTCATTTCATTCTATTTTTGATGATTAAATGTAGAGTGGGTCAAATTGACCCATGAACATTCTAAGGAAAAGAAAAAAAAACAGAGCTGATAATAATATCACTTTACACTAAAGGTCACAATTGTTTTGTTTTTTTAACGTTAACACTTTGTTAAGGTTTAGCAAATAGCTTTAGTGCCACCTTGACCAGTTATAAATGGTATAGTAACTCATTAATGATATTTCTGACACTTTGCAATAAAGGGTGAAAATCCTCATGAGGTGATTGCAAGGCTGGAAATATTACTCAATAAAATAATGGTAGCAGTAGCTTGAACTTGACTTGTTGCTTCCATTACATTTCTAGAATGTGCATACATAGCCACAGATCATTAAGGAACAGAAAAATCTTCTGTCATCTTAAATGCTCAGTACTGTATATGCCCCACAATGTGCTGATTTGGTTAGTGAGTGTTGCAGAGCAGCTGGTCTGCGTGCATCATGCATTTTTGCTGTGTTTGAAACCAAACACTAAAGTGTAAACACAGTAGAATCAGAACAACATGGTCAAGTGTACTTGTTTAAGGGCCGCTATGCACAAGGTCAAGCTATACAAAGAGATGTCTCGTAACAGGATATTTGACAAAGGAATCAGCAAAAAGCAGCTTGTATCATGTAATTTAGTAGCAGCACCGACGCTATTACACTTGCATGATCAGATTGTGTTTCAAGAATAAAACACATGTAGCAAAAACGTCTACAAAGAAAATATAACGCCGAGATCAGCTTCAGGATGGCGTCAGTGTGCAACCAAAGCCACCCTGCTCTCAAACTGAGGCAACACATGTTCTGGAAATTGTTTATGTGGTTTCCTCCATCAAATTGAGCATTAAACTCTGTTTGTAGTGGCAGTGGTAGGACGTTACAAAGAGCTCCTGCGTTAGGACCAACAGTGGAAGAGAATGACAGGTTTGGATGTGGCTGGCGTTTGATATGCTTTCCATGGTTTAGTTCTCTGCTGGCGGCACGGTGGACGACTGGTTGGAGCGTCTGCCTCACAGTTCTGAGGACTGGGGTTCAATCCCTGTCTCTGCCTGTGTGGAGTTTGCATGTTCTCCCCGTACCTGCGTGGGTTTTCTCCGGGCACTACGGTTTCCTCCCACATCCCAAAAAACATGCATGGTAGGTTAATCAAAGACTCTAAATTGCCCGTAGGTGTGAATCTGAGTGCGAATGGTTGTTTGTTTGTATGTGCCCTGCGATTGGCTTGCAACCAGTTCAGGGTGTACCCCGCCTCCTGCCCGATGACAGCTGGGATAGGCTCCAGCACGCCCGCGACCCTAGTGAGGAGAAGCGGCTCAGAAAATGGATGGATGGATGGATGGATAGTTCTCTGCTAGTTTGGGGGGAACCTACACAAGAGGAAACACATGAAACATACTGTATGTTGTCGCTGGGGTAATGTACATGTGCCTGTTCTTCTGAAGCAGTAAATCCTTATGTTGTCGCCAATTGGGCTTCTTTTACAGCAGCCTTTTTTTAAAGAAATATCAGTCCCACCCACGATTCAAACTATTTCTGCTCCTATGGGGAAAGAAGGATATCAAATATTGTTGCAATTACCCCACCTTCCTCTTTGACATTGAAGGGTTCGAGCCCCGAGGAGGAGTGGAGGAGGCCTTACACACACTTGCAGGTCCCTGGGCTATTACACACCCCCACAAACCCCTCAAAAAGAAACAAAAACAGCTGAACACTATTAAAGCCAAGTGTCTTAGTCCCACTCTTTTCCCTCTTAAACAGCACCAGCTTGTTAAGATGGGGGAAACAAGCAACGGCCCTGAGTGATCGTTTCCACTATTTGTGCGCTTCTGGCTAAAATGGAATCAGTCACATTCATAGTCTTGAGGTAGCTCTGAAGCCTGACTACAGATGGGCTTGTTTTGACTAAAGTGCAGGGCTGCACAGAATATTTTTATCATGGAAAATCAACAGGATGTTTTTCTTGGTCCTCTTGTCTCACTGTACTGTATCACAAGTTGAATTGCATTTTTGTTGCTGTGAAGACACCATTAACTAAAAAAAAAAGACTCCTGCCAATAGTAATGTAGACAATGCATGACGAAAACCTTTCTATTTGCGTTTTGTGTGTGTGTGTGTGTGTGTGTATGTCTGTGTGTGTGTACACACACACTATAGTAATTATTAATTGTTAAAATACTTAAAAATTCAATAAATTTCTCAAAATTATTGTAGTAAACGGTATGAAAGAAATCAATTACAGTATATGCAAATATTGTATAATGTGTCTATGTATATTATAATTATCGAAATTAACACATAAGGTGAACAAAACTGTATATAGTATGGAAAACCATCCATTTTCTATATTGGTTATTCTTAAGAGAGTCGTGGGTGAGCCGGAGCTGACTTCAGGCGAGAGGCCGGGTAAACCTTCCACTGGTCGCCAGCCAATCACTGAGCACATATAGACAAAAAAACTTAACACGCATGTTTCGGCATCACGCATTTTCACCAATGCATGTGTGAAAACCCCCACACAAGCACATGGAGAACAAACTCCAAACTCCACATAGAAAATGCTCCAGCCTGGAATCAAACCCCCAACCTCAATACTGTGAGGCGGTTATGCTCGCCACTCGTTCACCGTGCCGTGCCACCCAGTGCAGAAAAGATACTGTAGCTTTAAAACTGTCAAAGCGTTATTCAAGAGCTGATGTGCAAGACATCCATCCTGTCGAAATACAGTCAATGAGAACAGAGAAAGAAATCCGATTCTGAAGTCTGGATTGCAGAGTGTATCAGGTGTTTGTTTTTGTCTCAACTTTTCAGCAAAATGCTCTATTGTCAGAATCAATTCAGAAAAAAATCTTTTTCCTGCTGTATACAAATATATCACCACTTGATAGAACATAAAGCTTGTTGTGGACCGCTTATTACATCTTTCCATGCTTTGTTTGTACTTTCATTATGTAGGTCGCTCCAAATGTTGAGTCTTACAACTCATAATGAAAGCATTTCCTCCTCGCAGTGTCCTGCAGGAGAGGCCGTGCTCAATGAGGTGCAGCTGCCTTGTCAGCGCTGTGCCAATGCGGTGGGAGGGAAACAAGGAGGACGCCAGATGGCAATAACACTTAGTGCTCTTCACTGAAGATACCTTTCGAATAAGTCTCTAAGTGCAGCATTAAAGAAGTGGTGACTAATTGAGGCCTGGCGAGCCAAGTTCAGTTCAAAAGTAGTGATTAATAATGAATCACCCAATAACTGACTGCCTCAGAACAAGTCACCAAGTGCTGCATTTGATTAGAAATTTAAAAAAAAAAAATACTCCCAAAACTGAAGTGATATGTATTTTTACAGTGTTACAGTAATTTGAGTAGCGTCCAGCTAACAGGGTAAGGGGCAACGATATTGTTTGTCACGTGAGCGTGACAGAACGTTTTGTGAGGTGAATCCGACTGCTGGTATGTTGTCAACATGGTTGTAATGTGAAGCACATTTTCTCAGAGTGGTTGGCATGCGGCGAGCGGCGAGGGCCAGGAAACAGCTGATGATGAAGGATTAGGGTCGGCCCAGTGGAATGGAGCCGACCGAGGAGTTCGTACGTACCAGGAGTCTGATGCACGCTGAGAAACATCCTAAAAGGTGAGGACTCCGATTCAACCGCACTTGTTCTTTCATTTTTTAGGTATCAGGAAGAGAAATGCCTAAATATTATGGCCAAAGAATGCAGTGGAACACAAAATGGTTCATATATTTGAAATTGCTCCAATAGGAAATACTCAGAAATATGGACATTTGAATGGAAATACAAATAATCTAGTCCAGGTTCAAAATGGTCACCATCATAAAAGTTTTTTTTTTGTTTGTTTTAACATTCTTAACTGGCATACAATTGCAAAAAGAAGTTAAATAATATTAATATCAAGAAATTAAAAACAAAACACATAAAAACAGGGCTCTATTTTTGTGACTGGTGTAAATGGGGTGCGATGCGTGGCGTAATTTGGGGTGAGGCAGGTTACACCCGGTGTTGGTAATTCCGTGGCCCAGCAGCCCCAGTGCATTTAAAAGCGCATTTTAAAGAGCGATATTAGCACTGTTGTGGGCATGATTGATGTGCTTTTCCCTGCACAATTGGGGCGTTTTAGATTAGGGGATGTCATCAATCTGTGCCAACTGTGGGCCTGCGAAGCCCTTTGAGACTCTTTTAAGGGCTATACAAATAAACCTGACTTGACATGAACACAACCGACTTCAACCCTGTCCAATCAAAGCGGCTCCTCTCTTTGCATTTCAATACGGCACACTAGAAGTGCACTGACAGTCTTTGACCTGGCGGAAGAAAATAACTGATCTGCTCGAATCTGGGAGTTCCACGCATGCAAAGTATGTATATACGGATAGTGTGACACACAGTGAAGGGGGCACTTGGAGACTGCCCCAACCCCTGATTTTTTTATTTGCCCCCCCTCCGCCATGCTGGCCAATGGGATGATTTAAAAAGTATAATACTGATAATAATAATAATAATAATAATAATGTATTCAATGAATTGATTTCTACAATGATTCAGAGGGTTTGATGCCTGCTGTTCACATATTCATGAATGGATGATGTCTGACATCCACATGTCTGCGGTGCTCAAAATCTATCTGTCTGTGCCTTGATCAAATTCACCAAAATCGTGTTAAACCAGCGGTCTACTTACTGCACCGGACTTCGACGTGGTCCCAGCAGGTGTACGTTTCGGCCGACTTTGTGCCAGTAAAATGGCACATGCGCCTGGCACATGCCAAAGCACAGCATCGTTGCGCTGGGACGCCCAGCTTGTTAAGACTTGTCTACCAAATTGGCAAACACACGCAGTGAACCCTGCACTTGCAGGAAAATCAAGATACACCAGCTTTTGCGCTGCGCGACAGATGCGCCGACTGTGAAAATAGTTTCCAGTCTTAACACATTTTTTTAAAACAAAACACTGGGGCTGGATTCTTACTGCTCTAAATGTGAGTCCACTTACTCCACAATGCCCTGCCGTGAATAGCAAAAATCCACGAGTAATAGAAAAGGTTTATACTGTTATGTAATTGCCGATAGATGACACAATATGGCAGCAAAGGATTACTTCTGTCTCAATGAAGCACCTCAACTCACTTAAATGGTTAGTTGGCAAATTACCACCAGATTGTGCCACATCGAGGTCTCACATGATATGCTGATGTTTTGTGTGATTTGATCCATGACAGTGGTTTAACTTCCAATGCTTTGGTGAAACGTTTGCGATCCATTCCAGAATTTCAAATGGTATGACATCAGTGGCATTGGGCTTCAGAGATTCTGATGTATGACCGTTGATGGGAAAGGTATGATATGCATGCAATTTTCCAATAGCTACTACAAAATGTCAGCACCAAAAATATCCAAAGGCCTGTCTCTAATCAACATCCAGAGATCACCCAAAGGAAATTCCAAAGAGTCGAGGGGGAGAGGAGCAGATGCATGCCAGCATAATGAATCCTCAGCTTCGTATCAAAAAGGTCATCGGGATACACAAGATGGACGTGCCATTTTCTGATCCAGCCACACATAGTGCGCTGTGTTCAGGTGCTGAACATCTGTCGGGTCGCAGGGAAGAAAAAGTATGCATGCCGCGTGTGTCCCAGGCCATGAAACAGCTCTCATTTCTATAGTGTTACTCCCTTCAGGTAGTAAAAGCTTCCACTGTGATATACACAGAGCGGTGAACTTATCAAAAATAACTGTTAAGTGGCAGGTTGGATTTCACCACCCTATCTCTAAACTTCAACAAGCTGTTTCGGTTTGGGTCATTCCTGAGGAAAACCATTAATGAATAAAACAGCGAGGACTGTTGGTTCACTCGGCGTGACTGAGGAGTGTTTGCACAAACAAACGTTTAAGAGGAGAGGCACAAAAGTGGAGACAATATAAACAGCTTGTGAAATGATGCCAGTGTTGTACGAACACAGGATCCCTCGATAGACGCGTTCTCTCAGCGAGAAGCTAAACGTTGTAAAAAGGTTCACTACGAAAAGGGGGCGTCTATACAAAGAGATGCAAGTCACTCGCATGTTGATGTTTGAACAGGTTGCATTGTAAGTCCCTGCTGTGTGCACATTGACAAACATGTGGGCAACAAATACCACCAGCGAGAATTACTATAGCAGCTGGCAACAGCACAAAAGTTTGGGTTTTGGCCCGAGTTTGCCTAGAGTTCATCTGTAGGTTAAATTCCCTACAAACCCATTGGTAAGGTGTCACTAACAATGACAGACAACATACACACCGGTAACTAATAGTACCGGACAAGCACTTACCTTTCGAAGTTCCCAGAAACACAGATGAGCCTCCCCTCTGCTCTTCTTCGCTACGTATCCAGACGTGATCTCCTCTTTCCCCTCCTGCTCTTGAAATGAGAGGAGAGTCTTCCAGCTGTTCCTCTCTACGGGGGCTGCTGCTTCAGATGTGAAGATGTCTCAGATGTTCAGAGTCCGAGGGGGCTGTGAGGTTAATCTCCGCTGTCCCGGGAGCCTGCTGGAGGATGGATGCCTCTGAAGCGGGCTGTTTGGATAGTCAAATCACAGCACTGTAGGGGGACTCCTCTCCTCTGTCACAAAGAGTTTGGTTTATAAAAAAAAAAAAAAAAAAGTTCTCAATGGAGACATACACATGCACCCTTTTTCCCAGACACATTCACATGAGAGGGGAGAGTGTCAGTGGTCCAGACCTGCTGGAGTTAGAAGAGGCAGGGGAGGAGGGGGAGGGAGATAACTGAAAGAGGGGAGGGGAACTAAAAGCAAGAGAGGGAAGTTTTAAAAGTAAAAGAAGCAAAAGTGCTGAAAAAAAACAAATAAATAAAATACAGACTGGAATCTGTGTAACGGTCAGTGGCCATTTGTTTTGAATGACGAGAAGCTGGAGGTGAAGTGAGACAGTCTTAGTTGGCAGCAACGATCTGGACTGCATCAAGCCCTCCATAAAACAACAAACACAATGGGAATGAGAGAGAGAGAGAGAGAGGGTGGGAGAAAGAGGTTCTGGCAGGGCGAGGGGGGAGAAAAAGGTTTTGGCAGAGTTTGTGGTGGACTGCTTGGGAAACAAACATGGATGTCTCAGTTTCACAGGAAAATGGCCTCTTCCACTTTCAAAACAACATTGTTCAAATCAGATTTTTTTTCGTACACAGTGAATGTGAATTAAGTCAACCTGATAAATGCCAGGTTTTTGAAATGTAAATAAATGAGAACAAAATTCAATAATATCTGAACTTTTTTTGTACACAAAAAAAAACATTCTAAAAATAATTTGAACTAGTTAGTATGTGTCTACCAGTTCTTCATTTTGATTCCGGTCTGAACTCTGACTGACCCATTGCAAAACTGGGCTATTTTTCTAGTAGGATTGTAGGATTAATGTAAAGGCCTTATGATATTAAAGATGGCTGTGAATATTCTCTTTCATCCAGGTCATTTCATTCTTAGGGCATTGAATCGATCACAACTGTTCTGGAACTGATGAAGCCGGCTCGGATGAGAGGTGAAATGTCTTCTAAGACCAGCATAGTCCAGTCCAGATTCAATGCCCTAAGAAAGGATATCATAGATTGAAATTTCAAACATTTTTTTAGGATTTTTAGCAAATACCTGTGTAAATGACATCTACTCTTAGGCAATCATCCTAATGTCACAAAACTTTATTAGCAAACTTTCTATGCAATGTCACATGAAATTGGGCTCTGTGGGTCTCAAGAAGAAACCAGCTCTCTCTGAAACAAGAGGATTTTCAGGACACAAAGCAGGGAAACATAAGCCACCTAGGATGAGGCTGCCACCACCACGTTTTTCCAGGAACTTACCAGGCTTTTAATCTTCCATCTTGCCACTTATCCTACATGACACAGTCATTATAAAGAACTGTGTACAACACAAAACAGGCAGAAATTCCTGCAGCTCTTTTACCGTTGCTTACACTTTTTGGCAGTGTCCTTCACCAGTTCTCCTCTGGTCTATTCATGAATTTGGGAGGCATGTCCATTTCTAAGTGAGGCTCCGGTAACATCTTATCTTCACTTGTTGATGACACTCTTTTTTATGTACCACAGCATATACAAAGTCCTGAAAGCTCACTATACATTTTGCCTGACTGAGTTTCAACAGTATAAAAAAAGTAAATGTCAGAAAAATAATTTAGAAAAAAAATTGAGAGAAAATTAAAAAATTAATTTAGAACTATGTTAGAGTCACTGTTAGTACTTTGTTCACTGTAGTTTAACAAGTATGGATGTGACTAAGGGTTAATTGAAAAGGTTTTTCACCACTTCAAGTAATTCAGTCTGAGCCTATTGTAATGTAAAAGCCTGTAAACGATTGTTTTTATATACACAATGGACGTTATGAACTTGGCTTGTGGACCAAAAGGGCTCAGATTCATAAGCTATATGGAATAAAAACAAACCAGAAAACCACTACTGAGGTGCCCTTGAGCAAAATATACAACTGGGGGACTGTTTATGGCTTATTCGTCTTTTACATCACTGAAACCTGACATTTAAAACAGGGGTTGGAGACCTTTTTAGTCTGCTTAAGCACACAAAAAAACATTTTTCCAACTGCCCTCTTTCTTACCTGTTTTTTACTTTCAAGAACACATTTTCTTATATTCATAGATGAACTGTCTCAAAGGTTTCTGCTGCCCTAAGTTATTTGTAGGAGCATTAAATGAGAGGACGGGATGGAAGGGGCGAGAACAAAAAGAGGCTAAATTGGGCAGGAACCATGTTATCCTCTAATTGTGAGAGCAATTCTCCAGACCTTGCTGGGATTAATCAGAGAGTGTGCGAAACCCCCATCATTACATTGGAGGGTAACGACACAGCACTCCCACGGTAGTGCAATGGGCAAACAAACCCCCACCCTCAGCCCACACCTCTAAATCTACCAATTTAACCCACATGCATCTAGTAGTTAGAGTGTGTGTGAGAGAGCGAGCCATTAAACTTAGCCCGCAGGAGATCACGCAGCATTGGCGCCCATTATATACACTCTAATACACGCAATGCTGAATCAACTGGAGATAAGACACAATCTGTCAGTGGTCAGGCATGGATTGATTTTGCAGGTGCTAAAACAGAATAAGGATGACCAAATTCTTTCACTCTGGCAAAGTGGTTTATATTTTAAGGGCCGCTGGTCACATCAGAATCCTGAAAAATCCCAAACTATTTAACCATGTATTACCTATAACAGAAAGCTGTCAAGTAGCAGAATATAAAGACAATGCATAATCTTTTGATAGATTGTTTTAATAAGTTAAAAGTGAAGAATTCTCAAATTGTACCTTGCATCTTTCTGTTGTTCTCTGTGCAGTCCTCATGGGGAAAAATTTGGACACCCTTCTTTTAAATGAATCAAAAATATGATGAAAACAAATAGAGTCCGACAACACTGGCAGGCACATGGTCTAAAAACATTCTTTATTCTTACCAACGTGAGAGTGTTTTCTCTCACTGATGGTTGGCCAAGCCGCAACAGTGCATGCCTGTTGTGTTTTCAGATAAAACCAGAAATACTCTCCCATGTCAAATGATGTCTGTGTGCTCCGAAGAGACTGGCCTGGACTCCCATAAGAGGAGCGCTGGGGGAAAGACTCAAGCTGGTCACACTGAGAACAAGGTATGGACCTGAAAATTAACCCAAATTCACCTTGCGATAAACGAAGCCAAACAATGATCTGGAGTCAGATCATTTACACTGATAAAGTCTGAGCGACACAAACATGACATCCGTCCATTTAGCTATCCTGTTAAGCCAAAGCCCATCCCATCTTACTTCGGGTGAGATGTGGGGATTCCTCCTGGACTGCCCAATCAATCTCAAAACCCTGATAGACAAATGACCATCCACACTCACGTTCACACCTTTGGACAATTTAGAGCGACCAATCAAACTAACACGCATATTTTTGGAATGCTGGAGGAAGTCAGAGTGCCAGTAGAAACCCCACAGAACCACACGGAGAACATGCAAACTCCACACTGGTACACGTAGACCGAAGCCAAGATCCGAACCCCCAAAAGAGCTTATGCAAACCATATCGATTCATAAATCAAAAGCAATGTCTGCAAAACTGAGCCTGCAAGCCTGGCTCACAATTTCACTTGGTGTTTTGTTTTGTTTTGTTTTGTTTTGTTTTGTTTTGTTTTGTTTTGTTTTGTTTTGTTTTGTTTTGTTTTGTTTTGTTTTGTTTTGTTTTGTTTTGTTTTGTTTTGTTTTGTTTTGTTTTGTTTTGTTTTGTTTTGTTTTGTTTTGTTTTGTTTTGTTTTGTTTTGTTTTGTTTTGTTTTGTTTTGTTTTGTTTTGTTTTGTTTTGTTTTGTTTTGTTTTGTTTTGTTTTGTTTTGTTTTGTTTTGTTTTGTTTTGTTTTGTTTTGTTTTGTTTTGTTTTGTTTTGTTTTGTTTTGTTTTGTTTTGTTTTGTTTTGTTTTGTTTTGTTTTGTTTTGTTTTGTTTTGTTTTGTTTTGTTTTGTTTTGTTTTGTTTTGTTTTGTTTTGTTTTGTTTTGTTTTGTTTTGTTTTGTTTTGTTTTGTTTTGTTTTGTTTTGTTTTGTTTTTTTTTTTTTGTTTTGTTTTGTTTTGTTTTGTTTTGTTTTGTTTTGTTTTGTTTTGTTTTGTTTTGTTTTGTTTTGTTTTGTTTTGTTTTGTTTTGTTTTGTTTTGTTTTGTTTTGTTTTGTTTTGTTTTGTTTTGTTTTGTTTTGTTTTGTTTTGTTTTGTTTTGTTTTGTTTTGTTTTGTTTTGTTTTGTTCACACCAAACACATCCAATCATACATTTATGACTGTGCTTTGTTCATTGGGGTAGAGTCATTCGGGAAAAGAAAAAGGTCTCATGAGGTATTCCCACATAGTTGGGAGCATCGGATATTCCAAAATGCACTGGTGAAAGGAAGAATTAAGATTCTGGCGGAAACTAAGAGGTCCTGTCCAACTTCCATGAACCGTTTTGGATTTTTGTTAGCCTCACAGCATAATTGATTAGCTCATAGTTAACTTACTTTTACAACAACAATTTTAAAAAATTCCAATGTGCTTGTTAAAAATGTGTTTCTTCTTTTCTGAAAATGTTCAAACATGACTTAGTAGGTAACAATGCTATTCAAACCACTTGTGGAAAATTATGCCACAAAATGCCATTAATGTACAGAGTAATTGGGGAATCATTTCAGTACAATGAAAAGACCAGAAATCCAAATGAAATAAATAGAATAAAATAATGGTTAGTAGTGGTTAGCACATCTTCCTCACAGCTTTGAAGTTCAGAGTTCAAATCTCGGGCTCCAGCCTTCCTATGTGGAGTTTGTATGTTCTCCCTATATGGGTTTTCTCCGAGTACTCCGACCTCCTCCCACATCACAAAACTAAATTGTCCAAACGTGTGAATGAGGGTGTGAATGGTTGTTAGTGTAAGGGGATTTATTTGGACATTGATGTATAGCTATATGGACCCTTGTTATTATTTCATGTTTGGGGGACTAGAGGAATTGTATTGGTGAACGGATATGGGGTGATGAGACCGGGGTGTAACAAAAAAAAAACGACAACAAAAAAAGTTATTTGGGATGGCCAGGAGGCGAGTGGCTGCAGAGCTATTCCGTCTCCAAGTGCTGTTTTTCCACCCACGACTTTCATTTTGAGGTAACACTGTCTACACCACTAAGACAGAGTGTCACGTTCGTCTGTACAGTATGTGCCCTGTGATTGGCTGGTGTACCTCGCTTCTCACCCAAAATCACATTGGTAAGGCTTCAGCTGACTCTCATCAACCAGTGTGTTCTGACCATTATCTAGCCCCCTCTGATGCCCAGCGACGTGCGGTGAGGTTCATGATTGATGAGGCACTGACTATGTCACGTCTGGAGCTCTATGAAGCTCAACTCAACACTTCCACATGCTGGTTGTGGCACCTTACATACTAGACTCCATTGTACACTTTTAGTGGCTTTTCTGGTCGACAAGAAAGATGAAATGTCACACACTTTCATTAAATATATTAGACAGTCTGTTAAACGTCAGTAAGTGCAGTACATGTATGATAAAACGTATATTATTGGCGAAGTAATGAGGAAACACTCATGTCTTTTATGTGAAGCCACGGGCCAATCACAGCCTGCCTGAATGGATGTGTGCGTGGTCTCTTGAAGCATCATGGGAGCGATGACTCAAAGTGACTCGTAGCTGCGCTTCCTATGCATTTGAACAGGAAATATGAAAATTAAGCTATTTTAATGATGAAATCATTGAAATGATTGGATTGAAAAAGAAAATCAATGGAAAGCACGGACCATAGAACTGAAATGGAACAATTCAATGTAATCATAAGGTGTTTTTTTTTTACTATTCACATGCAGTGGAAAGGAAAGACCACCAGGGGACAGTGAGGCTCTGCCTCACTTGCCTACCCTGACTACACGTCACTGCTGATGCCCATTTACTTCCTCTTCTGTCTCTCTCTATGTTGCCTTATTTGACACTCCAACTACCAAATGTGGAGAAAGGAATCAATAAGCATGCGGTATGGGCTGATCTATACATTATAATCTGAGGCAGTTCTCTGTCATGGACATGAAGTGTTTCATGTCCGCTGGCCCTCGGTCGACTGCAGAGGACAAGGCGATGGTGGAGGATCACAGCGGATGTTTCTTGTCAAAAACAGCTGCTCTCCTCCACGTGTAAGCGCTTAGGTTTGGTGAAACGAGCGCACAAACTATAACTCACATTAGTTCCCCTTCTGTGCACTTGGACCAGTATAGAAACAAAAGAGTGGGAACACTGTTTATGCTGCACTGTTGAAGTTGAATCCATGCACAGAGAATTCCCTGACACCAAGCCCATTTTAAAGATAAATCCAGACTATTTATTGACACTGAAAAAGCTCTGGGGTTCATTTGAGCAGCAAAACAAGACTTGAATAATACTGTACAAATATTTACAGTGCTGAAGGGCTGTGCTTAGGCAGCTGTCATGGTGCGGTACATTCATGCATCTTCCTTTATTTTTAGCATGGTTGTGTTTATTTAACAGTTGTACGATGTAATGTTCTCGTTGCTGGGGATACAGTGTGTTTATGCTGCTTTTGGCACTTGGGCCTCCATTAACTCAATTGGTCTTCCGCTTACTCTTAAAGATGATCGTAAGTGTTCCGACCACGTTATGAATATTGAATGAATGTTTGGTAGCTGTATAGATGTCAATGGTTTTATAGATTAATATAAAATATGACAATAGTTGTGGAAGAATACCAAAGGGGCATTTGTGTTCAAATAATTGGCAACAGAAGTCAGTGATGGTGTAGTGGTGGGTTCAGTTCCCACCCAATGACGGTGTGAATGTGAGTCTGAATGCTTGTCTGTCTGTGCCCTGCGACTGACTGGCGACCAGTTCAGGGTGTAGTCTGCCTTTCGCCCGAAGTCAGCTGGGATAGGCTCCAGCACGCCCCGCGACCCTGAACAGGACACCAAGCGGTGTTGACAATGGATGGATAATTGGCAACAGCAGTTTTGTGACTCGACAGACCTTTGCTCCTTCATCTAACCATACATTGTATTTTGCTGCTCTCTACTGGCAGCAGGAGCCTTGAGGAATAACCATTATGTTCCTTGGTTTTTTTGTTGTTGTTTTTCCCCTGTACATTTATTTAAGTATTCATTTTGGGCTTCTCAATATAGGACACGGGTTCGAATCCGGCCTCCGTGGGTTTTCTCCCACATCCCATAAACATGCATGGCAGGTTCATTAATTGAAGACTCTAAATTGCCCCTGGTGCGAATGTGAGCGCAAATGGTTGTTTGTTTCTATGTGCCCTGCGATTGGCTGGCGACCAGTCCAGGGTGTAACCCACCTCTCGCCCGAATATACTGGCTGGGATAGGCTCCATCACGCCCGCGACCCTCGTGAGGAGAAGCGGTACAGAAAATGAAGTATAAATGTATTATTATTAATTATTATATTTCAGAAGGAGGTTATGTTATAATCAACATACCCTTCCTCTCCAATAGAATCTAAATTAAGAATTTAGGTAAACTGAAAGATGAATAATTTAGTCAAGATAATAAAACTGAAGGGATGTTTATTCATTTATATTTTTGCCCTGACATAGTTGAACCGAAGCTATGTTTTAGTCCCGCTCAGTGTGATATCTGCTGTATAGGTCAGTTGTTAAATTATGCATGCAAACTTCAGTTTACGATCACGACACTTTAACTATAGTCACAATAAAACACTGCTCAGGGTGACTATCGGCAACTAAAGTATATAGCCGAGTAGTTACAGGGTGCTGTAATTTTACTTTCACTCTGTGTAGACCTTTTGCCCCCTTTAACTTGAATCAAACTTTAATTACTTCCTCCACCTCGGGAACAAATCACACTTTTTGTTTAGCTATCATATAGTAAGCCTTTCATATGATTTACAAGTTCAAAAGCGGCAAATACAAGAGCCATACAAAAATAACATACTGTATGCCTATACAAAGATAATCATTTACACCCAAACCCTTAGAATCTTTGTACGACATTACAAAACGTTACATTTTTTTTCTTTAGTGCAAAAAATATCATCATCATTAAATTCTCTGTAATCACATACCAATAAAATGTAATTGTTTTGTCAATGTATTTTACATGTACGATATACAGAAGAGTGGATATAAAACGTCTACACAGCCCTGTTCAAAAGTCAGGTTTTTCTTTTAGCTCTAAAAAAATGAGACCAAGATAAATTGAGATGAGAGCATTTCAAAACTTGTTGCACCATTAATGTGATCTATAACCTGTGAAACTCAATTCAAGATTGTTTTGAGAGGTGAAGTAAAAATAAGAACACACCCTCTTGCTTAACTGTGATGAGGCTGTGTTCAGAAGGAACTAATCAAATTCAAACTCATGCTAAAATGGGAGTCAGCACACACCTGCCACCAGTTATAGTGCCTCTCATTAACCCCAAATAAAATTCAGCCATTCTAGTAGTCTTTTCTTGACTCATTGTTTTGTGCTAACGTTGACTGGTATTTTAAACTGTTCCTAATTCCTTCCACCTTGTCATTTTCACAAAAAGCTGGGATTTGAACAGGGGTGTGTGAGCTTTTTATAGCCACTTTATTATCATTACCTTTCTTTACTGCAATAGAAATCACTGGCTTCTCGTATCATGCAGTGTAGTTCTCAACCACTGCAAACTACAAGATACACAGTGCCGTTAAAAAGTATTTGCCCACTTCTCAAATTATTATTTTTTTTTTTTGCCTAATACCTCCACTTTGTGAAAGCTCATTATACACATATCAGACAAAGATAACCGAAGTAAACATAACGTGTTTTTTTTTTAATAGTGATTTTATTTATGAAGGGGAAAAACCTTTCAAAGCTACCTGGCCCTGTGTGATAAATATTTGCCCCGTAAACTTTAATAACTGCAAACTGATGGCCGTACATTCTCCTTCAGGATTTATCTGGTAAAGAGAAGAAGTCATGGTTCCATCAATCACAGCAAGTCATCCAGCTCCTGAAGAAGTACAACAATGACATTTTGAGAAGGGAGCTGATACTTATTCGCACCACTGTGTGTGTGTGTCTGTGTGTGTGCGTGTGTGCGTGTGGAAGCTTTAATTGTGTTGAGATTTGTCCTGTTTTGGATCTCAGAGGAAGGTCACGTTAATGCACTCACGTACCTTACAAGAGCAGGCCAGGTGAGTCTCAGGTAAGGGGTGACGTCATCATGGTACTTTTGAACTCCTCGGCTGTAAATCTATAAAGGTGTGTACTTGCTGCTCAGGAAGCTGGCCATTGTGTGTGTATGTGTGTGTGGAGTCAGTGTGGAGGGAAAACAAGAGGCATCGAAGTTGCTGGGAATAAACACCTAAAATGCTCCAGGAGATTTGAGTGGTTTACCTGAGAAAGGCTGCTGGTAGCCAGCATGTATCCTAACTCCCAGCCGGCCAGACTCCCGGCCCAGACGCTGCCTATCAACAGTCAGTACGTGGTGCCAACGTATGAATTCACAGCTTACCATCACATGCCGGGAGTCGCCGACCCCTCCGGAAGTGTCTGGAATCCGGTTTACCGCGAGGAATACCCGTTCACCTTCCCTGCTTCGAGCACCGGCGCCGGGCATGTGAATTTCAACTCAGCAGAACTGAGCGACATGCCCACTATCCCTGGAGGAGGAGGCCTCAACCCCTACAATCTTTTCTCCAGTCAGGACCCTTTTTGCTCCCGGAGGAGACCCCATGAGCCCGTCAAGGTGCTCGCACCCGCAGGTTAGACTACTTTATCATGAGACATGAAGTTAACATTTTCATTGAGCTTTTTATTTAGATTAGTGATGAGTAGTGTTTTTAGACAGGGAAAATGTTTACATACCAAGAACACAAGAGGCTCGCTCTCACTATCTGATGTGCCTTTTGAGTAGCCGATCATTATAGTTTAGTCATATCACGTATGTGTAAATACAATAAATAAATATAGCAATATGTAAAATATGCACACCTTTATATATAAACAAAAGAAGTTTTGCTTCTACAGATTCTACCAGTGTATCCCAGCTTTTATTGAGTCAAATGAAGCGCATATTCTACACAGCACATTACCAAACAAAAACGTCACAAAAAGTATGACCACTGAAATAATCGAAATCCTGTCAAAATGTACACATAAATTGACTCAGTGTGAAATATGGAGGACACAGGTTGGTACACGGGTTAATTGTTCCTCCTGACATCGAATAGAAGAGGATTTTAATTGCTCCACCTGCCACTATACGTTGCTGGCATAGATCAACAACACAAAATATATTAACGATAAATATATGGTAATTTTCTGATAAATTAAGTGAAATTGGATAATTTCCCACAGCACCTCTGATGATCTCCCACAGAACCCCGGTTGGGAATCACTGGGCTTTATATTAAAATAGAAAGATGAACAAAGCTGGTGGCTCTGAGGCTTTTGTTCCTAATTTTAGCCATGCTATATAATGATTCCCAGCCTCATCGGCTGTGATGTGGGGAAACTGTCCAATTTCACTTCATTGGTCTGAAAATGGCGGCACGGTGGCCGACTGGTTAGAGCGTCAGCCTCACAGTTCTGAGGACCCGGGTTCAATCCCCGGCCCCGCCTGTGTGGAGTTTGCATGTTCTCCCCGTGCCTGCGTGGGTTTTCTCCGGGCACTCCGGTTTCCTCCCACATCCCAAAAGCATGCATGAACTGGAGACTCTAAATTGCCCGTAGGTGTGAATGTGAGTGCAAATGGTTGTTTGTTTGTATGTGCCCTGCGATTGGCTGGCAACCAGTTCAGGGTGTACCCCGCCTCCTGCCCGATGACAGCTGGGATAGGCTCCAGCACGCCCGCGACCCTAGTGAGGAGAAGCGGCTCAGAAAATGGATGGATGGATGGTCTGAAAATGCGGCACAGTGGCCGTCTGATTTGAGCGTCTGCCTCACACTTCTGATGCATTACCAGATAACTAGCAAGCTGTTATTGCTCAGTGACTGTTTTTGTCAATGTCTTTATGTCTCAAAAGTGTTGTCTGTCAATTGACTGTCTGTTGTCGTACTAGAGCGGCTCCAACTACCGGAGACAAATTCCTTGTGTGTTTTTTGGACATACTTGGCAAATAAAGATGATTCTGACTCTGATTGCTCTAAATTATGCTAGAAGATATCAGTATCCTTTAGAATGGTACAAAATATGTCTCTTCAAAAGGGGTATGAACTGTGGTGATCCTAGCTTGAATGGAAACCTGTGCGAGACCCTACTTTGGTGCCCCACCCCCCCCCCCCCCACCTTCCCCACCCACCATCTCTTCTACAGAGGGCAAATTCCCCATACAAACAACAAGGATTTACATGACTATGCCAATTTAGAAAAAATACAAATAATTCACAGCGGTTTTTTGGGGGGTGCGTTCCCCGCCCAGAAATGCCACCCTGTGCAGCTGCACATATTGCACGCACCAGAAACCGCCCAGTGGTTATAAATAATCTTCAAATTGTAAAAAAAAAAAAAGAAAAAAAAAAAAAAGAAAATAAATTCTCTATTTGTCATTACTATTTGTAACACGCTCACTTTTGTCATTTCCACACCAGTAGAAATAAAACAAAAGTTTGACAAGGGTATAAATAATTGTATATTATAATAACTGTATATTACTTGTTTTGAAAGTAACATAACAAGAGTACATTGCCCCTCTAGTTACTTTGATTGTTTGGTAACAAAAGTGCGGTGTATCGTATATTTAATGTAGAGTCCTGATTTGATTACTGCATATACTGTAAATACTCTGGCTTCCTGTCCTTTTTCTGCTATGAGGCAAGAGCTTGCTCTGCAAGTGTTAAATGTGACATGGCCATGGCAAATCTGAGCAATCTTGATCTATGTTGCAGCCCCTGTTAGCTCGTCAAATTTGAGTTCAGGTTTGAACCTTACGCCACCCTTACACCACACCACCAAAGAAAATTGTCACAAAAAGTGGATACACTAATTGTCATCTAGTGGAAGTGTATTTAATTGTTCACTATATGTCGCTGGCATACATAGATGAACGAAGATACGTTATTTGTAGTAAATAAATAATGTCCAGACCATCCATCCATCCATTCATTTTCAGAGCCGCTTATCCTCACACTACTGAAATACATCACCTGCGGCAGTTGTATCCAAAAATGTGAGTGTAATTCATATCTTGCATTGTTCTTATTCTAGTGCACATTATTTTACTGAGACTATGTCACACTCCTATAGGAAGATCACAAAGTGTCAGTAAGGATGTCATTTTTTCCCTAATATCACGTTTGGATAGTTTACCTTTCTTCTTTTTTACGCTGACCTACCGTAAATAAATATGTTGCTGCCTGCACCTGCCCAATTCAAAGCATGCTGTCTGTGAAAAGTGCTAAAATAATACAAATTACTCACTTTTTGACTCAAGGCTTGAGGCCGGTACATTATTTTTAGGTTTCTCCCCATGACAAGCTAACCACTTATGCTTGTTTTCACGCACATCAACAGTTTCGACATACACACACGCAGAGTTAAGTCGGTGTGACTGCTCACACACATCCATCAAGCTTTTGGCCTCTCCCTTCCGCAAGCTTGTGTGGGACGTCAATGCAAAGCTAACAAAGCAGGCGCTGGAGGCAGCTAAAGGGTCGTTCCCCGCCCTCTCTGTCCACCGGGTGGGAGCACAAGGGTGACAACCTGGCGAGATAATGCGGCTTAGGGGAGCCACAGTGTGCAGACTGAACGTTGAGGCAGACCCTGGGGCCTCACGGATGTCTGCGTGTCCCGTGTACCCGTTTGCTCTACTTTGATCGATGTTGCCACACAGTCAAGATTTCCCGATCAATAACTGACTCACCCTTTTCTGTGAATGTGTGTGTGTCAATGAATAGCTGCCTGTGTAAATAACTGTGTAAACCACTCACGGCGATAAGACAAAAAAACCCTACTGCAATGCATTAGAGAGTCTACACTAGATATAGTTAAGTTTGATTAATAGAACTGATGGGTCTTTAAGTGGCGCCTGAACTTGAACATGGCACCAGACAAAAATCTCAATGTCAAAATAATTGGCTCCACAACATGACTCACTGCAGTCACGAGTCTTCTCAGTCTCTATTTTAATTTCATTTATTGAATAATTAATATAAAGAGGAGGTTAAATTGTGGAATTATTATGTACAAATATACCTCTCATATTACATCCTTAAGTGGACTGTTTTTTGTTATTTCTTTCATTGACCCACAAAAACCTTTTTATATATCTTTTATATTTAATACAGGGTAGTTGCTAAATTGAAATTGATGTGTGTAAATAAACACGCAATACTCACAATAGCTAGCGATATGGCAGCGAAGCCCCACTATTCTCAGGGGATGGAGTCATTGACACCAACTCAAAAAGGTTTGTAATTGCATATACAAGATGGTGGCAAAGTCATTAGACAAGGCTATGGCCTGACTAAATGAAGTGCTTCCCGTCACTTCAATGGAGTTAAATGGCCCAAAGGAATATTTTATATTCGACATAGCTTTGGTCTAAGCACAAAAATAGCAGATAGGTTAGTTTTTCAGCCAAAAATGTAGAATAGGCTCACAAAAAAATATCTGCAAATTACAGAATTACAGATTACAGAACTGCGGATATGCAGGCGCTAACTGAAAAAGCAATTGTTTTTTTTATTGACCAGAGTGGTTGAGTCATTAGCATAACTGCCTCATCGTGTGGAGGTGCGAGGTTCGAATCTAGGCTCTGCCTGTGCTTGCATGGTTTTTCTACGCAGGCTTCCTCCCACGTTCCAAAGACATGAAAGGTTGACTGAACTCTAACTTGTCCTTTGGTGAGATTGTGCGTTTGAAGAGTTGTACTGTAATTCTATATGTGATTGTGTTTACGACAAATCCAAGGTGTAAATCAGCTGGATAGGCAGGCTTCAGGTCAACCCTATGGGGACACAAATGATTGTTCCCAAATTATGCATAGCAGCAAGTGACGTCATGTGACGGATGGTGCTGTTGGTCTCTCCAGTGTCCTGAGTTGTCCCAGAGGGCTCCAATTTAAATGATGGTCATTAATTGGACTTGTTTTATATGGTACAGGAGGAAAGACTCGCACAAAGGACAAATACAGGGTTGTGTACACGGACCACCAGCGCCAGCAGCTGGAGACTGAGTTTCAGTTAAACCGCTACATCACAATGAGGCGCAAGTCTGAGCTGTCCATGACACTGAACCTCTCCGAAAGACAGGTGAGGACGCAGGACACAGCGGCGAATTGATGTACAGTATGCTTAAGTCTTTTCACAGGCTGATGATGAAGAGGGCCGTTATTTTTAGTGTTCATATACACTATTTGGAAAATGAATATTCAAAATTTTACTGCCCCTTTTAAGATGTGGCTAACATCATCATATCATACTTAAAAGAATAAGCTGTGTAAATACAGACCGTTACTTTGTCACGCAAGCAATGCTAATATGCACAAATATAACAAATATTAATTTTCTATTGTTGTCTCGAAAATTCCAATGACCTGTGGTAATATATTTTATTTTTATTTTGTGCATCTTAGCCTTTAGCTTAGCTGGTAGCGTCTAAATACCCATTGAATATGGTTGGCCACTAAAAGGGTGTAAAAGCTAAACAGGCGAAAATCAGGGCTGACAATGCTAAAATAATTTAAACATCTTGAATTTTTGTGATGATTTTTTTTTTCCAAGTGCATACATTTTGAATTAAATGCTAGTAACCGTTAAACTGCTATCGTTGTCAGGTGAAGATCTGGTTTCAGAACAGACGTGCCAAAGAAAGGAAGATAAACAAGAAGAAGCAGCAAGATTCCCAGCAGCCCACCACGTCCACCTCCACCCCACCTGTGCCCACTGGATCCATTGATGGCCACAACGCATCAAGCCCAAGCAGCATCATTCCATCCAGTGCTTTATCAGAAGGATACAAGATGGAGTTCATATGACAATAAAACTTTTTCTTTATTCTACAGAATGAAAGAAGTGATCAGTGAAATGGCAAAATGCATTTCACAATAAGGGCATTAGTCGGAAATGAACTATCTGACAACTTTAATCTGTGAATGTGGATCAGCCCACAGATACTGTTAAGACCTCAAATTAATAAATGCAACCATACATGCTTTAATTTGGAAATAGTCACGATGAAGAAAAACTTAAAAACAATGTTTGACAATGTTGGGATTTCTATATAAGTTCAGATATTATGTGTCTGCGAAGCAGCAAAGACTTTTTCTGTTTGCTATGCGCTCTATATGTAACAATGTGAATTGCACTAGAGCACATAAGGAGATAACACAGTGACATAACAGACTTGGCGCTCATTTTGATGCATCCATCCATTTTCCATACGGCTTCTCCTCACTAGGGTCGCAGGCGTGCAGGAGCCTATCCCAGCTATCTTCTGACGCCCTGAACTGGTCACCAGCCAATCGCAGGGCACATATAAACAAACAACCATTCGCACACACAATCACACCTACGGGCAATTTAGAGTTGTCAATTAACCTACCACACATGTTTTTGGGATGTGGGGGGGAAACCGAAGTACCCGGAGAAAACCCACACAGACACGGGGAGAACATGCAAACTCCACACAGGCGAGGCCGGATTTGAACTCGGGTCTTCAGAACTGTGAGGCAGATGTGTTAACCAGTCGGTGCCGTGCCGCCCAGTTTGACGCAGTCAAATAATATTTGTATGTATTGGAAACAGAAAGTGAGAACCGAGAATGCTTCATTTGTCACAATTAAGAAAAGATGAGTTTTTACATCCATTTTGCTACAGAAAATAAGTGAGAAAAGCAACTGCGCAGTATTTCACGAGTTCAGTTTTTATATTAAGACTTGAATATATTACAAATGTAAAAAGTTTGTTTGTGTGGTGAATGTGTACAGAATGTGTGGATTTGAAAGGAAGAAAACATTCGTGAAAGGGATAGGCTGCAGCACACCAGTGACCTTGGATGAAAGGTGCAAAGTTTTGGGCTAATGGAGAAGTTTTAGAAAGCCACATCCTGACGAGCAACCACAGATTGCTCAAGAGCATGTGACTGAGGAGCGAGCGGCCTTTACACCACATGCACGCACGCACGCACGCACGCACACACACACTCACACTATATTCCATATTCAGCTATTGCATGATTTGAAGTAAAAAAAAAAAAAAAAAAAAAAGTCACTGCCTTTATCGCTTCTTGTCTTTTTTTGTATGAATGTTTAACTTGTTTACGTCAGAAGTTAGGACTGTACGTGTAAGACTGCTGCAGACTACTTCAAACAGCTTCCTCTCATCTTTCGGTTTAAAAAGAGGAAGGAAATATTTCAAAAGTTGCACATTTGAATGCTCCACCTTTGCCAAAAGACCAATGAGTCATCTTGCTAATGTCTTGTGGAAAAGGGTTTACATGTTAAAGCGTTTCAGTTTTCTTAATAAAACATGTTTTGCTGAGCAGTAAACAAGGTCATTGCAATTATTTGTTTGGAGTTCTTTAGAACTATACATATTAATTTTAACTTTGTGATTCTCAAAGTGTGTCATGTATACTAGTGGTATGTGGGCTCCATGTAATTTTACACAAAAGAATCACTGCATTAAAAGTTGAAACTGCATATTACATGAGGAAAGCTTTAACGTTTTTACAATCCTTTTGTTAAGGACAGTTCTGTTGTATTTAACGTTAAAATTCAATACATTTGAATTTGATCTGTTTAAAACATTTATTAAGGTACTGTATATATTTTCATTTTCATCTGCAATAAGTTTGAATTGAATCATTATTTAAGTCTTTTCTTTAACTTTCCTATATTTAACTGCAGTGTTAATGTTGAAACTGTGAATAACATTACAGTGTCTTACAATAACATTTTATATATTTCTTAGAAAAAAACTTTCTCAATTTTTATTAACACTTCGTCTACTATGCCTGTGCATTTTAGTAAATGGGCTTTCACTTGTGTAGTGCTTTTCTACCTTCAAGGTACTCAAAGCACTTTAACACTGTTTCTTCATCAGGAGCAACTGGAGGTTCAGTATCCTGCTCAGGGTCACAGCGGCCAAGGAGTGGACCCAGGTGGTACGAGATTTTAAGAACCACTGTCTTATCCTATCCAGGGTTGTGGGTACCTTGAAGCCAGCTCTGGGCAAAACACAGAATACAGCCTGGACTGGTCGCCAGTCGTTCACAAGGCAATTCCAAAGATAGACACTCGATAGTCACACTGTCACTGAGTGGGAACTGAACCCATGCTGCCCACGCAGGATTCAGGCAAGTCAACACCATTAGTGACTCTTTTAGAATTTGAAATACTGTAGAAATGTTCGATGAGGTTCATAAAGTTGGAATTCCCCTACGTGTCCGCATTTGAACTAAAAACTACATGCTGTCATTTAAATGAAGTTCGCCCGAAGATAGCTGGGATAGGCAGGGATAGGCTCCAGCACGCCCGCAACCCTAGTGAGGAGAAGTGGTACAGAAAATGGATGGATAGGACAACAATCAGTACCTTTAAAAACATTTTGAAAATAAAAAAAAAAGGTTTGAGTTGTACAACATGCAACATTAACTCAGTGGTCTCCAAAGCATGTACAGTATATAAAGATTGAAGCTACATCAAAGATCATGTCTCAAGCCACGAGTGTGGGTTTATAGTTTTATATCTTTGGCATGATAGAGTCTGATCACATGAATGTGTCGCAACATAAGATTCAATTTATTTAATTGCCGCTCAGTCAAAGCTTTTATAGGTTAAGCAGAGCACAGTTTCCAAAATCCAACTTTTTAAAACATTTAAATATAAGATGAAAAATAAATGTCTGAGAGAATGTTACACACTGTGGTGGACTTAACACAACACAGAAGATGAAGATAAAATGGCACACAACTGTTGGAGCTGCTTTATGACACTGGCGTTGTGTTATCAATTATTTGCTCGGTAGATTATGTCAGTCAAAAGTTCAACTGAGTTTTAAGGAGAGCATTCAGTTAAAAATAATCTCAAGTGGGTGTTTGAGGACATTACAACGATCACAGACCATAAACATGTTAGATGGGGCTGTGAATCAGCTAAAGGGTTGACCAGGATTGTCGAACTTTGACCCCAAAAGACCAAACCAAATCAATCATAGTCAAAAAGTCAAAGTCAAGAAAGAATCAAGGTGTTTCTGCAGTGGTGAATTATATTATTCACACAAACACAATGTGTAGCATTTTATCTCCATGTAAAAAAATGGGTCATGTTGCAAAGGGTGATACAGTTTTTAAAAAATAAATAAATAAATCAAGCCTATCTTGCCATAGAGAGAGCAAAGGTTTGACAACGCCCATGACCAAAGGCAGATAGGACATGGTAACATGCTCCGAATGTATTTATTTTTTTAGGTTTTTTCACAATGTTCACGATGACATTTTTTTTTCTTATAAATCTAATCATTGTGCAATAATTGTGGCTGGACTTAATCAGGAACTACTGTGGACTCGGTCTGATCATATTGCCTGGTATTATTTGTTGTTCCATATTTGGAGGACAAGCACATTCTTCTTAAATGTGAAGGTTGCAAAATATTTCAAAAACTGAAGTATTTGAAGAAGGAGACTGTGCATGCATTCCACCATCTGTTGCTTGCCAGAATTTGTCAATTTTATTAAAATATCAAATTGGCATCATCAGTAATGTTCACTGTTCTACAGTGGACCCCTGCATGTTCACGGTTCAGCATTCGCGAATTCACTTACTCGTGGTTGTAACTTGTCAAAAACAAGATAAAAAAAAAATTTGTGGTAAAAATAGGCTACTGCCTACAGTATGTATGATATTTACTGTATTGTAACAGCTCTTTAATTTAGACAACAACCGGTTAATGTCACCTGTAATCACACCAAAAAACATAAACTAGTTGTGAAGAAGTTGTGGGTAGGCAGAAGTTCTAACAAAACACATTCGCTCACCCAATCACCCGATCTGTTCATGATTGACAGTGGGAGTGCAAACATAGGATGGCAGCATCCATGTCTACATTGGCTAGTGAGATTTTCGTTCAACCAGGACTAAATACGACATGAAAAGCAGTGGGGTCCGTAACAACAGCTCAGCAACCTTTGGTTCTAGGCGCCTGCCAGAGCCAGCACCCTTGTGATGTGCCTGAGTGCTTTGGCTGAACCAGACGGGGTGGGTGTCTGGGCCTCATGTGCTTGGGGGTGGCATGGGCTAAGAATCCTTCTGCACTGGCGAAAGATTGACTGCATGATCCTCGCCCAACACATCAGCAACCACTGAGACCAAATCTTCAGTACTGGTCGGGCCCAGAATTGGTGCTGCATAAGTGTCTTCGGTCCTCTATGTATGGATGCGAGAACTCACAAGTTCGAGGGTGAAAGGGGAACCATGTTGTACAAATTAAGTCTACTGTTCAATTCTTTTGCTATAGATACGGTGTGTCACACCCAGTGTTGCCACAGTTACTTTGAAAAAGTATCTTAGTTACTTTACTGATTACTTGAGCTTAAAAGTAACTTAGTTACTTTGCTGATTACTTGATTTCAAAGGTAACTAAGTTAGAAAAAAGTAAATTTTTAGTTACTTTCAGCAGCTGCCAAGTCACAGGAATATCACTTATCCACAGTGCAAACAAAAATTTGTTTGTACAAACAGAGTCTCCAATTAATGCATGTGTTTAGAATGTGGGAGGAAACCGGAGTGCCCGGAGAAAACCCACGCAGGCACGGGGAGAACATGCAAACGCCACACAGGCGGGGCTGGGGATTGAATCCCGGTCCTCAGAACTGTGAGGCAGACGTTCTAACCAGTCGGCCGTGCCGCAAAACATAATTACATAATAATGTAAAATTACACAAGAAGACATGTTCAAGATTCTTACTAGCGGTTACCATTCTCATTCGAGTTCTGTTTTTTTTTTTTTATATTTGATCTAACACCAATCAACAATCTCCAGGCAATTTGTAATATCTGATATATGAACGTGGAAACGTTGTCTAATCAGAAAAACCACAAGAACCCCTTGTTCTGAAGAATACTCCCATGCTAGAAGTGAACTGATGTCATCAGATTTGTAGCGAATACGCCCTGATGGAACAAGATGCCAGCATTAACCCCCACAACTGATAAATCCGGCATTCCTCCCTGCTGCCCCGCTGAGCCAGATGGTCACAGGAAGCCTGATTTATGTCATCTGGACCTTAAACTAACCTAGAAATCTGGGTTTCCACTCATCAAAGCCCCTTTTGGTGTGCAGGGTTAGGTTAAGATGCCGACCAAAGGTTCGGCACACACGCTGTTTAAAACAAGTCAAAAGAAAGTTCAGTAAACCATTTACTCCTTTGAAATGCATGCAAGGCGCTGTCACCTTATCGTGGTGGAGGGGTTTGTGTGTCCCAATGATCCTAGGTGCTAAGTTGTCTGGGGCTTCACGCCCCTGGTAGGGTCACCCATGGCAAACGGGTCCTAGGTGAGGGACCAGACAAAGCACGGCTCCAGAAACCCGATGAAGAATAAAATTAATGGATTTTCCTTTGCCCGGACGCGGGTCACCGGGGCCCCCCTCTGGAGCCAAGCCTGGAGGTGGGGCTCGAAAGCGAGGCCTGCACTCATGGGGCCCGGCCGGGCACAGCCCGAAAGGGTAATGTGGGTCCCCCTTCCCATGGGCTCACCACCTGTGGGAGGGGCCATCGGGGTCGGTGCAGTGTGAGCTGTGGGGTGGCCGAAGACGGGAACCTTGACGACTCTCTGGCAGGGAAGGAGCCCAAGCTGGTTTGTGAGTTCAAGAAGTTCCGAATAGATATAGTTGGGCTCGGCTCCGCACACGGCTTGGGCTCTGGTTCCAGTCCTCTTGAGAGGGGTTGGACTCTTTTCCACTCTGGGTATACTTATTGCCCACGGCTCGGTGCCTGTACATTGTGATTCACTCCGGTGGACGAGAGGGTAGCCTCACTCCACCTTCGGGTGGGGGGATGGGTCCTGACTGTTGTTTGTGCCTATGCACCAAACAAAAGTTCAGAGTACCGACCCTTTTTGGAGTCCTTGGTGGGGTTGCTGGAGTGCGCTCCCACTGGGGACTCAATTGTTCTACTGGGGGACTTCAATGCTCAAGTGGGCAATGAAAGTGAGACCTGCAACGGCGTGATTGGGAGGAACAGCCCCACCGATCAGAACCCAAGTGGTGTTCTGTTATCGGAGTTCTGTGCTCACCACGGATTGTCCATAACGAACACCATGTCCAGGCATAAGAGTGTCCAGGACACCCTAGGTCGCCGTTCGATGATCGACTTTGTGGTCGTGTCATCGGACTTGCGGACTGATCACCACCTGGTGGGGAGTTGGCTCCATTGGTGGAGGAAGATGCTGTTCCGACCTGGCATGCCCAAACCTATTGAGAGGGTCCGCTGGGAACATCTGGCAGAATCCCCTGTTAGAAGGAGTTTCAACTCCGACCTCCGGCAGAACTTCATCCAATTCTCGAGGAAGGCAGGGACATTGAGTCCGAGTGGACCATGTTCCACGCCTCTATTGCCGAGGCAGCTGACCGGAGCTGTGGCCGTAAGGTAGTCAGTGCCTGTCATGGCAACAATCCCCGAACCCGTTGGTGGACACCTGCGGTGAAGGATGCCATCAAACTGAAGAAGGAGTCCTATCGGGCCTTTTTGGCCTGTGGGACTCCTGAGGCAGCTGATGGGTACTGGCTGGCCAAGCGGAATGCAGCTTTGGTGGTCACTGAGGCAAAAACTCGGGCGTGGGAGACGTTCGGTGAAGCCATGGAGAATGACCTCCGGACAGCTTCGAAGAAATTCTGGTCCACCATCCAGCGTCTCAGGAGGAGAAAGCAATGCAACATCAACACTGTGTATAGTGGGGATGGGGCGCTCCTGACCTCGGCTCGGGACGTTTGTGAGTCGATGGGGATAATACTTCGAAGACCTCCTCACCGACATGCCTTCCGATGGAAGCAGAGTCTGGGGTCTCTGAGGCAGGCTCTCCTATCTCTGGGGTTGAGGTCACCGAGGTGGCAAGGTCCTGGGGGTGGATGATATTCGCTCGGAGTTCCTGAAGGCTCTGGATGTTGTGCGGCTGTCCTGGTTGACATGCCTCTGCAACATCGCGTGGACATCGGGGACAGTGTCTCTGGATTGGCAGACTGGGGTGGTGGTCCCCCTTTTTATGAAGCGGGACCGGAGGGTGTGTTCCAACTACAGGGGGATCACACTCCTCAGCCTCCCTGGTAAGGTCTATTCAGGGGTGCTGGAGAGGAGGGTCCGTCTGGAAGTCGATTCTCGGATTCAGGAGGAGCAGTGTGGTTTTCGTCCTGGCCGTGGAACAGTGGACCAGCTCTTCACCCTCGGCAGGGTCCGCGAGCGTGCATGGAAGTTCGCCCAACCAGTCTACATGTTTTGTGGACTCAAGTCAACCGTGTCCCTCGGGGGGTCCTGTGGGGGTTGCTTCGGGAGTATGGGGTACCGAACCCCCTGATACGGGCTGTTCGATCCCTGTATGACTGGTGTCAGAGTTTGGTCCGCATTGCCAGCACTAAGTCGGACTCGTTTCCGGTGAGGGTTGGAGTCCACCAAGTCTGCTCTTTGTCACCGATTCTGTTCATAACTTTTATGGACAGAATTTCTAGGCGCAGCCGAGGCGTAGATGGGGTCTGGTTTCGTGTCCTCAGTATTGCATCTCTGCTTTTGGCAGATGATGTGGTTCTGTTGGCTTCATCAGGCCATGATCTCCAACTCTCACTAGAGCGGTTCGCAGCCGAGTGTGAAGCGGCTGGGATGAGAATCAGCACCTCCAAATGTGAGACCATGGTCGTCAGTCAGAAAAGGGTGGTGTGCCCTCTCCAGGTCGGGGATGAGACGAGCTGTGGGTCGTGACCAAAAGAACAAGATCCCGGATACAAGCGGCCAAAATGAGTTTCCTGCGCAGTTTTTGAGTGCAACAATTAACTGCTGTAATCTCGAACTCTTATTTCATCAATGTAGCAAACATTCCAGAACAGAGAGATTGATTAGAGGTTTTTGTAATTTTTCCTAAAGTTTCTGAATATAAAAAGAGAGTGGCCCTCCTTTACGAGACAAAAATAATTTGATTATAACGTTAAACGTTCAATGGATGGATTTATCTCATATGTCAAAAAGGAAGTCTAATTATTTTCATCCAAGGTCAGTGGTTGATAAGGTTATGTACATATATAAACATGTGTTTACATATTGTGTCCCCAGGCCAGCCGAGAAACATTAAGTAATCCCACCTCCATCCCTGGTTCGGTTCGGTCCCCCCGAAATTAGGCTTTGCGATGGACCCTCTTCTCCAGAACACCAGTGTAGACCTTACTAGGGAGGCTGAGGAGTACGATCTCCCTTTAGTTGGAACACAACCAGTCCCCCTTCTTAAAAAGCGGGACCGCCACCCCCCTCTCCCAATCCCAAGGATCTCCACTCATTGTTGCAGAGGCATGTCAACCAAGACAGCCCCACAATATCCAGAGCCTTTAGAAACTCCGGGCAGATCTCATCCAACCCAGGGAGGGGCTTTTTAACCACCAAAAAGGGCAAATATTTTTAGGCAACTTCTGAAAGTCTTTGACACTGTATTGAGTCATTTCCAGCCAGCAGATATCCTTTCACAAAATAAAGATTCACTTTAATTCACAATTTGGCCAGAGTTTGAATGTCTTTTGTTTGATGACTGCTTGTTTCAATCAACCCTTCTCACTGATAATCACTTGGCAAAAGAGAAAAAGAACACTTAACAAAGGAAACAGATAACTTGTTTAGATTAAGAACACAACATTTTCTTGCATTCCTAATTCAGAACTTTATTAAGTACTCATATCATGGCTGAGGAGTTCAGTACATTCAGTAAAAAGTCACATTGAATATGTCATAGGCTTTTTGGTTTTATAACACCTCGGCCATGTACTCTTGAGCTTTTGTACAAAATAAATACAAAAGAAAAAATATCACCTGTCTCTGCGGACTTGGGCATAAACAGTTCCATCATCTTTCATCGCAACAGTTCGACGAGGTTGCTCGGAAAACTTTACTTGGCCGTACTCCACCTCCACTTCTTCTCTCACTTTCATTGACCTCCTCGGATGATCAACGATCCTGATGTCAGTGTACACCAATTCCTCTTCATCTTTCATCAAAGACAGAAAATTGAGAATTCATAAAAAATATAGTAAAAAAAAAAAAAAAACATTTCAAACCACAAATTGCCAAAATCTGTACCTTTTCTATCGCTTTTCTTTTTCTTTTGCATGAAGACAACCGCCAATCCAATCATTAAGAGGATCACCAGTGCTGAGAGAATGCCGCTCATTATAGGCAAATAATTCTTACTTTTACTTTGAGGGGTCTTGGATCCTGAGGTGGGATTGTCACACAGGGCTTTATTGATTTCAGGCAACCACTGAGTTATGAGAGTCCCATTTGAGGTGCAGTTAATGAACACTACAAGCAAGCAATTAGACAAAAACATCAACAATCAGCAAACTGTATTTTAACATCACCATAGTTGACAGATAAATATGTCCTTTCTTACCACATGATAGACTAACTTCTTTCTGGATTTCACTGACGTTATTTCTAATAGAGCAGACTAGCTGTCCTGAGACGTGTTTTTTCAGGCTGATTTTGTTTTCCTGAACATGTCCAGAGACGAGGTCAGTGTGCTGCAGTGGTTTTTGGTTTAGGTTCCACCAGTATTGAAGATTGTCCCCTCCCTTGGAGGAGCAAGACACCTGCTGAAATCCATCGGACGGACACTTCGAGACTAGATGAATGGAGGTCACAGGAGCTGAGAAAGACAGCAAACGTAACTTGTAACGTCAGCACAAAGCACCCAGTCACCGACGTCGGCCTTAGGAATTGTGCCCAGCTGCATTAATCACAACACCGGCAGCATACAGAGTTCGCCACCAGCATTTTTCACGTAAGTTATGATTTCAATTAAATTGGGAGAAAATGACATTGTTGTCACACGTAATTAAGTTGTGTGTTCCTGCAGGAACAAACCAAGTGTGCCAGCCGGCTGCCAGCTTTACCCACATTTTAATATCTCACCCAGCTGGCTGTGATTTTCACAGACTAACGCAGACTATAAATTGGTGTCTATCTGATTTAACAGCCAACAATGTTTTGTAAAAAAATTACTAAATTATGTAAAAGGAGCAGAACAACGCTGGTGGGCTCTCCAGCTTTAATTGTTTGGACATTGTGTGGTAATTTTCAATTAAATGCCGACATCTCAGACATCTTACTATTTCCAATAAGCAAACACTCTCCCTGCATGAGATGGAACTTTTGATGACGAGCCAACGTCATTGCGACTTATGTTTGCTGACTGGGCAAGGCACAGGTAGCATATCCGACCCACGGCATCATTTTATATGGCCCGCTAAAGCAAATAATATGCGTCTACTTCATATTTCTTTTGCAAATTGTCTTCATGTTGAAGAAAAACGAAATACTGTATTGAATGACAACATGGTGACTTAGTAGTTAGCACAGTTCTGAGGTTGCGAGGGCTGAGGCTTTCCTGTGGTGCGTTTGTACAGTAAGTTCTCCCCGTGCTTGCATGGGTTTTAGCCGGGTACTCCGGCTTACTCGCACATTCCAAACACCTGTTTCTTAGGTCAATTAGAGAATTTAAATTGTCCATATGTGGGAATGGTTGTTTGTCTGTACAGGTATGCGCCCTGAAGTTACCTGGTGACCAATTTAGGATTTGCGGCCTCTCGTCTAAAGTCAGCTAGGATATGCTCCTGTTTACCCGTGGCCCTGATGATAATATGTTGTATGTATGAATGGATGGATGCAAAGCCATAGAAAACAAAGTCTGGACAGTGATATGCCCTGGCGCCATATTGTCACCCAGCTTGATATAACGTTACTATGCAATGCAATGCAATGCAATTTCCCTGTGCATCTGGACAGCTGACCCGCTGCTCATGGAGGTACCAAAGTCTAAGCGGAAATTTAGCGGGATTTATTGCTGGTCCAAAACTATGGAATGACCTCCCAGAGCATATTAGCACCCTCATTATCCTTAAAACCCACCTGTATTTGCTTCTTTTTCATCTTTGCTATTGTTTTAGTGTTTTTAAATTATGTTATGTTCAATTTGTATTAATGCACAGCACAGGAAAATTATGAACAGTTCTGACAAAGACTAAATTTTGGCTAAGAAACATTTAAATGCCTTCCAGAAACATTTAAGCAAGCAGGCAAACATTCTCATCAACAAAACATTCATCCATTTCTTACACCGCTTATCCTCACTAGGGTCCCGGGTACGCTGGAGCCTATCGCAGCTAACTGCGGGCGAGGACTGATCTGAACCCTGAACTGGTCACCAGCAGGGCACATATAAACAAACAATCATTCACACCTATGGGCAACTTAGAGTCTTCAATTAACCGAGCACGCATATTTCTGGGATGTGGGAGGAAACCAGAGTACCCAGAGAAAATACATGGAGGCACGGGGAGAGCATGCAAACTCCACACAGGCGAGGCCGAATTTGAACCCGGGTCCTCATAACTATGAGGTACACAGGCTAACTAGTCGACCACCGTGCCCAACAAAACAAAGAAAGTTAATGTTTTGGAAAAGGCACAGGTTGAGTCCAGAAACTAACATTTTTGCCAGGAATTACAAGCAAACAAAATCAAGATTTGTATGAAGATATTACTTCAATCCAAAAAGACTGAATTTGCTTATGTGTGTGCTTACCATCCATCCATTTTTGAGAGCACTTGACATTATTTGGGTTGCGGGTGAGCTGAAGCCTATCTCCGCTGACTTTGGGCAAAAGGCGGGTACACCACGGATTGGTCGCCAGCCAATCACAAGGCGCATAGCAACAAAAATGTATTTACACTCACACTTACACCTTATGGATAATTTTGAGTCTTCAATTAACCTACCACGTTTTAGGGATGTACTGTAGGAGGAAGCCAGAATATCTGGAGAAAACCCACTCAAGAACATAAACCGGCACACACGGGGGCCTGAGTTGAGGTTCACAATCAAGACCTCTTGACTGTGAGGCAGACGTGCTAAGTTAACTACTACCGCACCGTGACTGTAAGCACCTTTTGTTTTCATGACCTTTGTTGGTTTTTTTTGTATTCCCAGTTCTAGTGTTGTTACATATGATACACATAAAATCAAAAGAAAATTGTTTTTTTTTATATTTACCTTCAACGAACAACTGCAGTCTCCGATTCTCAAGTTCAAATCCGGTTTGGTTATAGACCAAAAGAGTATAATTGCTAGTATCATTCTTGATCAGGTTTTCAATCTTCATCATTCCATCTTTTGGGGTGAAGCTAAATCTTTCAGATGCTTTAATCTGCAATTCCCCCTCTCTCCATTTAAGTACATTTTTTTTTTCTTTCATCAAGGTAAACTGAAGTGTGATTTTGTCCATCAAATAGAGGACTATTTCTTGACCCAGCGGTCCATAACACTGAGCTCCTTTTCTTCTGCAATCACAGGGCTCTCCCACACCTACAAAAGAATAATTAAAAAACATTCAATTACGTGAAGGGCTCGTTTCCAAAACAAGATAAAAGCCAAATTTAAAAATGATTGATCTTGCCATATCATAGATTGTGTAGACCATTACAGACAGGTACAGTGCCAAGATTTTTTTCTCTCCCGCTGATAACGAGGCATGGGGAGGGGCTGAGAAACTAATTGATTTTTTTTTCATGACTTCAGTTACGTTATAATATTCCAGGCATTTGTAATCCTCACACCATCTACGATTGAAGTAGCATTCCTACTTTCCAACTTTCGTGCCAGGATAACACCAAAGAAGAGGCCACTTTGGTTCATCAACAGGTGACTGGCTTAAATCAGAGGGCCAGTCACCTGTGTCTGTGTCAGCAGTACAGCTAACAGGGGCTGTAGATAGGGTTGCCACCTTTCAAAAATGAAAATGAGGGAGGCCCACAATGGCATCTAGGGACCCCTGTGTGATCAGGCAGTGTTATATGAATGAGTGTGGTTGGATGTTTTGTGGTGGTCGGAGGCGCCATAAACGCTTCTGTCAGACTGCCCCAGGGCAGCTGTAGCTACACAAGTAGCTTACCACCACTAGGGTGTGACTGTGGAGTGAATGAATAATTTGTGCAACTGTAAAGTGTCCGGTGGCACGGTGGACGACTGGTTAGCACATCTGCCTCACAGGTCTGGACCAGGGTTGAAATCTGGCTTCGAATGTGTGGACTTTGCATGTTCTCCCCGTGTCTGCGTGGTTTTTCTCCAGCTCCTCCGGTTTCCTCCCATATCTCAAAAACATGCATGGTAGGTTAATTTTTGTTTGTTTCTATGTGCCCTGCGATTGGCTGACAACCAGTTCAGGGTGTACCCCAACTCTCGCCCAAAGATAGCTGGGATGGGCTCCAGCACGCCCTCGACCCTAGTGAGGATAGGTACGGATAATGGATGGATGGATGGATGGATGTGACACTGAGGCTTTGGTTCTTCTGTGTTCTTACTTGTCTGCAGTGATGCTCTCCGGATGAATGCTGATGACAATCGACAACAGAACTTTTATGCCCCCGAAACCGGATCATCAGGAGTGGGATGAGGGGCGGTGCGGGTGATGATCGCACTGACGAAAACTGATCGTCAAGGGAGACGGAGATCGATGCCCACCAAATGCCCATTTTGATGCCCCTCTCCATGTGTTTGCCCGTGGCCGTCGCTGGAGTGGCTTAACAGGGGTTACAGGTATTTCTGATGGGGTTATAGCACCCACTAGCCCTGGTGTAGCACCGTCCCTGATTGGCCGACTGGTTAGAGCGTCAGCCTCACAGTTCTGAGGACCGGGGTTAAATCCCCGGCCCCGTCTGTGTGGAGTTTGCATGTTCTCCCCGTGTCTGTGTGGGTTTTCTCCGGGCACTCTGGTTTCCTCCCACATCCCCAAAACATGCATGAATTGGAGACTCTAAATTGCCCGTAGGTGTGAATGTGAGTGCGAATGGTTGTTTGTTTGTCAACTGGTTGCCAGCCAATCGCAGGGCACATAACCAATCCCAGGGCACATAGAAACAAACAACCATTCGCACTCACAGTCATGCCTACCGACAATTTAGAGTCTCCAATTAATGCATGTTTTTGGGATGTGGGAGGAAACCGGAGTGCCCGGAGAAAACCCACGCAGGCACGGGGAGAACATGCAAACTCCACACAGGCGGGGACGGGGATTGAACCCGGGTACAGATAATTATACCAATTAGAAAGAACAAAGTGTTAATTTGGCTGTAACTGTCATAAACCACATTTGGCATAGATTGCTATGTGCAGGTGAGCATTAGTCAGTAAATATTTACTTAATATATAACATGAATCATTTCATTGCCATATAGTTTATATTCAGTTAAAATTGCTTTGTTATTTTTCCATGCTAAAGTAAATTTTCTTCAATTTAACAATCTCTGTTCCAAAAACAAATTGTGATTTTAGAAGAGAAATGGAAATAGAGCCAACAAACTTAAAGGTAAACATATGATTTAATTTTTGCTGCATATCCTGTAAGAGTGAATCGCTTGACAACCATCAAAGCAAAGTAAAAGAAAAAGAAGAAATGTCTGACCTTGCGAAACTGTGAAGAGCAATACCACGAGTTCAGCTGTAGCTCTCATATCTTTGATGAACCACTCAGCTGCCTCCGAAGCGTTGCGAGAAAGAGTGTTGAGCAGGTTTTGTATTTCTTTCTATACTGCTGGCAGAAAGAAAAGGGAAGTTCTACTTCTCGTTTTATCAACACAACAACTGAAGGCCTTCATGTTGGAATCCATTGAAATTTAAAAAAAAAGATGTAAGGTAGCCTTTAAGGAGCTCCTTTACACAGACGATTGCTGAAAGTTGTAAAAACTGCTGAGATCACCACCAAGACACCATTGCTCTCTCCGCAAATCCTCCAGGAGGGCTGCCTCCATCATAAAAGACCCTTCTCGGACTATTCACACTTCTATCGTCAGGCCGGAGGGACAGAAGTGCAGGGCTACCACCATCTGACTCCTAAACAGTTGACAGGAGTAAGCATGCAGTTTAAGTTTACACGTGCGTATCTGTGTGTTGAGACTACCTCTGAACAATCTGCTTAAATTGCACAATACCATACACTATTTGATGTTCAAATCCTTTATTTTGTATTGTTTTGCCTCTATTTGTGTTGTTTTTGCATTGTATTATGTTTTTATATCTTTTATTTTATATCTTCTACTGCAGATTTGAAAAGGACACTTTTCCTCATCAAGGACGGTGACGAGTCTGCATATCGACAGGAAGTGGAGCGGCTGGAGCTGTGGTGCGGCCGACACAACCTGGAGCTGAACACGCTCAAGACTGTAGAGATGATCGTGGACTTCAGAAGGCATCCTTCGCCACAGCTGCCCCTCACGTTGTCCAGCTCCCTTGTCTCAACCGTCAAGACCTTCAAGTTCCTGGGAATTACAGTCTCTCAGGAACTGTGGGTGACCAACATCAACTCCGTCCTCAAAAAGGCCCAGCAGAGGATGTACTTCATGCGGCTTTTGAGAAAGCACGGTCTGCGACGGGAGCTGCTGAGGCAGTTCTACACAGCGGTCATCGAATCAGTCCTGTGTTCTTCCATTACAGTCGGGTTTGGTGCTGCTACAAAAAAGGACAAACTCCGACTGCAACGGACAATCAAACTGCTGAAAGGATTGTCGGTACCCCCCTACCCACTCTTGAGGACTTGCACACTGCCAGAACTAAGACAAGAGCGTGCAAAATCCTCTCTCTCTCTCCCTCCACATCCCGGTCACCGGCTCTTCCAGCTCCTTCCCTCGGGTAGGCGCTACCGATCAATGCAAACTAGAACTAGCAGACATTACAACAGGTTCTTCCTTCTTGCAATCAACTTCTTAAACACCTAACCTACAATTCCATTACAGCCTGCTGCCAATTTTTTTACTTGAGTTTGTTGTCACATTTCTGTGGGGCCAATTATACATTACTTGTGCACTCACTGTAGTAGTCTCGCCACGCTGCACTATTTGCATATCTGTTGTTGACCAATACTGGCCACTCATGCCAGAATAGCATCTGCTCCATCTGCACACTGATTGAGGAATATCTGCAACATTTGCACAATCAACATTGTCCCAGATCATCGCACTATTCGCTTGAAGTCCCGGCGCCCTTTGCACAATGGTCATTGCACCGGACTATTGCAATATCAGTCTTTTGAACTGCTCTTAGTGCTGGAGGACTGCATCTTTTTGCACAATTGTCAAAAAAAAATAAAAAAATAAAATGTACCGGCATTACCAGATAACTAGCAACACTTTATTGCTCAGTGACTGTTTTTTTTCTCTTTATGTCTCAAAAGTGTTCTCTGTCAATTGACTGTCTTTTGTCGTACTAGAGCAGCTCCAACTACCGGAGACAAATTCCTTGTGTGTTTTTTGGACATACTTGGCAAATAAAGATGATTCTGATTCTGATGTTTTATTTTAAATCTTTTGATATAACTTAATATCTTGGACTACATTGATATTCATTGCACACATCTGAAAATATATACAATCGACGTACCTGTACATTCAGTCGTTCCAGTGTATGGTTTTAGGTGCTTGGCTGAAGGTGCAGTAAATGCAAAGGTTAGAAGCACTGAAGGACTTCTGAAGTTCTATCTTGAGGGTTCCACAAAAAAATACTCCATGTGATTTTAAAAATTGTCTTCGATTGGCTGGCAACCAGTTCAGGGTGTACTCCAGCTCCTGCCTGATGATAGCTGGGATAGGCTCCAGCACGCCCGCAACCCTTGTGAGGAGAAGCGGTTCAGAAAATGTATGGATGGATGGGTCTATTTGAAGAACACGGTAACATGAAAAAATGTGACACGGACAAGAGCTTGATAATGATCATACAAACGTGATGTGCAATGACGCTCGGTCAAAGAGGACATAAAAAGATTATTCATGAGGGCCAGTTCTATATATTTGAGGCAATATATTAAGTATTCAGTGTTCCTCATTTGGATTAACCATACAAGATCAATAGCCAGAAATAATCAGATTTGCAATGTGCTGCTGGACATGTACTTCCCCTCGCAGGGCTCACTATTATACTATGGCTCCCTCCTCTGGTAAAATAGTATACAAGAAAATACAATACTGTAAATAAATACATTCAGTAAATTAGTTGGTTTGTAAACAAAGAGTCTGCTGAAACTAATACCACACAAACAATAACATCCATCCATCCATTTTCTGAACTGCTTATCCTCACTAGGGTCACGGGCGTAGTGGAGCTTATCCCAGCTGAATATGGGTGAGAGGCAGAGTACACCCTGAATTGGTTGCCAGCCAATCACAGGGCGCATACAGTATAAACAAACAACCGTTCGCACTCACATTTACACCTATGGGCAATTTAGAATTTTCAATCAACCTACCATGCATGTTTATGGAATGAAACCGGATGGAGGATGAAAAAGGGAAAGGCAGTTGGTCCCGATGACATACCTGTGGAGGTATGGAAGCATCTATGGTGGCTGTGGAGTTTTTGACCAGGTGGTTCAACAGAATTCTAGCAGGTGAGAAGGTGCCTGAGGAATGGAGGGAAAGTGGAACAGTGCCCATTTTTAAGAACAAGGGCAATGTTTTGTTTTGTGGGAACAACAGAGGAAAAAGGTTAATGAGCCACACTATGAAATTACGCAAAAGAGTAGTGGAGGCTAGACTCAGCAAAGAAGTGATTATTTGTGAGGAACAGCATGGTTTCATGCCTAGAAACAGTTCCACATATGCATTGTTTGCCTTGTGAGTGTTGATGGAGAAGTACAAAGGAAGTCAGAAGGGGCTGCATTGTGTTATTTTAGCTCTAGACAAAGCCCATGACAGGGTATCGAGAGAGGAACTGTGGTACTGCATGAGGAAGTCTGGAGTTGCAGAGAAGTAAGTCCGAATAGTGCAGGACAAGTATGGGGGCAGCAGAACACTGGTGAGGTTTGCTGTTGTTGGAGGTGGGAGGATTGCATCAGGGATCAGAAATGAGCTCCTCCCTTTTTGCAATAGTGATGGATAGGCTGACAGATTAGGTTAGACTGGAATCCCTGTGGACCGTGATGTTCCCAGATGACATTGTGAGCTGCAGTGAAAGCAGGGACCAGGTGGCGGAACAGTTAGAAAGATGGAGGCATGCACTGGAAAGGAGAGGACTGAAGATTAGCCAAAGTAAGACTGAATAATATGTGCATGAATGAAAGGGATGGAGGGGGAAAATGAGGCTACATGGGAGAAGAGATAGAGAAGGTGGAGGATACTTACAAAACATGTTGTTTTTTACTTTAAATCCAGTCCAGAACAATGGGGATTGTGGTCAGGAGGTGAAGAAATGATTCCAAACACATTGGAACAGGTAGAGGAAGGTTTCAGGTCTTTTATGTGTCAGAAGAGTCTCTGCTGGGATGAAGGGCAAAGTTTATAAGACAGTGGTGAGGCCTGTACGGATTAGAGACTTTGGCACCGAAGAGACAACAGGAAGCAGAGTTGGAGGTGGCGGAAATGAAGATGTTGAGGTGTGACCAGGTTGGATAAAATTAGAAATTAGCTCCTCAGAGGGTCAGCCAAGGTTTGATGTTTTGGAGACAAAGTTAGAGAGAGCAGACTTTTGATGGTTTGGACATGTCCAGAGGAGAGATAATGAGTATAGTGGTAGAAGGATGATGAGGATTGGAGGTGCCAGGCAAGAGAGCTAGAGGAAAACCTAAGTCAAGGTTGATAGACATATTGAGGAAAGACATGGGGGCAGTTGGCATTAGAGAGGAGGATGTAGAAGATACAGTAGGTTTGGATGGGAAAGGATGATGCTGTGATGAACCCTAACCTTAACAAGCCCAAAGGAAAAAAAGAAATGGCCCGCAAGCTTCAACTTAAACAAAAATAATTAATTGTTGCTCCATATAAATCATGTTTTTTTCCTGTAAGAGTGAAACGCCTGACCTTGTGAAAATCTAAAGAGCAATATCAAGAGTCCAGCTGTAGCTCTCATAATCACTGACGACGCACTCAGCTGCCTCTAAAGGAATGTGAGAAAGATTGTTGAGCGGTTTTTATATTTGTTCGTTTTATGCTGATGGCAGGAAAAAAAGGAAGTTACTTTTTGCTTAATCAATATCAAACTTCCATCTCAAAGGGAATAAAACTGCTAACTTAACCTTCAAGGAGCTCCTTTAAACACACAAGCAACACTAAATACATACTGTACAATACCTCTATATTCATTTGTAGGTTCAGTAAATCCAAAAGGGGAAACGCTTAGTTTGATTCTCTGAATGACTGCAAATAATTGTTTACTTGAAGAACACGCTTGTAACAAGGACGAAAGCTAGATGACAGTCTCACAAAGGCGATATAACCGATGACGCACAATCAAAAGGAATGTGAGGGGCAGGTTAAGATCCAATATGAAAGTTAGGAAAAGTCAAAGTCATTGAGGTCAAAGAATTGTCCAACAATTTAACTGAACCTCAAATGGCTTGACCAATGAAAATAACTACACATTACAATGATTACAACAGATGGAAGATCTGGGACTTTCTTAGATCCTGAATTGGTTGGAAATCAACTTTCATGGCTCTGTTTTTCAATTGCTTTTTTTTGTGTTGCAGTGTCTGGCTGAGCGATGGTGGGCGTTGACATCGGTGACGCACCAGTCACAAATTATAATCAGCAGCCTTTTTAGGTGCCATCGTGACAGTGTGCGGGCGTCAGAATATTCGCCATGTTCGCCGCCGACGTTTGTGCTGTCTCATCTTAGTTTATTCAACGAGTAGGTTTTTTTTTACCACACTGACCTTTTGTCGTGGCCCCATGTGTTATTCGTTTTTTTTTATTCTCTCTGGTCATGCATCTCTTTGTCTTAGCACTTCTCGCCCTTGCATGCTACTTTTGTTGAATTAAATTTTTTTTGGAGTCCATTGGTCTCGAGTCTATTTTTGGGATCTGCTTTTATAGCACAGCCGTCCATGGCCAAATGGATCCCACAGACTCAGACTCTTTTCGCCACGTGTTGGCAAATCAAGGACAGTTGGTAGGAAGACGTGAGAGGTCGTTACACGAGCTGCTCAGTATTCAGTATAAATCAATGGATGGATGGAGACATCTTTTGAGTTCTCTGAATATTTTTTTTCTTAATTGTCTGGGACAAGCAAATTTCTGTCTGACTCTGAACCAATCCACAGGTCAAATAACTCGATACCTTCCCCAAGGGTATGGGTGGGCCTCCCACAGTGAACTCACCTATCGCAGAATCATTGTGGCTGTTCTCAATGGCCCTAATCCCTACCACACTGGGGCATTTGCTTCAGAAACTGCAAAATGTACTGTCCTCATGGCACTCCAACAACCTTGACTCAAGCCTTTCTTAAAATTCCTCTTATTATTGATACCACCGGCCATTATTGCCACAATATGCACCAGCGACTACAACCCAACAGGATCAGGTGTGCTGAGACATTGTGAAATAACAAACATGGATATTGATCTGAAAATTATCTATAGTCAAAAGAAGACCACCCTCTTTGAGTGTGAAGAGAATGCCAGTGCCGGGGAACAGGACCTGCCTAGCACCTTCCATAAGTAGTGCTGACAGAGTTCATGCAGCATTTCTCGAGGTTTGCTTCCAGAGCTGCTGCTCTGCAAGGACATGACTTCCGCTGTCTCCTTGGTAGCACTTCATGTCCTGTACTGCTAGGCTGCTTGTTCCTTCCTCTTAACTGACACTCCCATTCCCAGAACTGCAGATCCCTTTTCCTGTTTAAATTGGACAATGAAGTCAACGTTAATGCCTCTGCATAGTGAATGAATGTCTATACCCTCACCTTGGCACACCCAAACCAGCCAAACATATTAAGACAGCCAAAAGCAAAACAAAACAAATTGAAAAATGTTAAGTTTAAATACCATAACAATGCCAAAGCAAAACAGACACTGTATTGAAAGCATACAACTAGTTTATATACACCTTACATAAACAAATAATAATTTGGACCACAAAAAAATGTATCAAAAGGCAAGTAAAACACACACACACACACACACACACACACACACACACACACTGTAATGAGGCGTAAACGCTGAATCTTGAACTCCAAAGCAGACAAAAAAGATGTACAACAATCGAGGGTTTTATTGAACAACGGATGTATATGAAAGTGAGCTACTAACACAAAATAATAACAAAAAACAATGACAAGCGGTCAACGTGAATAATAACAAAAACTGTCAAAAACTAGAGGAAGATGGACATAGTCACTGCAAAAGGACGATGCCTCCCTATAATAACTACACAAACAAGTTAAGGAAAACAGTAACGAGCACCTCTGAAGAAACAGAAATTTAACGACACCAATTTGTTTGTTGTAAAGTTATAAATATATTGAATCCAAGATGAGACCAAGATTTTCCCTCCCTGGTAATGTATTACTCATTAGTGTTACAAGATCTCAGGTGTGAATGGGAAGCAGGTGTGCTAAAATTGGTGCTATCCCTCTCTCATCCCGGTCACTGGAAGTTCAATATGACACCTCATGGCAAAGAATCTGATCCTTTTAAACCACTATATGGTCTTGGCTACCGTGCTGCAGCTCGGTTTCAGGGTGTTCCTTTTTACCTCAGTCATCTTTATGTAGAGCGACAATTTTTTTTTTTTCTGATCCTCAGAGAATTCTTTGCCATGAGGTGCCATATTGAAGTTCCATTGACGGGTGTGAGAGATGGATAAGACCAAATTTAACACGCCTGAGACCTTTTTATGGTAACTACCATGACACCATGGAGGGAGGGGGGGTGTAATCGGGGGCTAATCATTTTGTTGCCAGCAGTTTAGACATTAATGATAGTGCATTGAGATATTTTGATGGGACAGTCAACATCTACTGTTCTACAAGCTGTACACTTGACTACTTTTTACATTGTAGCAAAGTATCATTTCTTCAGTATTATCCCATGAAAATGTATTTGTTATTGTTCCACATAAGCGGCACGGAGGCCGACTGGTTAGAGCGTCAGCCTCACAGTTCTGAGGACCCGGGTTCAATCCCGGGCCCCGCCTGTGTGGAGTTTGCATGTTCTCCCCGTGTCTGCGTGGGTTTTCTCCGGGCACTCCGGTTCCTCCCACATCCCAAAAACATGCATAAATTGGAGACTCTAAATTGCCCGTAGGCATGACTGTGAGTGCGAATGGTTGTTTGTTTCTATGTGCCCTGCGATTGGCTGGCAACCAGTTCAGGGTGTACCCCGCCTCCTGCCCGATGACAGCTGGGATAGGCTCCAGCACGCCCGCGACCGTAGTGAGGAGAAGCGGCTCAGAAAATGGATGGATGGATTGATGGATGTTCCACATAAAACTCTGTACACTATGAAAAATAGTGTCCTAAAACCATATAGACTAATCATAAGTTGTCATCTAAAATATTTATAATAGAATATCTAATTGGATTTTGGTTTGATGTCATGTGTTAAACAACTTAAAGATAACAATCAGTCAGCAGTTGATAAGTCTTTCATTTTATATATAAACCCAACTATTACATATTTAGCAGGAAAAAAAATACTGTACATGTACACAATGTAATTCTGAATAGTTACAAAAACTGAAATATGTAAACAGATGTTCATATACTCTACAATATAAACATAGCTATCAAATAAGCTATATACTACAACTCACAAAATATTGCAGTCATTCTACAGTATTTGCTGATTTAATTTAGTCCATGATGAAAATTGTCTTGCGTAAGATCACTCGTTTTCCAAAATTCTACTGTAGTCTTTTTTTTCTTGGCTTTACCTGAACCTTGTCAGAAAATGAAAATGTTACCATTTTGTCACAGTAATTTATTTGTACAACATGTCTGTGGGAGATTCGTACCTGACCTCCTGTTTCGCCTTCTTTTCTTGTACACGCAACAAGACAAGACTACAATTACCAGTAAAGCGGCCAATGCAGAACACACTGGAATCAGGATGGAAAAACGATTTTCTGAAAAGAAGAAACAACAATTTTAACTATAAAATACAAATTCGCAATTCAGGTAACACTCAAAATGGATGTGATGGACAAACAACACAGTGGAACCTCCAAAATTGAACATCTTCGGTAAAATATCCTTCAAAAGAATAGATTGTGTTTGACTTTGGAGGTTCAACGGTATTCGATAGCTTCTGTGATTACATATGAATGGCCATTTTGACAAAAATGGAGCCACAGATTCTAGCAGACTGCTTATCACAGCGTCGTTCGATATTCCATTTGCTAGCCCTACAAAGCCAAAGTCCGTAAAACTTTGGTTTTGTCAAAGCAAAACTCGTCGGAAATAAAGGTTTTATTTCAGAAACCAACAACTTCCATATGCATTTTACTGGAATTACGGTAATTTCCATTGAAGCCAATCACAAGCACATGCATATTTAAGGCATCGCAAACTCGTCACTCATCATGCATGTCCTCAAAAATGTCTGTACCCATTATTTCTAGTTAACACGCTAACACTCATTTTGCTTGAAAGTGAGTGTAAAATACGGTAATTGCATGAAGCAATCCAAGAGAGATTATGTCATGAAACTCATTGGATCAGTAAACTTGGTGTTAGTGATGAGGTCTGCAGGTTCTATGAGAAAACCTTCACCAGTGTTTTTCGCAATCAAATGGGGCGACAGGATCTTGAGGATAGCAGCAACAAATATTTACTAATTTTAATTCAAAAAGAATAATACTTTCAGTATCAGTGTAATTTTATACAGTTTTGTGAAAATGTTGGACTTGTCTGTTTTTGACAAAAAAAAAATAGTTTGGAGTTGTCTGGTTTTGGGATGAAATCACATCAAAGACCTCTTTGATAGACAAATAAAAAAATTGTTTTTCCAAATTAGCATCTTAATTGCTTAATCTATATTCATTTTGAATACCCTAATTAAAAATTATTAGCTTTAACCTGGAACCAGAACTAAAAAAATAATAATAATAATTCTCAACTCATAAAAAAATTTAAATGTAAGCATTGGTGTTTGAACTTTTCGCTACTTACCTCGGACATCCAGTTCCACTGTGACGATTTTGACAAGGTGCCCATTCAGATCAAAGACTTCCACTGTATACTGACCTGAGTCAGTCCTCTCAATGCTGGAAATTTTTAAAGTCCCATTGTTAATGAAGAACTCTGTTCTATTTCTGAAGGCTTCTTGTATCACCGGCTTTTCTTTTTTCACTGTAAAAACAACGATGGGTCCACTAGGAAGCAGTTTTTTACATCGTAGCTGAAGGCCACTCATGTCGAGGATCACTTGGATGTAGACAGATCCTCCAAGCGTGACGGAGCAATGAGAGTTCTCCTTGGTACCATCACATCTAGATTCACCAGGTGTAAGGAAAGCTGTAAGAAGAAAAACATCAAATTTAGACTAGATTGAGAACATTATCCATGCATTATTCCTGATGAAAACATTACCATGTGCCGTTCCACCAAACAGCAGAAGAAGAATGAGAGCCTGCTCCATATTCCTGCCTTCTATAGCAAGATTGAGAGACAAACAGAATTATCATTAATTTAACAGGAAACGGGCAAGTCGAAAAGGAAGGAAGTTGAGTAAAATATCTCACTTCTCGTTTGAAGAATTACAGCAGTCTGTTGCGTGATTGAATGACCAAGCACAGTTTCAAGGTGGCTGCTTGTAACTACCTTCTTTCAACGCAGAGAAAACTATAGAAGAATGGACCAACATTGGGTAAAATGGTGCATCATGAAAACCTCTTCACAATCAGAATCATCTTTATTTAGCCAAGTGTGTTAAAAAACAGGAAATCTGTCTCTGGTAATTTTATGTAAAGTTAAATGTAAAGTGGAACAGATCATTTCAATTTCTCTTCATTGATATCTGAAATATTATTCTATAAACAAATCAGCGCTCGACCAGCATCCCTGAGCACATTGTGTTGTGCTGTATAGTACTGTTTTTTTTTTTATTTCCATTTGTTTTTTTATACATCAACTACATTTCCCCATGTAACAGCAATTATTATATTACAGGTTCTTAGTGTCTGAAACTAGTTTCCTCGTGCAAAATGTAAATTTACTTGATAAACAAATATTTCCAAGCCTCGTGTTTGACATTGTTGGCCACGCCGTTGTGATTTTTTCCGCCCACACTTGGCATCATATTGAGGAGCTGCTGAGGAGGAATGAGAAATGGACACTGTGTTTTAAAAATCACTAGGTGGGCACATTCTTAAACTTTGCTTCATTGTACATTGGATTCATCACATTTATGTCAAATGATTTAGATGTGTTGCTCACCTTTTTGAGTTAGAACACGAACTGAATACAAAAATTGTTTCAAAAGTATGTTATATAGTATTCCTTTTTAAAGTTTTCTTATGCTTTGTATGTTTTGATCATTATTTTGACACGGAATCTTAAATGTAACCAAATGTTTTAAATTGGATTCACTTGTAATGTTAATTTTAAGAGATCTTAAAAAAGATATTGGATGGTTTCACTCTTTTAAAACGATCTTTCTTTGTATTTGTCACAATATTGTACATATACAACATATATACGACACATATACAATACATTAATACATTGAGAAACAACAGGAGGCTTTTTGCAACAGGAATATGAAAATATATTTGGAATTAGCTATTGCAAAGTAATTTAGCGGAGGCAGTGCTGTTGTCCGTCACGATTCCCTTCATAGATAGATAGATTCACATTTTACGTGATAGGAAAACGTACATCATTGCTGAGGTAGCAGGGTCTTCCCGTACACTGAAAGAGCTGCAGTACAAAACAGAGTCTATAGCCAAAACACACAATGCTTTAAATAAAATATACATTGAAAACATTAACACAGAAAATAATACATTATAATATATTGATTGAATGGTATCATCTCAACAAGGAAACGGGCCTGGCTCTGGGCAACAGGTGAGAATTCTGTATTGTGTTTGAACACAAGGTTCTAGGCAATACTGTTTCCATTCTTCAGAATTATGAAATAGTGTTGAATGCACCAAACGTCCGGTAAACAGATAAACCAACATTTTATTCCAAAAAAAGAAGTCTGAATCACATACTTGCATCTATCTTCCAATAAGACAAAAAAATATCTTTCTAAACACAGTGGTGGCACTTAAGGGCCATCTTGCTGCGAATAAACTATATTGAAGTGAGTTGAGGAGCTTCATTGAGACAAACAATTCTCTGTCACTATCTTGTGGAATCTTGGTGCCAAGAAACTATGTTGAAGTGAGTTGAGGAGTGACATTTACACAGAAATAGTGCTTTGCTGCCATTTTGTGGCATCTGTAATCATTTAAAAACCTTTTTAGGGGCGTGTCAATTACTCGTTGTTGCTTTTCACGGCAGAGCTCGGTCCATATCCCCTGCGAATAGTGGGTAAACATCGTACCTCATCCATCCATCCATTTTCTGAGCCACTTCTCCTCACTAGGGTCACAGGTGTGCTGGAGCCTATCCCAGCTGTCATCGGGCAGGAGGCAGGGTACACCCTGAACTGGTTGCCAGCCAATCGCAGGGCACATACAAACAAACAACCATTTGCACTCAGGCCCAATTTAGAGTCTCCAATTAATGCATGTTTTTTGGGATGTGGGAGGAAACCGGAGTGCCCGGAGAAAACCCACGCAGGCACGAGGAGAACATGCAAACTCCTCACAGGCGGGGCCGGGGATTGAACCCGGGTCCTCAAAACTGTGAGGCTGACGCTCTAACCAGTCGGCCACCGTGCCGCCAACATCGTACCTGTGAAATTCATTTATGCCTTCTATTCATATCCTATTCGACATGATTCTCGTGTTGAGTCTCCTGAAAAATGACCTGCTATGAGACAGTTGAAGCTTCTTCTTCCAGTCTGTATTCTTCTTTGGATAAAAGGAGCCCCAGCTGTCCTCTTCTTCGTCTCCCAGCCAGGGAACCCAGGCACCACCATTGAGGCTAGGGTCAGCCCGATGGTCTTCTGATGGGTATCGTACTGGGACGGCGGTGCGGTTGTAGTACACCAATCTTGCCAGCAACTCTTTGACAATATCTGGTCTCTGCTCAGAGAGGTCAAAACGTTCATAGGGGTCTCCAGAGATGTTGAAAAGCCATATCGATTTCCTGGGTTCAGTGTGCCTCTCGAGGTTCCACCAGCTGCCAGGGAAGCTCGGAAGCATCTGGGGTGGGGTCCAGTCTCCGTAACCAGGATCTCCTGTGAGCAATTTCCAGTCCCCAGCTCGGATGGAAGCCTGCACAGCTGTATTCCAAATCCCATATCCCTTCTGCAGGGAGCCACTGCGAGCGTGGTTATAGAGAGGGTCAATGTTGTGCAGGATCTCTAATCTGGGAGACTCCTTCCCCTCACTGATGGCTTCCCAAACATCATATCCATCCACCCCCTTAGTAAGAGACTCATTCCCACCTGCCAAGCCTACCAGTGTGGGGTACCAGTCAGTGATGTGCACCAGGGCTTTACTCACCCTCCTCTTCTTCCTCAGCAGAGGACTGTGGACAAATCCCAAGCCTCGGACTCCACCTTCCCAGTAGGTGCCTTTACGCCCGCGTAGTGGCCAATTATTTCCACCAGACATTGGTTGTCCGCCATTGTCCGTAGAAAAGATGATGACGCTGTTTTGATAGTAGCCATACTTACGGAGGGCATATGTTATATTCCGAACCGCCTCGTCCACCACAGAGACCATGGCAGCGTACTTCCTGCGGGCCACATTGCCAAGCCCTCGGTACGGATAGATGTACTCCCGCGGGGACTGTAATGGTGTGTGAACAGCTTGAAAGGAAAGGTAGATAAAGAGTGGCTGAGAGTGGGAATCATGGCTTGCCAGGATTTTGCGGACCCTCTGTGTGTACAAATGGGTGGAGTATTTTCCTTTCTGACCCCAGGCTACTGTCTCATCTTCGTGGAGGTCAAAACCACATTGCCTCGGACCATCACAGGACTTGTAGGTGTAGTAATTGACACTACCGGTCAAGGAGCCAAAATATGTGTCAAAGCCACGTCGTGTTGGCAGGCACTCTTTCTTGTAAAAGCCCAAGTGCCACTTGCCCACCATGTGGGTGGAGTAGCCAAGCTCCTGCAGCCTCTGAGGCAGGGTGACATGGTGGAAGGGTAGACAGTTGGGCTGGCGGGGTCGGATGATTGAGTGCTGAAGGCCTGTGTGAATCTGGTACCTGCAGAATAATTACAGAACAGTGTCAGAGTGACAAATGTGCTGTAATATTAGTTCGACCAAATGTCTTAATTTTCTCCTTTACGTTTCTTCCTTCAGCAAATAATTGCATCTCACTCATTCTTCACAATCAGAATCAGAATCATCTTTATTTGCCAAGTATGTCAAAAACACACAAGGAATTTGTGTCCAGTAGTTGGAGCCGCTCTAGTATGACAACAGACAATCAATTGACAGAGAATACTTTTGAGACATAAAGACATTGAAAAAAAAACAGTCACTGACCAATAAAAGGTTGCTTGTAATCTGGTAATGGTAAATCTGAAAAAATATATAATTTTTTTTTTTTTTTGACAATTGTGCAAAAAGATGCAAAGTCCTCTAGCAAGTAGAGCAGTTTGAAATGACTAACAGAACAATCGTCCGGTGCAATGGCCATTGTGCAAAGGACGTTGAGACTTCAAGAAATTTATGCAGTTTAAAGTGACTTGTAGTGCGATAATCTGGGACAATGTCGATTGTGCAAATGTTGCAAATGAGTGCCCAGTATTGGTCAACAACAGATATTCAAATAGTGCAGCGTGGCGAGACTAGTACAGTGAGTGCACGAATAATGTATAATTGGCCGGACAGAAATGTGACAACAAACTCAAGATAAAAAAAATGGCAGCATGTTGCAATGGAATTGTAAATTAACTCTTTAAGAAGTTAATGGCAAGAGGGAAGAAGCTGTGGGAATGTCTGCTAGTTTTAGTTTGGATTGTTTGGTACCGTCTACCTGACGGAAGGAGCTGGAAGAGGTGGTGACCAAGATGTGGAGGGTCCAAGAGGATTTTGCTTCTTTGTACAAACATTGGTTAGTCTACGTGTCAATGACTACACCAATTTACCTATTTACAGAAGCACACATCTTTGAAATAAATAATATTTTACTCTGTTTGGGGAGCCAAATTGCTGACTATAAAGAAATTAAGCTATAGTCCCAAAGGCACCCCCTGGATGTAGGCTCTGGTAAAGCAGACATGTTTTTATGAAGTAACTTTTTAAAAATACCTTGATCCAAGGGACCGCAGCAGTATTTAGGAAGCAGACTAGCATCTCTCCAACAACTGGTTGCCATTTACACATTTTGCCCGCAGAAGAACTTGAACTGTGACACTCCAGTGGCAAAGCCCAAACCCTTACAGAAAAACTAATGCAACCTCCAGATTAATGGGCCAGAAGGCATTGTTTCTGACTTTTTTTATTTTTGTTTTAAAGCCAATTCCGATCCCCCTGTCCACATGACAACATATGATGAGGAAGGAGAAAGATAAATGTGTCATGAATTGTGCCCTTGTTGGAGCTTGGGTGTAGCTTTGCGCCCCTCTCGCCCTTTCTCTTTCTCTTCTCAGTAATCATCACCACCTCGGCCTCCATCATCACCTGCATTTAAGCCTGTCAGATCCAAGACTCCATTGCCAGAGTACTAATGTTCACCCGGTACACTGGCTATCTATTGACATGTAAGCTACGCCAGTCCTCGCAATATTTCTGACCTCCATGTTCTTCCTTGTCCTCAGTGCTCCTTCCGTGTTCCCCGCCCTGCTGACCTCTTCCATCACGCCACCAAGCCATTCACCTGCTCAAGCTACCGCCTGCGGCACGCTCCCTGTCTCGAGGACCCGCCAGTACACCTCAAGGATCCACCACCGAATCTCTTCTCAATAAACCATTCTCCACAAACTTCTTCAGCCTCCACCTGCTTTTGGGTTAAGTTAAAATAATCGTATCGTGACAAAATGAAATGTTTCGTTGTTTTTCACGATTCAAGGAGGTCAGCTACATAATATTGCCAGATTTTTTTTCCTACCAACAGTTACAGTACCTTTCAAAGTTTTAGTGAGTAAAAATGACTTTCAAAGAACTCAAATGTCATTATCATTTTGGGCAAGTATTTATATTGCGAGATGAAATACAATGCAATTGGAATTTATACCAAAGCTATAAGTTAAATTGTTATTTAATAATTATAAGATAAATCTGCATTTTCGTTGATTTTTTGTTTAAGATTGGGTTCACTATAAACAAATTCTAAATTAACTATTATAGTCAAGCACTTCCATACCATTTTTTTCGCACAACACATTTCTCAAAACCTAAAGGAGTTGTGCAGACTGGACTATGAGAGAGCTACTGTACCTCCCAGTGATGAGTTGGCTTCGGGATGGAGTGCAGATGGGCTGGATGTAATAATTCTCCAGCTTCACCCCATCAGCAGCCATCTTATCCAGCACCGGCGTCTTTATATCTGAGCTGTGATAGCCTATGTCGTTGAATCCCTGATCATCTGTCATTATGAAGATTATGTGAGGAGGCTTTGGACCAAGAGATCCCCCGCCAAAAGTCTGATCTGGCTCATTTTCCACCTGATTGGGACCATTAAAATCCCAGGTCAGGTATCCGAGGCTGAGAAGACTCATTACGGAGAATCCAGTCAGAGCTGTTGTAGCCATTGTTATTCGTTTAAAGGCCAAACAATCCAGTCTCCAGTGTGATGTCACCAAAGCATCTTGCAGTCATAAAAGAAAAAACTGTACCGTGCTCTGATATTTCAAATTTGAGAGCCTCAGCCACACATTCATTAGAGTTCATCGCCACTCCAAAATGTTTCAAAGCTCCAGGGAAAACATTTTTCTTCCCCTAGAAGTCCCGTTAACACCGCCCATTTACCTTGCAGCTTGGCTGAAAAAACATCAGCTTCCTACCACCTTCAGTCAAACCCCCCGCACGCACACACACACACACACGTACACACACTAATGTTTTTACTACGGCCAAGTAAGTAAGTCATGAACTAGATCAAATTCCAGCTCTGAGAGTTTAATATACTTGTAAACAGGTAGAAAGCGGGTGACTTTATTTATAAATTCAAGTTGAAATATCTCTTTATTAATTAGCTAATTAATCAGAGATTGTGCTAGACACCATGGACAAATTTATGGAAACTGTTTGGGCAAGGTCATTCTCTTTTCCAACATGACAAGGTTCATAAATGCAGGCTTGGATGAGTTTGTTGTAGACTGTGGAATAACAATAAACTCTCATCATAATCTTTTCAGACACCAGCAAAATATTTTCCCTAGAATGTACTGTATACATCGTTCAAGTATAAATCGTTGTATTTAATATGAAAAAAAAAAACAGAAGAAGAAAGCACCATCTCTGTATTTATGACATGATATGTGATCCAAGTGACCCATATTTCCATCTTGACACATAACTAGAAAGTAAAGAAAAACACTACTTGAGACTTGGGATCGGAGACAGACAGACCCTCAGTCAGAAAATGTAGTGTGCAGGGGAGATTTGAGTCGTGGGCAGAGTTGGATCGACACAATCATCAACCCTGTTCCACACTCCAAAGCTCTCACAAATGTTCCCTTAATATTGCTGCTGTTTTATGATTGATGCAGAAGTAGGAGGAAAGAGACAGACCATACAGCCTGGACTCAGACAACATCTCCAAGGAGGCGTAAAAGACCCACTTTACAAATCATCCTGCAAGTCAACACAATATGATGGGACTGTACTACCCCAGTACACAGCTTCTGTGTCGATAAAGACCCTTGTTACATCCCACTGTAGGCCTTCCTTGTGTCAAGGCATGAATGTGGAGTGTTAATGCATACATTTTGAAGATCGAAAGAGGATGTGTATGTTATTAGTTGTCAGAAAACATTGTCAAATACAGGCAACCATTACAAAGTGCATAAGCGAAAGTAATTCAGGTGTGGCAAACTTAACAATTTAGTAAAGAAAGCAAGCAAGCGCTGATAAACTGAACAACATCAACAGGCCTCGGAAACCACAGATGATAAATGTTAGAAAAATATAGGCCCTTATAAATTGCATTTATAAAATGGATTGTGTGTTCATTATAATCTCATAATCTTTTGTTTTAGTGAGAGGTTAAGAAAGTTGACCATGTTCCTCTCTTTCTCATATTCCTTTGTTGGTAGAAAGCAAGATGTCTGTGATTGGGGGGTGCGAATGGCAATAGGCAAGTAATAACTGCATGTTCATGTGTGCATACTGTATATGATGTCGCCAAAGGAGAAATAGGCAGACACTGCTTAGAGCCATCATGTTGTATTTCAACTGTCTCCTTGAATGCAAGTTCTTATTAAATTGTATCTCTCAATATTCTCAAAGTGATAGTCTGGTCTCTTTTCTACTAAAGTGTGAACATTTTTACCTTGCCAATAACTAACGTAGATGATGGCAGAATCATTTACTTGATGAAGAGAAAATGCTTTTTAAGATCAAAAGAAGGCAAGGCAAGGCAGCTTTATAGAGCTCATAATGTGCTTTACATTATTTTTTACATGAAGTACAATATTTAAAAGTATTAAAAAACAAAATACATTTAAAAACAAAGCATTGAATTAAAGACAGCTTACTAAAATTACTAAAAGAACATACACTAGAAGAAAATAAATATGTTTTAATGATTTTAAAATGCTTTACAATAGCTCAATCCTAAACATAAGAAAAAAAAATTTTTATCTGGATTTAAAAACATTCACACTTGGCTCTGACTTCACCTCTGTAGGCAGCTTATTCCATTTGTGTGCAGTATAACAGCTAAATGCTGCTTCAACGTGTTTGGTTTGAACTCTGTGTTCTACCATCTGACCTGAGTCTACAGATCTCAGACCCCCACTGGGTTTATATTCTAATAGCATTTGTTTATGGATCCATCCATCCATCCACTTTCTGTACTGCTTATCCTCAGTAGGTACACGGGCGTGCTGGAGCCTATCCCAGCTATCTTCGGTCCTATCCCAGCTATCTTAGAGTTTCCAATACATGCATGCTTTTGGGATGTGGGAGGAAACCGGAGTACCCGGAGAAAACCCACGCAGGCACGGGGAGAGCATGCAAACTCCACACAGGCGAGGCCGGGATTTGAACCCAGGTCCTCAGAACTGTGAGGCAGATGTGTTAACTAGTTCCCCACCGTGCCGCCAGGACTTACACCATTCAGTTATGTACCTTCCATTTTCTGCAATTAAATTCTTCAGATGTAATCGTCAACTTGTATCAGAATGACAGTACAAGGAAACGGGAACGTGCTGACTGAACCTCAGTGTACTGTATATGTGTGTAAGGGAAAGGTCTTAAGGAGGAGTGTAAATGCTAATTCAGAAGATCTTTGTGATGCTGAGGTGTGCAGATTAAATAGAGATCTGCAAAGGTCTGTGCAAAACATCTGAGAGTAACACATCTTACATTGCTAATATTGATACTGGCAGCAGGATAACTCGTGGGTATGAAGACTGCTGGGCAGCTCATGAGCCTCCCGTAAAGGCTAAGAAAATCCGGCTGTGGATGTTTGCTCAGCAGTGGAGGCATGCCTCGCACAGGCACAGAGCCATCGAAAGTGACAGAGTTGAAAGCAAGTCAGAGTGAGAGAGGCGTGCACCTGAAATTTTAACTCCCTCGTGTAAGTTTAGGTGTCCCAGAGGCAGTAATATGGAGAGGTAGAGACCTACTGGCCTCAAAGACATGAAGTGTCACAGTTGACAGAAAACCACAAACACATCTAAGAAGACACGCCAGTGAGTAGCTTTCCTGTGTGAAAAAAAATTTGTCTCCACATCAATGGACATCAATGTCTTAGGGTAACTGAACCATCACCCCCACCATTAAATATAAAAAATTTAAAACTATTTACACTCACACTGACTCATCCACACCATCTCAATGGCCAAACATTGACCAATGCAACATATTGTACTGTAAGTTACCCTTAACTGGTGAATCGGCACTATACTGTTATTTCCTGGGGGGGGTTTCTGAGAACATAATGTAGTAAGAAAATATGACCTCGAAAAGATTGAATTGAATAATGAAGAATTTAATAGGAACTTGGAGAAAACTGAGGATAAAATAGGCAATACATAATCTAAATGTTTGGACTGTTTTTTAACATCCATCCATCCATTTTCTATATTACTGTAATTTCTTGTGTACAATATCCTCTCAAGTATAATATGCACCCCCAAATTCGCCCCACCCAAATCAGCAATTCCCTTCTACCTCTGTATCATTCGTACCATCGATTTGCTGGTATCTATGCTCAAAACATGAAGTATTATCTGTATTTTATTAGGTTTTTCAAATAAATATTCTGCTCTGTGTGCATGGGTTTACGGTCGTGTCGGTTCCTCGCCGTGCATTTCTACTCGAGTTCTCATCTTAGCAAAGAACAAAGATGGTGATCGACTCAAAAATCAATGCTCAAAGATAAGGAAAGTACTACAATATTTCAATAGTACTGTTGAAAATAGTAGTCTTATTGGATAGGAAGTCTGGATTTCCACTATAATCTCTCATTAGCTTTGTTTATGTCAAACCGGCGACAGCTGCTTCATTGTTCCCTGCTGACGGCAAAAGTGATCACTTTCTTCTTAAAAGCAGCAGAGTAACTTGCCCTTTTCCTCAAAATTTTTTTTGTTTTACTTGGGAGATGTGCTCCATAAAATGGTGGTACAAAAAAATAAATTAGAGTGAAGGGTAGAAATAATCCTTTGTTGTCCACAGACGATTTGACTGCTTGCGCAGTAAAAGATGCACATACTATAACTGATAAACCAGCCATTCTTAATTATCTTAATGAGCACTTTGTTGCTTCAGTAACTCTGTTTGAGTCCTCACATCCACATCAATCTAATGTGCAAGGAGCTTGCCTTCAACCTCCACCTATAATAATAATGCTATGGTTCCAGGATTGGATCTGAATTAGCTGAATTGCAGCCTCCCCACACATACAGTAAGTGTGGTTTCATTAAATTAAACCTAAAACCATGGGAGTATTTTTACCACTTTTTCTATTCCTACTATCAGATAACTCACCGCAGTACAGACGTAGCCTGTGCCTTTTGCAAGCCCATTGCCCAATCCGAACAGGTTTATGGCCATTTCTGTCACACATTGACGAGTAGAGAATCAAGCAGAGACAGGGGGTTGCAGCTGAAATATGTCGGTCACCAGCAGATGTTTGGTTTTGGCTGAAAGAAGAGGCGCTGTTATTGAATACAGCTGCTCCCGTTTACCACGAATACTGCCCAGCCTTGCCAGTAAACCTGCACCTATTACCATACCTCTGACCTGATTTTTCTAAGGACTGGATGGACGTTTTCGCTTTTCCTGTGCGCCAGGTCCGTTCCTAAACATTTAGCTTTAAAAAGAAAAAAAATATTAAATTTAAGGACCTTAAATTCCATACAAAGATGCGTCTGTTTTAAGAATTTGCTCAACATTCATGTTTTTTTTTTGTTTATTCCTTCTCAACATATACAAATTACAAATTGATATGAGCCATATAATAGGTAAATACACATCACGTATGGAGACGTTTCGCAGTCTGAATATTTTCCAATCAACAATTGAATGATTAACACTTTGATGCATGAGGAGACTTGTGGAGGCCGAAATTAAAGTTGTCGGTCAAAAACGTCCCCTCCGGTCAGGCAATTGGATGGATTTGGGACACATTTGTCTGTAACTTCGTATCCAAGGCAAATTCTGGTTGCCACTGTTGTACGGAAGCTTTGCTGCATAGCTTTGCTTGGCATCGGTTGGCTCAAACTTGCATACTGTGATAAAAAGCCACGAAAACGAGGTTTCTTAGCCAATATTATGTGGAAGTGAATGGGACTTCTACCAGCCAACGTTAATGATCATGTGCCAGAATCACGTCACTATGACAGTTTCACGAACGCTCCCATTGAGAACGAAAGCCGGCGGAGACAAGCGAGGCGGCTACGCCAAGCTTGTCCCTCATGCAAATGGAAGTGCCTGGCGACAATGGACGCAAGTATTGTTATAAAAAAACAAACAAAAAAAACAAAAAAACATGTATACTTTATCAGAATTAGAATCATCTTTATTTGCCATGTATGTCCAAAAAACACGCAAGAAATGTGACACTGGTCATGTTTAGACGCCATGTGATGGAACTTGTCCATGTGCTCGTGCTTGTGCGCCAGCGAGCGAGAGAGACTGACACACTGCACTGGCTGCTTACTGGAACACTGCATGCGCTGGCTGATAGGTTTTCGTTTTTACCGCCATGAGATGTAACGTAATGTTGTCTTTAGCTTGATACCCGTGGCTGCTAGCAAAACGATGTCCTATCTGAACATAAAAGTGATTTTAAACAGTAACTCGTTTGGACACCACCGTAAAACGTACTTTAGGATAAGGTCGTGACGTAGACCGGCTCTGGGGTAAATCCTCTTCTTCTGTTGTGATTCTTCTTCTTCGCCTAATAAACGTGGATTACAACTCCTTGTGGTACACAGCGCCAACTATTGTACAGGAGGGATTTAGCAGTCAAAAGGCATCACCGATTTCAAAATGCAAATGGCTCCTTTCGACAAGACGTGCGGTGTCGTGATATGTCAATCATCTGGGGGGGTCCAGTGCTACCCCGGCCTCCCTTCTGGCTCTGCCCCTGGACCCTAGTGAGGATAAGCGGTACGGATGATGAATTAATACAATTGGACAGAATCCAGCTGTGTACTGTCACACCATATTACTTTCCTTGAAGACAATAAATCAATAAATCAATAAATAAAGGCTCCAGCACACCAGCGACCGTATTGAGAAGAAGCAGCTCAGAAAATGGATGGATGGATAAATAAATAAAGCAAAGGTGGTGGCATAAAGGTTAGGAGATTGGACTTTCCACAGAGGCTGCGGCCGGCCCTCTTCGGATTCTCCAATCTCCAAACCTTGATGCCAGTTTTCCTTAACCTTTGTGGGAATGCGTCACGGTGTCAAGGAGACCTGAAAAGGTGCCTCCTTTCGGACACAGGAAAGGAAGGACAGCAATATTTCAAATTCATTTGGCTCCACTTTTCCTAATTGACGTCATCGCGCAATGGCGAGTATTCCTGTTGTAAAGTCTCAAGCTTGCAGGTTTATCTGCACACTTTTGACAATTAGTGTCTTTTAAAATAATCCACAGATTATACCAATGTAAAGTATTTCAACAATGATTAAACAATATATACATCAGTATACTAAAAGGAAGTCAAACAACACATTAGGACCGTAAAACCAAGTGAAACCCATGAAAACTTAATAATGATGCAGAATCGAAAATGAAAATAAAAAAATAGATCGCGCAAGCAACAATTGATAAATGAAAGTCGCGAGCGGCATGTAGATTATTGTAAGAGTACCGTTTCTCTTAACATAAATACTCAAGTAAAAGTAAAATGCATTGGTACAATCATCCAGAATAAGTAAATGTAATGGAGTAAATGCAGCGCGTTCATGCCCCCCTCTGTGTACTATTTCTTTGACTAAGATAAAAGTTTTACTTAATTAAAGTCTCTAACGTGACACTCGAGCAGGTGGTCTGTCGCTTTAAATATTGCTGCTGTGGCTCTGCTAAAGGATCGTAAAGGTTGCCAGAGAGTAACCTATGCCAAAATGACTTATAAGGTGGTATCGAGGCACCTTTCCTCAGCATTTTGTAGAATTCGAACTACCTATCCTCCAAGTACTCCCGGTTCATCTCGCGCGGATAGGATAGGAAAGTTGCTAAACAAAAACGAGAACAGATTTGTATCAGTAGATACGACACGCCCAAAAACATAAGCACATTCCGTGTGTGTGGACGGCAAGAAAACCAAAAGACCAAGAATGCCGGTACATTGCGCTGCATACGGTTGTGTAAAATGCCCTACAAGTAGGACAAGGGAACTGGTAGTCCCTTCCACATTTAAGTCTTTTTTTGGGGGGGGGGGTAATAAAATGTTTTGTATGACAACATACACTTTGGCGTTGACAGAACAGTAACCGTCATAAAAATAGATTGAGAAATGAGCAAGTTACGTCTTAATTTGTGTACATGTATTGAAATCTACGGGAAGGACGACCTTCCCAGCATGGCCACCACGTAGGCACGTCGGTTTGTTGTGCTGCTTCAGCGCACGGGCCAATCTAGAGTTCATACCTATGTGCACAACAACCGGAACTGCTTCCTGGGTTCAGAGTTGAATCTGAGTGCACGCGTGAATCGAAGGAGTTAGCATTGAGTAACTTTCTTGTGTTGTCCAGGTTAAAGCATTATGCCAGAAAAAGCACGTTCACGTGCGTGTTTCCTGTTGTCCGTTGCGAGGAGACCATGTCTGTGAACGCGTCGAGTCACGAGCTAATCGTGCTGATTTTTCGCTATTTGAAAGAGAATGGCTTCCACTCGGCTGCTGAGGAGCTTCTGAGGCACAGCCCACAGGTACACACGAACAAGCAACATAAAAGGGCAACGGAGAGTTAGTTACCTGTATGGTTGTCCATCAGAGTGTGTGTGCAAAGTGTACATTGGAAATGCACGTGCACGTTAGGCTTCTTCCAACTGTTTCTATTATTTGCGGTGGTGGGAAGTAACGAAATAGACCACTATACCTACTTGAATTTTTCGTTATTGTCCTTAAGTAGATTTTTCGGGTATCTGTACTTGAGTATTTATTTGTCTGATAACTATTTGCTCGCTACGTTTGTAAATAATTTGGACTTTCTAGTCCCGTTTGTCAAAATAGGCTCGTTACTTTTATATATTTGTTTTTATAATACTTGTATATCACAATAGAATTTCATTGGCTAGAGGAGTGATACATGAATAAAATGAGCCCTAGTTTGTCCTCTGATTGCCACAGATAAATAGTTCTCTCTCCCTCCCACCATCGTCAGAATTACTTCTGACTTCACAGAAAACAATAATGAAAATAGTGAGTCACGGACATGGTTCGAAACACGGACATGGTTCGAATCCTATTAACGTGGGATTTTCGACGCCAAAATCGAGGAACATTTTCATCTTTGTCAGAACCACAGAAAATCTTAAGAATTAAAAATACCATAACGTGGTGGCAAAGGGATTTTCCAACAACGTAATCTGGAAATAACATGGATTATTTTGCGTAAAACAATGAGAAAACGTGATTTTGGTGGACCTCTGCTAAATCTTGCTTGAAATGCAGCACCGAAAAATTGGAAGGAAAATGGTGGCCGTTTTTATGGATTTAGAGGAACGTGAACCAGGGAGCATTAAAAACAAAGATGCAACAGATTCAGAGAAGCGATATATTAACAAGCCATGGCCTCTTTATGATTCGCGACGAACACATTTTCCTGTGCCAGCGTGAAAACAATGAACTGGTGTTCAAAAACTCAGTACTTGTAATTTTTCCAGTCTTTGTTTACACAAGTACCTGTACTTCCACTTAAGTATCTATTATTAAGATGTCGTTGCAGTTAGTATCAGAATCATCTTTATTTACCAAGTATGTCCAAAAAACAAGGAATTTGTCTCCAGTAGTTGGAGCTGCTCGAGTACAGTCAATTGACAGTATATTATGTATAACTCTGTCTCCTCTTTTGTTTGATGTCATATGTAAGAACTGACTTGGGGGGGGGGGGGGGGGGGGGGGAATGCTAAATTAGCTAATGACGTCGACTAAAAAAAAATGTGCCTTACTGTGTGTGATTAGTTGGGGGATTTTAAACGCCAGAAGCTCATGTTTTTCAGGCTGGCATGAGAGAACACATTCGCCACAAATATTTGTTGAACATCAATTTTATTTATTTATTTCAATTGGTCCTGCTCAGCTGCTTGGTTATGCCAAATGCAGTATATGTAAACCTTTTTCATGCTGGAGGAGGAGTTTTCTATACTGCCGTTGTTTTTATTATTATTATTTTTTGTATTACGATGGATATTTATTGAAAAATTGCAGTCGACCAGAACACGGTTTGATGGGGAGAAACAAAGACTCGAGAAAAAAAAAACGTTGGGACACTCACTGTAAGAGAAACAAACAAGAACATTATACGACACAACATTACACAGGAGTCGTATTTTCCTGAACAGTAGCACTACACCCTGTGAGTTGGGAACAGGACCGCCTCGATAGAAAAGAACAGGATGGGGACAGGACAAGAACAGTAGAGGGCAGGGGGAGTGAAGCCAGCGGTGCTATGTCACCTGTTTTTATCTACTTAAATCTGCAAGTGAATCAAAACCATCAAACATGCATAATAAAGGTAAGGGGTGTCTTGGAGTTCCAGTGCAGGCCCAATGACTAAGGACCCCACTTCCACCCAGCCAAGATGGAAGGGGAAGCTAGGAGGTCCATCTGGGGTGGCCCGGCCGCCCAGACACCCCAAGGGACCCAGGGCGATCAGCCAGCCCCACCTAAGCGCTAGTGATGCACCGAAAGTTCGGCCGCCGTAATGTTTCGCCTGAAAATAGCACAAAAGTAAATTTTCAGGTTCAGACCTAAAGACTCTTTCCACAGAAATAAAATCAAAATCACATGTTGCACACACTGACGGCTGGCGTTGGTGTCTGCTTCAGAGTAAACAATCATCAATGTCATATTGCTGACTATCCAGTTGAATTGACTGGGAAGTCACTTTATTGCACACAACCTACATTCAGTTTGATAAAGACAGTGCCATCAACCAACCACAAATGTGAAATAAGCATAAATGTTAAATAACATGCATTGAACAAACTACTGGTAACATAAACAAACATTTACATTTTTACTGCAATTCAAATTTGCATGTTTCAATGAATTATGGGAACAGTGTGGCTTTTCCGTCATCATGCTAGCGGCTATTATCCCAAATGAAGTGTCCCTATTGTTGTTTCCACTGTTCGTGGGAGGTGTCATTGCTGCATGCTATTTTGAGCCAGCTACCTACGAGCTACAGCTAACACGGCTAAATACAGTGCCATCCCGCAGAGGCGAATATGTGACTCGCGTCCATTGTCAGGGCAGCATAAGTCACTAATCATCGCCTCCATGACAGCGAATAAACTACACTTCTAGGCAAGTATTGTAATAACTAAGGACAGGCGGAGGATAAGACACGACATGAACACCATACTAATCGCTAAGCTATCACAAGACATTGCAAAACACCAAAATAAGTGTTTGGGTGGTACAGTACACTTGTCACAGTCTGGCAGGAACTGCATTATCGCAGAGATTAGCCATTTTGAAGAGCAAATTAGTACATGTTTATAAAGGAAAATACTGTTATATTCAATGCTAGACAGCCATACAGGGACCGGAAATGAATTAGTACGTCACCTCCAGTGTTTCCCCACAGGACCAGAATCTATTTGCGGCGGTGGGCACCAGCCCGGCCGGGCCTGGAGATAAGGTGCATCTCTTTTTGCGCATAAGGTGCATCTCTTTTTGCGCATCCATGTTTACGACCCCAAAAAAGCCAAAATGTTAGATTTAGATTTTAATAGAATACTGTACTTTTCTTTTAAGGGATGCTAGTAATAAAATACATTTAACAATAAATGTTGAGTTTAAACAAACACCGAATAAGAAATTCAATAAAAACATTACATTCTCTAACTTATATAAATACAAATTAATGTAGAGTATAATATCAAATACCAAATAACTTTCTAAATTCCAATAAAAATATAATGGCTTCCTGAAATAAGAAAGAACGTGGGTAACAAATCAAAAGAAGTAAGAAATGGTGAATTTTACATGGCTTCCTAAAATATGTTGGAAAGTCTTTTCAAAATTGAAGTCCACAGGATCATGTCCATTAACAGATATTGTGCAGCAGGCCGCCAGGTGTTCTCCTTGTAAGCGATGGCGGAGGTCTGTTTTCACCTAAGGATGACTTGAAAAGATAACAGTCAAAACTGCACCAATAAAAACAAGTTTGAAAGATTGTTTTAATCATTAAAGTGATAGTCTTACCCTATTTATTTGTAAAAAGTGAGTGTGAGAGATGCTTTCTCTTTGTGGTGATATGCCAGGCGGTCAGAGTTCTGTTTGGTCAACTTCTGCTCCAAACTCAACAAAGCCCTTCTTCCTGGGCCTTTCTTATGCTTCTGTAGGCTTGTGCTTTCTGCAAAATCCACAAAACATCCCTAAAATGTAGCAATAATAAAATTAAAAAATAAACAAAAAACAAATAAAAAGGCTATTAATACCTGACGCCATACAGTAATGCAGCTACTGAATTTACTGTGTTGTGTCACATACAGCCATGACTTAAACAGGCATTTTGAGCCACTCTGGGTCAAATGCAGCAAGTCTGTGTTGATTGTTCGCTGGTGCAGTCATAAAAGGAAAAGAAAGAAAAAAGGACTAGTCTTGCGTTAAGTGCTGAGTCTCACCTGTCGCTTCCGAACTGTACAGCATGTTGGCGTGTGTCCTCGGGACGAGGCTTTTTCGTGATTCGCTTGAAATCATTTTCAATACATTCATCTGTTTGAATGAGACGTCATCCGCGTCAACTAACGAGCAGAACCGCAACCATGCAATGCAAATTACCTTCGTGTGTTGTTCGGGTGCTAGCGACCCGCTTCGTCTTGAGCCTCTTCTTTTCTGGCAGACCACGCTGCGCGTCTTGGTGGAGGTATTGTCTACCGCCACCTACTGACCGGAGTTTAATGACACGCTGCATTCACAGCGAGGACGAACAGAAAGCGGCAAAATCGATTAGTATGGGCAGAGACGTGTAATAAATGAAATGAAATCAAATGAAATAATATACTGCAATAACTGTCCCGTGGTAATGTTCTTGAGATAATTTTGAAAATTCTGAAAAATTGTTGTGAAAGTGTATTTCTAGAGGTTGGCAGCTCTGTAGTCATAGCCATGAATGCAATTTTGCTAATCATTGGCATAGTTTTAAAATTAATAATTGGTGGATTTGATTTATTTTTATATTTTAATTAATGTAAAGCGCTTTGTGTTGCTTTTTTTTGTGTGAAAAGAACTTACAAATGCAGTTTAATTGATTGATTGATAATTTCTTCCAGTGTTTCGGCTTTCGGTTTTTGGCCTTGGATTCTTCTGTTTCGGTTTTCGGTTTCAGTCAAAAATCTTCATTTTGGTACATCACTACTTAAGCACCCAATCGGCCAGCCCCTAAACGATACAGTATTACACATGTAATGTACAATGTGTCCCTGTTAGAAACAATTCTCTTCACACAGATAATGGCCCCAAAGGTGACACACTGGTTAAATTGTTGGTGTGCACAGTTTTATGGATGTTGATTGGAAGTCACTGCTTTCTCTCTCGGAGCAAAATTGGCGCCTTTTTACTTGAACAGCCGCAGTGTGGGACGATGGGAGCCGAAAACAAACTGACTGTAACTCCATTCCAGGAATTTGTGGAGGGCGCTACAGAGTTATCGTCATCATTAGTGGAAATATACAGTTCCTGGTTAAAGTGAGTGTATTGTGGAAACTAAGCACACTGTTTACTGAAACTGTTTACAAATGCTTTGTTAATATTAAGTGCTTCAATTTCTGCCAGGTACTCAAAGAACAAGCACTCCAGTTCAAATGGAGGAGGATCAACTCCAATTGAAGGTATGCTTAAGTAACATTAACATGACCGTGTAAGAGCAGGCATACTTACAGTACATTTGTTTATTTGCCGATACGTGATAATACCACTTCTTACCATTTTGATTAAAATGTTTTATTTTAATCAAATATTGTTCAGAAATACAAAACACAAACTTTTCTTAAATGTGCCTTAAGTTTTACTCAAATATAACTCTTTTTAGCATAAGAAATTGCAATTACTGACATTTTAACATCCAAATAAATGTTTTTCTGAATCTTGCCGCACATTTCATTTTAATGTGGACAGTAACCAGAGGTGGGGGACTCGAGTCACGTGACTTGTTGATTTTAATTTGCAACTTGCTTAGATAAAACTTATGAAAGGCTTGACAGACTTGGGATTCGTAAGACTTTTGACTTAGACTTAAACTACATGACTTGACAAGTCATACTGCCCATATAGTGTGCCTTTTGTTTTTGAAAGAACATTTGTGTTTGTGTTGTGTGTGTGCCACCAATTTGGCCACCAGTACGTACTTTATCCTCAGACCACTGACTATCGCTGAGGCTGCCTCATGGAGCAAGGATCACAGTGCAAGCTCCAAAGATGATATTTGGATTAATGGATTGTTTTTCATGTAATTTTGAAAAAAAAACAACAGCAAAATGGAAGTTTTACAACGAAAAATAATTAAAAGACAACTTCGATGAGGTGTACCATCATCTTTCACACAGTTAAGATGGCTAGGCATTTAAGTGATAAGAAGACAAAGTGGCAGAGAATATGGGAATCTGGAAACATCCATCCATCCATTTGCCATATTGCTGATGATTACACGTTTACTCCCACATACAGTATATTTCAGTATTTATCAACATAGTAACAGTGTTACATATATTGTTAGCTGTAAACACTCTTGCAAATGTTAGGGAAAAAAAACATGTATTGTTCTAAATAGTAAGAATAAAATTGCATACATACATTGATTTCATACTCTTTAATTTGTGCAGGAAATGTACTTTTTGTGTGTATTTAATTTTGAGAGGTATAGATGTACTTTTTTGCATTGTGATCAGTGAAAAAACGTTTTATATGTTGTGACTGACCAAGATTGTACAACTCGACTTAGGACTAGCTTGAACCAAATAATGACTTGACTCGATTTTCTTGATATTTGGTGGTGACTCAACTTGACTTTTTTATTTATTTATTCTTTGGGGGGTTTTTTGTGTTTTTTTTTTTTTTTTTTTGTTCCCCAACAGTAACTTGGGACTTGCTTGAGACTTGAACGTTACGACTTGAGACTTGCTTGTGACATACACATACACGTGGATAAAAGTGTTGGTACCCCTCATGGTCACATCACGGTCACCTCTCTTTACCCACTGTCTTGCCCTTCGCGAGCAAAGTTCATCATCCATCTTACAGAGCCCAATTTGCAGTTGGCCTAAACGTGTTGTCATCTGTTTTTACCCAGCAGCTTCCAAGAAGGATGACAAACCTGCAAAGAAAGCACAAACACAGAAAGTGAGTTTTTCACTTGACTCCAAAAAATTCTAACTGGTTACTAAACAGAGTGATTATGATTTGTATTTTCAGTCAGTTAAACCACAAAGGGAACGCAAAGATGGCAAATTGTCAGAAACTGTCACCAAGAAGTTAAAGGAGCAACAAAATGCTGTGGCTGCTGGTGATGGTGGTGGTGATTCGGACTCTGACAGTAGTTTGGATGTTGAGAAATGGAGGAAAATACTGGTACAAATGACAGGTATGGGTGTGTTTGCAGGTGCTGTGTGTATCATATGAGCGACATTTTCGCATAGGTGATGGGAGGACCCACTTAATTCTGTAATGTCTCTGCCAATCAAATGCCCTCACAATGGTCAAGAAATGGGAAAGTGGCATGGATATCAGCCCTATAATGCACATTTAACACTGAATGTATATAAACAGTACATTGAGTAGTAGTTATACAGTACTTGCATTGGGATATAGTGAAATGTACCGTATTTTCACGACCATAAGGCGCACTTAAGTCTTAAATTTTCCCCAAAATGGACGGGGCGCCTTATAATGTGGCGAGCCTTGTGTGCACCGAGTTCCAACATCTATAAATGTTGCTGTGTGATGAGCGCTCCGCTTGACTTTTATTTTATTTTTTAAATTTATTTTATTTATTTTTTTAACCGCTTGACTGACTGGGAGCATTTCCTGCTGACACGCTGCTTATACAGAGGAAAAGCGGACGTGGCTGATGACAGCATGCGAACGTAAAGGGAGAAGGGTGCATGAAGGAGGACGCTAAAGCCACGCCCCCAGTAGGTAAATAGCGCCGGGGTGTGCATTGTGCAAAACACCGGTTTGGCTAAGGACCCCCGAAAATGGCACCTATGAAGAGACAAGCTTACGAAGCACAGTTTAAACTCCAAGCTGTCAGTTAGGCGGAGGAACATGGGAATCGAGCAGCCGCGAGAGAATTCAAAATAAACGAATGCATGGTTCGCAAGTAGAGGAAGCAGGAAAACGAGCTCCGCCAAGTCAAGAAGACGAAGCTGAGTTTCTGCGGAAACAAGGTGAGTTGGCCTGACTTGGAAGACGAACTCAAGCAATGGATTAATGAGCAAAGAACAGCCGGGTGAAGCGTCTCTACAGTCACCATTCGACTGAGGGCAATAACGCTTGCAGAAGAAATGAAGATCGAACATTTTCAAGGAGGTCCGTCTTGGTGCTTTCGTTTTATGAAGCGGTGCCATTTATCCATCCGGGCAAGGACTACCGTGGCGCAGCAACTTCTGGCGGATTACAAGGAAAAGCTGGCCATCTTCCGCTCCTACTGCAGTAAAAAGATTGCTGACAAACACATCCAGCCCAACCACATCACCAACACAGTGATCCACACTGTCGAGAAGAAGGGGACCAGCACGGTATCGATACGCACAACGGGGCACGAGAAGTCGGCTTTTACTGTTGTGCTTGGTTGCCATGGTAATGGACAGAAACTGCCACCTATGGTGATTTTTAAGAGGAAGACGCTGCTGAAAGAAAAGTTTACAGTCGAAGTCATCCTAAGGCCAATCAAAAGGGCTGGATGGACGAGGAGAAAATGAGAGAGTGGCTGAGTCAGGTGTATGTAGAGAGACCGGCTGTCACCGTCCCTGTTGATCTGTGACTCTATGCGTGCCCATCTAAAAAAAAAACAAGTGCAGCAAATTAACTCGGAGCTTGCTATCATTCCGGGAGGCTTGACTAAGGAACTCCGACCGCTGGACATCGGTGTAAACAGGGTGTTCAAAGTAAAGTTCCGAGCGGCGTGGGAGCGATGGATGATAGATGGCGAACACAGCTTTACTAAGACTGGGAGGCAACGCCATATGTGAATGGATTGTGGATGCTAGGGCTAAGGTATCTGCTTTGACTGTTGTCCGAGCTTTCGCGAAAGCCGGCATCTTTGCTGAACAGCCCCCCAACAACGAGACTGACTGACAATGACGAGAGGGAACCCGGCGTGTTTGTTGGAGAACTTGGCCAGCTGTTCAGTTCAGATACAGGAGATGAGGACTTTCATGGATTTGTGGATGAGGATTGATTTAAAAAAATAACGTGAGTACGTTGTTAAATACTTCAATAAAGTACCACCAAATTCAGTTTTGCTCCCGCTGCCTTTTTAAAAACATTGTTTTAGCGTGCGTGCATGCTATCGTATGTTTTAAGCTAGCATATGTTTTACCATGCCTGCGCCCAATAATACTTATGTATGTGTTAAATACAGAAATAGACCCCATAACTGAGACTGTGCCTTTTAATACGGTGCGCCCTATGTTCGTGGAAATACGGTACCTTAAAACCACCCCAAAAGTGACAGTTACTAGTATCCAAAAAAATAGTACAACAAAAAGAATTGAACAACAACTTGAAGTTGCTTGAAGATGCCTCTCTAAAACAAAACTGAAATGGATCTCATTGCTCACTCATAGATCATTTTACACTTGCAGGATGCATAGTTTGGAAACAATGAGTCCCGGCAATTTATCTTCACAGAGTACATATACAGTAATCCTCCACTATATGACAGTTGTTGCTTCGTGGTCCCGCTATACTGTATTGCAGATTTTTATTTGTACAATATTTTTGTTTTGTTTTCCATTGCTCTTGCTCTCTCTCAATATATTATGTTTCGGCCTGCTACGATAGCAACTTTTTTGGACATTATATTTTCCCCAAAACTATCACAATAAACGAGATCGGGTTTTTTTTATGCCACTGATATTATGATATTACAGAGAATTATAATTCAAGTACATCCTTTTTAAGAACAATTAACCATCAATTCTAGAGAACATTGGCATTGTAATGCAGAACAATAAATAAAATATCGGAGATAAATAAATCGAAATCAGAAACTGTCGCAAAAATTGTATATAAACAAATATTAAACATTTGGCACAGAGGTATAGAATCTTGAATCCAGTAAAGAGGCCCCACAATGTCTTAAAGCCTGCCAAATTTGAATGAATAAAAAAACACCACATACTTGCATTTGGGCTTTGTCACTGTTTTTAAATCAGATGCCATACATTTTGATATCACAATTGTTAGTCTTTTGATTTATTGCATTAATGTTGTCGTGTTATGTACCACATATAATTTTTGCTGCCTGTATAATTTCTGCTGCGTCTTGGCTTTTGAAAAAGAGATTTCATCTCTCAGTAATCTTTTACCTGGTTAAATAAAGGATAAATAAAATGTTAAATAAGGCCCACCGTCGAGCTGCTGGACTGTGATGTGAGACCTTTACCTGTCAATCAAATGACGCTGAAAATAAGTCCGCTGAAGTCAACTCCTGCCTCAATATTGATAACGTGTGTCGCTGTGATTATGGTTTATAAACAGTTAACTTTTCTGTGTGTGTGTGTGTGTGCGTGTGTTATGTGGGAAACAGAGCGCTGATGATTTAACAATGTCGCCGCGGTCGAGTGAACTTTTTAGTTCCAGCCCTTAGCTCGTTAGCTTGCAGGCTAGCAAATGTAATAAACCATTAACTGTCCATTAAGTGTCCCAGTTGTGTGCATCTATGAAGCAAATGCCGTTCTGCCAGCGTCTTGGTGCGCGTGAGCGGCATGGTGGGTGTTACCACAACAATGAAAACTTATCGAGTCCAGAAAAAAACTCCCGTGTCCATGGTGTTTATGGAACGATAACCCGCCCTACTCTGCCTCTGATTGGCTAGCACCAAGACAGCATTAGCACTTTTGAAGCTCTTTACTAACACACGCACACACATACATAGGGCGAGTCTAAAACCATGTGTCAACAGACGCATATTGAATATGTTTCATGCGTCCCTGCTAATTCTTGTGCGTCTCAGACGCAGGACACACATCACACGAGATCCTTGCTAACTGGTTAATCAGAATCATGATTAATCGAAATGATACTTGACAGATTGATTATTAACATAATCATTAGTTGCAGCCCTCGTCGACAGTATCCTTCATTTTATTCTCAATTGTTTTTTAACTGTGCTGACATTTTGCGCAAAAAAACACTAATTGATATTAGCCGTTCCTTGTTGGAACTTCCAAATCATTACCAGGGCAAATTCCACTCTTCCCCTCCACCGTGCAGGACCACAGTTGACATTGTTGCAATTTGCTATTTAAAAAAAAAAAATTAGAATACAATTTTAAAAAAGTTGCTAGATTGGTCAGAAAAGTCGCTGCATACAGCCTCAATATTACTAAGTTGGCAACACTGAAGACAAGTCATTGCTTTTGTTCGCTTATACTGCCGATGTGCACATCAAAATAAAAGCACTGCTTTCAAAATAAAAGCATGTCATATTGTATAATTTATTTTGACTCCATAAAGCCTGCGAGGGCCGGTCAGAGACTGAGGGCAGGGCTGATGTGGCCCACAGGCCGTACTTTGCACGAGTGTGCTGTCAGCTGATTAGCCAATGTTTATATTTTGGTAAAACCTCTAATTATGATGATGCAAAATACACGCACAGTAATTAACATATTGTTAAATTAATACTGGATAACCGTGCAAAAATATGAACTGGCATAGTCTGTGCGAAGTGTGCTGCTTTTTTAAAATATACTTTCCTTGTCCACAGAGGTCGACATAGCCAAGATAGATACCATCAATGCTTTGGACCCATCTATAGCAGAACCTGTAAAAAAGAGAGCGCGGAAACCTCAGGCTAAGCCTAAAATTGACACGTCTGGTAAACAGCCACCTGAAAAGAGTGATGTCTCTGAGAAAGTGGTGATGGTGGAACAAACAAAGTCAAGTCCCCCTAAAAAGACTACTATGGGAACGACTGCACCTGTGACCCCCTTGAACAGCACACAGCAGCCGATATCATCAGAGGAAAGGAGAACTAAATTGTCATCCAAAGAGATGAAAGAGGGAAAAGAAAAAAAGAGGGAAAAAAAGAAAGTTATAACTCCCACTGGAGAACAAGCTGAGGCTCCCACACCCCAACACAAGAAGAAAAAAAAAAAGGAAAGTTCCGAAAGCGAAGCGGGAGAGAACAGAGGCATAAATGGTGGCAAGGGCGAAGAAGCTGTCAACTCCGGATGCATTGGAAAACCCGTGGAGGATGTACCAAATTCCATTGAACCGAATTCTGAATCCCAAGATGAGCAGGTCGTGGTGAACACAATTGGTAATGCTGAAGAAGTAAAAAGAAAAGAAAAGAAAAACAAGAAAAAGCAAAAGTTGAATGCTGATAGTCAGAATATTTCTGAGACCCTGATAAAAGACAAGAAATCAAAAAAAAAGAAGAAGGGTGACAAAGGTGATGAAGACAGAATGGTTGAACCCCCAGCTGAGGACAAGGAATCCCGTAAGAGGAAAAGGACTGTTGACCATGTAGAAGTTGGCGAACAAGTGTCTCAACAGGAAAATCCAGACCAGAAAGACGACACCAGGGAAGCAAGGAAGAACATGGAGACGCCGTGTCACGTAGAGGTTCCCAATGCAAATGTGAGAGAAAAGAAAGCAAAGGAGAAAAAGAGAAAGAGTCATCCTGTAGAGGGTACTCCTCAGCAGGTGGGTGATGAAACGAAAATGAAGAGGAAAAAAGACAAAGCTAAACCTGAGGAGGAGCAGATAGTTGATGAAAATGCAAGTGTTAACATAGAAGAGATACCTGAAGCAAATACAGAAGTAAAGAAAAAAAAGAAAGAAAAACTTGGCTCGATTGACACAGTACCTCTTTTCACCCTGGAGACACCAAGTCCTCCATCACAGAAAAAGAAAAGTAAGTTAAAAATGAATAGAGAAACTTACAGTATTACGTCAGGATATGATGTTTTTCTTTTTTTTTTCTTCAGAGAAAAGCAAAGTGGATTCAGATGAATTCCCAGCAACACCGTCATGTGAAAAGCACAAGGAGGTATTATAATACCATGCATCCATCCACAGTGAGGTCATTAGGCTGTTAAAATATAATTTGATTTACCTTTTCTTTTTTTTTTTTTTGGTTCATTCCTGACAAGCAGGAGGATACGTTTTTTTTTTATTTTAATAAAAATAATATTAAATTGTTTTACCATTTTAACCCTTTTCCTTATTACTTTAATATAACCACCTACTAAGTTTGTTATAGTGCCCATTTTTGTTTGTGATAGATTCCTAAAAGAGAGGCAATGTTTCTCCCCAAATTCAAGACAAAGGAAGTTTTTATAAATCAAAACATATCCCTAATATCCTACTAAATAGCGTTAGATTGCAAAATGGAATATATGTCAATACTGCATACATTCATGTTGTTTTGTTCCACAGTATGATGTACAATACAATTTTATATGACATTAAACGGAATAGTGCTTTTTAAAACCAGTTGGTCTGGAAGTTGTGTGACGTGAGTGGCTGTGTTCGGAATTACTCGTATATCAGAAAAGATTCAGCACTGTGGTCACTAACAGGAGGTGCTTTTATAAACCCACTGGGGCCCCAGGCAAGAAGGACCTTGCCCCCCAATTTTTTTTTTTATTTTTTTTTATCATAACAGGAACACAAACAATAATTGACATGAAATTAATAACAAATAACTAACAACACGTCCCTAGAGCCAGTTTCTGTGGCCGGGGATCAGATCGCCAAGGTCCCCGCCTTCGGCCACCGCCCAGCTCACACTGCACACGACCCCTATGACACGTCTTGTTTACGAATGAGGGAAGAATATAACGGGAGATTGACATGCGGATCGGTGCAGCGTCTGCAGTGATGCGGACTTTGTATCGGTCCGTTGTAGTGAAGAAGGAGCTGTGTCGATCTACGTTCCTATCCTCACCTATGGTCTCGAGCTGTGGGTCGTGACCAAAAAAAAAAAACAAGATCCTGGATACAAGCCACCAAAATTAGTTTCCTTCGCAGGGTGTCCGGGCTCTACCTTAGAGAGAGGGTGAGAAGCTCGGTCATCCGGGAGGGGCACAGAGTAGACCCGGTGCTCCTCCAGATGAGGTGGCTCAGGTTTAGGTTTAGGATGCCTCCTTGGACACCTCCCTGGTGAGGTGTTCCGGGCACGTCCCACCTGGGGGAGACCCCGGGGACGACCCAGGACACACTGGAGAGACTTTGTCTCTAGGCTGCCCTGGGAACACCTCGGGATCCCCTCGGAAGAGCTGGAGGAAGTGGCTGGGGAGAGGGAAGTCTGGGCTTCCCTGCCACAGCTACTTCCCCCGTGACCCGACCTCTGATAAGTGGAAGAAAATGGATGGATGGAACGAACAACACTGAAACCCTTAACTCTGTGATGTGGGTCTAGACACGATGCATGAAGCGAGGCTGTGTGGAGTATTGGACGGACACATCGCCCAGCCGCTAGCTAGTAGGTTCCATTTCTCTATCGCCGCACTCTGTGCGCTGCGCGTGGCATAACATTTCAGGGAAGATGCCTTTTTGGGGGTTTGTAGGCATAGCTAAATGGCTAACTGTGCACTTGTAGCGGCAGAAATGGGCCAAGGTTTTATGACTTGGAATTACGACAGATAGCCACCGATTAAATGACGGCGCTCAGTACTTCTATATAGTGGATGTGACTATACGTCCTGCCCCCCCAAAAAATCAGACAACTGAGATGGTTAAAAAAAAAAAAAAAGTTAAACGCTGTAGCTCAACAGTCCAATACTAAGTCGTTCTGTCTTTGCAGTACTTATTTTTAAACATATTGAAAGATGCACCAGAGGCCAAAAAAGTCTAAATTTGACACACCACAGAGAACCCGGCTGAATCTGAATCAATAAAAAACAAACAAAACAAAAAAACACGATGTATGCATTCATGGGCATACTGTATAGTCTCTCTTGGGCTAATCTTCATTCCTCTCCTTTCCAGTGCATGCCACCACCTTTCTCAATGTTCTTCCACCTGGTCCCTGCTTTCACTGCAGATCACAATGTCATCTGCGAACATCATGCTTCATTGGGATTCCAGTCTAACCTCATCTGTCAGCCGATCCATCACCAATGCTAACAGGAAGGGGGTCGGGGCTAATCCCAGATGCAATCCTCTCACCTCCACCTTAAACTCCTCTGCCACACCTACAGTAAACCTCACCACTGTTCTTCTGCAGCCCTCATACTTGTCCTGTACTATTCGAACATACTTCTCTGCAATTCCAGACTTCCTCACGCAGTACCACAGTTCCTTTCTCAATACCCTGTCATAGGTTTTCTTTAGAGTGATAGTTCCCACAGTTCTGCCCATTACCCTAGTTCTGAAAAATGGGCACAAGCACATTTCGTCCCTTCCTCAGGCATCTTCTTACCTGCTAGAATTCTGTTGAACAGCCTGGTCGAAAATAAATAAATCTACCTCTCCGATAGCTTCCATACCTCCACTAGACCTGCCTTTTAATTTTGTTCAACCTCTTTAGTGCCTTTCCAACTTGTCCCTTACTAATCATTGCTATTTCCTGATCCACCACACTTGCCACTTTGACTTTTCCGTCTCTCTCAATTTCCTCATTCAACTCCTCTTAAGTATTCTTTCCGTCCATTCAGCACACTACTGGCACCAGTCAACACATTTTCATCTGTTCTTAACTACCCTAACCTGCTGCACATCCTTCCCATCTCTATCCCTCTGTCTGGCCAACCTATATAATCAATCTCCCTCTCCTTGTTTATTGTCCAACCTAGCATAGATGTCATCATCTGGCTCTTTTTTGGCTGTTGCCACCTCTACCATCACCCTACGTCATATCTCCATGTATTCCTTTCTCTTCTCCTCAGTTCTCTGTGTCCCACTTCTTCACTAACTTCTTCACTAACTTCTTTTCCTTGTATGATTTTCTAAGGTTCCACGACCAAGTCTCCTTCTCCCCTTTCCTACCAGAAGACACACCAAGTACTCTCCTGCTTGTTTCTCTGATCATCTTGGCTGTAGTGCTCCAGTCTTCTGGAAGCTCCACCTGTCCACCAAGAGCCTGACCCAGCTCTTCTTGAAAAGCCACACAACACACTTCCTTTCTCAGCTTCTCATTGTTCTCTGCTCTGCCTGTCTCTTCCTCATCTTCCTCCCCACCACAAGAGCAATTTTACACACCATCCTATGTCGTCTGGCTCCACTTTCCCTTACCACTACCTTATAATCAGTAACCTCCTTCAGATTACATTGTCTTCACAAGATGTAATTCACCTGCGTGCTTCTACCTCCACTCTTGTAGATCACCCTATGTTCCTGCTTCTTCTGGAAGAAAGTGTTCATTTTAGCCATTTCCATCCTTTTTGCAAAATATACCACCATCTGTTCCTCCAAGTTAATTTCTTAGATGGAAAACTTACCCATGACTTCTTCAGCACCCGTTTCCTTCACCAACATGTCCATTACAATCTGCACTGATCACGACTGTCTCTCCCTGCCCCTAAGCCTTACTGCCTTTCCAACTGCTCTCCTGGACACACAATATATCTAACTTTTTCCTCATCATTATTTCAACCACCTCACGAGCTTTTCCCGTCATCGTCCCAACATTCAAAGTCTCCACATTCAGTTCTAAGCTCTGTACTTTCCTCTTCTCTTTCTGCCTAAGAACCCGGTTTCTACCTGTCCTTCGTCTTCAACTCACCAAAGCTGAATTTCCACCGGCGGCGCCCTGATGACGGACATTGTTAACCCGGGCCACAAACGATCTGGTGTGGAATTCTTTGAATGAACGCTCATATTTTTTTGGCAAAGTTTTAAGCCGGATGCCCCTCCTGACGCAACCCTCTGAATTTATCCAGTCTTGGGACCAGCATACAGTTTGCACTGGCTTGTGCCCCCCATCGGGCTGCATTGAGACACTAGACCAAATAACACAAAACACTTCAAGGAAGATGCATTTTTCAGGTTTTAGACAAAGCTTGATGCTAACTACATGATGTACTTGAGCTAGAAATCGTCCAAGCTAATATTATTTGGAAACTCGCAATTCCGACGCATAGCCATATAGACGTCGCTCGTGAGTTATATAGTGGTGGAGGACCTTATACCAGAAAGCATATGCCCCAGCCCGCTTTGGTCATGGGGCTAGTTTTTAGCCCTGCCCAAAAGATCCGGCCAACTGAGATGTTGACATAGTTTTAAGCTATAGCTGAACAATTCAGTACTAATTTTGTTCTCAGTCTTTGCACGTTTTCAGTACTTCAAATATATTAAATCTATTTAGAAGCAAAACCTGAGAATGACTTTGGTTCAACTTGAATGTATTTAGAAGAGGGTTGCTGTTGTTGTTGTCCAAAAAACTAATATAGCACCTTGAGGAAGAAAAAAGAAAAGAGGACACTATATTTGGTTAGGTTACTTTAATATCTTCATGCAAGTGAACAAATGTTTATACCAATTAAAATACTAAGATCTGTATGGAATAATTGATGAACAGCCATTTTCATTTACCACTCCAATATTTTGTATTTTGGTCAAAATAACATTTGACCTAAAGCAAAAAAATTCCAAGGGATGTATATTGATCTATTCCAGACACATTTCAGTACCAGTTTGAACAAACCAAACGGCAGAATTGAGGCTGCTAACAAATTTAGCATTTGACAACAAATGCATTATTCTGCTATCCATCCATCCATCCATTTTCTGAGCTGCTTCAACTCACTAAGGTCGCGGTTGTGCTGGAGCCTATCCTAGCTATCGTCTGGCAGGAGGCGGGGTACACCCTGAACTGGTTGTATTATTCTGCTAATGGGAGAAATTATCATTGGCACCTGATGACGAATGGCATATACCTTACAATGTTGTGAGAAAGTATTGGCCCCCTTCTCAAATTCTTATATTCTTGCATAGTTCTTTAAGATCCAAATGTAAATATCAGACAAATATCAGCCAAGTGAATATAAAATGTTGTTTTTAAATGGTGATTTCATCTATTAAGGGGGAAAAACTATTGTTACCTGGAACTGTGTGGAAAAATTTATTACCCCTCTTGTTAAATCAAGAATTAATTATGACAAATCATATTTTTTTGGTTAATTTTCACTGATCGCACCAAACCTGGTTTCCTCCAGACCTGTTCAATCAAGAAATCAGAATATATCCCAGCAAAATCAAGTCAGACAAAAGATCAAAAAAAATTCCTAAACAGTTTAGAAATAAAGTAATTGACCTCGATCAGTCTGGAAAGGGTTACAGAAGCCATTTTTAAAAGCTTTAGGATTCCAGCAAACTGTAGGGAGAACCATTAAGCTCAAATGGAGAACTTATGGAACAGTGGTGAACCTTCCCAGGAGTGGCTGGCCTACAAATATTACCCCAAGAGAACAGTAATGACTCATCCAGGAGGCCACAAAGGAACTCAGGACAACTTCAAAAGAACTGCATGCCTCCCTTGCCACAGGTAAGGTCAGTGTTCATTACACAACAATAAGGAAGACACTGGGCTAAAATGGCATCCATGGCAGAGTTCCAAGGCAAAAACTACTGCTAACCAAAAAGAACAAAAACGCTCGTCTTAATTTTGCACACAAAAAAAACCTGAGTGATTCCAAAGACTTTTGAGAGAATATATGGAATGATGAGATGAAAGTTGTGATTTTTGGAAGGTGTAAATGTCGCACAACATTTCAGAAAAAGACCGTCATACCAACAGTCGAACATGTTGGTGGTAGTGTGATGGTTTTGGCTGCTGTTCTACTTCAGGACCTGGACAACTTTCTGTGATATATGGAACCATAAATTCTGCTATTTAACAGAAAGTCCTGAAGGAAAATGTTCAGCCATCAGTTTGTGACCTCAAGCTGAAGCATATTTATGGTTCTGCAGCAGGATAACAATCCAAAACACATCAGCAAGTTCTGAATGGCTTAAAGAACAAAATGAAGGTTTTTGGAGTAGCCTAGTCAAAGTCGAGACTTGAATCCATTTGAAATCCAGTGGCATGACCTTAAAAAGACCGTTTATGCTTGAAAACCCTCCAATTTTGCTGAATTCAAACAATTCTTCAAGGAAGAATGGGCCAAAATATCTCCACAGAGATGTGAAAGTCTTATTGCCAGGTATAGAAAACACTTGATTTCAGTCGTTGGTCCTGAGGATGGCCCAACCAGTTATTAGGTTTAGTGGTGCATTACTTTTTCACACAGGGCCAGGTAACTTTGAATTATTATTTTTTTTGCCTTAATAAATGAATTCACCATTTTAAAATAGATATTTAAGTTCACTTGGGTTATATTTGTCTTATATTTTAAATTTTTGGGATGATCTTAAAGTGGGGAAACTGCAAAAATATTAGAATTTGAGAAGGGGGCCAATACTTTTACAATGCCAACAAATTCAAACAAATGTATATTGTTTTGTCTCAACTTCTTAGGGGGTCTGCTGTTTACCAAATGTTAGCCAATAATGTGGAGTAAACATTTCTGAGTGCATCACTACTTTTCTCATTTAACAGATGCACATTCACATTTACCACTCTCGTGTTTTCTTTTCTGCATCCTCAGTTTTTTCTGTTTCTTTTGCATGCCCTGATCGACGAGTTCACTTCATTTTTGTTGTGAGGTAGATTAGTGCTATTGATATGGATATGATATTGGAAAAAAATGACATTGCGTTTTTTGTTTGTTTGTTTTTAACTGCAATATACAGTGGGTACGGAAAGTATTCAGACCCCCTTAAATGTTTCACTTCGTTATATTGCATCCATTTGCTAAAATCGTTTAAGTTAAATTTTGTTCCTCATTAATGTACACACAGCACCCCATATTGACAGAAAAAAACAGAATTGTTGACATTTTTGCAGATTTATTAAAAAGTAATACCTAAAATATCACACAGCCATAAGTATTCAGACCCTTTGCTATGACACGCATATTTAACTCGGGTGCTGTCCATTTCTTCTGATCATTCTTGAGATGGTTCCACACCTTCATTGGAGTCCAGCTGTGTTTTATTATACTGTTTTGACTTGATTAGGAAAGCCACACACCTGTCTATATAAGACCTTCCAGCTCACAGTGCATGTCAGAGCAAATGAGAATCATGAGGTCAAAGGAACTGCCTGAAGAGCTCAGAGACAGAATTGTGGCAAGGCACAAATCTGGCCAAGACTGCAAAAAAAATTTCTGCTGCACTTAAGGTTCCTAAGAGCACAGTGGCCTCCATAATCCTTAAATGGAAGACGTTTGGGACGACCAGAACCCTTCCTAGATCTGGCCGTCCGGCCAAACTGAGCCATCGGGGGAGAAGAGCCTTGGTGAGAGAGGTAAAGAGGAACCCAAAGATCACTGTGGCTGAGCTCCAGAGATGCAGTTGGGAGATGGGAGAAAGTTCTAGAAAGTCAAGCATCCCTGCAGCCATCCACCACTCCGGGCTTTATGGCACTGTGGCCCAACGGAAGCCTCTCCTCAGTGCAAGACGCATGAAAGCCCACATGGAGTTTGCTAAAAACAACTAAAGGACACCAAAATGGTGAGAAATAAGATTCTCTGGTCCGATGAGACCAAGATAGAAATTTTTGGTCTTAATTCTAAGCGGTATGTGTGGAGAAAACCAGGCACTGCTCATCAGCTGTCCAATACAGTCCCAATAGTGCCGCGTGGTGGTGGCAGCATCATGCGGAGGGGGTGTTTTGCAGCTGCAGGGACAAGGATGACTGGTTGCAATCGAAGGAATCAATGCGGCCAAGTACAGGGATTTTCTGGACGAAAACCTTCTCCAGAGTGCCCAGAACCTCAGAGTGGGTCGAAGGTTCACCTTCAAAAAAGAAAATGACCCTAAGCACACAGCTAAAATAACGAAGGATTGGCTTCACAACAACTCCGTGACTGTTCTTGAATGGCCCAGTCAGAGCCCTGACTTAAACCCAATTGAACATCTCTGGAGAGACCTGATAATAGGTGTCCACCAACGTTCACCATCTAACCTGACAGAACTGGAGAGGATCTGCAAGGAGGAATGGCAGAGGATCCCCAAATCCAGGTGTCAAAAACATCCAACAAGTTTTTCCCAAAAGGACTCATGGCTGTATTAGCTCAAAGGGGTGCTTCTACTAAATACTGAGCAAAGGACCTGGATACCTATGGCTGTGTGATAGTTCAGTTTTTCTTTTTAATAAATCTGAAAAAAATGTCAACAATTCTGGGGTTTTTTTCTGTCAATGTAGGGTGCTGTGTGTACATTGAGGGAAAAAATTAACTTAAATTATTTTAGCAAACGGCTGCAATATAACAAAGAGGGGAAAATTTAAGGGGGTATTTATACTTTCCGTACCCACTGTATATTGCGAGGTGAAATCATACAGGATCAGTGTTGGGAAAGTTCTTTTTTTTTTTTAATGCAAACTAGTTCAAAGTTCATTTCATCTAGTTCATTTTTGGAACGATTGAAATAATTTTCAAAGTACAAATTCCTGTCTAATTTCCAAATTAAAATGTATTTTCATTTTTTTTCTTGATTGTTACATATTCAAATTTCTACAGATGGTGAATTTGGGGTTTTTGTTTGCTGTAAGCTACAATCATCAGTTATACATACGCTATGTACTGTATTTGAAAATGAAATATTTCAGTCTGTGTGTTTGTAGTGCACCTATGACTTTCACTTACCTAACTAAATTAAGCTTTTAACACTATAATTTATTTAGATGTACCTGTGTAAAAGGGATGGCCAAGTAAAGTCCAGAAACAACCTATTCTGCAAGCTTGCTGGAGAGAAATGGGGCTCATCAACTATCACACTATGCACTTCAGCACAGCTCGTCCTTGTGTATTGTGCCCCTTTTTGGTCCAGATCATCCCATCCACACCACATTGACGCCCAGCTCAACAAAGCCATGCAAATCATAACTGGGACAATTCGCTCAACACTAAAACCCTGGCTGCCTGTCTTATACATTGCTCCCCTATGCATCAAGCCAACCACATCTGCTGCTCCAATAGATTGAAGGCTGCCCCATCTACCGATCCATCAAGAGAATACACTATATTGCCAAAAGTATTCACTCACCTGCCTTGATTCATATATGAATTTAAGTGACATCCTATTCTTAATCCATCGGATTTAATATGACATCGGTCCCCCCCTCTGCAGTTATAACATCTTAAACTGTTCTGGGAAGATTTTTCCACAAGGTTAAATAGTTTGTTTATGGTAATTTATGACCATTTTTCCAGAAGCACATTTACCTCGTAAATGTGCTTCTGCTTTTGGCAATATAGTGTATCTTCACCCCACCCACTGATCGACCCCCATCAAGAGGGAATGGCTGTTCAAGTAGTTCCCCAATAAACTGGTGTCAGACCCTACTCAACAGGTCCCTGGCACCACCAAGCTTTCAAGGAGACAGTGCTCAGCCATTAGTTTATTTAGGACTGGTCATGATCCATGCATGGCCAGCAGCCTTCATACATAGGGCAGTAGCCCCAGCCCACTGTGCGCTTGTGAAGAGGAGCAGACTTTGGAACACATAATTGAAGCGTGCCCTCTCCAAAGACTGAGGGGAGGATTAGCCACCCTCCACTCAGTAAAGCAAGATGCAAGTGACTGGCTGAAGGACTTTGCATTCACTAAATAAATGTATAAATGGCGCATCCAATGAGTATTAGAAAAATATTTGTTTTATTTGACTGGTGTTTGTAGTCAACTACAGCACAGTATATAAAAATGTTTATATAGTGATTAGGGAGTAGAGAAGGAGTGAACAATTCCTAACACAGTCCTTCTGTTGATTTCACCTTCCGCACTAGGTGGCGGTAATGTACATAATAGATGGCTGCCAACCGCGAATCAAACGCAAAAGAAGACGTCCCTTTTATTTGTTTGGTCTCAAATAACATCAACGGTGTCAACCTGCATCTTCAAGTAACGTTTCTGAAAGTTTCTGAAAGTTTAAATTATGTGGAGGTTAAGTAGAGTTCGCTATAAAGCTGGCCGAGCAGGCTTCAGCTTGGAAGAGTTCCGGTTAAAGAGGCGAGAGCACGAAAAAGGTTTTTTTTGTTTTGGTGTTCTTTGACGACATGTAACGAAGCAATGTACTGTAAAATCAGGTTGTTATTTTGTTTTATCGAACGGGTTCATCTTGTTGTCCGTGTGATTCGAATGGGTTGTGTTCCCGTTTTTATTTTATTTAGCAACTGCGTTTAGACATGGTCAACGTAAGCCTAGTTTCACCAAGCTCCTTTGTTTAATATAAGCTCCCTGGCCAACACCATTAAATTTTTGGTCAGCAAGTTAATGCTCAGTTTTGATAAACTTGATTATATATGTTTATCATTGTGGACGTTTGCTGTGGTGTAGAACTGTACTGCATCAGAGTCAAAATACAACCTACAATATATAATTTATACATTAATGTAAAAGTTATACATCGCTGACACTCTCAGTGAACCCTGGGAATTACAGTATTAATCTTTTGTTATGGCGGAATGTTTGATACAGTTCTTGTATTGTCTGCTACCACCTGTATAGTTTACACTCAGGCAAAGTACCTCTGGGTTAACAGAGGCTCTCTGATTTACTGTATTTTTCCATAGCCTGACTATCATGTTGGCAAAAACTGATGTCTGTTGAGTGAAGTGTGATTTATAATTTTTTTTTAATTTTTTATTTTTTTTTATTATTTTTTTTGGTGCTGTAGCACTTCGTCAGGCCCGCCGAGACAGAGAACTGGTAAGCAAGAGACTCCTGCTGAATGAAGATGACGGGCAGCAAGAAACCATCATGGACACTTGTTCAGATGAAAAGGTGAGTGACAACAATATCTTTAGATTAATTACAGTGGAATGAAAACATAAATACTTGCGTCTTCTGTGTGCAGGATGTTGTCAGTTTGTTACACAAAATTCAACACGGTGGTCTAGAGAAGGAAGCCCATCTTAAAACCTTGAGTAAATCTCTCCGTGACCCGGCGTCTCAACTGGTCTTCATCAAGTATGCCAATGTTCCTTTGATTTTGTTTTATGTGGAATCTGTTTGAACAGCCATAGGTTATTCTCTTCCTTTTCCCTCGCTCTGTGTGTATTCTGTCAGGCAAGAGAACAGTGTCCACATGCTGATCGGCCTCCTCACGGGCACCAACACTCTGTGTCGCCTGCAATCTGTCCACTGTCTCCACGAGCTGTCTCACTCTCCTCACCCCAGCGTGGCCCCAGCCTGTCTGCCCGCCACACCCTACCTCCTCACCTATCTAGCTGGACAAAGCACCAGGTTCACTGTTAGTGACATTTCTCCCCTTGTCAAATTACGTATGACGGAACCGTTCATCATCTTTTTTGTGTATTCACACAGGAGCTTTGCCTCTACACGCTTGGGAATTTATGCCCAGACAGTGATGTCGTGAGAGAGAAACTTCTGGCTCAGGGAATCATATCAGCCCTTGCCAGCTGTATAGAGGTACAAGATTTGCTTTGTCAGAAATACTGCAAATGAACACCATAAAAAAAAAATTAGTAAATTATTATCATACATGTGTCCAGAACCAGAGGCATAACATGGCAGTGGTGGAAGCCGTCGGTTTCACCCTTTCACAACTTCTCCAGACCAAAGAAGCGTCAGGGAAAATAATCCCGTAAGCACCTCAATCAACCATTACATGCTTAGTGATACAAGTGTGAAAACTAGTTAACAGCTGGTGTGTCAATATCGCTATGAAGTGCCTTTAGTGTCCTCATCAGAATCACGCTAGTCATCATGAAAGTCTAGCAGAAAAATTCAATTCTGAGATCTTATTATAAGTGGCCAGACATTTGCACAGATACCAGTACAATGATGAGTCTGCTAAAATGTTTCCTTCATTTTATTATTATTATTATTTTTTTTTTCCTTTCCCATTGGTTATACCGGTATGTGAAATTTTGCATGTCCCACACACATGTCATTTTTAACACAACGTCCCAACTTCATTGGAATTGGGGTTGTACATTGAATGTGAACTTCCATGGAAAATCTCAGGTTTTTGATTCAGAAGTGGGTCAGTCTTAAAGGCACCTCATGGCGATATTAACTTTAGGGCTTTAAAACAATAAAATGTCTACTTACCTTTGTTGATATGATAAATATGGCTGACGAATGAGGATGATGCCTCTGAAAAAGACCCATCGCAACCCACTTTAGGGTTTCCCTTCTTTTATTATTATTCTCTGTTGTTTACCTGTTCATTTAATGGACAGTCAGGACAGCGTTACATAGTCCACTTTTGACTTCATTTTAAAAAAAATTCTCTTAACGATTGCATATTGAAATCTGGAGGTTCCACTGCTGTTGCTTCATGGGCTCTCTCACGGTTTGTAGGTTGGTTCTGGCCTCTAGTTTACCTTCAAACCTTTTAGGAGTCCTGACACCCAACCAGAATTTTTCACTGGGGCCTGCCATTGAGTGTGCTTGGTGTCTGCACTACCTCACATGCAGGTGAGTGCTGTCCACTAATCTCAGCATGTATGTCAAGCAACACTTATTTTTTTCAATTGCAGCCATGTAATCGTTAATAAAGATGTGACTCTCCTCTGCTGCTGTCTTCTGCAAAGTGGTGAGGATCTCCAAGCTCTGTTGGCTTGCGGGGCTCTGTTGCAGTGCAGTATGTTGTTAGTGTCGCTGGGTGACACTGTTGTTCAAGGAAACAAAGAAGAAGGACTCGAACTGGTGAGTTAATTGTTGGCCAGTGTTTCCCCAACCATTTTTGAGCCAAGGATTCTATTTTACATTAGATCTCAGCACAGTACGAAACAAGAATGTCACAAATAGTTGATAAGCGGATCAATTAAGTACCTTCTGCCATCTAATGGAAGCACGTTTGTTCTGCCTTCACTATTTGTCGCTGGCAGAGATAGATGAACAAAGTTACATTATTTGTCATAAATAAATTATTCTCCGACCAATTAAGTACAATTGGATAATGCAGCGCATTGTTTGGGAATCACTTGTATACACAACTCCCACAAAATTATGAGCACTTGCAGAATCTAATGACTGCCAATACAGCTGCTGTATCAAATATTCTTTCTTTACAAAGGTAAAAATGCTCACGTGTGTTACCCTGTACAGTACACCATTTAAATTTTTTAGACATACCTGAATTGACAGTGCGCGGTCCCGTTTTTTTGTTTTCTGTGTTCCACCTCCTCAGCTCATCTGTCCTCTGCTAAGGTGCGTAGGGAACCTCCTGTCTTCCTACACGCCAGACGAGGTTAGTGCTTGTTTGAGTGACGAAGGGCTCGTAGCTGCTCTGTGTGCTCTGCTTCAGGCTTACGTCCAGAGTCGACCCGCTTTGGCCAAAGAGAGTGCCTGGGTCCTCAACAATCTCACAGGTGGTTCTTCATTCTGCAGACATTTTAATAGAATCATCTTTAAAAACAGCATTTAAGATGCGTTTACTTGGGTTATCTTTGTCGGCTATTTCCATTTGTTAGATGATCTTTAACATTAAAGTGTAGAAACTATGCAATAAAATAAGAATTTGAAGGAGGCAAATACTTATTCACAGCACTGTATGAGAAATTCGGTTTTCACCTTTCTGCTCAGTGTGAAATGCACTTTTGGCATTTTGTCTTTATTTCCCCACATTTTTCTTCTCTGATGTCGTCGTTGTGTTGGACGCAGTTTGCAAACTATAATGATGCATTCTCGCCATTTTCCCACTCCTTGAATCAAATATGTGCACCTTGCATTGATGACATAAGCTAACAGGCAGCTACTGTATATACAAATAGTATAGAAACTGGCTGGCAGTGAATGAGTTTAAATAAGCCGATCCCCGAGGCATAAAAAAATCCTCAAGCATTTTTTTGTCCTGTCCTTGAAATACTTTGAAATACATATTTGTTGCAGCCCTAATGGTGGCCATTTGTCACATTACTACTTTATTCCCAAAAACTTTTTCAGTTCTAATGTTTTTATAACTTGTAATGGTTTTCTTGTGATGTGATCCAGCTCGATCCAGTTTATTGTGTTCGGCCTTGATGAGCCTCAACTTGGTCCCGAGTTTGATCCGCCTTCTGCCATTCTGTCAAGGCATCAACACAATGGTCAGTGCAAAAACTTGAATTCTTTTTTAGCATCGTAACTTCTCATAGCTGAACGATGTTGGGCACTGCCTCCCTGTCATCCCATACTCAGATCCTAAGAGTTTTAGCTAACGTGGCCCACAAGAAAAGGGAGTTCTGCATCCAGCTGGCTGAGCTCGGATTGCTGTCTTCACTCTCTGCCACACTTAAAATGACAGCGCAAGAGGTGGTCATCCTGAGTCTGGACATCCTTTTCATGCTCTTAGGTAGTGGTTCTCAAGTGAGTCAAACGCTTGAGTCTCACCCAATGGCATTAGATTATCTTCATATTTCAACAGGGCTGCCTTATATTCTTCCTCAGGTGGTGGAGGACTTTGTGAAGCAAGGTGGCATTTCACTTCTAGAAACTTTGCATTACTGCAGCGAAGGAGATGTAAGGCGAAGGGCAGCGTACCTCCTGGAGCACCATCTTCTGTCCTCCTCATCGTACTCTGTAAATGCTTCACAATCAAATGTCTTCTAACCAAGAACTTGTTAGTAAAGCTGTTTTTGTGTTGCAGGGCAACTGCATCCCACATTCTGGACAGCAAGTCTGATGTGGCAATGTCACATTAAATTCAAATGCATCAAAGACCCATCTGAGAAAGGAAAAGTACTCAAAACAATTTCACATATTTTTTTTTTTTTAAACGTAAAGCACTGTTTTGTGATATATTTGGACCTTTGATCAATAGTACTGTAGTTTAGATTTAGCCCAAATTTAGTAATAGGGTTTATTCTTTACATAATGCATTCATGCAAGACTAATCTGTTTCAATTAAGCAACAAAATACATCTGAGTAAGACGTCATGCTTCAAATGACGATACTTACATTTTACTTCACATTTTTTCATGATTGGTTGTCTGTGTTGTTCATAAATGTAATTAAATAAAATGTATTTTTAGCTACCTATTGTGAAATAAACCAGTTGCTATGAGAGTAACCTCTGAATTAGATCATTACAGTTATTGACTACGTCTTCCTAAAACACAACATCAGTAAGAATGTATTACTTTCTACGCTTAACAGCAAAAACAAGTTAGATGAGTAGGCTACACCATGCAAACTCAAGTGTCCATTTAAACAAATTAGATGAAGCACCGCAGGTAGATTCCTTCAGGAAAATGGTTCTTCCTCAGGACCAGGCACGGGTCAGTCGATGCAGAATGAGCCGCAGCAACGTCGGAGTAATGTCATGATCGACAGTACCAAAGGGAGCATTGTGATCGAATAATAATATTTATGAGGTGTCGCAGTTTATAGCTAGTAAAAGAAAATTTGTCGATTTTGCAAGGGATGTTTCAGTAGAGTGGTGTGCCCTAAAACTGGGCTGAAAAAGTTCAAACAGATTGCTAGAGGCCATGTGATCAGTAGTAAGCTGTTGTGTTTCGGTAATTTACTAAATATATGGGAGATTTGACACCAGCCTATACTGTAATTACAATGACTCTCAGGGTCGAGGTTGTCGTTTCATTAATGGTCAAATAACGGCTGCCTTGAAAGCTGCAGGTACAGTGCCAGAGGAGAGTGATAAGTTAATATTTAAGATGGAAGGTCCAAAGATTAAAAACAGCTCTTGAACAAGTTTCCCAGGAAGAGGGTTGAGCAAGCATGTCATCTGTTTTGCCGCACTAACGATTTTTGTGAGTCTATCAAGGGATACTTCCCAAAGAAGAGAGAGGCAACCAGACAGGTATCCGCCTTAGTGCCCGTATTAGTCTCAGTGATCGTAGAATTCAACCAAACTTGAGTTGAAAAGGGGAGAGTTGTTGGCAGTACACTGCGTTTGGGTTAGTGTTGCCACTCCATCAAATAAGTATTCAGTGTTATTATATCGATACATTTTTTTGGTTTGTTTTTTTGCTAAAACGTACGCCTGTTTGTATTTCAGTAAACTATCGCTCCATACCTTACGGAAGACCTCACGAAGAGCAATGACTGCAAGCTTTGTTATTTAATCCAGTTACATTCTAAATCATAAATGAAGTTAAATATTGTTGTAAAATACAACGCAAGTATGTTTTTATGGCTCGCTCACTCAAAACCTGCAAATGCACTTCCAGCAGCGTACGAAAGCTTATGTTTACAAAGTTATCCTCCACGAAATGGGCCAGAACACAGCAAAAGTGACAGTGGTGCTATAAAAAGGTAGCTAAATTCGGTAAGTCCCCAACCAATGTCGCTTGTGTGTTAACTGCAACCGTATTCAAGTTTCCTTATTCACGATTTTTTTTTTTTGGTCATTCCATACAATTTTAAACCACAAAAGACAACATTCATATCCCTCATGAGTAGTCGAAAACCCAATACATACAACTGATGATACATCAATAAAAAGAAAACCGTCCAAACACATTTGGTTACTTAATTTATTCCTTTAAAGAGGCAAAAAGCAGTTCGTCAAGAAAAAGACAATCTTCCCCCTCGATGATGTACTTCCATCAGAGACATTACAGGTTGTCCGTATTTGGGCCAAGTGAGTTATCACTTAAGGTCAAAGCATTTAATAGATGTAGTTGGTGGTGTGCAGAGACTGCATGGAGGCCTGGTTGGCCGAGCCTGTGGCCTTGTACTCTCCTTTAGCAGCCAGACCGTTGATCTGAGGAGAGAGTTAATCATCAGCCAGGTTACCTGCGCCACATTATGTGACAAGCAGCTTTTGACAAATCATTTACCAGCCAGAATAAAGTTGGGAAATGCAAGATAAGGGTAAATTCATATCTCGCATGTGTTTATTACCCACTGGGCGAGCCCATCGCCGCCACTGATGCTTACCTTGGCCCTTTTGCAGAAAACCTCCTGTGCAGCAGCCTTGTTGGCAGCTTTGCCCTGCCAGGCTGCAAGAGTGGACGCCTGCAGCGCACGGCCATAGGAGAAGGTGAGCTTCCAGGGGCGATTGAGCACCACCTGGTTGATAGCGTTCAGGTTGAGCGAGGCCTCTTCCTCACTCTGGCCCCCAGACAGGAAGCAGATGCCTGCAAATACACAGGAAGTGACATTGACAAGTGAAGCAATGATTCCCCACTTGTGTGCCGTGAGAGATCATCTGCTTCCACTCGATGGCAGAAAGTATTATGTACTTGTACTATGTACTTTAAAACTGTACCCACTTTTTGTGACATGTTTGTTTGTTAGTGTGTCATGAGATTTTATCTGAAACATCTTAACATATGTTATCTCCAGGCAAAACACTCACCCGGCACGGCTGCTGGCACGGTGCGCCTCAGAGCCGTCACGGTAGCCATGGCGACCTCCTGAGGGGTGAACTTCTTGGTGCAGGAGTGTCCAGCGGTGACCATGTTGGGCTTCAGCAGCGTTCCCTCCAGGTACACATGGTGATCAGACAGAGCCTTGTACACAGCAGCTAGAACCTGAAGAGACTCATGCTTTTCAGAAACATTTGTTCATTTAAACGTATTCGACAGATGACCTACCCACCTTCTCTGTGACATACTGGCATCTCTGCAGGTCATGGACTCCATCAGGAAGGATCTCTGGCTCCACAATAGGCACCAGTCCATTCTAATGAGAGAGATGAATGCGTTTCTATTACCTCTGCCAAGGAAGACATACACCACATGCACTACTGGTCCAAGAAATGTTTGACATCTCTGACACATTTTTAGAGAATAATGCACAAGTCTTTACACAATTCAGGCAAATACAGAAATCTAGAAGGCTGCTGATTCATATTAGCATTGTTCAAATTTCACTGAGTGCCATTGTAGTACTTGCAAATTGGGTGTCATTTCTATTGAGTGGGTGATGCCAACCTGTTGACAAATGCTGGCATATCTGGCCAGTACGTTGGCATTCTCTGCGATGGCAAGAGGTGTGGGGCAGCTGTCTGAGATCTTCAGCACACACCTCCACTTGGCAAAGTCACAGCCGTCCTTCTTGTACTGGGCACAGCGCTCCGAGAGGCCATCGAGACCTGTGGACAAAAGGCAAAATGAGCATCCTCTTCTGCAGAAGACATTTTGTGATGAAGTTATTTTTTACCTTGTGTGGTTGTCTCTCCATCTGTTCCGTTCAGGCCAGCGGTGCCCTTGTCTACCTGAAGGAGGAAACAGCCATCAACTTTCAAAATAAAACAAGCCAGTGGACTGTGAGCCGTGTCCCACACCTTCAGAAAAAAGGCTAAAGAAAAATGCATTCTGTATCTGTCCTTTAAGGAATGACCTACACAAAGGATATTCAATTCAAACTACAAGGATGTAATAATGTGAATTAAGGACCTGTATGCCTATTGAGGACTTCCAATCTATTATTATACCAGACTGACTTTATGTACCCTTTCCAGGGCTAGAGACAGGCAAAAGGCCGTGTTCCATCAGATGGTATTTTTTCTCTCTTTTCAATATGTACTGATTAAATTGCAAAATCAACATAAATGAATAGAAATAAAAATGTCTAAAATTTGACTTCCTGGCTACAGTATGTAACGGTTTTCCATTAAAATGGTCATGACTGGCATAGAGTATGTCATTTTTGTTTTTTCCCATTGTCTAATGGTGCAGTTGCGCTTGATCTTTTGTTGTGCCTGCTGGCAACTAAAAATAGATGGAGTTTTAATTTTCCTTGTATGGAGCCTACTAAAATGGTTGGTGATTCTAATTTTTAGAATCAAGTATTCAACCATTTAGCCCATCGATGAATCCGATAAAATGTTATTTTGCATTATTAAAGACAACATGAGGTGACAGGGTTTTTCTCCATTTGGGGTCGCCATCGTCACATTCTAGTGTAGTATCTGTGACTTTGAGTGGGTATGGCTTTAAAAGACGAGGCAAGTAACATGGGTGTTAGCAAATGAGAACGTAGAGATGGTTGGCTCTTAACTGGCTATCCCATTAGCCAGTCTGCATGTCGAGTAACTCGGCATGAGTCGTGGCCGTTGGCAGCAAGTGTATGAAAGTGGTTATTACGCGTTTATTTTCTTACACTCTGCTCAATAAAGCGATTCAAAGCGCACCAGCGGCTGTGGCCAACCCTTGACTATCCTTGCAGGGACATTCCAATAAGTTTAAGGAAGGATGGTAGGCCATAGTAAATTAGCCAATATAACTTTGGACTTTCTATCTTCGACGGTCTCCTTCCTCGCTGCCATTGCGCAAAATTATTTCTACTCGAAATGGAAAGTGCAACTGCAGTAACAATAGTCTGTGTGAAAAATGATCCCTGCCAAGCTTTGAGGCATAGATTTTGCGTCAACCTTTTTTGTAATTGAATTATGCATGTTATTCCATTAATTGTTACAGCCCTTGTTGGTGCCCCATTTTCTTTCATTTACAAATTGGGCACATGCATCTGTAAAAGTCAAGTGTACAAAGGCAGACTTTGAGTGAAACGCCCCAGCGACAAGCAGTTTACACTCCTCAATGTACAAGAATTTGTGAGAGCACTGCCCCCTCACCTTGATGCCCACAACAATGCCTCTGTCTTTGATGACTTGGGGGAAGGGCTTTCCGCTGTCTGACTTCTGGTAAAGCGTCTCATGGAACAGAATGACCCCTCCTATGGCGTCAGGGACGGGATCGGCAGATGTGAAGAGGAGGTCGCGGAAGCAGCGACGGTTTTCCTCGGTGTTCTCCACGTTGATCTTCTGGAGACGCTTTCCCATGGTGCCTTGAAGGCAAGAAGAAAATGAGTGATTCCCTCTCAACTTGTTGTTTTAAATGACTCTTGCCCTCATGTGAACTGACCAGTAGACTCATCTGCCGCCAGTATTCCCTTCCCCGGGGCCACAATCTTCTGGGCGATTTCCGAGAGCTCCTTCTTCTGCTCCGGAGAGAGGGATGGGAATTGCTGAGCCATTCTGGAGGGGGAGAAACAGGTTCTTTAGGAAGTGAGCAAGCCAAGCTCTTTAGAAAACATGAGGAAGTTGTTGTTTTAGCTCTGTATCACTGACTGCCTGTCTTACGTCACCTCTGTAAATGTTTGGCTTGCTTTAACCTTCAGGTTTTCCCCCTCTCTATAATGTGCAACCAGTGGTGGGAAGTAACAAAGTACAAAGAATTTGAAACTGTATTTAAGTGAATTTCTTCGGTATTTGAGTATTCATTTTCTGATGTTTTACTTTTACTCCCTACATCTGAAAACAGATGTACTTTCTACCCCTGACTTTGTCAAAATAGGCTTGTTTTCATTTTTGCAACCTCAGCAGTTGATGACCTGACGTAAAAAAAAAGACATAAATAAAAAGGTAAAGTCAACCGTGGTTGAGCTTTTGATTGATTGAGATCTTATAAGGTGACAAAAAAACAGACAAGCGCAACATGGGGGAACGTGAATCGGGGAGCATTAATGAGGACGATGCAATCGATTCGGAGAAGCAAGCCATTGTCCATCCATGGCCTTATTTAAGGGAATTGTTAGCTGTTGTCGGCTCCAATAATGATTTGTGGCGAATATCTGGTCTTCTGCCAGTCTAAAACCCACCATTTTCTGGCAATACAATACAAAAACAGTCCCCGCCCCCCCATTGTGCCAAATAGTCACGTATTCTAGGTATTGTGGGCTATAGTTGACAGTAAGATTTCATTTTGACTTTTTCTACTTAAGTAAATCTCAGAGTCTGTACATTTTTACTTGTACCAGTGTTTTTGTTTTACTCAAGTCACAGTACTTAAGTAGACTATGAATACATTTGCCACCTCATATGTGCAAGTTACACATAGTCGTAGTACACGTTTTTTTAAGGACCATGCATGTATATAACAACACGAAGCCTCAATTGCAAAGACGGCAGACTTTTGCAAATCAAAAGTTATTAACGTGGGCTGCTTGCAGGGTTTTCCTTTGCACAAAGCCACGCGACTGACATGTTTGAGCCATGCTGACGCGTCAGCATTCGCTCAAATGATCACTCAGTAAGCAAAGGAGGATCAACAGGATTTTGCTTGTACAAGTACACACCTCTCGGAGCAAGTTTGGGAAACTTTAAACCGCTGGGAAAACGTTCGGCTGACATCCATAAAATGAGGCCCCTCTCTCCCCATCCCACCCCACCCGACCGCAGCCCACCCGATCCACAAAGAAAGAGCAGTCAAAAGTGGAAGACTTACTTGACAGGAGGACCGATGTGGCGTGGTGTCACACTGACAACGGAGGGCGAGGGGGGCGCCCAAACGCGTATTTAAGCGAGAGAAGGCGGCGCTCCGACTTGTGACGTGGCGAGGCGTGCCGTCACCCCGGAAATGCAATTGGCCCAAGGCGGACAGCCATGGGCGGTGTGAGGGGGCGTCAATAGTGCTCCCTTGTGGACTTTGGGGCAGGGGGCCAGGAGTTAAAACTGTCAAAGACAACACAGTGTAATCTCAGCAAAAAAAAAAAAAATAATGACGCTGGAATTGGGCACACTGTCAAATAATGCAATGTCGCAATACAGGTTCCTGTGCTTGTTTAGATGTGAAGATATTGCGGGAGATTGCATTCTGTGCGTGTTGCTCAATTATGATCCATCTGCTCTCTGCTGTGCTTCTAAAAGTCAACATTCACGCACTCGGCGAGGACATGTCTATCTGTCTATCCATCCATCTATCTATGTGTCAGTGTATCTATCTATGTGTATCTATCTATCTATCTATCTATCTATCTATCTATCTATCTATCTACATATTTACACGCACACCTATATATCTAAATATATATATATATGTGGCTACACGTCCCAATACTTTCGTCCAGGTAGTGTATATCACGCATCCTCATATTATAAATCTTCCAAATTGTCATTTCTAGTTGAGTTGTCGAGCAGAAGTACGATTTGCTATGATTGTCATGCAAGTTGTTTTTGAGGTAAATGCCATGCGTCACTGCCCACCAAACACGTCCTGCACAAATTGTTGACACTCGAGAATCGTTTTTTACACAATATGGACTCTGCACGGGGTGCAAAATAGCTTTCTGTATTGCTGATCACAGTTCAGTCAAGGGTCCATGAGTCGCTTTTATATAAGGAGTGAGGGAAAAAAACAGGGAGGAAAGTGAATTGTTGGACCGACAGAGAAAACCATGGTATCCCTCTAATCTGACAGTTAATCAAGTTTTACTTCTGTCAATAGTTTTGCAATTCAGATTTTAATGGTAATCATACATGCTATATACATGTGCGGTGAGGTTCATGATTGGTGAGGCACTGACTACGTCACGTGACTGACGTCTGGAGCTCGATGAAGCTCAACTCAACACTTCCACATGCTGGTTGTGGCACCTTACATACCAGACTCCATTGTGCACTTTTAGTGGCTTTTCTGGTCGATAAGAAAGATGAAATGTCACACACTTTCATGAAATATATTAGACAGTCTGTTCAACGTCAGTAAGTCCAGTAAGTGAGCGTGGTCTCTTGAAGCATCATGGGAGCGACGACTCAACGTGACAGGAAATATGACAATTCAGCTATTTTAATGATGAAATCATTGAAATTATTGGATTGAAAAATAAAATCAAAGTAAACCACGGACCATAGAACTAAAATGGCACAATTTAATGTCATCATAAGTGGGGTTTTTTTTACGATACACATTCAGTGTAAAGGAAAGACCACCAGGGGGCGGGGCGGCTCTGCCTCACTTGCCTACCCTGACTACACGTCACTGGTTATTTCATCCAGTTGCACTGCTCACACTTCATACACAATAAATAGTTGCAAAAGCATGATTCTATGGGCAGCACGAAGAAATTGTGGTTAGCACATCTGCCTCACAGTTCTGAGGTTGGGGTTGCAAATCGAGGCTCTGTGTGGAAATAAAAAAAACTAAATAATTGTATGGATTTTATTTTGATTTCAGAATTCAGTATCACCATCCACAAGGTCTGCTAATACAGTGAATTCGATGATCTGCATTTGTAAAGTCAGAGCGTGACAACATGGGAAACGCGTGAAAACAACGGCGACGCACTGCGGTCTGGTGCGGAGGAGCTATCTCCTAGTCTTTGAAAAATAAAAACCTTTGATGCCATTTCAATCTCCAAAAGAACTACCGCCGAACTATCGTATATAGCTCTTACACAACGCCAGGTTATAACACATTTAACAACAGAGGTTATACTTAATGCATGCATTGCGATGCATAATGTCCATCGCAAACCTTTTGGGGGGAGGCGTCAATTACAGAGTTTTGCCATTCGCAGCAGGGCTAGGTCCCTATCCCTTTGTAAATATATATTCTCTTAACTGTCCCATTTATTATAAAGGACCATTTAATTTGACATAATACGTTTATATTATTTAAGGATATTCTGTCATAGTGCCACCTTGAAATAGATCTACTGTACAGTGTTGTACAGATTTCCAATCACTACACTTAGTCTGCCGTGAGAGATTATCAAATTTCACTTAATTGGTCCAAAAATCATTATTTATTTACCACTTATGTATTTTTGTTTCTCATCTATCTAATACAGTGACATGTGGTGACGGGCAGGACAATGAAATGCTCTTCCACTACCACCAAACATCACCACCATACTTTTTAGGGGACATTTTTGTGTGGTGGTGTGCCGTGAGTTTTTTCTAAAACGTAAACACAATTTCGGATCATGTCGCGGCCTGTTATATCCCTCCGCAACACTAGATGGCGCACTCGTAAGTGATTTTTAATAGCTCGCTGCAGCTTCCGTTTCCGAGAGTAAAGAAGTTGCAGTGTCAACATCTGCTGAGTTGATTTCACATTTTCCAAACACTCCCGTGTCGAAAAGTGGTGAGGGTTTTTAAGACCGAGTCGGGTCGCGTAAACCATAAACGACATGAATCCTTAAATTTAGTGTTCGTTACTCTTTGTCCGTTCACATTCAATCGGCGTGTTAACGCTCATGTTAGCGTGTGGTTGACATTAGCCCCATAGTAGTCTAATGCTAATTGGCGATTCCATCTGTTTATGTGGCTTTTAGATACAGCGGGAGCTTTTTATGTATTTCTTTCTACTGTGTAGCGTTCAGTTGTGTTCGGTTTTACATGCAGACGCCCGCTAGGCATCTGTTTACTTTCTTAATAGTATGCCATACACACACAACAGAAGAAAATGTCTTTTACACCATTACTCTTGTATTTCCTGTTGTAACAGGTGTCTGAGGATGTCGGGGCAGAAGCGTCCTGCAGACCCCAGCGGCCCTTCCTCATCCTCTGGTGTGCACCCAGAGAAGCGGAGGGAGCGAGATGGAGAGGACGGAGGTCCCGGTGTCAGTGCTGCAGCTGCTGGTGGGAGCACAGCGGTGGAGACTGTCATCAAACTGGGAGGGGTTTCTAACTCGGTCAGTTTGTTTAGTATTCCCTCTTTCTCTTTTGTTTATACATAATTTAAATAATATTTGTTGTGGGTGTTCCTTAATAATCTCCTATCACTTGTATTTCAGGAAGAACAAGATATCAAAGCTCTACAGTCTAAGAACCGGAAACTGGGAGAATCATTAGATCAAAGACAGGTGTTACTTTCTTTTTAATTTTTACACAAAGCAGTATCTCTGGCTGAGTTCTAAATCAATCCCTATCCACCATATAGTACCCTAAATAGTGAGTTGACCATTTTGTAGTGCTTTTCAGTTATGTAGAAAGTGAATATAGGTATATACAGTACCCTCAGTGTATCCCACAAGGCATCTTGAAAAGTACTGTACAACAGATATGCTAGAAAAGCGAGGGCTATTCATTTGGTCCTCGGAACCTATCTGGTGCCTGCGGGTACCATGTTGGTGACCCCTGCTATAATTTCTTTTTGGGGCGGGGGGGGGCTGGAGAGTTTAATGTCTGGGCTTACTGGTTTGCAGGGGATTGAAGATGAATTGCGAGAGCGGATCGAGAGACTCGAGACCCGCCAGGCCACGGATGACGCAAGTCTACTTATTCTCAATAGATACTGGAATCAGGTGAGTACTCAGTGATATCTGTTCAGCGCCAAGACACAAGACCCACTTGAGAACCATGAACGATGTCAGCAAAATGTCAAAGTGTCTTCTTCCTTTGCTTTCAGCTTGATGAAAACATTAAGCTGTTCATCAGACTATATGACCAGTCGCCAAACGGACCAGAAAAGTCTCCATCAGTTGAGGGAAGGAACCTGAAGCCAGAAACACCTGAACCGGATGGGGACTCTAATCAGGAGAGGGCCAAGGACAGAGGTAATGGGAGAGGAAATTAAGAATGAATGTAGTGGAAGTGCTTTTATACAACATTGTGAGTTGAGATTCCCTTGATGACGAGAGTTGTAAAGGGTTAGAAAGTTTGATTAGTAGTGATGCACCAAAATGTTTCGGCTGAGAACAGCCCAAATGTGCATTTTTTGTTTCGGACCAAAATAGGGTAGGGAATCTCTGGGATGAGACCAATGCGTTACATATCTAGATACACGGGTAGTGGTTTGATTAAAAAACAATATCTTTACTTGCAGAATGGTTCGATACAATTCGATTCAGTATGGGAGCGCTACGATTCTCGATTCGAGTCGGTGCAGAAAAAAAGTGATGGTGAACATTTGCATATGTGCTAATCATAATGAACCTTGACTTATTTGCAGGTAACCTGCGCCACGTAGCTTTCCCATTACCATGTCGGCTTGTGTCCGGGTTGAAGATGCAATTGTCGAATGGAAAATCATTATCACCCCAGGTGGTTTCAGCCTGGTTCGAACTATGCCCGTGTATTCAATACGTTCTGCTAAATGTTTCAGAAAACACGCCAGATTGAAAGTTATTTATACTTGCTTAGCAGCAGCCAAAAGTATGCAGTATATAATAGTGCTCTCAACTGTTGTCACACAGGCCACCAAGGCGAGACCTCCAACTCTTTCCTGGCCACCTTGGCAAGCAGCACCAGTGAGGAGATGGAAGCCGAACTCCAGGAGAGAGTGCAGTCCAGCCAAATGCAGGCCACTCGTGTTGTGGAGATCTACAAGTGTCTAAAGAGCACAGTGGACCAGCTGAAGGCAGACATGGACTCTGGACTTGGTGAGTTAAAGAAATAAATGTTGGATAATTATGAACCTGTGGAGATTAAGGACCCAATTTATTTTAATGACTTGCTCAAAGCGCTTTACAGTAACTCTCACACTTAATCACTGATGATGGTGGATGCCATTTCTCAGCTGGGAGTTTGTGTCACGTAGCGTCCAAGTTAAACACCCTGCTGACCAGTGAAAATGAGCGTCTTCAACAGCTGTCTGAGGACCTCAAGCAGAAACACAGTCACATGACCAGTGAGGTAGGCATAATGGTCATTTAAAATATATTGTTGTATGACACAAAACTCCCTTTTTGTTCTCATATTGACTTTTCTTCCAGTGATCATATAAAGCATTATTTTGTCCTTTTTTCCTATTTAGATGATTTCCTATTTTGATACAGTATATAATGTATAAATGTGACCCTCCAGCACGAAACCTATCGGAACTCACATGGCTGTGTTTTGGCTATTTACATTTTTTGGGCTGGGGGGGAAAATAATATTAACAACTTGGCAAAGTTGACTTTAAAAATAGGTCAACACAAAATGTCTGCTTTGAAGCACCACCGGGACCAAAAAAAAAAAGTTCTGCCCGTTACCATGTTTTAACTTCTGGGACCCATGTTGCACTCAGAAATTTAATGCAGACAGTGACTGTGTTGGGCCAATGATAAACTTTGCCAAAAACAACACAGAAGCCTCTGTAAGTGGTTTTTAAAACACTGTTAGATGCGTAATGTACATATACATAATAAGTATGAGTGAGCTGAATTGTGGTTAGTGTTTTTTTTTTTTACATAAAATGGTAATTACTAGGACTCTAATGTTAATCGCGATTGCTAACCGTTTAGTATTTTGCTGTCTAAAATTCTGTACACCAAATTTATACCATACACTCTGTACCCACATATACAGTTTAAGGGTTGAAGTCCATCCCTCTTAAATAACAATAAACTGTATGTTAGTCATACAGTTATGTTAGTCAGTTTTTATTTTGAGTAATAGTGGGGTGGCGATTATTATTCGGTTATCCAAGCAATAATCAATGGGAGAATCGATTCTAAAACGATTTGATGGTGACAGCCCTAAGGCATTTCTGAAAAGGCATAAAAATGCTTTCCTATAAGGATACATTGTGGTAATCGGGAAACATTTGGTGAAGATGTCTGTTTAAAGATCGGAAGCGGCCTTTAAGCGTTAGTCTAGCAATATGGATGTTTTATTTGCACGCGGGACTGTATTACAACCTCTTGTTGGTTCATACGGGTAATGACGTACATTTGAATTAAATCCACGGCTGCAGAGAACCCCACGCTTTCTGTTGATATCAGAAATGATGTGGCTTTCCTTGTTTTTATCATGGCAGCAGACGATTTGTGCAGATTTTGCTGTACCCTCTTTTGAAAGCATTTTTTTTTTGAGGTATTAAGGTAAGAAATTCAGATCAATTCCACCTGGGAAGTAATTTATACTGATTTTCTGGTGTCTGAAAATTGATCTTATTCTCACTGTCAATACTTTATGGACTCACTCAAAACACGGCCGTGCGACTTCCAATCGGTTTCGTGCTGGAAGGTCACAAATAGAAATACAGTGGAACCTCGATAGAACAGACTAATAGGGGCGGGGCGTCGTTCGATATATCCAATTGTCCATTACATTGAAGCACTTTTTTTAGGTCATATGCACCCATATTACTGTATGTGTATTAACGATATGTCGTAGCCCTCATTCATGTTGTCACGTCTCTTGTCTAGTCCCGATCTCTCGGTCGCGCAGCAAACAAGGCAGACCAGCGAGTCAGCGAGTTGCAGGTTCTAAGTGAAGAGCTTCAGTGGGATATGGAGAAGATACGGCGACGAGAAAATCGACTCAATGCACACATGAGTGAGATATTAGAGAGGGTAATGCACATTTTCTGGGCAAATATATAGTGTATGCATGTATGTCAGTTCGTTGTTGCAAATTACAATTCAAACACCCTAGGTGAACAGCAAGGGCTATAAAGTGTGTGGGGAGGCCAGTAGTGTATGTGGAACCATCACTATCAACAAGAGAAAGGTAGGAATAACTTAAGTTTTAGAACTACTTTTACGAATGTATTTTAGTAATTCTAAAATTTTCTTGCTTGTTTGGTGTTGTTCTTTTCCTGCAGTTTGAGGAAATGAACAGTGAACTGGAAGAGAACCAGGAGCTGGCAGACAATCGTCTCATTGAGCTCCAGAAGCTCCAGCAGGACCTGCAGAATGTGCTGCAGGAGAACAACAACATGAAGGCGTGTATCACACATCATTCCATTGCTTTGTCGATGTCTTTAGTTTTAGAAAGCTTCATCACATCGCATTTCACAACAGTTTCTTAATCTTGTCTTCTGAACATATATATTTTTTTCCTTTCAGACTGAGCTGCTTAGTCGAGCAGAGGGCATGGTGAAGGATACTTCTGAGTATCGCTGTCTGCAGTCGCAGTTTTCTGTGCTTTACAATGAGTCTTTGATCCTCAAGGCTCAGTTAGACGAGACGCGTGCCCGTCTCAACACAACTAGGACGGCACGCCTTCGACAGCTGGAGCACATGGAGGTAAGCTCATTGTGTGTGTGTGTGTGTGTGTGTGTGTGTGTGTGTGTGTGTGTGTGTGTGTGTGTCTTTGCAAACTGCGAGCTGCCTCATTGTCGCCGTTATGTACAGAACGACGAGGTGACACTGCAGAGGAAGGTTCGCACCGAAGTGTTTCAGTTAGAAGATACCCTTGCTCAAGTCAGGAAGGAGTATGAGATGCTGCGCATTGAATTTGAACAGACTCTTGCCGCCAACGAGCAGGCAGGTCAGGATTGGCACCTTCCTCAACATAACACCGAACCCCAACCTGCATTTGCTCATCATTGTGTGAGAGGGTCGGTGGAGACATAAAATACAGTTTGCTTGTTTCTTGCTACTTCCTCAGGCCCTATAAACAGAGAGATGCGGCATCTGATCAGCACCCTGCAAACTCATAACCAGCAGATGAAAGGAGAGGTTGTGAAATACAAACTGAGACTGAGAGAGACACAAGCTGAACTCAATCAGGTTGGATGCAAAAAGGAACTTATTCTTAAGCATTGGATGTCTCATGAAGCGGAATGATGCAGGACATGGCACTAGAATAATATATATTTTATGTTGGCTGCAGATTCGCATTTCTAAAGGGAGTAGCATCTTGCAAACTCAGTCAAGCACCGAGATAGATGTGAAGGAGGAGATGACGTCTCCGACCATGTTAGCTGTCTCAGGGGAGTCAGCAGTCAAGTCAGAACCTCCTGACAATGATGCTTCTACGCCGAACAGCACTGGTAACCGTTACCCATTTAACTGTCCAAGTTAGACAATGTTGCATAAAGTATAATTTCTAAGGTCAAACACAGTCCTTTCGAGACCTGCAATTTGTTCTGATTTTGAAATGTTTGAAATATGGGACAGAATTTTCCTATAGGAAATGATAAGGTAAGACTCTCACCATCCAAAACCATCCATCCATCCATTTTCTGAGCCGCTTCTCCTCACTAGGGTCGCGGGCGTGCTGGAGCTTATCCCAGCTGTCATCGGGCAGGAGGCGGGGTACACCCTGAACTGGTTGCCAGCCAATCACAGGGCACATACAAACAAACAACCATTCGCACTCACAGTCACACCTACGGGCAATTTCGAGTTTCAATTAACCGACCATGCATGTTTTTGGGATGTGGGAGGAAACCGGAATGCCCGGAGGAAACCCAAGCAGGCACGGGGAGAACATGCAAACTCCACACAGGCGGGGCCGTGGATTGAACCCGGGTCCTCAGAACTGTGAGGCTGACACTCTAACCAGTCGCCCACCGTGCCGCCTCATCCAAAACCCTTTTTAAATTTCTAAACATTTTTTACAGTAACATTTTGGCACGAACTTTTAACGTAACGTTTCAACATTCTTACTAACATTCTACAACTGCAAACAGAAGTTAGAACAACAGAACACTTTTGTTAGAGTTAAAATTACTTCATATCTAGGAGACCTGGATAAATGTAAAGATTATTTAATATTCTTGCAAGAAGGACCATAGAACTAAAGCAGCCTAAACACTGGAGAAGAATACATGTAAATCACACCACATTATCTTCACTAAACATGGACTTTGCTCGATCTACCATTGTTTTCTCTTATCCGAGGGAGATGGTCTTGTCTGACTTCGACATCCTCTGACTTAATCAAGCAGGAATTATCAACCCAAAACCACAAACATATTCAAGTATAATCAGTCATTTGTCTCTATGAAGAATGTCACATATGTGAGACTTAGTTATGCGAGAATGTATAGCAATTAATCGATGATTGTATACAATTTGCCATTAACTTTCCCTTTGAAAACAAGTGCCAAAAAATGCCACAAGAACCCAATGTAAAAGCTAAACACACATCCAGAGTTAAGGATGGATGGATGTTCGGTGGTATCGGCCGATAATTAGCATTTTATGCTGTTCGGCTTTCATTTCATAAGTCGCCGATCTGATCAATGACATCATTGATCGGCTCCGCACAAGACATTTAACTCCGTGTCTTCGTCGCGTATGAATCCAAAAGCTAGTTTATTTTTATCCTTGTCACGTGTCTTGTTGCGCAGTACTATAACTATCTGACGGCCAATAAAGTTTTTTCAATCTTGTCAGTGAAAAAAACACATCGTCGGTGTCTATTTTGCGGTGTCTCAGACAAACAACACGTAAGCGTGGAGGTGGGGGTGGAAGTCAAACGGACTCAAACTCTGGACAACACCCGTCCATATAGCTGGGACAGTGAGAAAGTTAGAGTAACCATGTCATTAACAGTATTTATTAAAGTAATTTAATTGCAATAATGTAATTACAGTAAGTTAGCACCCATTATTTCTGTCATGTTGTAATGTTGATTTGACCTAAACTTATGTGAGTGGCCAATCCTTGAATGCCCCCTAGAGGTCATTGGTGTTTTAACTTTTGTATAAAATGCTAGAGAATAATTTGAGCTGGGATGGCTCCAGCACGCCCGCAACCCTTGTGAGGATAAGCTGTACAGAAAATGGATGGACAGTATACAGTACACAATTATATACAATAAATGAATAAGTCATGTAAATAGACACATTGCTCCATCTTGTGATCGGTTATCGTTTTTTTTAAACTTGCTGATCGGTGATCGGCCCCAAAAATCCTGATCGTATAAAGCCTAGTTGTGTGATAATCTAATTTCCCCCACGGGATGAATAAAGTATCTATTCAATTGAGCTATCTATCTCGCTGTCTGTCTCCCTATCTCTCAAGGCATTTCTGTGAAAACCGAGCCAGGAGTGGAATCTGAGGTAACAGTCAAGGAGGAGGAAAAAGAGGAAAAGAAAGAAAAAGAGGAAAAGAAAGACAAGGAAATAATTAAGAAAGAGGAGAAAGACCGGGAGAGGGAAAGGGAGAGAGAGAGGCCAACTCGCAGTGGGACGAAGGAAGAGAGGGAGAAATTGGGAAGTGGCAACCAACCTGAGGAGTCATCTGGGGAGCGTCTTTCTGCAGCTGGAGGGCCAAAGAGGAAAGAGATGGAGCAGCTGAAGATTGTCAGAGTGGAGCTCAAGTGCGTCACATCTGTGTTTTTGTTAGCTTTTCCTTTTTCTTACCATGCCTCCACAAAGAAGTAGTTTGTATTCATGTTGTTTGTTACCAGTGAAACTAAAAAAACATTGGCTATACAGGAAAGCTCAGGAGTCCCAGCGAGAGATGAAACTACTCTTAGACATGTATCGCTCAGCACCAAAAGAGCAAAGGGACAAAGTTCAGCTGATGGCAGCAGAGAAGAAGACCAAGTCGGAGGTGATCAGCCCTGCGTAACACGGTCACATAATTTTCGTGATGAAGTTCACAGATTATTGTCAATCTTTCAAACACTGGTGTGGAGGTGCTTTGTGAAATTATGATACTGTATTTGTTTGCCTGATGATGCTGATTCCAGTCGGAGGAGCTGCGTCAGAGGCTGAGGGAGCTTGAGGAGCGAGAGAGAAGGGAGGGGAAAAAAATGGCTGATGAGGAGGCCCTTAGGAAGATTCGATCTGTGGAGGAGCAGATCGACATCCTCAACAAAAAGTTGTCTATAGCAAAACAGGTGGGTGAGCATGTCGTTGCCACATCTATGCATGCAACTTATGTTTGTTCTATGGGTGTTACACTGAATCCACCTTGATAACACCCTCACTTCTCTGTTCGTCTGCAGGAGGAGGACGCATTGTTGAGCGAGATGGACGTGACAGGTCAGGCCTTCGAGGACATGCAGGAACAGAACATTCGTCTGATGCAACAACTGCGGGAAAAGGACGACGCCAACTTTAAGCTGATGAGTGAGCGTATCAAGTCCAACCAGATCCACAAGCTATTGAAAGAGGAGAAGGAGGAGCTGTCGGATCAACTGCTCACTTTAAAAACACAGGTGAGCGTCCACTGTGCGTTGCAAGGATACAAGCCCAAATATATGCCTATAGACATTAAATTTAGATTTCTCGCTATCATGTGTGTAATCACTACATTAACATGTTATGTACACGTTAGGTGGATGCCCAGCTGCAGGTGGTAAGGAAGCTTGAGGAGAAGGAACGCCTCCTACAGGGCACCATCAGCACTGCTGAGAGAGAGTTGACACTGAGGACACAAGCACTGGACATGAACAAACGCAAGGTAGCACCTCGTTTCCAGTGGAAGCCGTGAGACACTTTTGGGGAGTAACGAAAGTCGCCTATTAACAGCCACATTTGGTTCCAACCAAATAAGAAATAACTTTTAATAAATGGTACATATTTATGACTAGTTTGATATAATGTATTGTATCTTTTCTAACTATGCGACTAGGTACTTGCATACTATACTTAAATGGGAGTTGGAAACCAAATATCTTCAATATAAATGAGTACACCCCTCTTTTAAAAAGTAAGGTTTTAAAAAAATGTCTCAGCAAACACAGGAAGGATTTTCAGATTTCCCATGATTATTAGACTAGCCCGTGGTTCAATTCTTATAAATTAGATTTTTTTAAGCTATAGTTTAGCGTTAAGGACATTTGTGGGAGTATATTTGTAGTAGAGTATGCAATAGAACAGTGATTCCCAACCGCTGCGAGATCATCCGGTGTGCCATGGGAAATTATCCAATTTCACTTCCTTTTTCCCAAAAATATTAATTTACTACAAAAGATTTATTTTTGTTCCATCTATTTATGCTAGCAACATATAGTGACAGGTCTTCCACTAGAAGGTAAAATTAAATTTTTACAACAGAATAATAGCTTTGTATTCAACTAAACGGGCTATGGAGGTTTAAATAGCCAAAACATGGGACCTTGAAAGCTGTATGAACCTCCCTAGACCCTTATCTTCCCCACACTCATATTAACCTCTACTCTTTTAAACACTTTTTGTAGTACTGTAAACTATGTACCTTTTATTCCTTGTAATACGTTTACATACAGTTTTGTTTTAGGCGAGGAATAATTTTATTTTACCACAGAAAAATAACAGTAGACACTCAAAATCCTGTGATAATGGCGAATTATTTGTGATATGAATATGAAGAAAAATATCCAATGCGCTGAATCCGCAATAGGTGAACCGCGATACAGCGAAGGAACACTGTAAAATATTGATTCTGAAAGGAACTCAAGGTTTTCTACCAAATCATTCGGGGTTTACTCATTTAACCCTCATCTTAAGGATCAAGTTGTCAAACCGTATTAAGGGTTTGTAGTGGATCAAATAAAAGTCCCTGAAAGTTCAATCGGTGAAATTGTCATCCTCCAGGCTCAAGAGTCAACGTTGTTGTCAGAGGAGGTGCGAACTCAGCTGGAGCAGGTTCAGCAGAGGCTTGTCGTGGTCCGAGAGGAGGTCGTAGAGAATAGCATCTCCAGAGAGAAGGAGTCGTTTAACTCCCGACGAGCACAGGTAGCGGACACGTGCACATGAGACATCTGTTCCACATCGTGATCCTTCAGGAAGAAATGAACACAAGCCTCTTACACACAGGCCATCTAAGCCAGAATTTTCCCGGTTGACTTTTTTTTTCAAATTGTGATTGGAATATATTTTTCTGATTATATTATTTTCTGTCTTGAATAAAGAAATGACATCAAAGTTCAGTAATCTCCCGCCGATTTGTGGTTTACTAGTCACTATTTAATCTCTTTGCACTTTGATGAAATAGTCACATAGTCCATGGAAAACTCACCTATTCGCAATTTTTGTGTGCTTTCCAAAAGTCCCTAAGATGCCACAAGATGGCGCCAAAGCCCTGTCTAAATAAGAAAGTATATTAAAGTGAGTGATGTCAAATGAGAAACAAGCTTGATGTCTGGAAGTAGCTAAATTAAGCCTGGGTTGTGAGTTAAAGTTATGGAGATAATTCATTGCATGTACACGTACTTTTTTTTTTAATCCAACATCTGTAAAACATTTATTTTTAAGGGTAATGTAAAATGGGTTTGAAATTATATTAAACTCATAGTTTGCGTCTAGTTACAGTTTAAACTATTAAGAGAGGCAATTTGAAGCATTTTTCAGGGTGGGGATCATCAATTATTCACATTTTTCACTAAAGTCAGCCAGCCTTATATTTTTATCTACTCCTCACACCAATAGATCACTTCACACACCAGGGAAGTGCATCTTATTTGTCAGCAGATTTACACAAAATCTATATTGATTCTGCACAACAGGCCAAACAAGCAGCAAGTTGAATGCCTGCCTTCACATTGTTGTTTATGTTGTTTCAGGAGGACATCTCTAAACTGAGGAGAAAAATTGAGAAGGCCAAGAAACCAGCTGAGAAAATCAGCAATGGAGACGAAATACTAAATGAAGAAATTAGTGAATATAAGGTAAGTTCATGTCATGAACAAATTCTGACAACTTTCCATTCATCTGAGGACAAAACACCCCCCAACCCCCCTCTCACTGTCTTTCCCCCCCCCCCGCCCCCCCAGGCTCGGCTAACGTGTCCCTGTTGCAATTCGCGGGTGAAGGACGCCGTCCTGACAAAGTGCTTCCACGTCTTCTGCTTCGAGTGTGTCAAGACACGCTACGACACACGCCAGAGGAAATGCCCCAAGTGCAATGCTGCGTTTGGAGCCAACGACTTCCATCGCATTTACATCGGTTAAAGCCTGTTTGTCCATTCTTAATGGGAGGACGGGCATTATAGTGGACTTGGTGCCCGGAGCGAGGCTGGTAACAGCGCCTCCTCTCCTCTTTTGTGGTCAGGCTCTCAGTCGGGATGTGGCTCCTTTGTATGTGCCCAGCTACAAACTGAACTGAAGGCTTGAATATTGAGCTTTTTGTCGTTCTATTTTTACCGACTGAATTTGTATGCGTATACAGCATACACAAAAAAGCTTGTAACATTCCAATGACTCCTCACAATGAAGTTAACGGTGTGTAATGTTTGTGTGTATATATAGTTTTTTTTTAAGAACTGCTGAAACTGTACTGAAATTGTGTTGTTGCTGCTGGTTATTAAACCGAAAGTTGAACCTTCCTCTCTGTGAAATGCTTTCCATCATAGAAAACGTTTGTACCACTACTACAAGCTACAAGCATTGATACCAACTTAGCCGATACTTTCAGCACTGGTGTTTAGCAACTTTTCCAAAAAGCACCTAGCAATAAATGTATCTACTTTTACTTTAGAAAAGTGACTCAAAACGCTAGAACCCACTTATTTTATTCTGACTTGTTTTAAGAATTCTTGTTTGGTCAAATTTTCTGTTTTACTGGCAGATGTTTTTGCGTAAATTAAGTGATCGACCGTATAACTAATTTCATGACTTTTTTATAAAAAATTTTGAGGTGGAACAACTTGAAAAGTGACTAAAACGAAATCTTGCCTCGTACAATGTCTTGGGTTCTATTGGCAGCTCATTTTGCTTATATTTAGTAACATATTACTCCTGTCATTACTCCCCCCTCTTGTTTTTTTTAAAGCCGTTTTTGTAGTGTAGCAACGAAAAGTGACTCATATGCTAAAACGCATCCGTTTTCACTAAGATTTGTTTTAAGAAGTCTTAGTCAAATTTTCGTTTTCTTTTGGTAGGTAATTGTACTTAAATTAGCAATGTTTTCCAATTTTTTTCTTTTTGTTTTTTGTTAATTCCAGTTTTTGCAACGTTTAGAAAAGTGACTCACTAAATTGCACTCGTTTCCCATATAAACGACATGTTATACAACCCCAATTTCAATGAAGTTGGAAGGTTGTGTTTAATAAAACTGCTCAGTCATTCACAAGCAAAGATGGGCTGAGGGATTTCATCATCTACGGTCCATAATATCATCAAAAGGTTCAGAGAATCTGGAGAACTCACTGCATGTAAGCGCCAAGGCCGAAAACCAACATTGAATGCCTGTGACCTTCGATCCCTCAGGTGGCACTGCATCAAAACAGACATCAATGTGTAAAGGATATCACCACATGGGCTCAGGAACACCAGAAAACCAATGTCAGTAAATACTGTTCGGCGCTACATCCCTAAGTGCAACTTGAAACTCTACTATGCAAAGTAAAAGCCATTTATCAACAACACCCATAAATGCCGCCGGCTTCTCTGGGCTCGAGCTCATCTAAGATGGACTGATGCAAAGTGGAAAAGTGTTCTGTGGTCTGACGAGTCCACATTTCAAATTGTTTTTGGAAACTGTGGATGTCGTGTCCTCCGGGCCAAAGAGGAAAAGAATCATCCGGATTGTTATGGACGCAAAGTTCAAAAGCCAGCATCTGTGATGGTATGGGGCTGTGTTAGTGCCAATGGCATGGGTAACTTACACATCTGTGATGGCACCATTAATGCTGAAAGGTACATACACGTTTTGGAGAAACACATGCTTTTTCACGGACGCCCCTGCTTATTTCAGCAAGACAATGCCAAACCACATTCAGCACGTGTTACAACAGCGTGGCTATGTAGTAAAAGAGTGCTGGTACTAGACTGGCCTGCCTGCAGTCCAGACCTGTCTCCCATTGAAAATGTGTGACGCATTATGAAGCGTAAAATACGACAACAGAGACCCCGGACTGTTGAACAGCTGAACCTGTACATCGAGCAAGAATGTGAAAGAATTCCACCTACAAAGCGTCAACAATTAGTGTCCTCAGTTCCCAAACGTTTATTGATTGTTGTTACAAGAAAAGGTGATGTAACACAGTGGTAAACATGACCGTGTCCCAGCTTTTTTGGAACGTGTTGCAGCCATAAAATTCCAAGTTAGTGATTATTTGCTAAAAACAATAAAGTTGATCAGTTTGAACATTAAATATCTTGTGTTTGTAGTGTATTCAATTGAATATAGGTTGAACATGGTTTGCAAATCATTGTATTCTGTTTTTATTTATGTTTAACCCAATGTCCCAATTTCATTGGAATTGGGGTTGTATTTTGTACAGTTAGAAAAACACATGGCCTGTCTGCCTAGCTGGAAAGGAGCATTGTGAGTTGCTAAATTTACTACAGTTAAAACCAAGCGAATATACGTTATGTAAGTTAAATATGGATGGATGAATTTTTTAAAAATACATTTGCTACGTTGACAAAGGTTTTTTTATTTGTTTGTTTTTTTGTTTTGCTAAGGTGGGTGGCCTTTTTTTCTTTTTCCAAAATTTTTTTTATTCAAAGGTATGTGAACGCTGTCAAATATTTTCAATATACTGTACATTCAACCAAAACATGTTCGACGTGATTACGCGATGACATAAAATGCGTCCTCGGAAACTGATTTGGCAACAATAACTACAAGTCCCAAGATGCACCCCTGCGTCAATCCCTTTTGCTTCTCTTCAGGGAGCCACACGTCGTCTTATTTGTGTGTTACGCTGCAGTCGTTGAACGCGGTGAGAATTTGAATACTTAGCTTGATACTTACCCCACCTTATCCTAATTTAGTGTAAGTGTGAGGACAAAAGGCCGCCAGACGTGACTTTGTTTACGGCTCCGAGCTCAAAAAAGAAGATTTTGAAGACTCGTGGTCAGCTCAAAGCCACGTACAGGATTTTTCCCTCCGGTGTTTTCGTCAAGACTTTTGGAACATTGCTGCACTTAAGATCTTTATTTTATTATTATTATTACAATACAATAGAAAGTCTTTGATATAACAGGCGCTTAGAGGTTGGAAGCAAGATTGGATATTGGACGTTGCCAAAGTTTAGAATTAAATACTCGATCCAATTCGACTTATTAACACGCTTTTTTTTTAAGGATATACGCCCTATAAACGTATTTTATTGATTTAGATTGCTTTTCAACATCGTCGGCTTCAGTCCATTTTGACCTAAGTGTCGCGTATCCTCGACCGTCTCGATACCTTTTAAAATTTCATTATTATTAATTTTACTGCTCCCCAATCCACCAACGATGGCTTTTAGTGCGCGAGCGTTGGTCCACTTTTTGCGGCCGTCTTGTGTGCTGCCGCTGCTGTTGGCTTTAGCGGTGCTCCATGCCGGAGCCGAACAGGCCAAGCTGAAGGCGCCGGCGGCCGGGAAGGAGAGCCGGCCGACGGTCACCCTCCGCGGCATGCTCGGCGGAAGCAGCCAGGAGTTCCACAGCTACGTGGAGTCACTCTTGGGAGTCGGCGCCATCCGATCAGCTGCAGAGGTAAAAGGGAAAGGTTGAAGTGAATTGAATTTACTCTTTGTTCTTTCCTAACGCCATTCGTGTGCTACAGAGCCGGCCCAAGCCTGCATGGGGCCCTAAGCAAAATTCTAGTTCGGGGGGCTCTATTTCTGCCATTAATATTGATCATTCATAAGTCCTTTTTGCATTTTTGACCCCCACCCTTCCCCTTTCCTCTCAATATCGCCTATGAGCGTGGTTGTCAAACATTTTACACGAAGTACTGGACAATTTTAGAGTCTTCAACTAACCGCCTTGCATATTTTTGGAATGTGGAAAGAAACTGGAGTACCCAGAGAAAACCCACGCGGGCATGGGAAGAACAAGCAAACTTTCCACAGGAAGGCTGGATTTTAACCCAGGACGTCAGAACTGTGAGGTGTATGTGCTAACCAGTCGGCCACTGTGCTGCCATATGGGAAAAATGTCATAAAAATATTATACCAAAATACAGTGGGCCCTTGCTGTACAACCTAATTTCTGGGTTTTTGGACATACAAGTCCCCGCTTGGCCAATTATTATTATTATTATTTCTTTTTGCTTTGTCTTGTGAAAACATTTTGAGATGAGCACTAGATTGTGGCAGCCAATTCAACTCAGCTTGCTTCACAATAAGCAGTTGTTGGTGAACAATTCTTCTTCTTCAAAAAAAAAAAAGAGGCTTATTGTTGTTTATTGCCACTTCCAATTGAAATTTACCGTCTAACTGAACATAAAACCAAGAAACATTCTGCCTTTAAAACAACCACACAAATTTGCCATCCGCTCGCTTCATGCTAGCTCGCAATGCTAAACGCCTTACACAGGCTAACAAATAGCATCAATGTAGTGGTATTATAACCCTTTAGCACAAGAATATTTCACAACAAATGGTAGCTACACGGGGATGGACAATATAACAATACAGGTATATATTATTTATCTGTTTAAAAAACAAAAAAAAAACACTAATTACTGCAGTTTATTGAGTCACTTAGTTGTGGAACTCTCTTTTGGCTGTATGTGTATAATGCACAGGCCCTTGATGGCTAAGTCGTCCACACCAAAAGGACCACAATGTGGGGCTACAATGGAAAAAATGGCATTTCCATTCATTTCAATTGGTTAAGATGATTTGAGATACCCATGTTTTGAGTTACGAGTATGGTCATGGAAAGAATGAAACTCTTAAGTCAAGGCAACAGTATAAACGTGTGGAAAACGGTTCCAAAGTAAACTAAATGCACATTTATGTAAATGTAACTGGACTGTACTTAACAAATGTACTGTACTTGATTAAAAATCCTGTATTTATGGCTATTTAGACCTGTAGAGTGACTCTATAACATGGATTTAGTAGAAAAGTGTCAATTTCATTTAAAAAAACACCTTGGTTTTGTCATACAAGTGTCCAGAAAAGGCCCCTCTGACAGGTACTTCTGTTTGACCCAGTTTTGTATGTTTTGTATATATTTAGCTTAGACTGCCCCCTTTCTTCTGATTGGTAGCCTCTGTGTAGAAGAGCCACTCGTGAGAGCACACGTGTTTATATTGACAGTGCTGGCTCAGGAGAGGAAAGGGAAGGCGGTGATCTTCACTAGTGACGTAGATAAGCTCGAGAAATTCACATGGGCTGATTTCAGGCCTCTCTGCATAAAAACATCTGGAGCTCAGGAATGCGTGGATGATTTTAATTAATATTTCACGTTTTCCGCGGCTCCATAGAGACAGTATTGCATCCCAAGCACTCGTAAAACTTGATTGGGCAAAATATTGCCCCTTTAAAACTAAAATAATCCACTGTTACGTTATGCAGGTTTTGAACATTTAATTCTGTGATGCTTTTACCTACCACTAGAGGGACCCCATGTACAGTTTTGTACCACACTTGACAATAACTGATCTCGGCCTCAGGTTCAAATTCTATGCCTGGGGGCCTACTACAGCCAGCCGCTTATTTTAATGTGGCCCGATATAGCAAATTATGCGCGTCTGCTTTGTTTGAGGCGGAACGGGGGTCGACTGGTGAGCACATCCGTCTCACGGTTCTGAGGGCGCGGGTTCAAATCCGGCCTCGTCTGTGTGGAGTTTGCATGTTCTCCCCGTGTCTGCGTGGGTTTTCTCCGGGCACTCCGGTTACCTCCCATATCCCCAAAACATGCACGGTAGATTATTTGAAGACTCTAAATTTCCTGTAAGTATGAATGTGAGTGTGAATGGTTGTTTATACAGTATGTGCCCTGCAATTGGCTGGCAACCAGTTCGGGATGTATCCCGCCTCCTGCCCGCAGTTAGCTGGGATAGGCTCCAGCATACCCGTGACCCTAGTGAGGATAAGTGGCACAGAAAATGCATGGATGGATACTTTGTTTGGAGCTAAAATGTGTACCTAAATTGGATATTGTCTTAAAACTAAAGTAAAAAAAATAAACGGGTGGTGAGTTTGCTTATGACTCGGGCCGGCTCTGATGTGCCACTTGTTCGCTCAAAGCTTAACTGATCACTAATAGGACCTCTTCCACCCTGTCATGTCCCCCATGCAACTATATGTCCCCTCACCCTCCCTTTTGCTTGTTGATCTCACCACCTCATTTCTTCTTCATCTCCTCTTCCATCTCACCCACTTACTCCATCTCTCCTAGAGTGCACTCTTGTTTCTAGAGTCACTGCTTGGTCAGGAGAACGTCCGTTCAGTGGCCATGGTAAGAAACCTTCTGGGATGTTTACGCCTGGCTTCATTTTTTTGGTACAGCATGACATGCTCTGCTCAGTCCAAAAGCTTTAATTATAAATGACAATAAATCAGATTTATATAGCAGCTCTAAAGGGACCCAGGGATGCTTAGTTATGTTTATGCTGTAGTGCAGGGATTGGCAAACTTTTGTGCTCAAGGGCCACATTTGATTTTTATACGGACAGATGGGCCAGGTAAAACATTTAAAATAAATCACTCTCATGTTTTAAATTCATTCTTTCATCAAATTCGTAGTGTAACTACAATTAACCATTTTTATTGAAAAAGATACAACAGCCGTATTCTATCAACATGTATTTTCTATTTGAATTTTACTCAATAAATTAATTGAAATAAATATTAAATATGTAAATTGTTACATTTATATAGTCAGATTCTATATCATTTACTAAAAATAAAATCTTGTTTTTGGTCAAATTATTTACACAAAAGGAATTTACCAATTTAATGAGAGAATAAAATAAATAATTTATAAATACCGTATTTTCACGACCATAAGGCGCACCGTATTAAAAGGTGCAGTTGTGGGGTCTATTTCTGTATTTAACACATGCTTAAGGCGCACCGTATTATTGGACGCAGGCATGGTAAAACATACGCTAGCTTAAAACATACGGTAGCATGCATGCACGCTAAAACAACGTTTTTAAAAAGGCAGCGGGAGCAAAAATGAGTTCAGTTTATTGAAGTATTTAACAACATACTCATGTTATTTTTTGATCAATCCTCATCCACAAATCCATCAAAGTCCTCATCTTCTGTATCCGAAATGAACAGCTGGGCAAGTTCTCAATCAAACAGGCCAGGTTCTCCCTCGTCATTGTCGCAGTCAGTCTCGTTGCCGTGCGGCTCCACAGAAATGATGCCGGCTTTTACGAAAGCTCGAACAACAGTGCAAGCAGACACGTTAGCCCAAGCATCCACAATTCATTCACAGATTGTGGCGTAACTCGCCCGGCGCTGTCTCCTAGTCTTAGAAAAGCTGTGTTCGCCATCTGTCATCCATGGCTCCCACGCTGCTCGCAACTTCACTTTGAACGCCCTGTTTACACCGATGTCCAGCGGTTGGAGTTCCTTCGTCAAGCCTCCCGGAATGATGACAAGCGCCGAGTTATTTCACTCAGTCGAATGGTGACTGTAGACACGCTTCTCCCGGCTGTTCTTTGATCATTAATCCATTGCTCGAGTTGGTCTTCCAACTCGGGGCACCTCGCCTTATTTCCGCGGAAAGTCAGCTTCGCCTTCTTGACTTGGCGAAGCTCGTTTTCCAGCTTCCTCCACTTGCGAACCAAGGTATTCGTTGATCTTGAATTCTCTTGCAGCTGCTCGATTCCCATTTTCCTCCGCGTAACTAATAGCTAACAGTTTAAACTGTGCTTCATAAGCATGTCTCTTCGTAGGTGCCATTTTCGGGGGTCCTCAGCCAAACCGATGCACATACCAGAACTATATACCTACTGGGGGCGTGTCTTTAGCGTCCTCTGTCACGCGCACCCTTACCCCTTTACGTCCGCATGCTGTCCTCAGTCACGTCCGCCTTCCTCTATATAAGGAGCATGTCGGCAGCAAATGCTCCCACTCAGTCAAGCGGAGCGCTCATTAAAGTCACACAACATTTACAGATTTTGGAACTCTGTGCACACATTAGGCGCCCCGTCCATTTTGGAGAAAATTTAAGACTTTTATGTGCGCCTTATGGTCGTGAAAATACGGTAACCACTTTCAAGGGGGGAAAAACGGCTAAACTAATGCAACAGATTTTACTGGACTCTTGATAATGTAAATGCTTAAAAAAATAGAGCAATGCTTTGCTCACCCCTACTTCAGTGGTACTAGTCAAAAAGTCGAGATCAACCGCAACATGTGCACAACCTCCAAGCACTGTCACGATGGTATTGTTTTTTATTACTACAATGGTGTAGAAATGCACTGTGTCATACCGATGGGTGATTTTAAACAAAAACAAGAAAAATCCAAGTAGAAAACTCCTCCCGGTATCATGAGAAAATCTAAGCATTATCATCTTTTGTTGACCCATCTTTTCTATTGGCTCTTTTTTTAGATGTGCAGTTGTACATGTGTGTCTGCTTCTGCTCCACTCCTCTGTTAGTGCAGAGGGAAACAAAAATAGTTGGATCTGAAACCGGAATGGAACTTTAATCTAATCGGTTAGGACTTTTTTATATCAGTGTGGAAAATAATGTTCTTAACTTTTTCATGATCTTTTTTTGTTCTTGCTCTTAACAGGGGAAATGAATTTTCAGTTCTTCCTGCATTCAAGACTTAAATACTGCAAAGTAATTGGGGTCATTGAACTTAAGAATGCTAATTTTTATACTTTACTAATTTTTATACTGACTTGGGCTTCCCAAGACAAGTATTGATTGAACCATGTTTTTCTCTATTCTGTGTAAAATGATTCCTTCGTCTTGCACTTAAAACTAAAAACTTAAAACTATATTTCATTATTTTAGTTGTGAACTGGTTGCGTTACTTTTATCTGTGGAACAGACTGCGAGCTGACTCATTCTCAGACTGCTGACTATAGTCAGACTTTTTCCACACGTGACCTTCATCCTCTTCCTTTACTTTCTTTCAATCACAGCATTACAAGTGCGATACTACAGGGTTGCAAAGGGGTGGTGATTTCAAGTAACCTTTCATTGTAAGTTAAGATGAGATCTTGTGGAAGTATTTATTAATGTATTTTAAGTTGCACACTTAATGCCTTGAATAAGAGTGACCTGCTGACTTGTGAGTTTTTCAAGGTACGAGATGTCGTTTGGCCAATTTTTTTGCTTTGACTTGTAAGCAAAAATTTGAGATACAAGGGCTGTAGGGTGGCACTCAGCTCAACTCCCAAACAAGCAGAAGTTTGGCAGATAGTGAACAATTCTTCGAAAAGCAGGCTTCAAGCTGTTTAATGCCACTCCCAGTTGACGTTCACTGTCAAGACTGATCATAAAACAAAGAGAATGACTAGTTGTGTATTTAAAACAACCACATAGCTTTGCTGAATGTAAATCTGTTTCGCTTAATATTAACAAACAATGCAAAATGCCATAGATGGGCTCATGAATCGCATCAGTGTCGCCGTGTTATATACCTTGAAGCAACAGATATTTGAACACAAACAGTGGAGCTACACACGTAGACCTTAACAATACTCACAGGCATATTTTATTTATCCTCTTGAAAGAACAACTTATATATTACTGTAGCTTGCTGTGGAGTTTTGAGCTCCCTCATGTATAACCAACCGTATGTCTCTATTATACTGGACAAGGCGAACATACCAGAGCAAGCAGCACTATGTCCATTGAGTAGAAGCAAAAAAATGTGGTAAAAACTTTTTTTTTTTTTTAATATTCTATTTACTTATTTCATAATTGTGTTTTATGAAGGACAATAATATACAGTGCTATTTTTCTGACTGAAAATTGCAGAACATTATAAGCATGGTCACGGAACGAATTAAACTCTTAAGACACTACTGTATTCCTAAAGATTTGTCAATCCTCATGGAAAGTTTACTACTGTACTTTGAAAATTCCTAGAGTTTTGCACCCCCATGCAAGACGGTCTGTATTTTTAAAAATGTATTATTATTAGAGGCATCAATAGATTTTTGTGAAACACATGCATACCGCCCAGGCGAAAGATGCCTGAGTCGTGCTCTGACATGCTGAATAGTCGTCACTTATTGAGGCAGTGTTTCGTGGAGCACGTGCAGATCAGCCACTGGTGGGGCTACCCTCGACCTTGACGGATGGCACCTGTGTGAGTGTGACAGTGTGCAAGTGTTTGGAGGGTACAGGAATAGAGCAGGGCAGCTGTTGTCACTCACGCAGTTGGTGGCTCAAGTCAACAACACATTTCTTCGATGATAAAATGCAGTTCAGCAGTTCTCACTGGCCACAACATTAGGTACACTTGCACAATCTAATGAGATCTAATACAAGAGCTGTATTGAAACTCATTCCCATTTTCGGTATGTCTCACAAGTATGACTTGCTTAATACTGACTAATGACGGATTAAACTGTTGAGTACGTTTGGTTGGGTGAAAAGTTCTTGTTTGGTTAAATCAGATGATGACAAAGTCAGACAAGAACTTACTAAAAGTGAGTTGTTTATGGATGGTGTCTTCGGAAAAAGTTAAATTTATGTACATCATTTATTTATACAAATATGATAGATGTAAACACAAACAAAGCCTAAACATGGAATATTGTAATCTTTGGTGGCTCTACGGTGACATCTTGTTTAAAGAAAAGAAGAAAAAAAAGTTAAAGTTCCCATGGGTGGCATGTCACGTTCCTCTTCATGATTCACCCGAACAAGGAGGAGTTCTTGGAATGCGGACTTCTGCAGGTTGCGCATATATGGGATTCAGCACAATAGAAGAACAACTCCTACTAGTAATGACTTTCCACTACTGTATGACATTTCTGCCCACTAGTAGGACAGGTTTGGCATAATAGTAGGACAGAGACATGTTACTAGTGAGGCAAAACTGCACTTGTTGATGTCTGGCACTACTAGTAAGTAAGACTACTAGTGAAGTTTTATACTGTCACTAGCTGTACAATTCGCAAGGAGTTTTGCCTCGCTAGTAACAAGTAGTGGTCCTACGAGAGTGCCAAATGTGTCCTATGGATGCTGAGCAATTTTTCAATATTCTTGACATCCAGTTTAATATCCATCTACTAGTATGCTTTTTGTCCTCACAAGACAATTTTGCACACTAGTCGTAGTGGTTGAACAACTACATTGTTTTTTTTTGTAGTCGACGCTCTCTTAATGGTAGTCCAGGTGATGTCGATTAATCAATGATGTCATTGATTATTATTATTATTTTTTTTTAAGTTGTCAACTCAGCGAGTGCAACTGTTTGCGTTCACCGTCCAAATACAAGCTCACATTCCCAGTCTGAGGGGCAGCCGCCCCACCCCAGACTCACTCATCCACTCACATGCAAAACACCTTCAAGTCCTCACAGACAGTCAGAAATTGTAAAGTCTAACACCAATTCAGGTAACACAACTGCAGGGTCGCTACTCACTACAGTACTACAATTTTGATCAGAGGTGGTGGAGAGAATGCTTTTGAAATAATGTATAGTACTAAACTGCACTTGTTACTTGAATTGTAGCTTGAGTTCCGACTTTCTGTGAGGCATTGAAGGTGTCAGTGTGTGATTTGTGACGCACACTACATCTAACAAAAATAGTTGTTTAAAATAACTACTAATTGGGTCACTGGTGTCGTGGTACACTCGCCTGACTTTGGTGCCGGCAGCGTGGGTTCAGTTCCCACTCAGTGACGGTGTGAATGTGAATGTGAATGGTTTTCCGTGTCTATATATGCCCTGCGACTGACTGGCGACCAGTTCAGGGTGTAGTCCGCTTTTCGCCCGAAGTCAGCTGGGATAGGCTCCAGCGCCCCGCGACCCTAACCAGGATAAGCGGTGTTGAAAATGGATCGATGGATGAACTACTAATTGTTATATTATTAGTTCTCAACGGTTTCAAACTGCATTGTTTATTGCAGCCTTCTTCATACATGTATTGAATCTCATTAGATTCTGAAAATGTTCCAAGTTGTCTGTTGAGTGTATCTTCGTGTGCATGGAGGCAAAATTGAGCAGGGTTCTTAACACATCAGGGTTCCTGGGTGATGAACATGTTCAGAATGCATTGTCCTTATTTGAGTGTCACTGTCTCGAGCTAAAATGAGTCCTCTCTGAACCGAAACAGTTTCTGGGGACGGTGATCCGCTTCCTGGCCGAAGGAGCTGCCAGTGGCCTCAACGTCATCGCCGTGTATGTCACAGAGATCCTCAGGGTCACAGGATTTGATGGTGGGTCGTAGGGTCTCTTTTTATTTATTTATTTTTGCAGTGAAGGTACAAGTGAAAATAGGAGGAAAAAACTAAGCAACAAAAAACTTACAATATAAATATCCCCAAACTAAGCAACTTATAGTGCCGGCCCAAAAAGGATTAGGAAGAAGTAAAAGTTATTTATATTCTGCCCCTTATCTTTACCTCGGATAAATTATCAATCAAGAAGCCTCATCCGAAATACATGCATAACCTACATACTATATGCACAATCGCTACATATACATACATTTCCCCCCATAAAAAGGAATACCGTAGTTTCACGACCATACGGCGCACTTAAAAGTCTTAAATTTTCTCCAAAATGGACGGGGCCCCTTATAATGCGGCGCGCCTTATGTGCGCACAGAGTTCCAAAATTGTGTGTGATGAACGCTCCGCTTGACTGACTGGGAGCATTTCCTGCCGACACGCTGCTTGTATAGAGGAGAGGCGGACGTGACTGAGTACTTCATGCAGAGGTGAAGGGTGAGCGTGAAGGAGGACGCTAAAGGCACACCCCCAGTAGGTATATAGCGCCGGGGTGTGCATTGTGCAAAACAACATCGGTTTAGCTAAGGACCCCCGAAAATGGCACCTACGAAGAGACACGCTTACGAAGCACAGTTGAATGAAATGAAATGACCGGTACATGTCAACATCTCTGACTTATCTACCGTATGGGATTAAACACGAAGGGGGTTCATGGGAGAACACAATGGAGGAAGCCATTGCTGTCTAAAAAAACATTGCTGCATGTTTGAAAGTTTGCTAAAGAGCACTTGGATGTTCCACAGCACTATTGGCAAAATATTCCATGGACAGATGAAACCAAAGTTGAATTGTTTGGGAGGAACACACAAGCCATATGTTGGCACAGCACACAAACATCAAAACCGTATACCAACTGTGAAAAATGGAGGGAGTGTCGTTATGGGCGTGCTTTTCAATCTCATGGCCTGGACAGTTTACGATCATCAATGCAAAAATTAATTCACAAGTTTATCAAGATATTTTGCAGAAAAACCTGAGCCCATTGGTCCAACAGTTGATGCTTAAAAGAGGATTGGTGTTGCAACAGGATAATGATCCAAAACACAGAAGCAAATCAACAAAAGGATGGCTTCAGAAGAAGAAAATGTGCTATGGAGTGCCACAGTCAAAGTCCTGACTTCAACCTGATTCAGAAGCTTGATGCATGACCTCAGCAGAGCTGTTCACACCAGATATCCCAGGAATCTTGAACTGCAACAGTTTTGTAAATAGGAATGGTCAAAAATGTATCATGATCGTTGTGCACGTCTGATCTGCAACTACAGGAAACATTTGGTTGCGGTTATTGCTGCCAAAGGATGGTCAAACGGTTATTAAATCCAGGGCTTACTCTTTCCTCCCTGTTCTGGAAATGTTTATATTATGCTCTATGAAAACATAATTGTGCAGTGTTGTTAGTTTACGCAAACTCTGTTTCTCTTGTGATTTAGATGACAATCAGACTACATTTTATGACATATTTATGCAAACTTTAAGAAATGAAGTGGTACCTGTACTTGAATATTAATTCCCAAAACTGCATCACGCCCTCGGGGATTTAAAATCCTGTTGTTTGCAAGTGGTTTTGGTGTTCGAAGGCCATTGTATTCAATCGACAAACTGTATAGATGTCAACCTTAAACCTTGTCACAGACACATTTTGACCTATGTTATGCATAAAACAGAAGAAAATTGATTGTGATGGAAGAGGGTCTTTGTTAGTCATGATTGGTGGTACTTGCAGAGCCAAGTATTTTTTGAGTTGGTAGTTGTAAAAGTCTGAGAACTACTGGTCAAGTGTGTCTTTTTCTAATGATGGAAATCCTTTCTATGCAACTAGCAGCAGCAATGTGTGACTTTTCACAATTGTATTCTCGCTTCTCAGCTGCCCTCACGCTACCCCGCTTTACCCCAGAGGGCGTGACCACCGTGGCCCAGTGGGGTGTCGTGGCCGTCATCGGCTACTGGGTTCTGACCATCCTCCTGCGCTTGGTGATCGACACGCTGCGCCACGTCTTCTGGTTGGTGAAAATGGCAGCGGTGCTGTGGCTCTTCGCCATGATCGTGAGCGACGGCAGCGCCAGCGCGGACACCACGGCCGTGCGCCTGGGCGGCCTGGTGCTGGGATACATCTTGTTGACCCTGCTCACCACCGGCTCGAACAAGAACGGTGCGCTCGAGCATCGTCTGAAGAGCCTGGAAGGCCGAGTGAAGGCAGTGGAAAAGAGGAAAGGCAACTAGTGAGGAAACATTGGACAAAGGTGACAGTGAAGAGCGATCAGTTTTGGTTTCTATGTGTTCAAACTATGGTGGGCAATAAAAGTGGATTTTTAATCAGTAATTAGAATCTGATTTTGTTGTTTATAAAGTACATTTTCTCTACATAAAAAGTTAGGGATATTCGACTTTCAAGTGAAATTTCAGGAGGAACCTAAAGTGCACTAATTTACTGAAACCTCGACAGGTTAACTTCATTTGACCTTTTGAAGTGCTTCATGGTTAAATGTGAAATAAAATACAGGGTCACAAACGTGATGCCGTTAATACTAGATAAACACTAACGAGGCTTCCTTCAAATGGAACTAACTGCATTCCGCAATTTGTGAGCATCGGACACCTGGGCTCTTGTCACTTTTGAGTTTTGCGTTTGGGACTAAATAAATGGCGACACCACACTTTCCTTGGCCCCGTGTTGGGTTATTTTTCAGTCGCACTCTTAACTCTTTCGTTTATGTGTGTGAATGTTAAATAGACCACCGTAGGACCCAAGAAAGTGTCGTGAAACTATTATACTGTGTGCTTTTATGTTGAAGGTTACAGTTGTCTGTGGGAGTGTTATTGTTTGTTTGAGTTTTGAGCTCAGATTGCAGTTAGTTGAACCCTTTATACGGAATTTACGAGTCTTTGTTCACAATTATGTCATTGTGTTAATTTACATTTTACATATTAAAAGTATTAGTCGTTTCGGTACTCTGCCAGTATTGTTGAGTCCTCAAGAGTAAATATTTGCAGTGTACTGGTATCTGTCTAGAAAAAAAGGTATCAAACATACCAAATATGAAAACTAGGACATGAAAACAGGTTTTACTGTACCAAATACAGTAAACCCACCTGGTGACGTCAGGGTGTCATACATTCCTCTCTTCTGCAACGCAAACATATAAATAGGAATTTATGTAAGGTGCTGGAGGACCTGGACCAAGTGGGTGTCCTCCAACAACGTCAACCTCGGGCCCGATGACAGGCTTCTGCACCTGCTTGGTTTCTTGTTGCAGTCAGCTGAAGATTTATGTGATACTCTGAACTCACGCCGGCCATCTTCTGTCACACTTCCTCTCCGGTTCCGTCTTAAATCCTTCCTACAGTCATCAAGGACGGTCAAGTGAAGAATCCAGAGAAGGTGTCACCACTCTAATATACAGACCCTTTCCAGAAAATTTGAATATCATAGAAAAGTTTAGGCAGCACGGTGGATGACTGGTTAGAGCGTCTGCCTGACAGTTGTGAGGACCAGGTTTCAATCCCTGGCCCTGCCTATGTGGAGTTTGCATCTTCTCCCTGTGCCTGCGTGGGTTTTCTCCCACATCCCAAAAACATGCGTGGGAGGTTAATTGACAACTCCTAAATTGCCCGTAGGTGTGAGTGTGAATGGTTGTTTGTTTGTATGCGCCCTGCAATTGACTGGCAACCAGTTCAGGGTGTACCCCGCCTCCTGCCCGATGACAGCTGGGATAGGCTCCAGCACGCCCGCGACCCTAGTGAGGAGAAGCGGCTCAGAACATGGACGGATAGGTAGAAAAGTTTGTTTCCATAATTCCGTTCAAAAAGTTAAAACTTTCATAGATTACACATTCAGGGCCCACAATTTCAAGTATTTATTTGTTTATCATAACACAATTTGGGCTTCCAGCTCATAAAACCTACAAAATCAGGAATTCAAAAAATATTAATACGGTGAACAAATCAGCCCAAATTCTGGAGGCCATAAATGTTTTAAACTGCGTGTCACACACTAATCATCTACTAAACTCAAAGCACCTGCATAGCTTTCCCCAAGTGTCATTAAACTGCTTCAGTTTGGTTCAATTGCCTCAGTTGGGTTCAATATGGGGAAGACTGCAGACTTGATAACTGGCCAGAAGACCGTCATTGATACCCTCCATACGATGGGTAAGCCACAAAGGTTCATAGCTAAGGAGGCTGGCTGCTCTGTCCAAGCATATCAATGGAAAGTCTAGTGGAAGGACAAAATGTGAATGTGAAGATGCACCAGCAAAAGAGATGACCGTGGGCTTCAGCGGATTACCAAAACAGAGACGATTCAAGAATCTAGCAGAGCTCCAGAAAGAGTGGAATGAGGCAGGAGTCATCGCTTCAAAAACCACCACATTCAGACGCATCAGGGAGATGCGCTACACCTGTCGGGTTCCTCGGGTCAAGCCGCTTCTAAGCCTGAGCCAACGTAGGAAGCGTCTCAACTGGGCCAAGGCGAAGGAGGACCGGACTATTGGCCAGTGGTCCAAGGTCCTCTTTTCTGTTGAAAGTAAAGTGTGCCTTTCATTCGAGAATCAAGGTCCAAGGGTTTGGAGGAAGACGGGGGAAGAACAGAACCCAAATGTCTACAAAAATATCCAGAAAAGATAAACCAATACAGGAGAGAGATAGTAGCTTTAATGCACGCCTTGTTAAATACACATCGCGCCATGAAATGTTTTCAGGCAAACAAAAAAGAAAAAAAGTGCACAAGCTAAACAGCAATGTTGTGCGTATTTACAGACAATTGCATCAAACATGACAGAAGAGCAAAAAGCTGAATTCAACGAGACAACTGCACGTGTAACGTAGATGTGCGTATACAATATTTGTTAACGATGATGCAGCAAGTTCTGAATTTTGGTTCTGATTTAAAAAATTAAAAACAATTAAGAACTGGGAACTGTTTGTAAACATGAGGTAGTATGTTCACTCTCAACTTAGGGTAGGCTGTTTCCGGTCCACACAAGCCTTTAAATTTGCAATTTTCAGCTTGCCAACAGAAGATAATGGCTTTTAAAAGGCTCTATAGTTCATAGTGATTATATATGCAACTGAATATAAAATAAGTTCACTAGTTTGTTGTAAATCTAGGCACAAGTATTGGTGATTTGATTGAAGAACAGTGGTCCTATGTATCTGAGGATTTTGCCGACTTCCGTTGCTACATGCACTTAAAACAGTTACATAAAGTACACACTTTACATTTGTTCCACAATGACAGATTAAAACACACAGTTTTTTTTTTTTAAAGGTTTCCAAAGCTGATATACGTGTGAAGAATATCAGTAACAGCATACATTTTATTGTATAAAGCAAATGAAAAAAAACTTGCATAATTTTCAACAGTGAAAACAAAGATTGCACAGGCATACTTGTGTATGCTAAAGGAACACACAAAAAATGTTTTGTATTAAGTGCAGTGTTCCCGAAGTGCTGAGGTCAATTTGAGGGCGAGCCCCTTTCCAAAATGTGACCTGAGGCATCAGAAAAGTTCAAATGAACACGTACATTATACATTCGAACATGAGCAACACTTAAAGCAACGTGATTATACGTTATATCATATAGCTCATTTCAAAGTCACAAGAGACACTTTTCACGACTCTCGTACACAAAGCAGCAGCACGATAAGGTGGTGCTTCAAGGTCATATTTAGAAAAATATGACGTTTGAGACTATGGCAGCATGGCACATAAGCAGAGAGAGCCAATCACAAGTGTCAGCTTTTTTAGGAGTTCTCAACTGTAACTTAATTACCCCCCCCCCCCCCACCCCCCCAGTAATGAAATAGATTACAATGAAATGACATCATTTCATTATATGTAATTAGTTACTCCTCAACGCTGCTAACAGTTGAGAGGTTCTGGGTTCAAATCTTGTTTTCTGGTCTTCCTGTGTGGAATTTACATGTTCTCCCAGTGCTTGCGTGGGTTTCCAAAAAACATGCACGTTAGGTTAAGCGGGAACTAAAATGTCCATAGGTGTGAATGCTTGTTTGTTGAAAATGAACAGGATGGATGTTTCTGTCCCGTTCTCTTTTACATTTAATACAGAGCAGTCTCATTGGCAGTTATGATTGAGGCCTGTGACTCATGCCAATCAACAAATGGCCTTGTAAACACTGTATGACCATGGAAAACAATCTGACTAATTCTGTCTACAGTATGTACCTGCACTGCAGCTATGAGATGAAAGACTAGTTTTGAGCTCCTGGGTTGCCAGTAACTCATGATCCTGTCGTGCACAGGTGTCAAACTGGTGGCTCGGGGGCCAGATCCGGCCCTCCACGCCATTTTATGTGGCCCGCAAAAGCAAATCAAAAGTGCTCATTGGGTTCTGGTGCAATACCATTGCGATATGTGCAAGCATTTTTTTGTTACCAATCCCACTTTGAAAATAAATGTAATAGTCTAAAAACATGTTTTTATAGGCTTCTGATTTCAAAACTGCTTATTCATCAATGTGTTGTGTATACTGTATGTAATTACAGTAGATGAGGTAATCTTTCATTTATGTGGGTTCACAGTTGTAGCGGCCCTCTGAGGGAAGTCATAACTACGATGTGGCCCGTGACAAAAATTAGTTTGACACCCCTGCTGTAGCGCAACCTGGGTTTGCCAGCCCGGCATCCCTTTGGTTCCTTTTTGTCCGTCTAGGGGCTACCATAGCGCTTGCTAGTGTTCAGCAAAAGAATATTTTTTTTGTACGCAACAAGTCATTACATTTGTTTGTGGCATCGTGCTTCACTCTGGCTATTTGCATACATATATAATCTAAACGTCAGCCAGAGAAGGAGAAAAAAAATTACAGCGGGCCCAACTTCACAGACCATAAAGGACAAAAAAGCGAGGGATGGTGCTAGGCTGTAATACAATACTTTTCATTTGTGACCTCAACTACTTTAGAGGGACATAATAATCAGTTAATTAATTGTTAGACTCGATTGTGGGGCAAAGGTGGTTAATCATATTCTGAAGCTATTGAGATACTTGGCTTCAACCAGCAGAGGGGCTGTTGATTGATTAAGTCTCAACTAGTTTACGCTCTACAGAAGAACAACATGACGAAATCAGACCTTAGTTGAGCTACATCCACTCTACCCAAATACTGTATTCAGGGCAGTTCAGATCCGTGTAAAAATATCAAAAATAGCAATAATTGATCATTTTACCCATTGTCGATTAATCGAATTGAGTCAAATGCCCCCACCTATTTTTCTTCTAAACTCTTGCACCTTTGGCAACCCATGCTACACCGCTTTTTCCCCCACCACTCTATAAGTTTCCATTAAACACAAAATGTAGATGCCAACAAACGCATCACAAAACAAATGGATACTGATGATTGCCTATTGAAAGAAAGCCACATACTGTACAAGTTACACCTGACAATTGCAATGGAGTAGCTGATGTTTTTGTGGGATCGGCACCTCTAGTGTAACTGGCTACCAGTGGTTGCACGCCCCTTACAAGTTGAGCTTATCGGAGGTGTAAACACTGGCGAAAGTGGGTTCTGAGGAGAGTGGCGGGTCGGAGGGAAAGCGCAGCCCTTTGAGCTCAAACCTCGGGCCGGGGTCCGAGGGGGGACAGTCAAATGCCAGGGACGGAGCGGGAGCGGCCTCGTGCCCAGTGGACACAGCAGCCTGGGAAGATTGAAAAACAGAAATGTACTTGGTAAGTAGAACTCAAGGTCAGATCGTAGATTTGTTGTTTTATCAACGCTTTAATCACCAACCACATTCAAACTCACGTTAAATGGGAGTCAGCACTAAACTTCCACCTTTTAAAGTGCCTCTGATTAACCCCAAATCAAGTTCAGATGTTCTAGTAGGCTTTTCCTTACATTCTTTTTTTGCTTTCTAGCAGAAGACTGAAGGTTTTGTGCTAAAACTGACTGTGATTTGGAACTGTCCTTAAATTTCCCCCTACTCTAACTAAGGCCCCCAGTTCCAGAAAAACAGCCCCAAGCATGATGTTTGGATCAAAAATACCTTTTGGAATTATAGCCAAAAAGTTCAACCTTGGATTCCAACCAAGTGTATGCGTGTGATTTTTTTTTTTTTTTATTTGTAAGGGAAGGCTTCCATCTTATGTGTGGTTAACACCCACTACTTGCCAGACATTCCTGCAGATCCTTCAATGTTTGTGTTTGGCCTCTTGGCAGCCTCCCTGACCAGTTCTCATCTTTTCATGAATTGTGGTGGGATGTCCAGTTTTTCTAGATAATGTCACTCTTCTGCCATATTTCCTCCACTTGATGAGAACTCATTTCACCATCTTCCACTGTATATTTAATGGCTCTGTTGTATCCTTCTCCTGACTGATAACTTTGAACAATGAGATCCCTCTCAGGACTATGGCTTGTGCTGTAAGATGTGATGACAAAAATGTCAGGGAAAGCCTACAAGAACAACTAACCCTTTTTTTTGGTGTTAATCAGAGGCACTTTTAATGGGGACAGGCATGCGCTGACTCCCATTTAACATGAGTTTGAATGTGATTGGTTAATTCCGAACACAGCCACATCCCTGATTATAACAGTTGATCTCAGTTTTTTTGTTGTTGTTGTTATTTTGAACCCTTTCCAAAATATTTAAATACTTCAAAAGTTTTGAAATGATTTATATAGTTCTCATTTTTTACTGTATATCACAAAAACCTGGAATTTGAACAGGGGTGTGAAGACTTTATCTCCACTGCACACTAACAGACCTTGTCTGTGTGATACCATCATGACTTGAAATGACTACTGCAGTGTTCCCTCGCTATATCGTGGTTCAACTATTGCGGATTCAGCGCATTGCAGATTTTTTTTCATATTCATATCGTGCATAATTTGCCATCGTGCGAGATTTAGCGTGAATGCTGTCGTTTTTTTGCAGTAAAACACAGTAAATGCTTCCTAGCCTACCGTTAAAACTAGAAGAAAATGAAGCATTTGTTACAATATATTACAAGGAATACAATGTATATAGAGTACAGTACCACTGTGCATTACTGTTTACGTTGTTTAAGAGTTCAAAAGTTAATAGAAGTGATGGGAAGATTAATAAGAGCCTGGGGAGGTTTATACAGCTTTAAAATATGTATAAATAATCCCCCAAAAATGTGGTCGATACTTCACAGAGTTCACCTGTTGCGGAGGTGGTCCGGAACCTGATTAACGCAGAGACAAGTACTGCAATCAACAAATCTCTGTATCTGGTGTGGCTGTGTACCTCAAACTGCGTCGGGGTCGGATCCGGATGGATATCCACTCTGTTGTACGCCTGACGGTGAAACAGCATGTTAAGTCACTGCCGGAATAAAGATGATTTATATACACTTGCCAGCCACAACTACTCAATGAGATCCAGTAGTCAAGCCATTTTATAAAGAACTTAAATGTAAATATAATACAGTTAATAATAAAAAGGGACACACGTCAGTAAGCCGCGGTGTAGTACTACTACCACCGCATCCTAAAACCGCAATAATAAACATCCTTCTAACCATTTTCTACACCGCTAAGACTCGTTAGGGTCGCGAGTAAACTGGAGCCGGGCCCAGGTGATTTTGGGAAAGAGACTGCCTGGCGACCAGTCCAGGGCGTACCCCGCCTTTAGTCCAAAGTCAGCTGGGGTAGGCTCCAGCTCACCTATACCACTGAACAGGATAAAAGGTGGAAAAAGACATTACAGGTGGTCCGAAGGAGGCGGAGGCGGGCGCAGGGGAAGGTTCCCGTGGGACGACAGGATTCGCAGGCTGATACGAGTAAGTTACAGCAGGTGGCGCCGCAGAGCAACTTGGCCCTGTGGGTTGATTTGAGTCCTGCAATTTGAAGAAGGAATTATTTTTTTTTTAGTTTGTGATTCTGAGAGGTCATTTCAGGTGGTACCTACATGGTAATGCACTAGCTGCACAGGTCCTGGCGCTGCTTCCCGAGTCCTTTGAGGAGGGTTTGTTTTGGAAGCAGTCTTTTTACAACAGCATCTTCTGATGCAGCAACAGCAGAGAGCCACCACAGCAACAATGGCGACAAAAACGATTACATAAACATACGCAGGGGCATGTACTGTAAAAGCAGAGAGATGATGACTAAGTCATACATGTGAAATACCATAATACATCAAAATATTTATTTACGCTAAATGTACGCTGTCTCACCCTCTTCGACCTCCACGTTGGTCATAAACACCAAGTGTCCATCTTTGTCTCGGAACTTATAAGTGCCAGAATCTTCTACCTTAACAGGAGTAATTTCTATGCCGTCACTCTCCAAGGAAATTCGCTGCTCCAAAAAGTTTTCATGCTTTCTGGATAGACGTCCAGAACGAATCACTTTTATGGAATCCGAATCGTCCCCGACCGGTATGAAGGTCATGTCCCACGGAGTAAATTTCACAGGGTATCGCATGAAGAGGAGTGATTCCTCCTTGGGTTGATACTTATTTGTGTGCTCTGTGTGGGATAAAGAGGGGATTGTTAAAGACAAGCCGTTGTTCAGTACACGGATCATTTTCATACAATTTGATCCTAGGCCGAGTACGCTTACTCTATGTGAACTTCTGATTTTGAAGAAAGTAATGAACAATGGTCTTTAAAAAAAAAAAAATCCTTCATTATTCTGGCATTTAGCAAATAGAAACAATTGTGGTAATCCTAGTAGACCTACAGCAGGTAAGGTTTCATCTGATCAGTGACCGCGGGAGTATGAAGAGGCTTTTACTCTTCAGTGACCCTAACGTATATTTTTGGAAAACTGAGAGGAAGTTAGAGTAAACTACTACGTCACCCGGACATGTGTATGCCAAGACCACAAGCTCGTCAACATTTTGCCATGACATATACTGTATTTCCTACCAAAACTCACCCGTTACTGTGAGCTTTTTCCTCCACAACAAAGTGTAGTCTTTCTTCCGAAAATTGTAGTAGCCGTTGTCATCCTGTGTGAGCTCTGACATGTCCCAGGCATTTTCCTTCACGCGGCCCCTGGATGCGGCACTGGTCTGAGTGTCGCTGCGATTCCACAGGATTACTGGGTCCGAATTGTCAATTTTAAAGAATTCCAGGATTTCTGCAAGACTGGGAATATCGACACGATACCAACCATGGTAATACCTCTGCACCTCATCAGCACATTCTAGGAACAGACAGAAAAAAATGCTTAGTGTACTTTAAATTACTAAGTACAGTCGACCCCCGCCTATAGGGACCGAGCCTGAGGGCGAATAGCAAAAAGCTGCGAATAATTGACGGCCATTATAACTGCTATGAAAAAAATGCATGTTCATTTTTTTCTGGAAAGAAAACAATTACAGGAAAACACCACCAATAAGCAGTTTCTGCGAAAAATGGGGGTAGGCTCCCAAAAATCAAATAATAAAAACACTAAATATATATTTTTTAAGCCGCGAATAGGTGTCCGCAGGTGCCGAACGACAATTATGCAGTGGGCCACTGTATAAGAAAAACAGTTTTCACCTAGGTTTATTGTTTGTTTTAAATCTTAAAAAGTGGTGGTAAACTTCTTCTTTTTTTTGTATCTTGGCAAAACAGTGAACCGCCCTTAGTCGCTGTTTGGCATTTGCAAATTCTCATTTTTGCACGTTTTTTTTTTAAGAGCGTATTCTCCGTTATTCGCTGTTTCAGTGCTCAGGCGAAGGGAATGCATAATTAGTTTGGCGCATTCTGGTGGACTCTTGGTGCTGTTGTTCGGTTTCATTTGTTTCCTGAATGCGCCTGGTGGTAAAAGTAAGTTTCTCCCTCTCTCCCGATGCAGTTATTAAGTCTACGTTACCATTACAATTTGTCTGCAGTTGCTAACATTTAGGTGTCAATGCCAAAAGGTGTGTTTAATGACTTGATATCGTTTGTGTAATGTGCTAGTGCGTATGTTTGATTATCCTGTGTGATGTGATGATATTTAGGCTAGTATGCTAATTAATACTATTGGCCTCATATGAAGGTGCTTTGTTTGTGTTGAACAATTCAACCACTCAGTACAGTCATTTATGGAATATGGATTCATCACCAATGTCAGTGTATCAGTTTAAAATGATCTTACCGAAAACTTTCAGTGAGATGCGATTTAAAAACATGCTACCAAATGGAACTGAGAAATAGCCGTTATCTTTTTCTGTCACATGTTCCAAAGAAAGACTGGCAGAGGTAACCTTTAAACGTGGGTCAACTGCCTGCAAAAGAGGACAACACAACAGAGGTTTTGGATGACATTTGAGCTTTGCTTTTTTTTAGGATTCTGAGTGAGATCCTCATCAATATGGAATGCACACCTTGCCATTTTCAAACACGAGCCTCCTGCCTTCACCATTCTTTGGAGTGAAGTAAAGCTTCCCAGTGAATCCAGGTGGTGAATAGTCGAAGGGAAAGCGAAAGGTTCCACCATAGCACAATTCATACTGTGTAATACAGGAACCTGGAATTGAACACAATTAGATATAATATTAACGCTCCTATTTGTGTCCACCTTTTTTTTTTTTTTTTTTTTTTTACCATTTAAGCAGGCTTAATGTGAAACTTCCCACAGGGGAGGATTTTGGTCTGACTTTGTTGTTTCCAACGTCAGGGCTCTAAATACTACAGTATATATATATATATAAATCAGACACACATTTTTTGTCTGGCTCTATCTTGGACACTTTTGTCCAATTGAAACACGTGAAACACTATTTTCTTTAATTCCTTGTTATTTACTGGATTAAATCGTACAATTTGAGTAAAATGGGTTTTGTTAAAGACACAACACTTGAAACTCTTTGGAGTTTTCTACCAGATTACCTCATTTATAAATGTTTGTAGAAGGGACTCATTTTTATGTAATATTCTTAGTTTCCGAAAGAGGCGCTTAATGGGTTTCTGCCTTCCAATGGAGCAAATGAATGCTGCAAAAACAATTTGTTAGAATTTGCCTGAATTTCCATATTTTCAAAATGTTGTCAAGAACATTACTGCGGGACAGTTATTGCAGTATGTACTGTAATAGGATGAAAAAATAAGTATGCATACTGTTTAATAGCACAACATAATAATTACTCTGTAATTGTTCAATTATGGCTTCGATATTTGTTATTTTAATGTTTTTACTGCGGATTTTATGGCAGACCCAGTTGCAGCCCGAATCAAAGTATATGAGATTTCGACGTGCTGCCGTCAAAAATATCTGTCTATGGATTAATTCGCCTTTACCGATTCTCAACCTTGGTTAAAAAAAAAAAAATAATAATAAAAATGTTTTAAAAGGTCGATTAAATCAGATTAATTAGATCTCAAAAGTCAATTAAAACTCAACCCTCTATTTTGTAAACAAAACGATAACATTGCTGATACATTGAATTGCATGGTCAATCATTGAGATGTATAGATGTTTTCTCTTGCATGCTATTTATATAATATATTTATACATCTGGGGCGTCCGTGGATCCGTGGGTAGAGCGGGTCGTCCAGTGACCGAAGGGTCGCTGGTTCAAATCCTGCCTCTGACTGTCCGCATGTCAAAGTGTCCTTGGGCAAGACACTGAACCCTAATTTGCCCCCAGTGGGCCTGGCAGCGCCTTGCATGGCAGCAGCTGCCCATTGGTGTATGAATGCGTGGGTGAATGTGAGACTTTGTAAAGCGCTTTGGGTATTTTGCTGGTGTAGATCAAGCGCTATATAACTGCAGTCCATTTACCATATAGTTATATTTTCTATATCCACTATTGCTACTGAAATGATGGAAATGTTCCCATTGTGGGACTAAGAAAGGTTATGTTATCGTATATTACACATATTTATTATAAGTAATGATATAATGCCATCAAGCAGATTTTTTTTAAAAACAATATTGTATTTGTTTCATGCAAAATTAATTCATGAAATTTTTGTCACGGTGGCCAGACACAGCACTGTACTGGCCAGTAATGTTGGACGCTGGATGCCCCTTCCCCCATTATCCGGAACAATCGGTGTTACGGCCGTAACGAATCAGCGTTCAGTGGTTTCCGTAACAAAATACGGACGTTCTGTAACATTTGACAACTCTGCATTTGGGTGGTAGAATCAAGATTTTTTTTTTTGCCTGAGTATCAGAAGGCCTTTAAGTGATACCCTTGCTATCCATCTTGAGGTCCATTTACTAGTATACTAGCACATGGACCTTAAGATTAATCTTTCTAGTTAGGACAAAGTGCACATTACTAGTAAAAAAAATGTCCACTACAACTGCCTTCCACTGTATGACATTTTTGCACAATGGTAGGATGACTTTACCATACTAGTAGGAAAACTATATGGGTGTTTTGATACTACTAGTAGGGTCCAGAAGGCTACTAGTGTGTAACAAATACCTACTAATTGAGCCTTGTAGTGTTACTAGTGCAGCACACTAGTTTACTAGAAAGTTTTAATTGCGTACTAGTAGGCCAAAAGTGGCACTAATAGTTGTTTTACAAGTACGCTAATTTGTCCTACTAGTGCACAGGTGTCAAACTCAAGGCCCGGGGGCCAGATCCGGCCAGCCACATGATTTTATGTGGCCCGCAAAGACAAATCATGTGTGTCAACTTCCATGATTCTTAAAATCTGTACCAAGATTTCAAATCGTCATATTTGTCGTAAATAACATTGAGATATTGCAAGCATTTTTTGTGTTACAAAATATGAACCCATTACCCCCGATTTCTGATTCCAACACTAGTTTATAAATTTCGGGTGTAATAATATGATGTGGTGATTCCGAAGAGGACCCAAAAAAAAAAAATAGAAATAAATGATGAGGTGATTAAAGATTTGTATGCTTTCACAGTCACAACGGCCCTGTGAGAGAAACCTTAACTACAATGTGGAGCGCGACAAAAATGAGTTTGACACCCCTGTAACTAGTGCGAACAAAGCGCGTAGCAGTACATAGACCTTAAAATGTACGTAAAAGACGGCTTTCCATAGAGAGTAGCGTCCGTGTTGGTTGTGTGGAGCTGAGCTTTTACTCACCACAGCGGAAAAAACATGGGAGCAGAAGGAATGCGAGCAACATGACCTGCACAGAAACAACACAGACAACTATGAAGCCGTCAACGCACAGGGAAACAAAAAGACATACGGGATTTTAAAAGTAACTTGTCGTTACTCACTCGGGTATTAATGGGCGTTTACCCCCCTTGAAGAAGACGAGTTACGGCAAATTGCGGTAGTCTAAAAAGGACACGCAAACTGGGCGAGGCTTTGATCTCACGTGGGCGTCAATACTGCGTAGGATGTGCGCATACTGCACATTGCCACTTAGAATCAGATTCGAATCAGAATCAGAATCAGCTTCATTTACCAAGTATGTCCAAAAAACACAAGGATTTTTCACACTCTTCTCTTAGTTCTGGCAGCGTGCAAGTCCTCCAGGGTGGGTACGGGGGTACCGACCATCCTTTCAGCACTTTCGATTGTCCGTTGCGGTCGGACTTTGTCCTTTTTTGTAGCAGCACCAAACCAGACTGTGATGGAAGAACACAGGACTGATTCGATGACCGCTGTGTAGAACTGCCTCAGCAGCTCCCGTGGCAGGTCCTGCTTCCTCAAAAGCCGCAGAAAGTGCATCCTCTGCTGGGCCTTTTTGAAGACGGAGTTGATGTTGATCGGCCACTTCAGGTCCTGAGAGACCGTAATTCCCAGGAACTTGAAGGTCTCGACGGTTGACACAAGGCAGCTGGACAGCGTGAGGGGCAGCTGTGGCGAGGGATGCCTCCTGAAGTCCACGATCATCTCTACAGTCTTGAGCGTGTTCAGCTCCAGGTTGTGTCGGCCGCACCGCAGCTCCAGCCGCTCCGCTTCCTGTCGATATGCAGACTCGTCACCGTCCTTGATGAGGCCGATGACAGTGGTGTCATCTGTAAACTTCAGGAGTTTGACAGCCGGGTGCGCTGAGGTGCAGTCGTTCGTGTAGAGAGAGAAGAGCAGCGGAGAGAGGACACAACCTTGGGGCGCCCCAGTGCCTCAGATATGACACAATTCAGCCCCAAAAGTTCTATTTTGGTTTCATCAGACCAGAAAATTGTATTTCTGCAGGTCTGAGAATCTTTAAGGTGCCTTTTGGAAAACTCTAAGCGGGCTGCCATGGGCCTTTTAGTGAGAAGTGGCTTCCGTCTGGCCACGCTACCATAAAGGCCTAATTGGTGGAGTAAGTTAGCAATGGTTGACCTTCTGGATGGCTTCTCCTATCCCCTCAAGGGAACACTGGAGCTCCGCCTTAGTGACCATAGGGTTCTTGTCCACCTCTCTGCTAAAGGCCCTCCTTCCCAGGTTACTCAGTTTGATCGGACGGCCCGATCTAGGAAGGGTCCCAGTGGTTCCAAACTTCTCCCATTTCCGTAATCGAGACCACAGTGCAGAAAACTATACTGAAATCAGCTTTAGAATAAGTCTGTAAGATAGCAAAATGTCTATTTTGATTTTTGATAGTCAAAATGCCTCATTTGCCTACCCTGTCCGCACGTGTACATGCATATACAGTAAATGTGTAATGATGTTGTATTGTGGTATATTGCTATATCAGAATAAATTTGAAAAAAAAAAAAAAAAAAAAATCACCTAAAAACGTGCTCTTTGAAAGGAATAAAACATGGGAGACACATTTGTTGCTTTTAGATATGTACATTTGGATATGATTGGATATTGTATTGTGATTATACGTGATAATATAACACAAGCCATTTGTGTCCTACATCAATAGTCACATGAAAAAAAAAAAACACATCAAATATGACTTGTCAGATGATAAGGTCAAACTCCTTGAGTAAAGCTAAAGTGAGTGTTGAATCTAACGGTGTGTGGTCTTTGTAAATGTGACGCTGACGGCTCTTTTTGTCTATTTTGACTGTATCAGGCTGACTCCCCCCCCGCCCCCTATTTGCAATCAATCTTTATGTTGGCGCAGCGGTAGACCTCGCCGCTCGTTAGCGTTAGCGCGCAATCGTTTGCGCAAAGAGCGTATCTATTCCCTTGGAGCTCACCAACGTAACGCAGTGTGCGAGGCTGTTAGCCTAAAAGGAATTGAGAATACAGCCGACACATCGCCGTAAATAACAGGAGGAAGCCACTGCGCGTGCGCGCTGCGGATCATCATTTATACGCGTTTATCCCCATTCATGTCAAACATTCCTGAATATATTCTTGTGGACTTGTTTCCGGCGTATCCTGCAGGTGGGTTCGGGCTGGTTCGGGTTAAAACTGTGATGACGTATAGATAATCAATAAGTGATCAAGCAGGGATCGTTGGACATGGCATGCGTGAGTGCAGGGGCGTCATCAGGCCGTCACGTCACTGAAGGCTCCTTTAGACATGTTTACCGCACCTTCCTCGGTGTATGCAGGTGTGCATGGACGATGGCTATCTTGAGTGCAACATAAGATATGACGGATGCACTAGTGTCTGTTTTTGCTTTGCTGCCACCTGTGTGCAAAGATGCACCAACCTGCTTTTGTTTTTGTCCCAATATAGGAGAAGATGTCTCACTGCGCCCTGGTCGCAATGCTCTGCAGCCTCCCTCTTGCTGTGGGTGAGTGAGCTGTCTTGAAATCATTTTGGTGCCACTTGCAGCCAAGATTCGTAGTTTGGGACAAAACCCAAAGAAGGTGGCTATCAAGACTGTAAACCTGTTCGCATCTGTTCACAACAATAATACTGAAGGTCAATGAGTCTTTCTATGATCTACAACTGTGCGGTGGCACCATTAGTGCCGTCAGAGATCCAAGTAGGTGTGCGGCCAGAAATGTTGATTTATTATAATTTATTTACTACAAATAAGTATCATCTATCTATGCCAGCGAAGTGTCGTGCAACAGCACCAATATTATTATTATTGTTATTATTATTATTTTTTTTGAACAAATCTGACGGCTGGTAATAAAGAAATGTAAAACTGGGTAAACCGCAGGAAACTAGATATTTATTTGTTTAAGTTTTCGTTTAACTTCTTAGGACATGCTGCTGAGCCTGGGAGCTCCCTGAAGTTTTTGTTTGAATTTTAAAACAAAGATATCTATTGTGTAACATTTTCCATTACTTTTTAAAATTTAATTTAATTTTAATTTAATCTTTTATGTCCTCTTATCAGGTTTGCACGATCATCTTGGTTGGAAATGCTCAAATGTCTTTTTTCCCCTGCTTGGCATTTGAGACAGTTGGAGTTCTCATTATTATTTGACATTTAAATGAGCTTTGCTCTTATTGGATCACTTATCTTCGAAAATGTAAATACGGAAAACAGCTTGGCTCTGATTGGTTCACACCAGAATCAGAATCATCTTTATTTGCCAAGTATGTCAAAAACAAACAAGGAATTTGTCTCCGGTAGTCGGAGCCGCTCGAGTACGACAACAGACAGTCAATTGACAGAGAATACTTTAGAGACATAAAGACATTGAAAAAAAACAGTAACTGAGCAACATTTTTTTGCTAGTAATCTGGTAATGCTGGTTCAATTTTTTTTTTTGACAATTGTCCTAAAGGATGCAGAGTCCCCTAGCATTTAGAGTAGTTGGAATGACTAATAGAACAATAGTCCAGTGCAATGACCATTGTGCAAAGGGCGCCGAGACTTCCAGAAATCAATGCAGTTTAAAGTGACTAGTAGTGCGATAATCTGGGACAATGTCGATTGTGCAAATGTTGCAGATACTACTCAGTCAGTCTACTCAGGCACATGAATGGCCAGTATTGGTCAACAACAGATATGCAAATAGTGCAGCGTGGCGAGACTACTACATTGAGTGCACGAGTAATGTATAATTGGCCTGACAGGGATGTGACAACAAACTCAAGACAGAAATTTGGCAGCATGTTGCAATGGAATTGTAAGTTAACTGTTTAAGAAGTTAATGGCGAGAGGGAAGAACCTGTTGGAATGTCTGCTAGTTGTAGTTTGCATTGTTCGGTTGCGCCTACCTGAGGGAAGCAGCTGGAAGAGCTGATGACCAGGATGTGGAGGGTGCAAGAGGATTTTTCATGGTCTTAACTTAGCTCTGACAGCGTCCAAGTCCTCAAGGGTGGGTAGAAGGGTACCGACAATCTTGTCAGCAGTTTTGATATTCCGTTGCAGTCGGAGTTTGTCCTTTTTTGTGGCGGCACCAAACCAGACTGTGATGGAAGAACACAGAACTGATTCGATGACTGCTGTGTAGAACTGCCTCAACAGCTCCTGTGGCAGACCGTGCTTCTTCAGAAGCCGCAGGTCTTGAAGGTCTCGACGGTTGACACGGGGCAGTTGGACAGCGTGAGGGGCAGCTCTGGCGAAGGATGCCTCCTGAAGTCCACGATCATCTCTACAGTCTTGAGCGTGTTCAGCTCCAGGTTGTGTCGGCCGCACCACATGGAGATGATGTGGTGTACCTCAGCCTCACCTGCTTTGTCCTGCCTGTCAGGAAACTATAAATCCACTGGCAGATGGCAGATAACACAATATTGAAAAAGACTTCAAGGCTATATCTCAAGTTCTGAAATATTCAGTACAAAATTGTTCACTGTCTTTGCACATTTTCAGCACTTCAACCATATTTTTATATCTTTAGAAACAAATCACGAAATTCACTTTACAGGCTGTCTAACTTGTTAAAGGGTCATTCATGACACTAGTGGGTATTGCACTGTGTTTGGTGAATAAACATAATTTTACTTCTTTACAGGTTGGGTCATACTGGGTGAGCTAACAGAAAAAAAAATCATCATATTCTTTTCTACTAGGAAATGGGGAAAACAATTTTCTTGACTTCTTTTTCCTTTTTGACAGGTGACAGAGAAGAAGTCCAGATAGTTTGCGCCGGGAAGGAATTCAGTTTGCCGGTCTACTCTACATCAAGAACCGTGACTTTTACTCCGAACACTGCAGGACCGAGGCGTGTTCTCCTCGAGAAGACAATTGTGAGGGCAAGAGTTAGTTGTAGATCCTCTTTCCGTTCAAATGCACACAGTTAACAAACCTATTTTCTTTATTTAGGTGAATGACGCTCGTTTTGAGTGGACTAAAGACAAAATGCTGGTCCTGAAAAATGTGACTCATGCGGACCAGGGACTTTATTCTATCAAACTGTCTTCTGGATTCACCTATGAGACTGTTCGTCTGACGGTTTCAGGTTGGATCGTTTTCACTGTTTTGTCAAATCAACACCTTTCAGTTTATTTTTTGACGATGTTTTTTTTTTTTTTTTTTTTTTTTTTTTACCTGACTTTTAAGCTGAAATAGACTAAACGAATATCTATACATCTGCTTTCCAAACAGTTTATCCTGTTCTTCTGTCAGGTAATGGTGCTCACCACGCCTCCAATTTACCAATACAGCTTTGCCTTGAGATACAAGTTCAGTTTGTTCCCGGACCATGCTCATAACTCAAAACACTCATCTCTCAAGTCATCTTTTCCCATTAGAACGAGTGAAATAGCTTTAATCTGTTCCAGCCTCCCCAAAAAAACAACCAATTGTTTTTTTTATTCTAATAAGGAAAATAGCTCTCTATTACATTTTACTTTATGAAAGCATATATCTGTATTCTGTATAGAATTAAACAATTTGCGCGTCATAATTTGTTGCAGCTCCTTCTGGTGTGTGTTACTTGGCCACTGGAGGGTATATTACAGTCATGCAGACAAGCAAATAAGATTTTCACAACAACTGTAAGTGAATCAGTGAACTGCGGTAATTTTAGTCATTTGTCTCAGAGTATAAATAATATGCCTGTATTGTTATATTGTCTGGCTACATTTGTTGTTACACTGTTTGTGTTCGTTAGCCCATCTATGGCATTTCCCATTATGTGTTAGCATTAGTGGACTTTAATGCAAAGTAATGTGATTGCTTTAAACACGTGTAATTCTCCTTTTTTATTATTATTTTTATATTAGTGTCATTTAGTATATCTTTAGTTTGACAGTAAACCTCAGCAGGGAGTGGCATTAAACAGTTTGAACCCTCTTTTTTTTTTTTTATATTGTTCACTGCCAAACTGCTGTTTATTGTGGAGTTGCCTCGAGTTTACTGCCATCACACAGCGCTTGTCTCAAATTTTTGCTTGCAAGTCAAAGCAAAAAATTGCCAGAACTACAGCTCGTATCTAAAAAAACCTCATAAGTCGGGTTACTCGTATCTCAAGGCACCCCTGTATGTTGCAGTGAGTTGTGGAGCTTTATTTAGACAAAGGTAGAGCTTTGCTGCAGTTTTGAGGCATTTATAAGCAATTACAGTAATCCCTCGTTTACTGCGGGGGTTAGGTTCTGGACCACCCCAGTAATGGTGAATTCTGAAGAAGCCACCACATTTAAAAAAAAAACATTTATAGACATTTTAAAGCAGTATGAACCTCCTCAAACTCTTATGAATCTTCCCCACATGCCGATGAACCTCTACCATACTTTTATAAACACTTTCTATTCTCTTAACCACATTGTAAACTCTTAAACATACAATAAAGCACAGTAGTACTGTACACTATGTACGTTTTATTCCTTGAAATGTTTTTTTTATTATTATTATTTTTTTTTAAAACACAGTTTTAGTGTTTTAGGCTAGGAAGCATTTGTATGACCACAACAAAAAATTACAACATACACTTAAAATGCTATGATATTCCAAATAATGCACGATATGAACATGAAGAAAAATCCACCATGCGCTAAATCTGCAATAGGAGAACCCCAATATAGCGAGGGAACACTGAATAAACCTTTTTTGGGGGGGGGGGGTCAATTACGCACATATTTTCACTACCCCCTTGACTGACTGCCAATAATAATGCTACTATCAATATTAAATTTACATTTTGCCCCTCTCAAACATTTTTGGAAGATGGAAAGAATTACCAAAAAGAGAAAATGAGTAGAATTTAAAAAGCATAAACGACTCATTAAACAGTGTTTACATGCAAGCAAAGGAGTAGGAAGATGTATAGAGTTATGGAGACACACAAACATCCATTTTACAAGATTTGAGACACAGAGGTGATGGAACCTCAGTGCATAATGGTGGCACACTCGGCCTATGGCGTCATTAATTCAGCACAAAGCTGAACAAACCGTGAGGTAAAGCTTTCACAACAGGCTTTGAGTCTTCTCTCAAACCAAAGACTCCCAACTCAAATAACAATACAGTACCAGTGTCATTAACATGCATTCTTGATAGACTCAAGTCACTGTTTTGATCATCCTTTTCCTACCTTAGAATGCATCAAGTCATACTACAGAAACTATGGAGAAAACTTTGAGCACAATATCCCTGAGAACGGCTTCGTACTGGAGTTTGCTCCCCGAGGCGCTCCAGCCGAGGCGATGCCAATAGTCCTGTGGAACCGAACCGATCCTGATACTGGCATTGTGGGTCGGGGCCGGTTGCTACGAGACAGGAGGGTCTGGGTGGCAGACAGAGTCACGCAAGCCGACCAAGGCAACTACACAGTGAGAGACGCTGAGGGGAAAGTGTTGTCTCGCAGCACCCTCACTGTCCGTGGTGAGAGACAACTCAAGAGGACGAAGAGTCATATGTGTATTGTTTAACAACACTAACGATCGTATTTCTTTAAATCTTGTATTACGTCCCTGTACATGGATGCAGGACACACTTTCAATGTGACCCGCTTCACCAAAGAGTCTCTGAACCTCCCCCTCTTCCTCCCCGTGCCACGTGCCTACCTTATCTTCACCCCCACCCGACACCCTGACGAATCCTCGTTGGGTCCTTTCGACTCCAAGCCCCCCCGCGGTCCCGTGCAGTTAATGCGCGAGGGCCACATCACCGACCACGACATGCGGTACAGGGGTCTGGTCTCCGTGGGCAGGAACGGATCCGTCAACGAAGTGGTCATAGCGAGGTTGACCTCGAGGCACGATGGCGTCTATGAGATCAGAGACATTAATGGCAACCTGGTGTCTTCCACCTTATTGCAGGTGATTGGTGAGTAACAATTCCTCCCTTCTCCTTACAGCAACCCCCCGAAACACACTGGAGTGGACCATATAACTTCTTTAAAATATATTGAATTATAAACATGCAAGAATACAAAAACAGCAAAGACTAATTGATCTTGCATTGCACAAATAATAATAACAAAAAAAAGACTAAGAAACTTTAATAATCGTAAGATATATGGGCTGTGGAGGTTGATGGCTGTGCATCATCAGTGGCAGAATTTGCTCCAAAATATTTGAGGAACACACCTGAGTTTGCATACAAACACAATAACTTTGAAACGTGCATGCATTGAGCATGTAAATTAACATGTAAGTAATTCAACCCGACTGGTTAGAGCGTCAGCCACACAGTTCTGAGGACCCGGGTTCAATCCCCGGTCCCGCCTGTTTGGAGTTTGCATGTTCTCCCGTGCCTGCGTGGGTTTTCTCCGGGCACTCCGGTTTCCTCCCACATCCCAAAAACATGCATTAATTGGAGACTCTAAATTGCCCGTAGGTGTGAATGTGAGTGCGGATGGTTGTTTGTTTGTATGTGCCCTGTGATTGGCTGGCAACCAGTTCAGGGTGTACCCCGCCTCCTGCCCGATGACAGCTGGGATAGGCTCCAGCACGCCCGCGACCCTAGTGAGGAGAAGCGGCTCAGAAAATGGATGGATGGATAATTCAACCATCAAGACAGAAATAAGTCATTCATTCATCTTCCATACTTGCTTATCCTCACTAGGCCGGATTTGAACCCTGATCCTCAGAACTGTGAGGGAGACGTGCCACAAAATAATACCAATAAAGAGTCAAATAGCAGGCCAATTTAGGTGCACATGGACTATTTTACTGTTAAACTTTAGCAATGTCAACTTTGGCGGTGAAGGTGACAAAAAGGGTGACCCAAATGCAGTGAAGCAGGGAGGCAATGTAGGAGGGCAAGAATCTCAAAATGATATTTAATTTCATCAACATTAAAGGCAAGGATCATGAACTGCAATTGGCTGGCGAGTAGTGCAGTGTGTACCCGGCCTCCCGCCCGAACTCAGCTGAAATAGGCGCCAGCACAAATCCACAACCCTTGTAAGGATAAGCGGTTCTGGAAAATGGATGGCTGGATCATTGAGGCAAAAAATGCTATATTAACAAAGTCAAAAATCAAAGTTCAAGGTAACAAAGAAACAAGAGGGATAAACTCACCGAAACCATAACATGGGGAAAATGACCCACAGCAAGAGACGACAATCAACAATACAACAACAAGGACTGAAAGAAACCAGGGAACTAAATACAAGCAAACTGACGAGACATTGAGGAAAACCTGACAACATGTCACAAGTGGCTGGATGGAGCTGATTGGTTGACACAAGGTAGAGGGGTGAACAGCATTTGCATGTGTCATTCCAGATTTAAATATGAACATTCAAGAACAGACATCAGATCACTTAGTAGTATGTATATAGCGGAATTGAAATCATGATGGCACTAAAGTTGACTGAACAAAACAGGTTAAAGCGGGTTATAGTCTGTTCAGATTCGTTATCAGCATTATTGTCCTTAAAGAACACAAAGTAGGTCAGATTTGTTATTTGAAACGTATCAGCTATTGTATCGATTAAGTAAATTAGAGACGATCGTCAGGTTTCTGTGGGTTCCAGCACGTACAGGAATAAAAGGCAATGAAAAAGCTGATTCTTTTGCAAACCAAGCACTTAAACAAGAACAATGGTTGGGAATACCCTTTGGGATGGGTGAGGTCAAGGCTTATATTAAAAACAGAATGGCAAAAACTTTGGAATGGAGGTCACACAGGACGGCATTTCTATAAAATACTGAGTTGGAGAAAAGTGGGCTTCCAGTGTTCAGTCTCAGAAATGTACTGAACACTGAAGAAATTAAGCGAAAAGCCTTGTTTCCGTTTTTAAATGAAACAGGATTGATAAAGAGAACCTCATTTGTCGTTGATCTGTTTTTTATTTATTTATTTTGCTCCCAAATACTGCACATGTGTAGGAATGTCCTTTTGAGCCACACTCCAGCACAGTAGGTGGTCGGTAATGCATCTTGAACGTTGGATGCCACACGCCAACAAACAAAAAAAGAAGAAGAAGGTCGAGGGCTGACAAGAACAGGTGGAAACAAAAACCTAACGAGCATGACAAAGACATGAAGCTGGGTCACAAAAACACATGAAAGAAAACGAAATAATCGAAACCACAGAAACACAGATCATGACAAGCAAGTTGCAATGATCGATAACCTCTCACGGAACGTTAAGACCCGCTGTTATATCTGTCATTAAGCGCCTGTGTGGATGCTTACTTTTGTGAGCAAGCATCTTAGCAGAAGGCTAATAAATAATATGAGAAGTTAATATTGATATTAACGTTACTGCCTCGTCTCTCTAATTGTTCTAGAAAGGGGGGGCAGGTGGCGAGCTCTTCTCAAGTCCATCACTGTCCCTTCCGGCATGTTTGTGTCGCTGGCCGGTTTCATCCTGTTCATGAAGCGCTACCCCAACTGCAGCCTGTCGCAGATCATCGCCTGCCTCAGGACGAACCGCACGCCACAAGCCCAGCCCCCGAGGGTCAACATCCAGGTGAGCAGATTGGGACACCCAGGATGCCCTTTTGCTTGCAAGAGTTATATTTCGTTTAGTGCAATCTTAATATCCGAATATACAGACAGTGTATTATATCGCATTGCAGCATGGAAAGCCTTTCGGCATTCATGCAATCGCAAAGAATGAATGGACCTACAATCCTGTCTGGAGTCATCACCACACTATGACATACATACATTCATACATACATTAAAGAACAAACAAAAAAAATTACAAATAAATAATTTAGGAGAATTTTAAAGTGGGGATGTACTTTTTCATGTCTTTTACGCAGCCACATGACTGTTGTTTATGTCGATGTAGAACTACAGCCAGCCAAGCCCTCAGCCTGCAGGCTACTATAATCACGGCCAGCAGCAGGGGACGCCGAGAAAATGGACCCCGAGAGCCAGTCCGGTTCATACTGTACGGCGGATCACACCTAGGTTTCCATATAGGAGATACACACACATTGTATTTATTTGTTGCTGTTTGTATTTCCAGGGTTACACTCCCGTTACGGTAGGAACTCCACCTTGGCTCACTCCTGTTCATGCGAGGGCTGAAAATGTTGAAGGACAAAGATCCCCTTCTCTGAGCTCCCCCTGTCGCAATTCTTCTGCCGAGGTACGCCAGATGTTTGCATGTAGAAGCCGTTTATTTTTCATTAAATCACTTATTTCCTCCTTAGCAGGAAATACCTCACGAGGAAGAGAGGAGGATTTCCTTTCCAGTGGCTGGAGCATCAGATTGCCTGCAGTCTTCCGAAGGTTGCGTTCAATTCCAGATCAATAAGAAAGCAGTTCAAGAAAGGCAGAGCAACACGAATGAATTTTATTCCGCGCTGCCGCTGGACACGGATACGTCCGATGCCTGCAGTGTTTACACTTCCGAGAAGCTGAACTTCTTATAGTGCATGGAGAGGTGGCAGAGAAGCATGCATGAGAAGAAACAACTCACCTGTGCCTTTTGCAACGAAGCCTATATTGTACTTCCAGCGGTTTGACATCCATCCATGCATGTCATTATTGTCCGTGTAATGGTATTTTTGAAGCATGAGCTGAATATTATCCTTTCTGCTTCATACATTTATTCACTCTGACTGTGCCGGACATTCTCAAGTCTCTGCTGTCCTCGGATGCTACCTACCTCCAGACCCTCAGGACCACCGTGATATGCACTGTATATATTTGCTGAATCTGTGTTTGCGTGTGCGCTCGGTGAACTCTCCGCATATATAGGGCTTTAAGTAGAAATTTGGCCATTTGATATTAGCGTTTGCAAAAGGGAATATTAACTTATTGTACTAATATCGTGAAGGCATTTATTCTTGTCTTCATGTTGATCTCTTCTATTATCATGTGTCTGTGATGTAAGATCATTTTACCATAATAACTCCTGAGGCACTGTACAACTGTTTAACATGATGTAAAACGTTCCACCAAGTATTGCAACATCCTGTGAACCTTGTCAAGACCAAAATATCGACCACCAAATTCCTCCAAGTGACGGAAATGGCTGAACGTAATATTTTTGCAATGTGAAAATGTGTATCGTTCCTTTTAAAATAAATGTATATCTTATCAGATTCCAATCTGATCATGTTGTCCAGTACATTGAGTCATGTGCTCGGATTTTATATGAATTAGATTTAAAACTGTGTAACATTTAAGAGTTTGTGACAACAAAAATTGCTTCTCTGGAAATGCCTTTAATCAACAAGTACCGTACGATGAAATGTACATCGTATCCTCTGTATCCATAATTACCAGTAATTCTAAACAATATACTAACAACTCATGTAATTGGAATTTCAAAAAGACCAGTTAAAAAAAATGTGCAATGTTTCATGCAACTCAAAATCTAAATCAGACTGAGTTGAATTTCCCCTTCAGGTATTATGAATACAATGCATCTTTTAAAATGATATTGCCGAACTTTGAATATTTATCACCTAAATGTACACTTTGTTATGGTGTCTTTTCTGCGCTATTCCTAGAGTGACTCCAACTACCACAGACAAACTCCTTGTGTGTTTTTGCAGCGGTTGGAAGTACCGGTAAGGAAATACAAAATAGTACTTGGATACTTACACAGTACCGAACTACGACTGCGTCATGCCAACAGTAGGTGGCAGTGCAGCACTGAAATCACAAATGACGTCCCGAGTCCCGACACGAAGAAGTTCCGTTCGTAGCGGCAATGAAAGGAGAGCGTGCAATCTCCAGCTTCAGCAAAATATTCTAAAGGGAACGTTTACGACACTCTACGGTATCGTAAGCACTAAACGCGCCCAGTACCGGCATCAGAAGTGATTTGAAAGACTTCCCCGGGACGATGTCTTTGGTGTGTGCAAGTAAGTGACTTGAAATCGATACAAAGATTTGGCGGTGTAAGCTAGCTGTGCAGCCGCGCTAATGCTAATAGCAGAATGAGCTAACGTTAGCGGCCATGCAGTGCTGGTCGCCTACCAAAGCGCCGCGATCGTCTTGTTGTGCTCAAGCGTCAATATCTTCTTTTTCTAGTCTCCAACGAGGTGCCAGAGCACGCGTGCGTCTCTCCGGTGTCCAACCAAGTGTTTGAGCGCCGGCTCATCGAGAAGTACATTGCAGAGAATGGGACGGACCCGATGAATGGACAGCCGCTGTCGGAGGAGCAACTTGTCGATATCAAAAGTAACCATTGGAATCGACATGTTCATTTCCCCCACGCCCTATAAAGTTAAGCTACGTAGCCCTGCAGTAAACGCCAATGACCTCTTCACCTGGTGACCTGTATTTGACTGAAGGAATGAATGACCATTATTATTGTGTCGTGCATCCAATTCTACGCCCAGCCCGCATGGCCTGAGAAGACGCCAAACAATCCTTTCTTCTTTTCCAAATGTTACAAATAAAATCTACAATTCCAAAAGCATGAAAATCAAACAGCCATGTGATCTTTTCCTCCTGTGACCAATAGAACATATCAGGGTTGTTTTTTTTATAGTATCATTAAACAGACACTCTCTTAGATCATCATAAAGTGTACAATAGAGGAGAAGATGAGATTCACTTTCCATGTCGCTCCAAGTCACACATTACACAACAATCAGTTATCTTCGGGGATATTATTGAATCGGCGAGGGGAGTAGAACCACAGGTGTTTATGTTCATAGCTGACATTTTGCAACTTTTCTGCCAGTCTCCCACCCTATTAGACCAAAGGCACCATCAGCGACAAGCATTCCTGCCATTCTAAAGTCCCTCCAAGATGAGTGGGTAAGTGTTTTTAAAGATTTTGCTTCCATTGTGACAAGATGAACACTACTCAGAAATAGGGATTGAGGTGAAGAACCTAAAATGATCCTATAACCTTTATAGGTGAAATGAATTTGACCTTTTAAATGCACATGTTCAGCATTTCTTGCACAACTTGCTCTTCTCTAGCAAGGAGCTGAATGACAAAATTTACAACAGGTGTTTGCTCCAAGAAATCGTCCAGTACATTTCCTGGGTCAATTCGAAATCAAAGATCCTCTTCATCATGCTGTTTACATATTGACATGAGACCACATTAGCACATAAAAATTGATCAACAATACCTTATTTTTGCTGGGCTAAAACAGGAAGTTCTCAGAAGAAAGTGACCAGTTAGCTTGGAGAATCACGTCGTCATCAGCGGGCTGCAAGAGCGATTGAGCCTGGAAGCGTCACAAACAGGCATAGAAGTGGACACCCATAGAAATGAAAACTCAACTCATTTTTAAAGAACAAGTTGTGGAAAAAAATACTGAATAATTAAACCGTTGGACATATCCATTCAAAAGTTTAGAGAAGCTCAAATTAAGTTCACATTTTAAATAGATCATTTTGGGTTCATCCTGAAATTTCACCTGAAAGCCAAATATTCTCAACTTTTCTGAGAAGTGTAGATTGCTCTACTCTGCTTGTAAATAGTATGTGCACTACAGTTTGTGAAACTGGAATAGCATTTGGTACAGTTTGAGAGGAAAATAAATTACCTCAAGAACACAGATGCATTGTAAGATGTGATTTAATGTTTTTTTAAATTATTATTTTATTGAGGGAATTGGAATTAAATTTACCCTCAAGTAAACACATTGTTTGCACTCTGTTTTCATGTCTCGTCTAGGATGCTGTTATGCTTCACAGCTTCACCCTGAGGCAGCAGCTGCAGACGACTCGCCAAGAGCTCTCACACGCCCTCTACCAACACGATGCCGCATGCAGAGTCATCGCTCGACTCACTAAAGAGGTTACTGCGGCCAGAGAAGGTAGGTCGATAGCAGTTTGTGTGACCTGTCGCTGTAAATGTCCTTGTTGTCATTGAAGGTAATGAGTTAACACAGTTCGCCTGTTTCCCCACTTCCACAGCTCTTGCCACACTCAAACCTCAGGCTGGGTTGATCACACCTCAGACAGCCCCTGCCTCTCAGCCAGCTGTAGTGGTGAGTGATGAACAATTTATTCAGATTAATTTATGACTGATGAGCTGTTTAATGGTATAGCAAAATGTTGTTCCTCCTCAACACAATCTCTTCTGAGGCAGGGTGCTGCTGGAGAGCCAATGGAGATTAATGAACAAGTGGGCATGACTCCAGAGATCATCCAGAAGGTAATACTATATTCAAGACTCGTCCTTTTATTCGATGGGTCAGTTTTCTTGTGCATCTTTTGGACTGAAGTGTTGTCTTATTTTTGCAGCTTCAAGACAAAGCCACAATTCTTACCACAGAGAGAAAGAAGGTAGGTTTTTGTTTTTAAAACTGTTGGATTATAACATTTCAGTGAGATTTTTTTTTTTTTTTTTTTTAATTATTATTATTTATCACTTTAAAGTTAATGTTTCAACTTCTCAATCATCTTTGTCCAGAGAGGAAAAACTGTTCCAGAGGAGCTGGTTAGAGCTGAAGATCTTGGCAAGTACCGCCAAGTGGCCTCTCACGCTGTAAGTGTTTATGGCTGAATGTCATTCATTTGGAATAATCGAGTAACTCAAATAGGTTGGTAACAAAAAAAATCTCTTCTTCGTAGCTTCCCAGTGAACATTTTTCCTACACTGACTAACTTTACTGTAGTTGCGCACACCACACTGTAGAAATCTTTTTGGCGGCAAGCCAGGAAGAAAGAGTCCATAAAAGACGGAAAATGTTTGAGATCATTTCACACTTGACAAGGAAGATAAAGTGCTAGCGACCACAACTGCGCATCTATGATCGCCAACAGAAGGAAACAAATCGATGTTAGCTAATTTATTACAGCCTACCATCACTGATTAGAACGTATTGTAATGCCCCCGCAAGTGGCCAAGGATAGACACAGCTGCTGGTGCACTCTCAATCGCTCTATTGAACAAACGGTACTAAAACATGCGTAATAAGCACATTCATACATAAGTAGACGATGGCTACAACTTGTGGTGAGTTACTCAACATGCAGAGTTAAAAGCCTGCCAACTCTACGCTCTCATTTGCTGGCGCCAATGGCACTCAGCGGGCCAGGCCCCGCCTTTCAAAGCCATACACAGTCAGTGACTGATACTGCAGTAGAATGCAAGAATGATGACCCCAAGTGGACCAATATAATACCTGCACCTCACATGCATGTCATTATGTTGAATAATGGAAAATTACTTCTTGTCCTATTGCTCGGTTAATTGGAAGAAAACTCAATTCTAAAACTATTCCAGAGCTGCAGCCCAAGGATTGTGTTGACATGCATGTTCTTTCTGCTTTTAGGGTCTTCACAGTGCCAGTGTTCCAGGTATTCTTGCTCTGGATCTGTGTCCCTCAGACACCAACAAAGTGCTCACTGGTAGGCTGGTGTCATGCTTTGAAATTAGTTTGACCCATTTAGCCATCAGGAAACCTGGATCTGAGGCAACTGCTGTATTCCTCTAGGTGGTGCTGATAAAAACGTGGTCGTCTTTGACAAGAACGAGGAGCAGATTGTGGCAACCCTAAAGGGTCACACCAAGAAGGTCACATCTGTCATCTACCATCCATCCCAGGTCACTTCTTTATTTATTTTCCCCTTCATGATTATAACTATCCTGTATTAATTTTAGTTGTCCTTTCCTCCTCCAGTCTGTGGTTTTCTCTGCATCTCCCGACACCACCATCCGTGTGTGGTCTGTCACTGGGGGCAACTGTGTCCAGGTGGTGCGTGCCCACGAGGCAGGTGTCACTGGATTGTCGCTGCACGCCACTGGGGACTACCTGCTCAGCTCCTCTGAGGATCAGGTATCAGTGCTGCTTCAGTTAAAAAAAAAGCCACATTTCCACTATTTTGGGTCAGTATATCTGTTTTCAATATGGGCCTTATTGATAAGATGGTGTTAGTGGTGTCACTAATGTGAATAACATGACTTCATAGCAGCACAACAGCATGAAACTTATGCCTGGATCAGACTACACAACAAATTTGGTCTTTCCTGATTGCCCGATGTCTAACTACTGCCATGAAATCTTGCCATAGCTCAGTCAAACAGTGGGAATACTACCCAACATGTATTCCGATACCACCGCATCCTGTCTTTTACGATCACTGGGATTTATCTTGGCAAATCAAACACTGTTGGAGAGGCAGAACCAGAAAACGTGTCACTGGTCAACGCAACCGGCTACACTCGTTACCATGGTGACAAAAACAATGTGCCGCGCCAATGTATTGTAGGGTGAGAAAGGGGGAAGAAAAACTTGTGGTGTTGGTCACCGGTGCTCGGGAGAGGACATTCTTTTAAGGACTGCTTGAGGTATGTTCATGTATTTACAATACAGTGCAGCTCACAAGCAGGCAACAAAATGTTATGTAGCCTAGCAAGCTAGTGCTAGCATTAACAATTGTACGTAAACATGCCGGTGTTCTGTCGAATCATGCTCTAAAGCTTTGGTAAAGATTGGTTTGTGCGTGTGAATAATGGCAATGGCAAGCACGGGAGGTGCTCCTCTGCGTAAGTAGCGTGTCGGCAGGAAATGCTCCTAGTCAGTCAAGCGGAGCGCTCATCGAAGTCACACAACATTTAGAGATTTTGGAACTCTGTGCACACACAAGGCCCGCTGCATTATAAGGCGCCCCGTCCATTTTGGAGAATATTTAAGACTATTAATTGCGCCTTATGGTCATGAAAATACGGTATGTAAAGACTCTTAAAGCCAAAACAGAGTTGCATGGAAGGGAAAACAACCGCTAACAGTTAACATGAGTATTGTTTTATCTATGACAAGGAGCAGTCACTGAGTTGATTGCGCGGCCCATTGTCAAAAGACATAGTGCCCGTTTAGACGTTGCAAAACCAGTGATTTGTCCACACATTATTCCACTTTATTGGTGGTAGTGGCTGTTCTGATCAACTACTACATAGAATCAACTACATAGAATTTGTACTGCAGTTTATCCAAATGCATTACCCACTTCACCGGGGTTCATTCACATCAATTCGCAGTGTGTTACTTTTTACCCGACTATTTGTGACGGTGTGACCTGTCAATAAGAGTGTCCGGAAGTTCACCAGACATTACACCAGCATGAAATAAACTTTATTTTCCTTGCCAACATTTTTTTATTAAGAGTAATTTTGTTTGAAAGCACACCTTAATTCATGTTATGGTAAGTGACAGTTTTCTTGTGGCATATTAATCCCAAAGGGAATTTTTTTCCCGTTAATTTATTGATGGTAATTTGTCAAATTTTATAAAATGTTTTATTAAAATGTAGTATGGGTAATGGGGCCCCTTTTTCCAAGTTTTGAATAATGTCATTGTCATTTGTTTTGTTTTGTTGGAGGAAAAGAAATCCGACTAAAATTGTCATATATTCTCTGCTCTGTGGAAACAACGGATATTACTCAGTGCTGCCCGGCATGTGCGGCACAACTCGCTACGACACTGAAGGCGGTCAGCTCCTAATTCGGACTTGTAAAAACCCATTTAAAAAAAACCTCTCACTTTAAAATCTGTGATATAGCTAGGGTCCAAATGAAGAAACCTCAATAGAGACACGCTGTGCATTCCTTTGACTTCGCCATTGTTTGACTGTTGTTTTGCAGTACTGGGCCTTCTCTGACATCCAGACTGGTCGAGTCCTCACCAAAGTCACAGATGAAAGTGCCAGCTGTGGTAAGTGCCACAGTGTTTGTTGGGCTTTCTGAATATAGGAGCACCTCTCCAGGTGGTAACATTCCCATTTGGCTCTCCTCCCGCAGCCCTCACCTGTGCTCAGTTCCACCCTGATGGTCTCATCTTTGGTACTGGAACTGCTGACTCACAGATAAAGATCTGGGACCTGAAGGAGCGCACCAACGTGGCCAACTTCCCTGGTCACTCTGGCCCCGTCACTTCCATCGCTTTCTCTGAGAACGGATACTATCTGGCGACAGGTGATCACTATTACATTTTTTTTCTGAATACTAGTCACTTCTTAATCAAAACCTCTGCCATTGTCATCTATTGACATTTTGACCATAAAGTGACCTGAATATGTGTTTTGTATTAGGACACATTTATTCACATTCACTCCTCTGTTGTTGCGTTCTAGGTGCGCAGGATAGTTCTCTGAAACTCTGGGATCTGAGGAAACTCAAGAACTTCAAGACAATCACACTGGACAACAACTATGAGGTAAAAAAAGACGATGTGTCAGGTCATCCCTTTCTTCTTTTTTTGTACTACACACAAACATGTTCTGTAAGGAATTTTGCCCTGAAAGAGATGCAATATGAAAAGTGATGACTGACATGTCTTTACACTGTTTGATTACTTTGTGTTGATGGTAACATCAGTCAACCATTCCAGCCTGTTTGCAATGTATTCATTCCCTGCTCTTGCTCTTGCAGGTGAAGTCCCTCGTGTTTGACCAAAGTGGTACCTACCTGGCTGTAGGAGGGTCGGACATCCGCGTCTACATCTGCAAACAGTGGTCTGAGGTCCTCAATTTCACAGGTAAGGGCCCACTTGTAATTGTATTATTAAATGTCCGTCCAATGTGGTACATTTTTATCAATTTTAGACTTTGATTTATTCATTTGGTGCATTTGTAGATCACACAGGTTTGGTGAGTGGTGTGGCCTTTGGAGAGAACGCTCGTTTCCTGAGCTCTGCAGGAATGGACCGAAGTCTCAAATTTTACAGTTTGTAGAAAACCATATATTGATAATGACATGAGGTAGACAACTGGGATAGACCAGAGATTGTGGATACATAATTGGCATAGACATAATTTGTAGTTAAAAAAAAAAAAAAAAAGAATCACTGCTAAATCTGTTGCCGCTTTTAGTATGTTAGTCCTCATGTGCACGAAAAAGTCAAAATATCTATTTGAAAGCACAGCAGCATAATTTCAACATCTTTTTTGCAGTCAGTTAAAATGTAAAATGAGATACAGATGCAGCGTCGTTTCCTCTATTTTTTAGCATCCCTGATTTAAACCGTTGTATTTTCAGTGTGTGTTTGTGTGTAACATTTGGGGGGTAGGGGAGGGGTTATAGGTGAAGTCATAAAATTCCCTGGCTTAATGTTGGCAAGTTTAGATGGTTTGATGAAAGTGCATCTGTAGTAACAATAGTGGAGAAGGAAGATGTCTGAAATCCGTTCCTTTGTTTAATTTTCCTCTTTCCATTGGGAAATGTGTTCACTTTTGTTGATGGCTGTCTAATCAAAGGTGTATTTCTCACAACGTGCTATTTTACCTGTTGCAACTGTGCTCTTTTACAATAAAATGTCTTTTGTATGCCATTTACCAGGTCCCAGGTTTCATGAAACAGTCTCGATGTAATTTCTCAGCCTTGGAAAATACCTAATTATTTACAGTATTAAAAGTTACTCTAAAATGTCAGTGCATTCTCATTTTCCTTTTTGTGCTGGTCACTGTCCTTAAGTTACATTTGCCAAATGCTCACATCTCACCTATGTTAGGTCTTTTTCTTTCTTTTTTTTCTTCTATATTTTTCCCCATTATAATAAGCTATGAATTGTAAAAGCCTGCTTTATACAGCCAAGTTGCTCAACAAGGACTGTATTGTACTCATAATTGAAGTTGGAAACTATGCCTTCAATTAAAAGTAATCTGAGACCGCGTCATAAAAAACAACAACTTAGTGACTCGTGGCAAGCAAAACGCTGGTGTACGGAAAACCGTTTGTTTATTGAATATCCAGCTCCATCATCACCAGACAATTCAGTGCACTAGTTTGTAAATTTATTCAAAATCCTTTATCCATCTGAAGGTCGCACTGGTATGCCACAAGTGGCGCAAAAAAAAATGTGACAAGTCATTCTACTAGTGCAAAGTAGTTATTGTAACGGTGTGCTGATGACGGTGCATTACGGTAAATGGCGGCGCTGCGAGTTGGTGTGTCGTGGCGGCTCGCTCACAGTCACGTGAGACCGCAGTAACGTGACTTTCCTAAACAGGAAGTGGGAGTCCAAAGCGCACAAGTTTGGCGTCTGCTTCGAACCGGTTCACACTCATCGCCGGGGACCCAGACATTTATGACCGAAAGGCTTGGAGTCCGCTGGAACTGAGCCACACGAGACTGGTGAGCCATTGTTGGCGTATTCACGAACACACACGAAGAAGTCGGCTTCATGAGTAAATGTAGCAACGGAACGGGGACATTCTGTCACGCAAAATACGAGTCCGTTTAACTCCATGTGTTTTCGCTCAAGTAATCCACCGCCGGGAATGTTCGGATTGTTTTATTGAACTACCATCTCAGTTTTAATTGGTACGGCGTGACAGAAAACAGCTGACCCAGTTAAGTTTTGAGTCATGATGGGGAGCTAATGTGACTTTAGTTTCGTTTAAAAAAAATTTTTTTTTTAAATATATAAATATAGAATGAAAATATATATTCCATAGATTGGTCCCATCAACGGTAACTTTCGCATTCTTGTTGTGCGTGAAGAGGAAAACAAGCCAAAAGTATTCACTGCACTCAAAGTTTTGATAACTTGTCCATCGAAAAATAAAGAGCAAAGCAGTCTCAAATACTGTATTTAACTGTAGCACATCTGAAATCTCCTCCGTTAGGTAATACTCAGTAGCTAAATTAGTTTATATGCACTAAATGATCTAAAGTATCTCTAAATTTCAGGCAGCTCATTGAGCTCTTTATGCAAGAGTGGGATCTTTTGATTGTTACAGCAAAGGGGAACTTGATGCTCAAGTTCTCCAATGATGCGACAACATTTCGTGGTAAAAGTACTTTGAAGTAAAAAAAAATAAAAATGAATTTCGTGCATGTCAAATACCCCTTTGATAACTGCACCAAAATTTTTTTATTAAATTACACAGTGCTTGCTGTGTGTGTGCAATCACATTGCTTGTTGTTGAAGAGCGAGTTTGAGTTGGCTCAACTTTTATACTATCAACGGTGTGTTCCCATAGCTTTGCTCACGTGAACTGAGTAACAAAATATTATCAATTACTGGAGCTATTAAACCCCCCCCCCCCAAAAAAAAAAACACCTTACCTTGTATTCAGATTATAAGTTTTTATTTTATTTTATTTTTTTTTTAGACTTTTGGTATTTAGGCTGTCACAAGATAATTTAGATATTTGATTACTCAGTTGGACCCAAATCATTCTGGGAGCTGACATCAAACAATTCTCTTAAAAAAAGGCCATGGATGGGGAAACTCTTGTTTCTCCAAATCTGAATCCGAAGCGATCGTCGTTAATACGCCCTGGTTCCCTTTCCTCCATTTTGACTGCCTAAAATGACCCCGAGATCTCAGTCCATCATGATCTCAACCACAGTTAACGTTACCTCTCTCCATTTACATCTTTTTTTATTTGTATTTTTTTTAGGTTGTCGTTATCCGTGGATGTTGGAAATAAAGTAACTAGCCTATTTTGACAAATGTTAGGACTCAGGAGAAGAAAGTGCTGATATTTGTTTTCAAATGCAAGGATTAAAAGTAAAAAGTTGTCATTAAATGTATACTCAAGTAAAGTACAGACACCTGAAAAACCTGCTTAAGTACAATAACATATAATAACATTACTTACTTACCACCACTGTGGGGGGGAAATTCCATAAATAATACTAACTTTTTCCTTCCTGTTTGTGGCTAAACTCAGTAGTACCTCAAAACCTTCCATGAAGTGGACAGACTTGTTGGATGTGACACAGAATCTTCTTCTTCTTCTTTTCCTTTCGGCTTGTCCCGTTAGGGGTCGCCACAGCGCGTCATCCTTTTCCATGTAAGCCTATCTCCTGCATCCTCCTCTCGAACACCAACTGCCATCATGTCTTCCCTCACGACATCCATCAACTTTCTCTTTGGTCTTCCTCGAGCTCTCTTGCCTGGCAGCTCCATCCTCATCATCCTTCTTCCAATATACTCACTATTTCTCCTCTGGACGTGTCCAAACCATTGAAGTCTGCGCTCTCTAACTTTGTCTCCAAAACATCGAACCTTGGCTGTCCCTCTGATGAGCTCATTTCTAATTTTATCCAACCTGGTCACTCCAAGAGCGAACCTCAACATCTTCATTTCCGCCACCTCCAGCTCTGCTTCCTGTTGTCTCTTCAGTGCCACTGTCTCTAATCCGTACATCATGGCTGGCCTCACTACTGTTTTATAAACTTTGCCCTTCATCCTAGCAGAGACTCTTCTGTCACATAACACACCTGACACCTTCCTCCACCCGTTCCAACCTGCTTTGACCCGTTTCTTCACTTCCTGACCACACTCACCATTGCTCTGGACGGTTGACCCCAAGTATTTAAAGTCCTCCACCCTTGCTATCGCTTCTCCCTGTAGCCTCATTCTTCCCCCACCAGCCCTCTCATTCATGCACATATATTCTGTTTTACTTCGGCTAATCTTCATTCCTCTTCTTTCCAGTGCATGCCTCCATCTCTCTAACTGTTCCTCCAGCTGCTCCCTGCTTTCACTGCAGATCACAATGTCATCTGCAAACATCATGGTCCACGGGGATTCCAGTCTAACCTCATCTGTCAGCCTATCCATCACCACTGCAAAAAGGAAGGGGCTCAGGGCTGATCCCTGATGCAGTCCCACGTCCACCTTAAATTCTTCTGTCACACCTACAGCACACCTCACCGCTGTTCTGCTGCCCTCGTACATGTCCTGTATTATTCTAACATACTTCTCTGCCACTCCAGACTTCCGCATGCAGTACCACAGTTCTTCTCTGGGTACTCTGTCATAGGCTTTCTCTAGATCTACAAAGACACAATGTAGCTCCTTCTGACCTTCTCTGTACTTTTCCATCAACATCCTCAAGGCAAATAATGCATCTGTGGTACTCTTTCTAGGCATGAAACCATACTGTTGCTCGCAAATACTCACTTCTGTCCTGAGTCTATCCTCCACTACTCTTTCCCATAACTTCATTGTGTGGCTCATCAACTTTATTCCTCTATAGTTGCCACAGCTCTGCACATCACCTTTGTTCTTAAAAATGGGCACCAGTACACTTTTCCTCCATTCCTCAGGCATCTTCTCACGCACTAGAATTCTATTGAACAAGCTGGTCAAAAACTTCACAGCCACCTCTCCTAGATGCTTCCATACCTCCACAGGAATGTCATCAGGACCAACTGCCTTTCCATTTTTCATCCTCTTTAATGCCTTTCTAACTTCCCCCTTACTAATCATTGCCACTTCCTGGTCCACCACACTTACCTCTTCTACTCTCCCTTCTCTATCATTTTCCTCATTCATCAACTCCTCGAAGTATTCTTTCCATCTAGCAAGCACACTGCTGGCACCAGTCAACATATTTCCATCTCTATCCTTAATCACCCTAACCTGCTGCACATCCTTCCCATCTCTGTCCCTCTGTCTGGCCAGCCTGTATAGATCCTTTTCTCCTTCTTTAGTGTCCAACCTGCCATACATGTCATCATATGCCTCTTGTTTTGCCTTTGCCACCTCTACCTTTGCCCTGTGTCGCATCTCAATGTATTCCTTTCGCCTCTCCTCGGTCCTCTCAGTGTCCCACTTCTTCTTAGCTAACCTCTTTCCTTGTATGATTTCCTGTACTGTGAGGTTCCACCACCAAGTCTCCTTCTCTCCTTTCCTGCCAGAAGATACACCAAGTACTCTCCTGCCTGCTTCTCTGATCACCTTGGCTGCAGTGGTCCAGTCTTCTGGAAGCTCCTGCCGTCCACCGAGAGCCTGTATCACCTCTTCCCGAAAAGCTGCACAACACTC